>NC_133237.1:13043621-13671955 GCF_040436345.1 Pagrus major
CTGTGTCAGGTCTTTTCACCCTCAGCAGTGTGAAATGAGATTTGAATATGGCTCTTGGAGCGTTTGTGGCTCGCCTGCATCGCCAGCCCCCATCCACACACACACAAAGGGAGGACCACTCGTAAAGATAAAGGATTGTGACGCTACTTGAGTGCATACTCACATGTCAAGGGAGAGGAGTGGGAGAGGGAGTGGATGATGGGAGGAAGCTGGAGGAGACAGGGAGGGTGGTGAAGGTGAGGAGAAGACAGGAGAGGAAATGCAGAAAGGCCTACATGAAGGGATCAGCCAGAGAGGAAAACTGAGATGGATGAAGATGAAACACAGGCAGAGCTGGAGAGAGTAAGATATTTTCATTAAAATGTGGCAGCCTTTTTTCGCATTTTGATTGGAAACCCTCCACTCAGAGAGAAAAAGAGGGAAGAATCGAGAAGAGAGCCGAACTGAGCCGAGCATAAAGTGGCCATGAAGTGTCAAGTGCCGGCCACCTCTCCAGAGACAAACACGGGAGAGATAAGAAGGTCCCAGCATGTGCTTCGAGTGTGTCCGCTTTATGTTGTGTAATAGTATACTTCCAAAAAACAAAACATTGCCAGATTACGTGTCACATTTTGGGAGTATAATTTCTCATAATTGGCCGCAAACTCATTGCTGTGAGATACACAGAAGCATCCGGTTTCATTTCAGCCCTACATTTTTAGCCTCTCTCACATCGGCATGCAAATGCTTTTATTACAGATGAAGAAAGATCCAGACCAGGGCTGCCCAAACCTTTTCTCTTGGAAGGCCAAAACTGACACTCAATGGTGGACCATGGGCCAAAAGCAGACCTGTTGCATTATGTTGTTATGATGCAAAATGGTTTTATACAGAAGCGAGTGAGGGAAGTGTGAAAATGAATTGTGGTGATCCATTTTCTAACTCTGATCTGAACAGGTGAAAAAAATGTTGTTGTCAGCATAATTTTTCAATGCTTTGCTAGAAACATCTGGCACTTTGGTCTAGACACATCTGTGATCTGGACCAAAGACTTTTGATGGATGAGGTAGACAGTTTGTATGAGGTATTTATCCCCAGTCAGTGTATTACCTGCAGATGACAGATGACCCTCAACCCTCCCCCTGTGTGGAGAAGCAGTGAGTAGCACCGACAGAGAAGCAGAGGATTGTACTGCTAAATGTCACTGACAGGAAAATGTATTTTAGCCACCTAAAAATGTTTATCCATTTAAGTGTACGGTACATTTTGAGAATGTTTGTGCTTTACATTGCACTTGTGCGTAGGAATACGGAAGTTGTACGGTTGAAAATATGGCATTCACTTAAAACGGATATAGTCCATAAAGTCCATGACCATCACACACCCAGCCGACAACACTGGCTTCCACAAGTTCAACTAAAACCACTAAACTGCAACTGTGTTAAGTGTTTCTCCCTGTGGAAAACAAGGGCAGAAACAATTTGTATGTCTAGGTTCTATTTTTCAATGCCAATGTTTCCTTTCTCAGTTCAGGTTTTGCTTTCAAGGCCAAATTTCAATGTGACTGTTCTGTCTCCATAGTAATGCTGTTGTTGAGTACCACAGCATAGCATGACACAAGGGTCAGTGAGTGGTTTGCGAGGGGTCTGGCAGAAACAACCAGGCGTTCTTTGACCTGAACGCTCTGCAGAGAGATGGAGTGATGGAGAGAGAGCAGCTGACAGTGAAACAGGGAGAACTAAACTTTATCCACTGCTCCTGGTCTCCCTTTATGCTTCTGTTATTATTTTGTTCCCTTGCTTGTACCAAAATGTTGGCTTCAGCTGCTCTGCGTGTTGTAGGCTACTTTAGCAGGGGAGCGAGCAGAGGGAAATGGCTGTGACACACACACACACACACACACACACACATACATGCACGCCCATTCACAGTAACACATCTACAAAAGCCTGAAATTTAATTGTGGATGTGGCAAAAAAGAGCCTTCTAAGTCTGTTTAAGAAGTGCATTAATTAAAAAAAAAAAAAAAAGGAGCCACGTGTTAATTTTTAATTGTATCAATCACATTTGGCTGCATATCTCTCAAAGCAGCACTCCTGCCCTCTGGGGCTTCATGACAACCACAGCATGCATTAAAAGACTTTGTTACCCTGGGCTGATTTATCAAGAATATGAGTTATTTAATCTAATGTGAGTTAAAAACTGGTGGAATCAGGGGCGGACTCAGGGTGTTAGAGGGGCTGGGGCAAAAAAAAAAAGGGGCACCACATGTATGCTGGGGAAGGGGGGTGTTGGTGGGGGTGGGGCACCAGCATGCAGAAGTTGTGATATTTTTATTGTGAAGAAAAGGCACTTAACCACATTGTGTCCACTGGAAGGGCACCCATGTTTTATCTACCACAGGGGCATCCGTGATCTGCTCCAGCAACTGCAGTGCGTCAGTTTTTTGTGTTTTCCCATAAAAAGAAATGGAAGTCAGTGGCCACAACGCGCAATCATTTTGCGTAATCATTTTGTGGCCGTAAACATTTTAACATGTGGTGTAGTAAAGGAAGAGTGTAGAGCTCGGCAAAGCAGACTGCAGCCACAGTACGGTGGGAAAGCCAACTTTTTCATGCTATCATTAAATATTTATTCCTCTCCTCGCTTCACTGTTTCTCCTTCTCCGAGGTTATTCTGAGGGATGCTAAAGGATTCCTTTACTGTCAAATCAACAACAATGCTCCTGCACAAATCTAATCCAAATGGCCCATTTTATGATCAAGACCAACTTTGAAAACTTCAGCTTTCTGAAGGACATTAATTAGCGCAGGATTACTCGAGAGGACACAAGCTCAAAAAAACCCAAATTCTAAAATCTGTCTCCTACCTAAAAGCTTCCTTTGCCACTGGGAAAAGACTCTGGTTTTGCCTGGCTGATTTTTAATCTGACTTGACGTGATGTGGTTATCTACCCTTGGTGCTGAGGTCATGTTGGTGTTAATGTGGCACGCAGGTGCGATGGAAGTATAGGGTAGTCCTGTCAGCAACAAATGGACTTTAGTGCTCCCATCTGCCCCCGAGCCTCCACCTCACATTACTCTTATTTACATGCGCTGATTTATTTACATTTGCTCTCCCCTTCTCTCTCTCTCTCCAGCTCTCAAATGATTACTGTAAATGTCCCTCTTGGTTTTGTTCCCCTCTCTCTCCTCTCTCTTTCAGCTCTTAGCAGTATCTACCTCTCACCTCATTCTTCTTCGTCTCCCTCTCTCTCTCCACTAGTGTCTTCTCTCATTAGCGATCTTATTCGTCTTTCTCTGCCAAATGTTGCTTTTCAATTAAGAATCTACTGAATAGTAAGTTTCCCAGAATCAGCTCTCAGTAGGTGTCTACCTCAGTTCCTTTATTTAAAATGGACCGTCTCCGTCATTACTAGAATATTGCCCGATTAATCACGATTAACACCTTCAACATTCGTTGATTTATAAAGTAATAATCTTTCCAGCGACGTCTTGTTACAATGATTTCTTCTACCGTATGACTCACAAACCAAAGCGCTTCTTTATGAGCGTCACAATTTTAACCGAAGACACATAATGGGGAAGTCAAAAAGCCAGAAACGTATTTTATAGATCTGGTATCATTATGATAAACTGCACTGCATGGCCGTCCAGCTGCTGTCTGACTCCCTGGACGAAGAGAACTTATGACTCCATGAGACTTTAATGGCTACACAATCAATCAAACGAACAAGCAAACAAACAAATTAATTTGAGATTTCTATCTGTCTCTAGCTGTTGAAGTAGCCTTTTAAGACGGTGAAAATACGTAATTAGACAGACTACACACCCGACATGCACAGTATTTATGTCTCATTTAACACTTACTAAAACTGGCCGTCCCCGTCCCTCATGTTAGCTAGCTTACAGAATACTCTCTCTGATGCTAGGCTACTTCAGCGTAGCCTCAGCTGTCAACATGGCCAGAGTTGGAGTGGTTTTCACCTCCCTTAATACTTGTTCTGTGCCACGGTGACGGCCATCTTGGTGGAGGTAGTTCACTGAACAGTTATAAACAAAACTAAAGCCTACTTTACTATTTTTCCAACAAACAAACCATTTACTACCATATACTGTATATATATGTTTTTGTTTTTTTTCTAAATAAGGTCCAATTGCCTGTATTTAACTGTTTCCTTGAATGGTTTCACGTTTTCAGCCTGCTGCCCATGCAGGCATTTGTCCATACCTGAATATAATTAGCCTTCTGTTCGGGATCGCTCTATCTCGCCACACAGCTTTGATAATGCAGAACAAAACATCTCCATCTCTTCCCGCAGACAAAAGTTAGATTGCCTTGCTAATTAGCTGAAGCAGATAAATCAGCTAAAATGCTAATCCTAGTAAATCCACAGCGTTGTTATCTCTTCTTTCAGCTCCTTGCAGGGGCAGGTAGCAGGAAGCTGTAGGCTTCCAGGAGGAGACTGAAGGTCAAACTGAGGTGGAGGAGAGAGGGAGAAACAGAGAGAAGCCGAGCAGAGATGGAGATGAAGGATCGCAGAGTCTCACGAGAGAGAAGGATCAAAGGCAGTGTGCCACATCGTGGAGTGAAAGAATACTCTAGATGTAAGAGGCGGGGGGATTGGGAAAGCTCCGAAGAGGGACGGATGGCGCTCAGCTCGAAGTGATGTTAGAGGCTTCAGAAACAGTTATCACCAGAGGTCTGTTCAATGAGGTTTATGTCACTGACACTTGCACAGAGGGTTATGAATCCTGCTGAAATGCTTTGTCTCCGATGGAGTCCAGTGAAAACAGGCATTGACTTATCCGTAAAGTGAACGGTAAAATAAAAGAGAGCACAGTTATCCCTGCAGGAAAATATCATTTTAATATTTACACTTTGATTTGTGCTCAAAGCAGTGAACCACATTTCCTCATGCTGCCGATGATGAAGTAGACACAGAATTTGTGTGTTTTGCGTTCTTTTAAAGACGGAGCCATGAATAAAAGAACAGGAGGGCACGAGTAATTGAACAGCGTGTTGCTTTCCTCCGTTGTTAGTCATTCAGGACTCCTCCATTGTTAATTTACAATGCACCGCCTAGAACATGAAATTGTCTTTAGGCAGATTTAAGTCTTTATATTATGTGTAACATGTAGATTTCATCCGTTCCCTCTACTTATAATAATGCCATCTAACTTTTGACGAAACCACAAGTGTTGATGTAAAAGACTGTTTCATGCTCAGGTGCTCATTTAGATGAATCATCCTTGTCCCACTTGCTGTGTGTGCTTGTTACATAACTTCAGTAACAGAAAATCTGCTGTGGATATTCAAGTAGAAAGACTCAAATAACCCAAAAAAACCCCCCAAAAAACAGAGTGTCTCTGCAGTGTCGAGGAGCTGAACAATTTAGGCCTACACAATTATTCCAGCTCATCGCTGTCCAATTGACCAAACGACAGCAGTGTGCAAAAGACGGAGGAGCAGACCATCATGAAACGTAAAGTCTAGTGGTAATGAACTATGTTTAACTACTACAAACTCCATGAAGAACAGAGGGAGAGATTAGAAAGACTTGAATGATGAAAGAAACTGCCAGTAAAAGTAGATAAAAAAAGACGGCGTCTGTTTTCAAAGCAGCATTTTCTTTGATTTATTAAGTTGAAGCAATTCAGCTGAGGAGTCCCCTGAGCTTAAAACTCTTGAGTATCTTACAAGAAACAAATCTAATTAAAAAAAAAAAAAAGCAAAGTAGATAATTTTTGGGAAATTATAATTAATCATTCATTCATATATTTTACATCTCCAACCCTTGTTGTTTTTACCTTAATAAATCTAGTTGGTTCTCAGTAATAATAATAATAACAACACAGTTACAAAGTGCTTTACAATAAAATCAGAGCTGAATAAAAAGAGCAAAAACATAACACATGTATCACTCATAGGTTCTAATATCAATTGTCAGTTTTAGCCCAATTCTTATATTGTTGTATAATTATCCTGTTATATCTATCCCTTAAAGTGTCCTTTCTTTCTTTCTTTCTTTCTTTCATGAGGATGATTTAGATTTAAACAACTAGAAAGACAAGTTTATAGAAATAAAAAAAAGAACAGGCAGAAGAGAATTTACATACAATGTTGGGAAAGCGGTTGTAAGAAAAAGAAAAAGGTAGACTGAAGGGAAAGATAGTGTGACAGCCGGCAGAGAGGCCGTTCTACACTGTCAGGCAGCGGCTCCCTCAGGAGTGGTTAAATGCATTAGGGCTGTCCGCTGGGAAGCAGCGAAGTGATTAGCTGTACTTCAGCTTCAAGACCGAAGCTAGTCGAGATTCAGGGCACACATCCACACAAATACACACAAACACCTTATAATGCACATGTGGATGCGCTGATTAGATTTCATTAGTTAATAGACTGATAAGATGGCACTTGACATTCTTGACAATTAGGACTGAAAGTGGGCTAACGCACACACACACACACACACACATATGAGATTGCATTATTGAACTGAATAACAGCAACAAGAATTAATAATATGAACTACACATTAGAGGCTCTTAAGCTTGGAGTTGAGTGATCCCTCCAGGATGTTGTGATGACATGTCGTGATCACAAAAATGTAACTGATTTGAAAATGCAAATTCAACAGATCTCCCCTGTTAACCTTCCATTTTACACAAATCTGACCAATCATCGTAGTTTCCTGCAAGTTCCACCAATCATAGCAGTCCCCTGCGCAAACACATAGCCATACATGTACAGTATGTGAAGATGAAGACACGAAGGGAAGTGTTTGTGTGATAAAGACAATAAGTAAGAAACAAAGAGACTCAAATAAAATGTTTGAATCCGATGTGGAAGCTTTATTAAAAAAATATCAATTGGGAAGTCTAATCAAATCAGAGATAGAGAGCATGTGTGTGTGAGAGACAGGTCAATGAGTGGCAGAATATTTGTAATTCTGAGCCACGAAGCGCAATAAATGTTTTGTTGAGTTCTCCACTGACCAGTGAATTTTGTTCATGAAAGTTATGAAAATAAAAACAGGCATTAAAGGGTTACACACAACATATTCTGTGCACCCCTTCAAGAAGCTCAACCTTGGACAACCCAGACTATCTCCCTCATCCAAGTCCGATAAGTTATTCCAACAGTAAAAACTCTTGAAGACATCTTAAACCAGGCATAAACATATGCAGATATGCGCGTCTGGCTAGAAAAGATCAATTGGAATATCAATATTGAGAACATGGAGTCGCCTCAAAGTGATAAAGCAAAGACAGGAGTAAGAGCTCTCAGCATCGCAGCCACATTATCATAAATACATATGACATTCATTATTAATCACCATATTGTCTGTTGCATACTATCTCACCAAGCACTCTGCGCCCAGGCTAGTCTGGGGCGCGTGGGCGTGTGCTCTGCGTGCCCTGTAAGTAATCCATGGATGGCTGTAGGCAAAACAGCATCCAAAATTCAATTACCCCAGAGTTGGCAGAGAAAACTGTTGAGCAATGACCTTAGATAAATGTCAAACTAAATGTATGCAGTTTAATTTTACATAATATTGAAATCTCCCACAAGACCAAATTCATCATGGAGCCTATTTGTCAAAGAGCTCGTGGTAGCTGAGTGGACTAATGTATGCATGCTGTAAATATGACATCATTGTCTTGCACGTCAGTGACCACTACTACTATACACTACCTGATACAGCAGAAACACACAGATGTCATGAAGCATTGTGGCTTTGGTTTTAAAATGTCTTTCGCCAATACCTTGTGAAAATGTCCAGTTCACGTGTGACATTATTTCATTTTTCGCACGTTGAAATGTTAGTTCACATTTGAAATAGCATCCTGTTGCAGTCCTCTAAGAAGAAAGTAATTTAAACTCTTCACTTAAATGCTAAATATATGATAATAATCCATAATTAAAAAGCCATTCATTCCTCTTGCAGAGGGTTAGGGTTGGTTGTCACGTGTCGACATGCTGGCCAGCAGCCTGGATTTGTAACACCCAGCTATCGACTCCTCCTGTCCACCAGGCTGCCAGCGAGGGGTGCGTGATCGGCTCAGCTGACTGATCGCTGTAGGTGTCGGACCATTCAGAGAGTCCCCATGCACGCGAACACACACAGGGAAGGATTTATGTACAAACATGTCAAAGAAATTCTCAAAATGCACACACATAATCCAGTGTGACTGCGTCCAATCATCCACAAAGAGCGGAGATGAAATACCCTTTGAAGTTTCCCAAAGGCGCACATTAGGGCCCTATATGTCATGCATATGAAACATCATGGTGGCAGCAACACATGCACAGAAAGGCTGACATGTGATGATACTACAAATGTGTGCACAACGAGGTAAATGGTTGAAATGCCGTGTCACTAGTGCATGAAATCACCTCGGTTGGTCCTGATTGCAGAAGTGTGAGTCAAAAATGAAAACGTCTCGTCTGCACGCATTTGTGTAAGTTACTGGATTGTTCATAAAAGTCTCCCTGCGTGTTTTTATCACTAGAAGAAGACTTTTCCGCCTTGAACACATGGTTGTAATGTGTCTCAGATTATAATGGGTGAAGGAGACACGCAGGCACACAGTGTACAAACACACACACAATCACAAACACCATTGCCGAGCCCCACAATGAAAAGCCGACGACGCAATTATCAAAGGCATGATTCACCTGCTGATCTTCAAAGGTCTCCCCTCATTTCAATACGTGTCTCATTTCTCTCCCCCTCTGCAGCTCAACCTCTCACTCCCTCTGTCATATCTGACGTCTCTCTCTCTCTCTTTCTCTGTCTCACAATCTGTGCCATCTTTGCTCCTTCCCCCTTTTGTCTTTGGCTTGCCTCTCTCAGTGCGATAGCTTTCTGCACCTCGGTAGGTTTTTGCTTTTCAATAAGCAGCAGACTCATGACATTAATAATGTTGCCGGCGTTTGCTCATTAAAACGAGAGGCTGGTACTGATGCCTTCCTCTGTCTTAGTAGTTAAAGTTAGAGCCACCTTGTACTGCATCTTCCTGCTGCAGCGCCGTGTTATTTTCTTCTCCTGGCTTTACCTGTAAGTCTGCCATTGATGAAGCACCATCCTTGAAAAAAAATAGAAAGTTTTCCTTGAGACAGTTTTTTGCTTTTTTCCCTGTGTATTTTTCTGAACAGTTTGAATGTCAGCATGTCAAATACTGATTGATTGACTCATCATTTTGAAAAGCAGTCCACAGGTCTAAGATGGCACTCCCATTCATTACTCATTCATTATGGACAGTTTAAAAACAAATGCTCAAAAAAATCATTACAGCAGAACCAGGCAGTCATTGCATGGGTTGATGGATGGGAGATGTACATACATACTGTATACAACTGCCTTAATGACACATCGCAGTTTGGTTTTGCAGCAGTGCTACAAAGTTCAGGTAAGACCCACACCGATATAAATCACTCCCTACAGCAAAACTTGGAGGCAACAGTGTACTGACTCCTTCTCACCTCCCCCTGTTCCCCCTTTTCTCAACCTTGTGTGTGTGTGTGTGTGTGTGTGTGTGCGTCAGGATCTTCACTCCTCCTCTTCTCTCGTCTTTTTCCTCTCCTTCAGAAGTTTCCCCCCTCTCTTCCTGTCGTCCCCCTCCCTCCCCCTCCACTGCAGTTCTCCCTAATAAGCGGCGCAGCTTAAAAGGCACCGCGAGAGATAACTTGCCATTCACAAAACACCCTGTTTTCTGTGAAGCTAACAGGGCTAAAAATACTAATGTTTCTCTGCTCCATCTCATTACTCAGAAGGTCTCCAGATGCAACCACACACACACACGGCTTAAAGGAAGATGTCGACGGAATAACGAACAGGACTTCATTTACTTTGTTTTGTTTTTAGGGATTGTGTCTGTTGGCATTCAGTTACATATCAGAGTTTTGTGGATAAAGAATGATGTGACGTCTCACTGCTCCAGAGAGTGACCTTTGTCTTTTCAAGAGTACGGCCTATGTCGAAACACATTAAACCCTCGTCATCAACATATACGCCCACACACACAGACGCACATTTCTCTATATGTCAAAGGCCACTCCAGCAGAGCCTGAACGTTGCAGGGTGCATTCGGCATAGCGTGACATCACTTACAGTATGTCTTCCTGGGTTAGTAAATGAGTCATGTTCGATTCGGTGACTCGACTGTGAGACCACTCATGTGTTTGTTTGTGTTCGTCGTATGTGAGAGAAAATCCGCCGTTGTTTATGCCTGAAACTTTTTGAAAACACCGGGCTGTTAAGAAACATCTGATGAGTGTCAGCCACCTTTGCCTGTTGTTGAATCATGCCGCAGTGTGTATCTGGGTATTTATGTGCAAGTGGAGACTGTGTGACTACGTGTTAACATTCCCACCCTGCATGTTACATTTTGTTTTGTTTCAGCTCGGACAAAAGCCAATTTTTGTTTTAAAACTTTTTAATGAATATAAATGTCATCCTCGTTGCCTTAATCTTAATCTGTTTGGTGGCTGCCCACTCTGGAGTCCTGCTTTCGGGGAAGAGGAAGAAAAGGGAAGAGGAGGAATTGCACTAAATAAAATATGTTTTAAGGCTAATTATATCACTGTAAAAACTATTCCCCAGTTTAAAATCTTTATTTTTTCTCCACAACCATCAGGTGACCCCAAGAAAAACTAAAAATGAAGGAAGGAAGAGTCATCATGTCGACATATCTTGCTTTGGTGGCAGACTGTGGTGACAGCTGTATTGAAGTCTATAGGAGATCTATGGAAAGGCTCCTATTAGCAGTGTAATTGCAGTCTCATCTGTGTTCATTCATTTTCTGGAGGCAATTCTTCATCAGAAGTCATATGACGTAGATACGTTGGGTTTCAGTGTGTTTTCTCCCATTGACTTCAATACAGTTGTCATCCCAGTCTGGCACCAAAGCAAGATTCAGTGACACAATGACCCTTCCTTCTTGTTATAGGTTCCTTGGCTGACCCCTGGAAATTGACTTGTGACCCAACCCAAACATTTTGATGCACTGTGAGCTCAATTTTTGACAATTCGGATACCTGGCTGGATAGTTTGAGGACGACACCAGAAGATGCAGTGAAGCGAGTGTTGAGCACAAAGCATCGAAACTATAATGCTCACTGGGCTTACATTTTGGTGAAAGTTACAAGAAGAAGAAGGAGAAGAACAAGAAGTTCAGGTGGCTCATGTCCAAACACACTAGGACCCTTTGGTAAATAGTAGATTTTGAGAAAAACTCTTGGGGATAGAAAGGCACAAGTACGTTGCACTCTCAATATCTGTATGTCTCCCTCAAGCACATTCACATTTAAACATTTCCCGAGTGTGTTTGTATGTCTTCAAACAACCCCATATAGCCTCCCATCACTGGGTGCAACACTACATGTTTGAGTGTGTGTGTGTGCAGCAGTGAGAGTGCCCCAGGATGCTAGCTGCCTCTCCAGGGATGAGAAGTGTCGTCAAAAATAGAGAGCTTTCATGGTCTAGTTCACTGCTTGTGTCGGCATCCACAACAGATTAAACTGTCTGCCTTAATTGCTTGCTCCAGTTCTTAATAATAAGAATAATTTAGAAAAATTACAAGAGGCTGTCTCCATTATTGGGCCACTTCATAGAATGTGTGGCTCATAATGAGCAACTTGTCTCTCATTGTACTGTCCCAGTAGACCTGTCCAGTCTATCCATCTATCCATCTATGCTCTGTATTTTTCTAGGTGGTCATGTCTTCTGTCAGTGTGTGTGTGTGTGTGTTTGCATGACAGATGGTCTCTGGTCATAGTCCCAGTGGAGTATACACTCTACAGATGCTGCCACCGCCAAGCAAGGTGTCAGCAGCAGTTTGCTTTGTCTCTCTGTCTTTCTCTCTCTCTCTCTCTCTCTCATTTACTGAAGATATCACGTGTGTTATGTAATAATCACTGTCCCCGATGACCTTAAAGGGCCGCTCCGCCAACGTTACAAAAAACCAACATGTATTTTCGCACTTAAACTTATAGTATCTTGCCATGATGACTCTGGATTTATGTCACCGTGTTTGGATTTAAAGTCCCACTTACTGAGACTTTCTTTTAACAGTTTTCCCTGGGACTATTTAGTCCCAAAGCAAGCCAACGACTTAAATGTTATTCTTTCCACACATAAGGAAAGCCCTAAAAAATCTAAATCAATCAAAAAAGCCTGAGCTCTGAATTGTAGTTCTACATTTTGAGAAATACACTTATTCACTTACTTGCTGGGTATTAAATGATTCCTTAAATGTGTCTGTACTGTTAATTCAGCCCAGAAGACTGCTTAGCATTAAGGCTGCAAACGGTAGGAAACTGCTAGACTGGCTCCGTCTAAAGGTAACAAAATCCACCAACAAGATCAGAACTCACTTATCATTTTGTTTGTTTAATCATACAAATATATATATATATATATATATATATATATATATATATATATATATATATATATATGTATATATATATATATATATATATGTACATATATATACAGTATATATATATATATATATATGTACATATATTTAGTGACTATATCTTGGCGGGATCTGTAACCTCAGAGTCTCAACTGGTTCCAGACAAGAAATGGCCGTATATGCAACACGTTCCCCCTCTAAAGCCAGGTTTGGCTCAGCAGTCAAGTAAGCAATAAGAAATTGGTTAGACTTTCAAGAGAAAGCTTGTCGACCAACATTTCGCATTTCATTGGTTAGGTTCAGACACCAAAACGTCCTTGTCAGGTTGAAGAAAAGATCACGGTTTTGGTTGAAATTACACGACTGCAATTACATAACATAAAAACAGTTACCATAAAAATGCTAATGCTAATTGTCGTACAACCTGGGTGCTGGTAGACAAACTTTTGGACAGCCAAGCAGGCTGTTTCTCCTTTTTCAGTCTGCTGTAAGTAACCAGCTGCTTCATATTTACAGTACATTCATTTGAGTGGTATCGACCTTCTTGTCAAGAAAGCACATTTCTCAAAATGTCAGACTCTTCCTAAATGGCCTGATTGGACTTTGCTTTGAGTCACCAGCATCAGAAGACCACTGAAGTCTAAAAAGCATTTTAATGAGCTAGGCGTGAGTTTAGACATTAGTCCACTGTTGCCATGACGCCTACTTCAACCTCTATCACACTCACATCTATTGAACACTTGATCAACTACTGTAAACTCACCAAAATGCCTCTCTGGATCCAGTTGCACCAGAGCTTTTAACCCTGAAGAAAGCCCAGGGCTGAGATGTCAGTGTCAATCAGTGTCATGCTTCGCAGAGAACAGCATGTGGATTTTGATGTTCTCGTCTTTCTTGTTCCCTACGTGTCTGCCCACGTACCTCAGGGGGTGCACTCACATGCAGACATTTTCGACACGCTCACCTCCGTGCGGCCCACCCATCCGTGAACACTTAATATGCGGCTTAACTCTGCCGTGCAGCAACAACACATCCCTACTGTACAGTACTCTCGCCTTTCGTCTTTTGCGCCATCTCGTGCTGGCAGACCACACTTAATAGAATTCATAAAACAAAGAAGGGATTGATTGGTAAATGAGGCGTGTGAAGGGGGCCAGCGTAGAAATTAATTATTAGAGCGGCACAGTCCCCGCTTGTGATCAACAATCGTGGACCTGTGGAGCCTTCAGAGTGAGTGTGTGTGTGTGTGTGTGCGTGTGCGTGTGTGTGTGTGTGTTTCCAATTAAATGCAGTGAAATTGAGAGACTTGGCCTGTAGGAATCTAATTACCAGAATCCTTGGGGGGAGAGAGGACAGAGTGCCTTCAATGTGTCAGCACATCTTGCATGGAGTATGTGTGTGTGTGTGTGAAGGAGATGATTTAGGTTTACGTATTTATGCAGGTGTGAGTGTGTTTGAGTTTATTAAAATACTTCTGCATCAATGACTGTGAATTTATTATTGTGGTTGTGTAATCATATGAGTAAAGGACTGCATACTTTCTCAGTACTTTATATTTTTGAGCCAGAAATCTATTTTTACTTCACTACACTCTGGCTTTTTACCAGGATGTCATGATGACCCAGAACAAGAGGCAGCTCCCTTTGACCACATCTGGCCACATTTCGCTAACAAAATCAAGACAGCAGTTACGTGATGAAGTGCTCACTGTGCCTCCTGAAAAACATTGAGATCACCACTAAAAACTCCTCTTCAAACCTCTGCAAGCACACTGAAGTTGCACATACTGTCGGTGAAACTGTAATTAGTTGAGTCCCGTGAGCTGTTTTTTTTATGTTCATAGTGTAATCTTTGATGTTCTGATCATGACATTCACTTATATTGTAGCTTGTGGTTTGTTGGTTTGATGGTTTGCCGATTGCTGCCGAGCGTAGCGTAGCTGCTGCTCAGCTTATTAGAGCCAGCTAGCTACGGAGGAGAGAGTTGGGTGCAGAGCCAGACCTTCTGGAGGAATAAACACCCGGCGTCACATTGAATTCTGCTCTGATTCGGAGTTTTTTACTGACGGGAGGAGAGCTCAGATTCACTCCTGTTCATCAACCTGACTGCAACAGCAATAGGCAGAGGTGACCTTTATTGTCGTGTGTTTAGCTACTGTAATGTTGACTGTCGACTGGAGCTGGGGGGGGAATGTTACTTTACTTTGAGACGAGAGGGAAAAAGAAGAGAGATAACCAGAGTCACAAATGTTCATGGACGAGAACGTTTTCTTCTCACATTTGCAGATTTCCTTCCTCTCTCTGTCCCTGAAGGTAATGCAACACTATATTATCGTATTGTACCCTGTTCTTCTGTAATGGTTAATGGCACCTGACTGGAAAATTAGCAGCGCCAACTGTTTAACTTGATGTGCTCAACTTCTAATAGTAGCATAAATAATAATAATAATAATAGCATTATACTCACGCCCTCCGGCATCTCATACAGATGGAAAAGGTACATTTGATGACCTTACCATCTGTATGAGACTGCCAGAAATCATGAAGTTAACTTGCATACATAAGTTAAAATATCAACATTGACTTTTACAGGAACAACAATCTCAACGCCAACCACCATCGCATGTGGACATTGTTGACCTTTACCATATGTTACCTGTCTTGCTCTGATCATCTAATATTGCGACAGATGGGATTACAGTGGAGTTAGTGAAAAGCGTCTCACACAGAAGTTAATGAATACCTCGTGCTGAGACTCTAAGGGGCGTGACAAAACGTTGGTATTGCTGCACACAACGTGTTTATCAGTGTCTGCCTGTATATCTGCATATTTCATTAAAGGCCTGTGCTTATTCTTTGTAATACTTGTGTGTTTGTGTTCGGTAGCTTTTATGAGTGGCCGGGGGTGATGAATCAGTATGACAAGGAGGTGCTCAAAGGAACCGCGGCGTCATCACCATCAACAACCTCAATAGCTCCATATGTCTGTCAGCCCACGCTCTAGTCCTTAGAATACATAGCTAGTGTTGGAGAGAGAGCAAATCAGGCAGGTGGAGGGTGAGAAACAGAGTGATAGATGGAGAGAGGAGAGTCAAAGCGAAGCAGACAGACAATTGAGCTGTGTGACATCATATTGTGACGCTGGAAAGATGAGCAATTTACAGTATGAAAAACATTTAGGCTGTTTCAAATTCTCTTTGTCAGCAAGCAACTGACAACTGATATCCGTTGCACCTTACAGTATATATTACAAACATTTGCTGATATCCATACACACAAGAAACACACAGAGATTGTTTGAAATGTTAAGCTGAAGTCAACAAACAGCATTGTGATGTAGCTGTTCTTATTCCCCGTGTGCATGAAGACTGAGCGGAGGGCAGTGGATATCCTCTGTGACTCTGTCGGTTCTGAAAGCATACTGATGACTCAACTACAGCACAAAATGGACCGATCACGTGCTGCCTACTTAAAAACAATATGTGCCAAAAACAAAAATACAAAAAATCCATTACCTTCCAAAGATTTGTCCTTTTTTTTCCAGTAAAACAAAATCTGACGTGCTTACGTAGGCTTGAAACAACCACTTACCAATCTTCAACAGTTAGTTGCACAGAACTAAGAATAATTAGTTTGCTTGCTGAAAACAGGATGCTACATCATCGTGTCTTTTCCATGTTTTTGCTAAACACTCCCACTTTTCAACATTCAAATCAAATTCCTCGCAACATTTTGTCCCGTCTGCCTATCCTGTTTCACTCCGAAATACAACATGATACTCTCGAAAATGCTGTTTCATCTGGACTGGATATTCTGGAATAGGATGAAGGGTCCAGGTGATGAGAAACTTCTTTATAAAGGGCATAGAGGGTATTTTGTAGACAATACACATAGACAATTACACCATACAGAAGGATACAGGATGTTAAATTGGAAATGAAATATGAAATAAGCTCAAAGGGAGTTTATCAGTAGAGGTATCATTTTTACCTTTATTTATGAAAGTTAGCTGAGAGTACTTTGTGTAATGTCAGGCATAATGAGACAGATATCCTCTTTCTAGATGGGGATACAATTCCTGAAGTCCTGAGCCAATTATTCCCACTCACAAGTCATCAAATCACTGCTCGTTCTCTCTCTCTCTCACACACACACACACAAAGAAGACGAAAAAAGAAAATCTCTGAGGACATTTTATCACCTAACTTTTTCAGTGATTCAGTGTGTCTTAAGTCTGCACCGTCAGTTATCTAATGCGTCGTCACTAATTTTTTCTATGGCCTCAAAACGTCAGCACACACACATGCTCGCACAGCCTTCCGTGCTTCTCCTTTCCAAATATCATCAATGTCCTCCAGCTGATGTTAGATGTCATGTACTATGACCGCAGCAATTACTCATATTCCATAACTCCGACTTCACATCATTATGATCCTCGACTAATGTATTGTAACATGCCAGTGTCACTTAGCGAGAAGGAGACGGGATTCAAATGTCACGGGAGGGATGACGTTGTTTCCCGACAAACTGACTAACTGCGTGAGATTTGACAAGCTGTTCATCAGCGAGTACTCGCACTGTGATTGGTTGCTGGGGGCGTTCGTCTCGATACACGCAGAGTGAAGAAAGGGAAAATGAAAACGGGTACTAGAATAAAGCCAATAAACAAAACAAGTACCATGAGGATATTTAGATTGATAGATTGAGAGGCACGACTCCAAAACGCTAAAATCAGTCACTGCTATTGAACTGTTTTATGTCTGTGCGCCTGTGCTACTTTGACAATTTGTGGCAGCTACACGCACACACACGCACGCACACACACAGAGTCCACAATCAATCAAATTGATCAACAAATAGACAGAGTGAGGGCTGACATTTACAGCCCTGCAGCTCTCAGTGTTGGTATTTATGTGTGCGTGTGTGTGTGTGTGTGTGTGTGTCCTCTGCCACTATGATGCAGAAAGTGGACACAATGTGGAGGTTTTCACAGAAAAAAGGAGAAAATGTCCACGTGAGACATAAAACATGGCCGATGCTTCCTTGTACTGTTTTTCTGACAGGCCTCCCTCGTCAGTGAAAGCATATTTAAGTCCCTCAGACTGGTTTAATGTGAGTAATGTCGTATTGCCAAGCTTTTGCTTCTGGGCCGTACCCACCCAAGGATGTGAACAAAGACGATGAGATGGTTGTGATTAGATTTTGCTTCATAATGATGGCAACGATAATTACAACGATGACAACAGCAGTAATGCTGCCAGTGGCTTTGATGATTGCAGCGACTGACATCGAGAAAAAATGTCTGCGGCGGTGACGACAACGTCCAACACGATCACGCTACTGTTTTTAATCACGATGGCAAAAAGCGATGACCTTAAAAGTGATTATGTAAAGGAAGAAAGAAAGACATGGCTGTGACCTCTCCTACTATGCAACTGTCAGAGCAGAGGTGGGTGAGTCCAACGGCTACTGAAAAGTGAGAGTGAGGGGGAGGGGAGCATTGTGGAGTCAAAGAGTATAACGGGCTTCGAGCCAAAATAAAGTTTGCTTTGTACTAACCTCCATTTAGATGTCTTTCTTATCTGCACACACACACACACACACACACACACACAACAATTATTATTTGAGATCACTATTTGTACTGTAAGTGGAAAAAATTGTTAGCACACAGAAAGCTTCAGATTTGTCCTGTGAAACATTAGCTTCGGTACATTTCTTCCTCTTTAGCCTGCACGTCGTGTAAGGGAACAAGAGATAGACGCAGATAGAGCAGAGAGCTGTTTTCCAGAGATAATAAGTATCATCCGGTCAAATGTCTCCCTGACTCCCCTCAAATGTCTCCCTGGGTCTCTTAACAGCTTACTCAAAGCTGCTCTGGTTTTAACACACTCTACAAAACACTTCGGCGTGAGACCTGGTGGCTGTTTCCTCTCTCCCTTAGGTTGACTTCACTGCTTTAATTGTTTTGAGGCACCGCAGTGAGCAAAAGCGGCTCTGTGCTGCGGCAAGATTAACCCCCATCCCACCCTGCTTTTGTTGTTTGTTGTCACAGCCCGGATTGAAGATTTACCAATGGAAAATTAGAAGCTGCTTATTAATTGAATGTCAAAATATGAGTTACATTTTGTGAGGAAAGTCTATAATGTTACTTACAGGTGTGCATCTTGTTTCAGAAAGAAATCCTAACATGCAGCTTATCTCACAGTATCTCATGAAAAGTTGGTGATGGTGACCTTCTTGTCGGCCAAGAAGTCACCTACTGCCGTGTAAAAATTACTGCAATTTGCAACAATTCTGGCTGTCAATCACGTTGTATGTATGAATTTCTTTTTTTAAGCAACAGGTGAGTCTTTTCGAAAGTCTTTTCTCAGCTCTAATTTGAGAGAAAAAGAAAAGATTGTCATAACAGTTTCGCATAAGAATTTAAAAAGCTACATTATTCTACTGCATTACTCTAGACATCCCTCACAAGTGCTAAATGATCCATTAATCATGCCACCAACCATGCAGAACATCATAAGACAATAACGCTAAGGAAGTGCCACTCTGAGTCCAAAAGGTCACAAATCTTGGTGGCGGGAGGTAGGGGGGTGGGGGGTTTGTTCACATCACTGAGCAGCAAGCAGAGTGAGGTTGAACGGGGGGATGTGGTGTCCGTCAAAATGACTTAGTGACGGTACAGCGGGCCTGAGACGGCCTTCCTTGCTGGTGTCAGTCCTGACAGGTGACAAAACAGCTGAGGAAGAGGCACGCCAAGGGACCATGTGTGTGTGTGTGTTTGTGTGTGTGTGTGTGTGAGAGAGAGAGAGAGAGAGAGAGAGAGAGAGACATTTTGGTGATAACAGAGACAGGACATGGTACAGAAATATCAGGTGATAAAGTGTTGCAGACAATAGGGGTGTGTTGTTTGGGTTGACTGGCCCACTAGCGATGCAATGCTCTTACAACGTCGTATGTGTATGCCGTGTTGTGTTCGAAATGCGACAATTATGGGTGATAATTCCGGTGCTTGGCTGAACTAGCTAACTTTCAAGGCTTTAGAAGCGTTAGCTAAGTGGGCTAAGCAATAGTTAGTGTTGTAGTGTTCACTTGATAAAGTCTTCAACCTCCAATCTCCATGAATGAATGATGCTCTGTGCCAATCGCTCTAAGAAAGAGGATCAGCATTCACGACAGAACGTGCCCGACGTCATGCTCATAATTCAATCAACGTATCATGGAGGCTAGAAAAATAAGGCGAAATAATTCCTTTGGTCATTTCTGCTGCACTGCTTGTATCCAATCACACAAAGAGCTCGTCTCCGTGTTAACCTAATGAATTTATAACATGTAGCCTTTTATGTGTTTCTGGATAAGCAGGACGGTGCTCCTTCTGCAACAATCAAGTGAAAAGGACCTTGTGTGATGATGATCTGCAGGGAGGGGTTTCAGCTTGTGTGTGAGTCTGCTCCGTTTCCAGTCTTTGGGCTAAGCTGAGCTAACCACTGCTAACAGTGGTTCTGGCATAGGCTACTGCTATTTTTTCTCAAGTGATCTGTGTATTCGGTCAAATTGTATTTCTAATATTAAAATAATGGTGAGGTAAGAACACAAACTCAGAAATATTTATTTTTTCCATAACTGAATAAACAAGCTGTTCCCAGAGGAAAATAAGTTCCCCAGAACACTGTTTGAAGCTACAAAAGGTGGCAGGGTCCGCCAAATATAAACAAAGTAAACCGTAATGAAATTGTGTTGTTCTTTGAAGTCAGTTTATTCGGTTATGAAAATAAGAGAGTTTGTTTATTTAGTTTGTTTAGGCATAAAAAAATCAATCAACAAAGCGTTCTTTTCTGATTAAAAGGTATTCCCCAAAACTACATAGTGCACCTTTAAAACTATATAACTTCTGATTTAGAGGTCAAGCACTTGAATAACAAAATAAATCAGTAATTGAAATCCCTACCTTACAAAAACAACTTCCACTGGACCGTCAGTGCTTTGTGTTTATATGATCAGAATTATAAACTAAAGTAAATCAGCACGATGACATCACTTTGATAGATTTAAATATTCATTTGTCTGCTTGCGCACTAGTTTAAGACGTCAATACATCTCAGTTAAAAAAAAAAAAACACTTTTAACCTTCACTTCCCGATCCCACAGAACATTTTTATTTACAGAGCCAACTGCAGCTTAACCAGCAACAATCACCTGTCAAGAGAATTCAGAGGACGGCACAATAATCCCTGACATGACAAACACGTCATTTTAAATACATACACACCCAGTTACCGTAAATCCACACCCTCACATGCTGCGCGGCATACAATCATCTATAATTGGGATGTTGTGTGAAGGGGTGACTGCTGCTTGTCAACGGAGATTAGCCGCAGACGTGTGTGTATGTGGGTTTGTTGCACCTGTGCACACTGAACGGTGACACCTGGATTAAACATGATACTGTAAAGACACACAAATGGAGGCCTGCCTATATGTAAACATGTCATACAAAACACAGATGCACACATACATATCCTGTTTTCCTCTAATTCCAGGTGTAATATCACAGGAAACATGGCCACAGATATATGTGCAGAACATTTTTTTATCTTACAACTATTCTGCCTGCTGATCGTCCCTGATATGAGGCCAATGTAGAAGAAAAAAACTAAATTATTTAGATATTTCCAGCAGAGCAACAATCAGCTAAAGAAAAAAGGCCTTTTAAGATTATTTAAGAACAACGGCTTATTTCTGTCACAAGAACAGCAACTCACTTTTCCAGATATGACACCAACCACTATCAGTCGAGCTCTGAAGGCTGAAGTAACACAATTATGGAGCATACGGTTAATATTTATTGTTAATTTCAGGCTGATTGGACAAATATCACACTGCCAGGAGGAACCTTGAAGTCCTGAAGAAGCCAACCCTGCTGCTGTCAAAGCGAAAGGGCAGAGCTGCTGCTGTTTTATAAGGGCAGGCCCATTAGGGTTGAGTGTGAGCATCGTGACTGGCTGAGCACATGTAGGCAACTTTGCGTCGGACAAATATGCAAAGATGAGGGCTTGAATGTACAACAAGGAACTTTTAACTGGTTATGTATCAGTCTCATGTAATACTGATGACCTACATAAGTAAAACCATCAGTGAGAAGACCATTTCTACAGTGTTACAGTATATGTTATATGGCCACAAATAGAACCATTACCTCATCACTATGCAGTCTACAAACAGATGTGTTTTCAACAATAGAAGTTAGTTGTCTTTCCTTCACTCGCCCACGCTGCACATATCAAGATCTGTAAAACACGAGGCAGCGGCACTCATACTGCTTTTGTCCACAGGGATCGCCAGTATCAACAGACAGTGGAGGTTCACTTGTAGCTGCTTTAAGATATGCTTAATTTTTCTATAGCATCAGCAGTCCCAGTTTCGAGCAGATCTCTAACACAGTCTTTATACGACAGAGTTCTGTGTCTGTATTTCCCGAAGGTGTTTCTGTGCCGTGCCGTGGCACAGGGACAGTAACTTCAGATCAGAAAAGGCTGTAGCCCTGAGAGATACAAGATGTTTCTCACTCAGACTGCTGATACCTCATGTTGACTCACAACGCCCAGTATGAGGAATGATTATTGCAAACCTTATTGTACATTTGGGAACCTGAATATTTTAACATGATTCCAAGCGGATTTGTAGCAAACTTCTGGGGAAAATAAAGGAAAAACAAGGAGATTTATATTTAGGCACTGGTTTGGAATGAATAAGCAGGTAAACCAAAGTAAAGTTCTGTCAGAATTTGGCAGCATAGCTACATTTCACATGTAGTAGAACCCGAAATTACATTTCTTTCATCAATGATACTAAGAAATGATCTGGTCTCCCCGTCTGTCTACATGTACTGTAGGCCCACCTGTTGCTAGTGCTAGCCGTTTGTTTTCACACGTTATGTGAATATCCAGGAAGACGCTGACAGAGGAAATGTTTTCTCTGTGTTCTTTCTGTTTGTTAAATATTTGTTTGTCTAAACTTATTTGGAAAAGGCTGTAATTGCAATAACCCTATTTGAAAAAGGCAACAAACCTCGAGCGAACATAAAAGCCTGTTTGTCTTTTTTGTTTTTGCCATGTCCATCAACCTTTTCTCAAGCTGTACTTCTAAATAAAACCACGCTAATGGAAAGACAAATATTGAGCCATTGAATCAGTTTTGTGTTATTCTCCTCGTATTTTGTTCTGCCGCTCTCCAGTTTGTGTTTGTCTGTCTCCCTTGCCAAATGCCAAACTTCTGTTCCTCTTTGCAAACATCTTCTGGCGCTACGTTGTCGTAATTGTCAAACTGTGCAGCAATCCTCATTAAATCCCTCCGTGGCTTTTAATGGCTGAAGAGTCTGTATGTTTTATTCGTTTGGACGGACTGTTAAAACTCTGACGTCTATACTCCTTTCACAGCTGTAAAACTGCCATTGGAGTTGATCGACTCACCTGAGCAGCTGCAGATTCAAGTGTGATTTTGTGCTCGCAGTTAAATCAAAGTCCCTCTTTGGTTGTGAGGTGTTTATGCTGCTTTATCACCCTCTTTGCATCCAAAGCGTCGCACACAGATGCACAAACACCCCAGTCGTCACACGCATACTGTACACACCTTTGGTTGCAATCACATTCAGTACGAAACAATAGCAGAGCCTGTGGGTAAGTGTACGTGAGTCAACAGCCTGTGGAATTCACAATGACTCACATCTCCAAAAAGAAAGAGAAACACACACACAGATAGAGGAAGAGAGGTAGCTCTGAAGTCAAGACCACCTGATTTACACTGCTCGTACTTCAAGCAGAGGAATGAAAATCCTCTGATATAGTTTCAAACTGTTGGAAGCAAAACTCTCGAACAACCTCTTTGGTGATTTAGCTCCAAAATGTCAGACAATAAAGACGCAGATCTGTCATCAGTTTGTCGCTTTTGCTTTCAGACATTTTTCTTCTGCTTCTCCTCTCTGCGTCTTACTCTCACTGCTGGTGTTTGTCCCTCCACCCATCACATTTCCTCTCTCTTTGTTCTCCATCGCAGAATATCGACAGTCGCAGCTACCGGACCTCTTTCTCCGCTCTCCTCCTCCCTCTCTCCCTCCGCCTGTCTCTCTCCCTCGCCTCCTCTGGCCTTCACGGGAGGCTCTCAAGGCGCAGTATGTGGCTGCCCTCGCCACACAGCTGTCAAGCATAAACCGATCGTTTCACCTAACTGAATAATGCCGGTATTCACTGCGGACCCGCTCCCATCCGGCTTGCTGTCCCCTTTCTCGGTGCTCCCTCCAGCCCTTTGCCATTTCTCATCTCTTCCTTCCCTTTCTCTCTGCCAACCCCTGAGATCTTCTCACCTCCTGTACCTTCTCATCCTCACCTTTCCACTTCTCCTACACCCCCTGCTTCACTCCATGTCCCCCTTTCTCACTGTTTTTCCCCTCATCGTCTCCTCATCTTCCCTCCATTTCTTTTTCTCTGACTCTTGTCGTTCCATCTCATTTTCCACACACACACACACACACACACACACACACACACACACACACACACACACACACACACACACACACACTCTTTCTCTCCATTTGTGCCACCCCCTGGTACTTTTAGGTCATTGTGAACTTCTGCTACAAAAGGACTATAAATGCCCTCTCTCTGCCCCCTGTGGCGAACCACAATACTAGATCTCTCACAGGCCAAAACCTGGTGTCTGTTCGTGTATGTGTGCGCTTATGCATGTCTGGGCATGTACGCAAAAAGTAGACATGTATATGTGTGTTTAGGATTTGACTGCAAATGCACATTGTTTCAGGTCACCAGAGGCATGTCACCATCATGCGGTGCTCGTCCTCCTTGTGTTCATTCTGCATTGCTCCCTGCTGTGTTGTTACCTTCCTGTCTGTAGGCAGGTCTCCATCCTAATGCAAATTTCAACCAGATTTTGCAAAAATGAAAATGCAAAATGGATGCTTGTTTCCATCCACAATCATTATTTGATTATTAGGTATTGGTTGATTGAGATGAGAAGCAGGCGGTGTAATGAAGATGATGTAATTAAAAGAGGGCCAGTTGAACCTCAAACAGTCCAAAAACATTGTAAAAAACACAATGGAAATACAACATTTCTATTTCTTAACAATAATGTGAGGAAGGTTACATCAGACTTGTGTGGAGCGACGTAGAGACTGTTCTAACATGCTGCTATGATTCGCCTCTTCTCTCAGAGTGGAAACAGCTGATCAGTCATGTGAGTTAACTGTTCGCTGTGTCAAAGGTGTTTCCATCTCCCATCAAGCACTTTAGCTTTTTCAAAAATGGCTAACCATACTGAAAAATCCACAAAACGTGTCATATCACGTTCACATTACATGTTAATGACCTCACTGCCATATCAGTAGGTAGGCAGGGACGATGTTGGAGTTACAAACGAGAAGGTGGGCAAGCCAGTGACCACAGTTCGAGACTGTGTTTCAACATTTGTACACGTGACAGTACTGGATATGATCTTTCCTATTCCTAATCAAGTGTTTTTTGGCCTTGACCTAACCAGAACAGAAGTACAACATTGTCACGTTATGAAACTGAGAATTGGACCTAATGGAACGTGAACATGCAACATTAAGAAATGTAAAGTTTCAACGTATTCTTGGTTTGCAGAAACGTACATTGCCAAAATGTATTCTGGTGATTGGGTTGGATATTTTACACTACTTATCTCAATGTTTTGAAATCTCCTCAAAAGCACTTCATAAATGGTAGCGCTGAAATACACCAATGTCTATGCCATAACACAAAATAACAATATTCAAAATCTAATTCAGTATATAGCCTCAAATCACGATAACGGTATAATATCAATATATTGCTCAGCACTTCTTCAAAAGGCACTGATGGAAACATGGCCTGTCATTGCCAAAGATCCGGGCCCTACAACAACAGGCAAAGAAGACTCAAGGACAGAAGGTACTGAACATCCTCCCCCGGGCTGCTCAGTGTGTATCGAGTGGCACTGACATTCCCAGGATAAGACATTTGATCATCACTGATCACTTATACCAGCAGTGTTGTGTTTCTAATAGTTTGGAATAAAACTATTTTATATACCTGTGGGTCGTTTTCAGAGTTCATAGACGCTAATATGACTGGATCTTATCCAACACCAACACTTGACTTTTGGACAGAAATGTGCCATTAACCCAGTGCCTTAATAACAGCATTAACCAACAGGAGCAAGATGATAGACACCACTGCAGAAACAATAGAAGAGAAGAGGGGGAGCAGATATGAGTGATCAGCCTCATCAATGCTTTGACCCCTTTAAGGGGTCACTTAAAGGGGTCATAGTTCATTTAAAACAACTGCCATTTGCCTCCTATTGTGCAGCTGCAGGGCATTTCATTATTCCAAGACCTCGGAGTGACCGATGCCATTAGCTGCGTGGACAAAAAGATCCATTTTGGTACAGCAGATTGGAGGTCCTACTCCTCTCCAGTTGGGAGCAATACGGGGGCAGTGTGTGTGTCTGTTAGCACAATCCAATTATATCACGCTGTAGACTTTAAGATGGCAGTTTTATGCGGAGTCACTTACACTGGGTGCAGCGAGACAGTGGGCTTAAATTTCTAGAGAAATGACAAGCTGGTGGAGAGAAGTGCAGGAGTCAAAGTCAATCTGCCAAGACGGATATCCCTTTACATTGAGAAGATTCTGACTGGATGCTTGAAATGCATTATGCTTCCAGTGCTTGGATCCACAACAGCTTGTTTTTGTTTTTTTTTGCAGTCTACATTTGGTGCAAGACACAGAAATGAGGTTTATGTGGCAGCAAATTCCTCCATCAACAAGAAGATGAGGAGAGGAGAGAGGGGGCGGGTGCTCCAGTGAGATCATGGTCTGTCTGATCTGATGCTTGCACCACTCTTTTCTTCGAAAGTATCAGAGAATAGACGACACAAAAGGTCAAGTGTGCTTATCAGAGGGGTCTCTGGCATTGTATTTTCTTAATGATGTCTTGGCTGCAGCAGGTAGTGTGAGAAGACTTGATGCAGGAGGGCCCTCAACAACTTTTGTGTGATTACTGTTCAGAACCATGGACAGGAAAAAAAAACACGTTTTTACTGCCATTTCTGCTCAAACTCAACCAGAATAGATGATGTTTTGTGTTGTTGAATCATAATCCTGATTACAAGGAGTTCATCTAATGGGCTGAACGTTTTGCCGACTGTCCCTGAAATACAGACACGCAGCAAAAAACGCACAACCGGTGGAAATGTTTGCTCAGATTTTTGTTTCAGCTCTGAAAATAATTCAACACCCTCCGTTATTGGGCATGTCACTCTCTTTGCAGATATCTGAAGGTAAAACCGACACAAAAAATATATAAATAAATAAAAAAAGATCACTTGTGGGATCAGCGGGGCTACAGGTTTAATAAACAAGCAACACCTCTGCCTCATCTGTGCGCTTTCTTTCATCCTTTCCTCAAGAAAGAAATATGCAACACCACAGCCCGGGAGTAAATACAGCCACATGCGATCGAGACTTGAAGTGGAAATAGGCCAAACTTACCTTGACTGACATTAAAAAAGGTGTGTCCAGGGTTTACTGAACCAAACAGCCGAGGTTTCGCCTTCTCTGAGACACCTGGCCGGCGAACACCATGGAGAATCAGTATCCACTGGCCATTTAGGGGATCGGTGCCCGCGGAGGCATCTCAGCGAGGAGAAAGGCGAGAGCGTCGTGGAGATGCTGCGGTGCGAAGCCCCGCTTCCCCCCGCTGGGAAAATTGGGCTGTGCGCTGCAGCCTTGGCGACTCTGCGTGGTGCGCACTGGTCTCCGGCGGACTCACATTTCCAGAAAGCCAAGAAAAAAAAAAAAGCTCAAATGTAATTCACACTGTGTCCTTCCAGGTGTCCGCCAAGTTTTTAATTAGAAGCTCCTGGAGGAGAATTGTGTTTGAGTTCCACTTGGAGACGTGTGCGCTAAAGGAATTTGGGAACACTTTTTTTTTTAACCGCGGTCACGTTGACTGAGCACACTGCAAAATAAATATATAAATAAATAAAGAATCCTACGGAGCAGGAGAGAAATATCTGTCCGACGTGGCATCTCCTCTCTTCTTTTTCTCCATTTCCCTCATTTGAACATGAACATTTCACATCTTCTCACACCTTCACCCCGACGCCAATTTCACAGCTCAACTTGTTTATTCCCCGACGGTGTATCCAAAAGGCGTGCCTGCTTTTTCAACAGTTAATCACCTGCGGGCTAAAAATGCATCTTCTCCGACAGTAGAGGGGCTTCACTCCTTCTTCATCATCCTCCTCCTCCTCTTCCTCCTCCTCTTCCCGGTGAAACACGCGATGGAAGGGGCGCCTCAGCCAAAGCCAGCCGCTTCGTCCAGCCGAAATATCCCAAGGAGGTTCACCCGAGGATCGCGACAGGAAGAAAATGAGCGGGTTAAGAAAAACAAGAAAAAAAATTTAAAAATCTTAAAACGTCCTCCAGTTAGAGATGCTCCGAAAAAGTGGATCTCCTCTAAATATTCCCACGCTCCTCCATGGGTTTATTAATTTATCTCCGGCGCGTCAAAACCTGGTGGTGTGGTTGGATTCTCAGCGAGGAAGAGTTCAGAGAGAGAGAGAGAGAGAGAGAGGGAGGGAGGGAGGGATGGAGATTTGGGAACATGGTCAATAGGCTCCTGATTATTTAGGAAACCCTCACATTTATTCAGTTCCGTCTCGTCTTACAGCTGTACATCACTCCCCTAACTGCACTGAAACTAATTGAATTGAACTGAAATGAGTGTTACACCACACACACACACACACACACAGAGAGAGAGAGAGGGAGAGGGAGAGAGAGAGAGGGAGAGAGAGAGAGAGGAGATGGAAAGTGTGCGTATCCGTGGCGTGCGTGGATGGCAATCTGTGGGAAAAATGGTGCACGGCGGATTAAATATTTGATGATGCGTGCTGAGGACCAGTTCACACCAGCATTGTGATGGGAGACACACACACAAGTAGCCCACACACACACACACACACACACACAGCGGCGGATAATCTGCGTTTCATGTCTTCATGAGATCGGACAAGCGAACGCACCATCGCAGCGTGAGCGCCAAAAGACTCACGCATGAGCAAGTTGAGCGGTACCGGCGGGAGGAGAGTGGGGGGGAGGGGTGCGGTGCGGTGCGGCGCGGTGCGGTGGACGGAGTGCACCACGGTTCAGTTTGGCAAAGTGGGTGGCGATTCCTTGGCACATCATGATGAGATGACTGTGCGTTGTGGTGGAGTTAGAGTCAACTCTAAGTGAGAGAGATGGAGAGCCGTCTCCAGAGACGCTTAATGGAGATGGAAAATGAGCTGGGATGGAAAATCTTATTTGGAAGTCGGAGGCATGACTACACACACACACACACACACACACACACACACACACACACACACACACACTCCTTCGCACCGTATTTCATACTCTTTCAGCACCATGGAGAGCGTCCAGTGAACACGCGCTGTCCAGCGTGCTGAAAACTCTTCTCTTGGCTGCAGACTGTAATCTGGCCATCACCCTCTTTTTTTTTTCTCAAAGCTATTTTTTATTTCAGCTTTTGGGCACCATACAAAACTCAAAAATGAAATCTAATCATATATCCTTCATCTTTAAGAAGACTTTATGATCCTGTGTATACATATCTCGGCCTTTTATCCAAACAACAAATCATCAGTGGCGGTTCTAGAGTCTGTTGGGGCCCAGGGCATAAATCCCCAGGGGGGCCCTCCGACCAGCACTCATGACCATGATGTTACATTTAATCTGACACCAGCAACAAATGTACATAATCCAAACCCTTTTTTTATTTCCAATGTTATCATTAGTAGATTTCTTAATATAAAAACATTAAAAAAACAGAACTATTATAAACTAAACAACTTTAACATTGCCATGTTGTAAATAACCCACATGATGAGGTCAGTGATCATCACAACATAAAGCATATAATTGAGTCAGCAGCGGTGCACAAGCACTTGTTACAAATCATAGTATTCATTACAGACCGTGCTATCAAAGTGCTTATTACAAAACATATTGCATTGTGTTTAAGTACACATTACAGTAGAGCTGCAGCAATTAATCGACTAATTGATTAGCTGCCGACCACAAGGTTAATAGTCGACCTTTTTCATACTCGATCAATCTGCTTGAACAATTTTCAAGAGAAAAAGTCAGTCTATAATTCCAGCTCCTCGAGGACATTACTCTCTTGTTCCCTCCACTTATCTGCCTTAACCTCCTCCACAGAGGGGTCAGGGCACTCGGTCAGCTTTCTCATGAACACTTGAGATACTTCCTTGCAAGTGTTTTAGTGCTTTTCTACCATTTCTAACCACAAAAACGTGTCGATCTCAATTTGTTTTTCCCCAAAAAGGTTGAGTGATTCTCATTAATAGGCTTTAGTTTGAATGCCACATCTCAATTCTTGTGTATGTCATTCATCAAACACTGCTTAAAATGATATGTACAAATAAATAAAGGCCCGCAGTGGATATTGTATGCTTATTTGTTTTTACTCTACTGAGATGCAGGGCTGCAACTAATGAGTGTTTTCATTATTGTGTTATCTTCCAGCTAATTTCACACACACGTCACACAAGGCACAAACTAACGAACCAATCAAGGCATCAATAAACAAGCAACTCCAGTGTTCTGCAAAGTAAAATGACTGTTTTTGTCAGTGGAGTCTGGTAGCTTTGAACGGAGCGATATAATGGCTGTTGGTGCTTAATCGTCCAGTCCTTAACATGTCAAAACATTATAAAAAGTGTTCCCACAGTCCAATGTCAAATCCAAATATTCTTCATTTATTGTCATTAATAACAAAAATACAAATCCTCACATTTAAGATGATTATTTCGCCTGAAAAACGACTAAATCCATTATCAAAATAGTCGACAAAGAATTGTCTTTTAACAGAATAATCAGTTATTCTACTTATCAGTGCCGCTCTGGTGAGAATGTTATAGGGACAGATTGTGTCCAGTGCCTTGTCACAGTTGTTACCATATTCACAACGTCCGGGTTAACGACTTAAGTGCTCCATGTGCTGAAAATGCCCTTTAATGTTTGTTGGCTCATTAGAAATAACGCTGATCCGCGCAACAGAAAGAGTGAGGCTGCAGAGATTTCAGATCAATTAAACATGACTACATTCCTTCACATGCCAGGTCAGTCACACTGAATGCAGCCAGTGAGTCGCTTTGAAGCTTAAGCATACATGTATTGACAGCAAAATACTTATTATGGCACTTTCATACGCCGCGCAAGAAAAAAAAGGGCTTCCGGCATGAAAATTGTATGTTTTGCCATTGTGAGGTTATGACTAATTCAAGGCGCCATGTGCAAAAATACCCCCCACTTGCCAGCTTGAGGTAAAGTGCGTTATTCATAAGTTGTGAATAATTGAGATTTAGGGAACACGGTTGGAACGGAGGGGGATATTTGCTGACTGTGGGCTTTGTCGGGGGTTGGCACTTGTGAGGAAATACAATGCTTGGGTCAGGCAATTAGCAGGAAGAACAAAGAAACGAAGCCAGGTACTCTGTGTGCCTTATTGATCAAGAATCAAAGACCAAACTAGTCTTTTTTCTACCCACCTGATATAATCAACAGTGGATGTGTCACTAATTTTGGCAAATTTACCCACTGCATCACATCCTGACACATCAACTCACATCACTTGCATCACAACAAAAAGCAAAGTGATAAGACAGCATCACGAGATGGGTAAGAAATACAATAGTTCAGAATGTCATGAGTCATAAGCTGGTGTTTGAATCAGGACAGGAACAGTGGCGCATGATTTTCGGATGTTTTATACGTCAACAGCCGTATTGACGAGGATCAGTTTGACATAATCTGCATGTTTATACAACAAATATGGCACCCAGCTGTGCAGAAGAGTGACGCAGAATGAAAACATTTACTCATCCAGGACAAAACACTCCCACTACTGACAATTACTGAGAGACAGAGTGGACTTTTCGAGCTTGGTTTTTTGGCATCTAAATGCACCTGACAAAGTGCTTTCACTCTCATCATAACTGAGGCTACAGTTGCTGAGAACAGCCGTGCTTGCAATTTTGTAAACCTTATTTTCGCTTGATAACACGTCAATTTATCTTGTTATCCCGAGGAAACAAAAGGCTGATCTCTCAAGATAACAAGATCATTTACTGCAAGAAAACAACTTATGAGATTGACACACACACACACACACACACACACACACACACACACACACACAGTTTCACTGCAGACCATATGAACTTTTTATGAACCTTTCCATTTCATATTGTAGGGTATAAGCTTATATACATTGGTCCTCTTAAAGCAGACATGTTACTGTCCAGCAGTCTCGTTGGCATAGGACCGTATTTTTCAATGCTGGTCCTGGTTGCCCTATTCCACTAGAACCTGCGTTTTAGGTGTCTCCCTGCCCCCACACACCTGATTCAAATGGATGGGTCTTTATCAGGCTTCAGCAGAGCTTGATGAAGAGCTTATCATTCGAATCAGATGTGCTGGAGCAGGGAAACATCCAAAACATGCAGGACAGGGGGCCACTATGACCAGATTGAAAAACACTGGCATAGGAAAAAGAAACCAACCACGCTGGTGAGTGTTTGACTTGTATAATAAAGTATATAATTAAGACTGAAGCACAGTCTGATGCACTGATCAATAATAGGTGCTTGCTGATCTGACATTGTCAGCTTAAACTGGCAATAGACAACCTTTTAGAAAAATGACACCATCAGTGTATAGGCTGGCTCCCTTTAACTCGCTCTAACTATGCTATTCAGCCTGCCGCTTGGTTACATTTTCCCACAACCAAAACAGAAAGCAATGGAACAACTGGAATAACTGTGGACACTCTACACTGCAAAGGAAAAATAAACCTGCTGATGGAGGAGGCAAAGAAGGTGAAGAGGGAGAGTGACAGAAACAGAGGTAAAACAAGAGTGAACGGATGGGCATTCACTCAATGAAGAGCGCTGTTGGAACTTGAGACAGTTCAAAACCGGCAATCTTTCTACTAGATCAGCAAGACCTACCTACTAATTTATACAATCAACTGTTTTACTCTGGCTTTCGTAGCACTGTGATAGGGGTTACAGGGATTGGGATAAGTGGTTGTTTATGCCAGGCTGCTAGCGGTAGCCATGTTGCTAACGCTGTCTTTGTGACAGCAGCGCAAACAGTAACACCACAGGGAAACGCTGGGAGGGTTGAAAAGTTGTCTCTTTTTTTTTGTTTAAAACAGTTCCTGCAGTTGTCAAGAAAATATGGCACGCCTGACCTCTGAAAAACATAAGTAATGAGAGGAAACAACCTTTTGCTTTCTCATAATAACAGGCTGATTATTTCATTATGTTGAGATAACAAAGCTTGTTTTCTCTCTGTCCTCTAGTACAGTTCGAACGCAGGTGGTTTGTTTGTGGTAATGTTAAAACGTTCTGTTTTTTAGAGTTTGTGGTAGGACAAACAAAAAATGCTTCAAAAGTCATGTGAAATTTTGTCTAAATCAGGTGTGTCAGTGTGGATGACAGCATTGATAGAGGTTTCCACAGCCTCCAGGGCTGCTGGGAAGAGATAGGCTATATCCCTAGCGGAGTATGTGTGCGCGCGCGTGTGTTAGTGGTTGTGTCTATGTGTGAAAGTGTGTGTTCTCACTCATCTCTCTGGGAAGAGATAAGGGGGAGTCCTGGAGGTACCTGTAGCACGGAGGGATCTGGAGGAAAGTGATTAGTGCCACAGGCTCAAACCACACACTCACTATCTGAACTCTGTTTGAAACAACCATCAGCATGAAGGTGACATGAGAACACATCCACACTTTATTACACACCTGTGTGAGCACACACACAGACACACACCTCCAGGAGTTTTGGTTTGATGACTTCACACATGTTTAGTTGTTGCATGTAAAGTCCATCCATTGCCATGATCTCATGTGATATGAAACATTTGTCTGTAAAACAATTAACTTGTGTTGTCAATTCTCTGCACACACACACTTTCTCTTTCTTTTACACACACACACACGTATACCTTCACAACTGAAACCTGAACTGCGCCCTCCTGTGTTCTTATGAAACATTCATAGTCCCAGTTGACTGAACATGTGTTCATGTGCCGAGTGGGTAAGTGCGTGAATGCCTACGTGTGCATGTGTGTTTCTCATCAGTCATGTCTCGGCCACGCTGAGGCATCCTTTCAAAAGGGTCGTGTTACATCTTTAAGCGCTGCTGGAGAATGTGACGGGCTGAGAGAAAGAAACAGCGGGATTGATGACAAGCAAAGTGCAGAATTAAGAAAAGGGTGTTCAGAGTGCCTCTCCACTTTGAGGGGAAAGAAGAGCCAAGAGGTGAGTAAAGCAACTTGACTAAAGCATAAAGTGACAATGAAAGCCAAAGAAAACTCACAGTGAAAACAACTTTATTATTTTGAATAGTTCACATTTAACAGGCCCGGGCTGTCAGATCCAAACACTGGCACAACAAAAGCAATTCAAGCAACAACTCCGCTTCCATTAAACCCCGACTGTGATGTTTTGCCCAGTGGACTGATGGATTGTTTGTTTAGCTGTGTGCTGTTAGCTCTGTGCTTTGGCAGCAAGCGTTATTGTTTCAAACGAAAATCATACAAAACTGAAGGATATTTCTAATTGCGTCATTTTAATTGTTTTCCTGTCTGAATACAATCGCTTTATAATCTCTCTGAGTGCTGTTTGACAGCAGCCACGAGCAGTGATTTGGGGAAAATGTGTGAGAATATGTCGTTTTTAATGGCAATATTTTACCACCATTATGTGTTGCATATAACAAAGTGTTTAATTAACCTGTTATTGTTACCAAACATCAAATTATGGCTATTTGTGCTTCTAGACTGGCCTTTTAATGGAAACCCCCTGATGGGTTTTTATAGATATGACATTCTTGCAGTGGTATAAAAAAGTATTCAGATCTTTTACTTAAGTAAAAGTACTAAAACCACATTGTGAAGATACTCAGGCATGGAATGTAACTAAGTACATTTACTCAAATGCTGTACTTAAGTACAGTTTTAAATGTATTTGTCCATTTTCTATTACTTTATATACATTTTGTACTTTTATTTTCCTACATTTACTTGATAACATTAGTTGCTAGTTACTTTGCAGATGCTGTATCAGAGCCAGAGTAGCAGATTATTAAATTAACAGACCAGATTATTACCAGATACTAGACTATACTTTAAGACTTTTATTCGAGTATTATGCCTTCAGGTCACTCTTACTTTTACCAAAGTAATATTTTAACATGATATCTTTACTTTTAATCATGTATGACTTCTCTGTAATGTTCACAATACTGAAAATACTAAAAGTAAAAGTCCTGCAGTCAACAAGTTAGGTAAAAGTATGTGAGTACTATCAGCAAAATTGACTTTAAGTTTCCAAGATAAAACTACATATTATGGTCTTTGTTAGTGTTTGACTGTTATATGTGATGTTTGGATCAATATTACTGCTGCATTAATGTGTATGTTGCATTTTAACTGCTGTAGATGTTTAAGGTCATGCTTTTTTCAACTATTTGATAAATTGTTGGTTTCTTCAATATACAGCGATGCATCGTATTCTGTAAGATCATTGTATGTTTGCAGTGCCGCTGTCCTGTAAGAACCACATATCTCAACTTTTCACGAGCTCAGAAAACAAAGCCAGCCTGTTTTCCAGCTAATCCAAGAGAGTTTTTCAGTAGTTTATTTAGCTTTAGAAGAATTTTCACAACCCACAAAGGAACACGTCATCCTTCACTTTATCACGCACATTCAAAATAACCTTGTTTGGAGATACATGGTTTTCACCGGATACAGACTGTATGAACTGAAAAGTAACTAGTAACTAAAGCAGGTGTATGTAGTGGAGTAAAAGTACAATGTTTCATTCTGAGTCAGAGTTGAGTAGAAGTAGAAAAGTTTAAGTAAAAAAAGTACAAGTACCTTGAAATTGTACTAAATTACAGTAAATGTACTTACAGACATTCCACTATCCTGCATTCTTCGAACACGTCTGAGATGTCTGCAAATACTTTTCTCGACACAAACAGAGAATTCTCTCACTCCCGCTGTCCTCAGCCTACCTTCTCACTTGTTAAAAAATCCATCTGACTGACATTGAGACAGCAGCTGAAGAATTTAATCCAGTTTGACTTGATTTTAAGTCTATTTACAGTATCACCCTTCCCCTCATGGACACGCATGTGCACACACACACACACACCTGTACACAGGAAAATCGTGCGCGTACATCTTCGACTACAGTCTCATTTCACAGTCTGCTCTTTACCTACCCAGTGCCCCCCTGGAGGGATTTAGTAAATAGAAAGCTAGTTTGTACTTTCCATTAGAGCCTAATTCTATTACGCAGCCGGCTCTTATCGATCCAAACATTCAGGGAGACATGCAAGAAAAGTAGCAAGTGGAGCACAGCGGAGGCCACTGTGGTTTGAGGATGGAGGCGGGAAAAGGTGGGAGAGTGAGGGGGTGCGTTTGGTCGAGGGATGAAAAAGCAGAAATAAAGGGATGAAGACAGGGGGAGATAAGATTGGAAGAAAATATAATGTAACTGCAGCCACCAGTTCAACATGAACCAGTGTCACATTCAGAATGATAGACACAGCACCTGTGCGACAACACAAGAATCTTGCCTTGATTTATTCATTCATGTAGCATTACAGTAATAGCAAAGTTCATAATATATTCTGTATAATATTTTTGGTTACAGCCTTTAAACGTCACATTGATAACATTAACATTAGCTAGCTAGCGTTAGCAATGTTAGGTAGTGCAACGACCTGTCAACCACTCGAGGAGGCAGATGATTCGAGCAGTGGCCGAATGTTATCAATAACACCTTTTAAACATAAAGCTAAATTTGACGGTGCACGTGTTTATGAGGAGCCGTACAAGCCATAAATCATTTGGGCCCTCTGACAAACATATATTCTCCTTTCACACATTCACAGTCATGTATTTTGTCTCATCTTTTTATGTATCCATTACTTTCACTGGCACAGGAAGTTCCTTCTCAAGCAGGAAGTCGGAAGTACATGTACAAGACTTAGGGAGAAGTTAGCCTTCAGGGCTTTCTTATATACATGTGGTTAACGTTGAAAGAACTCATGATAATACAGATATTATTGCGATATGTAAAGAAAATTTTAAATGTTATCAGTCAATTTCATCTTACACAATAAGAGTGAAGGTAGATAGCCTGTAACCGTAACTGGACAAAAAGAACAATTACTCTTAATGAACAGTGAAAAGGCAACCAGGTGAACCAATAAACAAAAGATCCACAATGTCAATGAATGTACAGTGTCATCATTGTTTTATTAACATGATTTAAATAGTTTATTCTTCATTTCAATACCTTCCTAAGACACTAGATATAGTTTTTATAGCTAAACATACAGATGTGTGATAAAATATAGGAATATGAATATAAGAGCAAAATGTATGAATACAAAAATATGAGTGATTGTACAGCAACAATGAAAATGAATTAATGTAACTAAATTAACTACATACACTACTCCAAATTAGTTAGGTGAGAGGGCCAGAATGAATTATGGCTTAAGTGGCCCCTCATACATGTTGAAACACATACTCACATACATACACAATATTGTTCTATCCTGTATGTTTCCAAGTAATACTGTGCACATAAGAAAATGCACATAGACGCTCATTGTGTAGGTGTATCAGAGCTCCACGACACACACTGATTCAAACTGACAGCATCTAAACAGTGCAGAGACCTGAAAAAGTCTCACACACAGACACACACGCACACACTGGACTGTGATAGCAAGGTGACCACAGCACACAAGAGCCAGGCAGATATGAAAACCCATATCTGAATGAAAGACCCGGGGAAGGTGTGCTGTACGGTGTAGTAGAGATTGGAGTGTTTTGTTGTTTAACCCAGGCCGCTCTTGGAACCAGAGATGCGGTCACACCTGACTCACCCTGCCCCGGGGGACGAGTGTGTGTGAGTAAACCTGAAGAAAAAGGGGAGAGATTATGAGGAACATTTCTGCAGAGGCGCCTGTAGATGGACGGTGAGAGAGAGAGAAAGGCGGTGGCGGTGGCGAGAGCCAACAGAGCGGATAAAGGAAGAGATGAGTTCAGAGAGGGGTGTGAAGAAGCAGAGGTGAGCCGGGGGATAAGGTACAGCACTGAGGAGGGAGAGGAGAGGTGAACAGAAAAGAAAATAAGACACAGTACAATACAGTTATCACTACTACCTGGAAAAAAAGATTATGAGTTAGCTGTGTATGTCCAATATCAGACACAGGCTCAGAGACCACAAGCTATTGGAAAAGGAGGATAAAAAAGGCACATGGCTACCCAGAGACAGGATTGAACACATGATCAACGAGTATGACAAGTGATCATTCTTGGATGAATAAAACCTAATTTTCCTCACTTACCTGTTGAAGAAAAAAGATCTTGCATGCACCTAAAACACACATGCTAGTGAATGTAGCTCATTGTAGTACGAGAGGATGGAAGAGGCTGATGAATAAAAGCAACTGGGAGACAATAGGGAAGACTGTGTGTGCAAGCTGCTAGACGAAGCAAGCCAACGTTGGACGAAACAAACAGATGGGGAAGAGGATGTCAAAGAACATTCAGTTTCAAATTCTTTTCCTGTGTTTACAGTAAGCAAACTAACAAGGGTGTTCACCGGATCAACACCACAGTGGAGCTCATGGCTCCTTATGCTTATTTTATCCCTGACGCACACCCACAATCACAGTGTGCTTCTTGTCAGCTCCGTCACTGAACAATGTTTCATTTGACAGCTCTGCTCGGACAAAAAGTTTACGAAGCGTCTTCTTTTATTCCTGAACTGTGAGAATGAGGAGAACCTGTTTTCTCTGGATATTGTTTGTTTCGAATATGAATCATAGAACTCCCACAATAAAGCCCACAATTTACTTGATGTTAAGAGTACATCAAAAATTCCCAGAACTGTGAGTCATGGCTTAAATACAGTAAGCCCCCAGTAAATAAAACTCTGTCAACATCAATAGTTGCTTGATGGGCCCGAAAATAGATGAGAGGTTTAATTCACTGGTATTAAGAGGTGGTAAGATTCAAAATATTGTAGCATCATGACTGTGTTGTCCAAGTTTATGGGAACATAGATTAAAGTAATCTTATGTTCCCAGGATTGCCAGCCCAGTTGCCAGAATAAAATTTTGGCAGTGAAGGATTCTGCAACCCACTGATGTGTTCATATTTGCCATAAGCTACGTACCATATTGACATTTCTACAATATGTGTCATATCACGTTCAAGTTACATGTTTCTAACCTGACTGTCAGAGGGGATGTTGGTGGGGTTACAGGTGAGAAAGCTGCTAAGCCACTGACCGCTGTTCAAGACTAGGTTTCAACATTTGTAAATGGGTATTTTTAGGAAGACCTTGGGACAGTTTTAAGCAGTGGTTGTGGCAACGAAACCAGGTGTTCGTGACAAGACCTCGGGACATCTTTAGCAATGTTTGTGTTGACCAAAACAGTTACTTTAAGGTGAAACACTATCTTTTCCTAAACCTAACCAAGTATTTTTTGTGCTTAAACCTAACCAGACCGTAGGCACAGTGTTGTCTCAATAAGGAAACATAAGGTTGCGACATAAAGAGTTGGAAAGTTTCAACATATTCATGCTTTTCAGAAACATGCTTTGCCAACTTGTATTCTGGTGATTCGGTTGTTAAAGCAACATTATGTAGAAAATTGGCATTTTTTGCGATTTGGCGCCCCCCACAGTTTCTGAGTGCAATACCACTGTCACAAATACAAATCCCAGGTCTGTAACAATTTGTCAGATGTAATGTAGCTGCTGACTACAGACAAAACTCATTACGTCATAACAATGTTATGTGTTGAAAACTTGTATTTTGAAATAAACTTGTGATCCTACCCTCTCACTGAAGTTACGTAGTGCAGAAACAAGTGACAGGGGGGATAGACACCATTCACCCAATTACACTGCACCATCAAAATGATTTTGAAGCTGTTAGTTTAAGCTAAAAAGTCACATAATGTTGCTTTAACTTACATTTGATTCATCTAGATTCTAAATAAGGATAATAGGTTTATGCTCCCTCTAGATTGCACAAGTAGATCAGTGCATTGTAATGGATGCTTCACTCACAAAACCATTATTTGTATTCTGCTTTCTCTGGCCCAAATTAAATTTAAAACATTTGCCAAACACATTTATCTAAAGTGACTTTGAAAAATAAGTGATTTCCTAAAGAGTACGGTCTAGACCTGCTCAATTTGGAAAGTGTCATAGGATGACTTTTGTTGTGAATTGGCGCTATACAAATAAAGATTGATTGATTGATTGATTGATTGATTGATTGATTGATTGATTGATTGATTGATTCCTGATGCATCAGTAGTGTACACTAAGAGGAAAACCTGTTCATTAAACTGGTGAAAAAGTTAATTATCAAATGCACATCCAGTAAAGACTACCGACTGCATTTGCAGAATAAGCCTGCAGTGATTTGGCAGAGCAGTCAGGTTACTGCTTCCTGCATCACATACATACAAATGGGTTTTCTGATATGACACTAGAGGCCAGTCTTAGTTCAGCCTGCATAGCATTAAACCAGTGGTGTTGATATGCTTCAGACTGGTGCCTGACAGTCACTGAAATCACAACAGCCAGGTTCTGAGTCCATGTCTGTTAGCCTTACCAAGGGGATGAACTTCATTCCAGTCCAGGCGACAAATCATGTAAACAAGGCGAGTGACTTTGACACATTGTGTGTGATGTGTATTACAGATCGATGAACTCTGTCACACACAAACATATCGCACAAACACATATGATGAAGACACAGAGATTGTGTTTTTATTGCTTTACTTAAATCCCCTAAAACAAGATACACATTTTACAGTGATGCTCTAAATGCAGCCAACAAAAGAAAATGTGCACCTCACCTACTTCATTAATTTTTTTCTGCAGGCTGTAAAAGCAGGTTTAGTTTTCAGATATGGGCAGTGCAGCTGTGGACTGATACTTGGTGTTTGAAAGGGCTGACTATGTGTAAAAGGTCACCTGTGCTGCTGTCTGATCACACATACACACACACATACACGTGCACACACTGTCACTGTAGGGCAGGTCAATGGCAGTGCACTCTGCAAGCTGTCAGGGCTATTCTGTGGTTTGACCAGGACAAAGCGGAAAGTTTCCTTGGGCTTCCACCCGTGCAGATTGACTGGTATATCATATTGCTCACAAATACAGAAGCAAATAAAACACAAACAAGAATTTTTTTTATGTTCAAACCGGCACAGAACTTAATTAAAGAGCATAATTTTTATGTAAATTGCAACACAAATCCATGTATTGGATTCCATTAAAGCTTCTTAATGTCACCAGATGGTGATGAGTGTGCAGTAGATCTCTTTCACCTCAAGATATTTATATATGGACATTTTATATGGTGCTCCTCTGAGAGTCAGGGTCACAGCTCAGGTTTTATCAGCCCCAGTGTTCGGACAAAGAATATCAATGTCAGGCATGCCAGTTTGAATATCAAATTGCAGGTGAAGAAGTGCAAAACTTCTTCTCCATCAGACACTCAGCACTCTGATCCTGAACAGAAAATCAAAACCTCTTTAACAAATACTAATATTCATTTTAAAAAGTAATACATAAAATGATGTTTATTTGATTTGTGAGACAGAAGGATTCGTTAAAAAACTGACACTTTGGGTTGTTGCCGAGCAACCCAAAGCGTCAGTATTTGACGAATTCAGAATGATACTCAAAAATCAACTTTCTTACAAATCGGACCTATAAATGTTTGAATAATTATAACAATTTGTTCAAACACCATTATGGTTCTGACAGAGCCTCTTCATTCTACTGGCCTGTAGAGCATCCTGGTAAATTTAACTTTTAGCTAAAATATATCCGTCTCAAATGATCATGATTTTGTATTAAATATCCATTCACATGAACACAATCAGCGAACACAAACAATACAACTTTATAATAAGTCCATAAAAACAATTACAAGAATCATAAAAACATAAGATAATGAAGCTTCAAAATGTCCAAGGGTAACGAGAGACGCAGTTTGCAGTTTATTCCAGTAATTATTATTCATATGTAAGACAAGCATAGATGGATTTTCAGCTTTATCAAGTATCTCATAATTGAATGACAGAAGTGCAATCTTCAAAGTCACGCTAAAAACACTATTCTAATTATTAATTGATAATGGGGAACTTCTCGGGTGCAGCAGACTTAATACCTTGGTATAATAACGGGTGAAGATGTTTACCTGGAAAGATTGTGCAAGCGTTCAGCCAGAAAATGACAAAAACAAATGGCTTGTTGTCTGACTGCTGTATATCATTTGATATGGTTGTTTGGCGTTATGTTGCACAATGCAGTCATCCACCCCATTACTTATTGAAATCTTTATGAAGCAACTTTTCTACAGACAAGTTGCCTATATCCATAAACAGAACACACATTAATTTATTGTTGTTGTTGTATTTTTTTGCTGATGCTCCTGCTTGCATCTGGGACTTGATTTTCAGTGCTCTTTTGGGACAACTCTAACAAGCCCATCTGGGTTTCTCTCTTCTTCTGCACAGCTGTTATGTTTTGTATCTTTGTTTTTGATCCTATGGCTTCTGTACAAATAAATAAACTGTAATCTTTATTTAAACTCCCCGAGGTAACATTATTATGACGCTGTAACAGCAGGTTCTCGTGAGTTTACGTATTATCATGTTTCTAAGATAAACCCGAGCCTGAGGTGAGGCAGACATGCAGAACATGAATCCAGGACCGCAGTCAGCTCAGGGCGGGCCCACGCACATCTCAGTGTGTGGCTGATAGCTTCGGTGCAGAAATCTGGAGTCATGCTGGCGCTAAATATAGACAAAGGTTTTATGTAAGCTGAGGTGAATCATTCCATTCCACACATTTCAGCACATTTACTAACATACTGAATAAGTGACACGGCACAGGTGAAAGAATCACGGACGGGGATGTGTTAAACATCCGCAGTACTCATCACATGTAATAGATTTAGAGAACTGACAACACAGCATATGCCTGCTGTCTGCAGGCTGTAATCACACACATAGAGATATACTGTACGTGTGTTTGTGTATATCCCTCTGGGGCCTACCACGAGCAAGGTGATGGGAACATGTTTATCAAAGCCCTGACAGCATCGATCGGATGTGTGTGGAAGGAGCTGGAGGGTTGTCCTTCACACAGGAGCATCACAAGGTTTTGTGATGGTGCATCAGCGAGTCTGAACTGCTGGTTACATGTTCAGTTGACTCACAGTAGCAAGAGCACATCTAACATTTCTGTGAAACAGTGGTGCACAGGCTTATACCTCTCAGTGATTTAGATATACTGATCAATCAGGTGCACAAACAAAATCTATTTCTGACATCTCCAAATCTTACATATTCCACCTTTAACCAAACCATGTTCTTCTAAACCTTACTAAGTATTTTAGTTGCCTAAATCTAGTCAGTCAACCTAAAAGAAACTGAAAATAATGAGTGAACAGTAATAATACGCTCCAGTCAGGATAAGAACCTCAGTCTCCTGAGTCCTGCACTCAATCCATGAAGCCACAATGGCTTGCTTAAAATGCAGCCTTTGACACTTTCTCCTAATTAAAAATGATGGTCCTGGAACAACATTAATTATGAAGTTTCAAGAACAACACCAACACAGCGATGTCAGATAGACATCCAGGACGGACAGACGTGTGATAGATGTTGTGTTTACAGACCAGACCAATGTAAAAATTACAATCTGGGCTATTAGATCAACATAATTATAGATATATTGTGAATATATGGTGGTGAGTCTCAAGCTAAAGTGGCTGCAGAACAAACACAAACGCATCCAGTACACTAATAACACAGCCCGGGTTATTGATCTTTGTCTGCCACAAAGTAATGAAGCGGGGAAGTGTTAAAATTAGTTATTTCCAATTAAGAGTGCAGGAAGAGGGATGGGTTACAGCTGAGGAATGACTGAGAGCGAGGACGAGCAAGAGAGAGACAACCCGGCAGAGAGAAAAAAAGAGCATGCGACAGCCGGAGATACAGGGAGAATGGAAAAAGAGGAGAGGGGCTGAATTGTAGTTATCATGGCAGCCAAACCTGCTCCTTCTCCTCCTCTAGAGAGAGCACCTTTGACACTGACAGCTTCAGAGACTGATTACCTCCCTCTCTCTCACACACACACGCACATGCGGTACATTCATGCACCTGTGTGTGCATGGAGAAACCATGCCGGAATGATCACATGCATAAAAGACACACACACACACACACACACAGTCATATTGCGCTGCTGTTAATGCATCGTGACAAACAAAAGAAAGGAAAGGTCATCCCACATGACTCCGTCTGCCTTTGTCTGGGAGGATCACAGCATGGGAAACCTGTTCTCGCACATAAACTTTCTTTCCCACTTCCTCCTCTCTCCGCAAATCAGCCTCACACACATTGCCTTCTGTTACATCAGATTACATTGTCATAATACTCACGAGTCTTTAAAACACACGAGCACAAACATAAAAAACGGTGTGTGGCTGGAAGCACTGCATAGATTTATGTTCCTGCTGAGACATTTCTTCACTATCTTGGACCTTTTTTGCACTCAAGTTTTGATTACAGGAGGACTTGTGACTTTCTCATTTACTGTACGTCTAAACCAGCATCAGCAGGAAACTGATAACATAGCCATAATCAATACTGAATCTGAAATTTTGACCTTCAGCGGGCAGAAAAAAAGATGTCAAGACAATTTCTGCATAAGCACGTGGATAGAAACATTTCACAGAGATCATATATCACTGACAGATTCAAGAGCACTAAAATCTTTTTGAACATCCTCAAGGCCAGAGTTAGTTGCGTTACAGAAATATAACAACGGCGACATCTACTGGCTAACATCTGCCTTCACAAGCTCCTTTACAGTGAAAAAAGACTGCAGTTTAAGTGATGCAAGGAGGGGAGATGTGGTTTCAATATATTTTAATATGGGTGATGAGTAAGTATCATGTGTCAGTTCATAGCCAGTTGGTGAGAATGTTTCTCTACAGTGGGCTGAAATTGTAATGGGACAATGTTTCCCAAAAAGTGTATTTTAATGGGCAAGGAATGGGCTTTTTGACACCTGGTATTAAAGTGTGATCAGTGTCCGGCCACGGCCTCAGGTAGGTGTAAATGCAATCTGTAGACGAACATGCTGGCATCCGTACACAGCATCACATTAATACAGATATTTGTTTTTAGCTCAAATTAAATATACACATCAGTTGTTGTTTTTGCACTTCCGCTTCCCTCGTCTCAAAGTCAGTGGGTTTTTTATATGGGCGTTCGGTTAAATGCCAGAAATAAGGCCTGTGGTTACCACAGGGTTAAGATATTTACACATTTGTTCTACTACATAAAATACATCATTAAATGTCCCACAAATATATTATAAGGCGCTCATGTGTCTTTATAACGGCACCTGCTAACAGGCTAAATGAGAGTGAGACATTAAACTTCATCATGCCGAACACGTAGACTCTACTTTCTAGTCCGTCTTTACAGGCGAACTTTAGTTGTAAATTATTCGTACTCTAACTTTACAACTTGTACATTGATCAGTTTACAGAAAATGTGTATGGTAATTGCGTAGAGAGACGCTTAGTGGTCGGGCGTTTAAGTCATGCGACCGCATTGTCATCTGTTTATAGCCTAACGTTAGCTTTTTCCTTCAAGTGATTCAATTTACGCTTTGAAAATCACAGAAGTGGTGTTCAACTGTGAAAATGATCTTGCTGAACAAAACATTTAGACATCATGAAGTTGCCTCAGAGCTTATTTTCAGCGATAATCCAAAATCCAAAATCCCACGTGCGGATTTTGCTCTGGAGGACAGAATGGTTTAAAAATACCAGGAGTTAATGTAAAGGCAAGATCAGATTGATATATCACAGCTCAGATTTTAAACACCGGGCGTAAATGAGGTGTTTGATGATATGCTTGTGTAACATAAGTTCAAGGAGTCACAAAAGTCCATGTTTATCATAAAAGGACATTCTTTAATAGGACATGTTGTAAAGGCAAGCATCATACTCAGTTATAAAGGTGGAATGTTTCAGGGGAAAACAAGAGAGCGTGCAGCATATCAAGGCACCTTAAAGAACAAATGATCACATTTAATGTCACACTTCTTCGACTAAACACAGACTACAAAGCAAATAACCGTCAGATAACATGGACTACTTTATGTTTGGTTTGCTGTTTAGCCGTTAGCTTTGCAGAGTGTTGAGTGCATGTGTCTATCTCTCTGTCTACGGTTGCTTGCATCTGCATCTGCTCATGAAGCTAATCTCTTGCATAATACATTGTGCGATAAGCATGTAAGGCACTACTAATACCACATATACTCAAGAAAGCTTTGGCTACATGTGACCTTATGCTAGGCAAAAAGAACAACTCGATCCCGTCTTGGCAGGGGGAGGTTTACTTGACTTCAACGCTTCTGATGCGAGCCTCCCCATCGAAACTGATGACGGAGTACTTCTCTGCACCGATGCGGTTGGGGAAGTGGACTGTAGAGCCGTCCGATAAATTCACCAGGAACTCTGTGGGGGTGAATTCAATGACGAGCTGGATGGAGGGGATTGAGCGAGAGTCGGGGAGAAAGAGGAAGAATGTGTCATTTAATGAACTTCTGCAAAAGTAATGTTGGGTATTTCAAATGTAGCACATATTCCCGGCAATGTGATTTGATTAAAATCTGATATTTATAATTACCGAATTAGATCATACTGTACACACACACACACCTTGAACTCTTCCCCCAGTACGAAAGGAAAGCCTCCTTCACGGACCTCCTCACACCAGGAGCCTCCCTGGTAAGAGTTGCAGACCACCGCATTCTCGTCTCCGTGGGCGTTGAAACGAGCGTTGAAATGCATGGTGATGTCCTTATCGTCTGGGCCAATATTGACTACAAAACTGCGGCACAGCGCAACAAAAAAGATTGATTACATTTTAAAACGGCTCCCTATATTCGAAAAGAGTGAGAGGGTGCCAAAATATTGAGACAACCTCAGCAGCTCTTCTCATCTGCTAACCATTATCCTCATCACACCCACATTACTGGAGGGAAATTTATAGGTAGTCACTGACTGTAACTGATTATAGATAGATTATAGATTCCCCCTCAACCTCCTCCTGTGTTGGTGTGCACATAAACACTGGCCCGCAAGTTGAGTTCAGTTACTGCATTTCACAGCGAGAATTAAAATCAGCGCAGACTGCAAAGAAAGAAGAAGAATCAAAATGAATCACAGTTTTGTTTAGCCTCAGTAACTTTCTCTTTGTAACTAAAGAAGAGGAACTAGACTTAAAAAAGAATGTTGAACAGGGAAGACGGTTTCAGCCTCATGACACGTCTCATCACCAGTCATACCTTATACAGACATACACAGAAAGCTCCTTGTCCTGCTATCCAGTTGTGAAGTATCAAGATCATTTGTTAATGCCACACTGTAAAAAATACTCTGCTACAGGTAAAAGCAATACATTCAAAACGCTATCAATAGCAAATGTAGTCATTGTGCAATAAAATGTCCCCTATGACTGTTTTACTCTTACATTTTACGTTATTTAGCATTAATATACAGTTTGGTCGCATAAAATGTGAATACTACATTAAGTACAAGTACCTTCAATTTGTACAGTAATTGAGTAAATCCATTTAGTTACATTCCACCAGTGCTTATATCATTATAATTGTATTAAGAGGTGCAATATGTATAAATAGGAATTGGCCACCTGTTGAATTTGTGCTCCAAACAAATAGGGGGCAGCATATAACCAGAGTAACCGCTAACTGCTGCTAACTGTATTCTATACATCCATGACTGCACCTAGTCGGACTACTTGGGGTAGTTTTGGTCTTTATGCCGTTAACACAGGAGTTTGATACCACCGGGAGAAAGAGGTTTTCAGGCCCAGGGCTAGCAGGTTAGCATGCTAACTTCATTAGATATCTCTGCAATGTCACCAGAACACCACAAAGAACCAAGAAGAGATTAACTGTTCCAATTTGACTGATGAGCTTAATTCAAGATATCAAGATAGTGTTACATGAGAACTCACTTTGTAGCATCAGGCTTGGAGACTCCAACAATGGTCAGGGTCTGCCCGACCTTGAAGGACATGTTCTTTATGATCATACCCTGTGTAGAAAAAGAAAAAGTGGGGGAGGAAAGAGAAGAGAGGAATCTTTATTTATCATTACAATGTAGTGAAACTGCATTTAACCCATCCCTGAGGAGCAGTGGGCTGCTAAAGTACAGCACCCAGAGACCAACTCCAGTGCATATTTGAGGACACCGGCCAGCATTAACCTAAGGATAAACCAGGGCACCCGGAGGAAACCCACACAAGCACTGGAAAAGGAATCAAACCAAGGACCTTCTTGCTGCGATGCAACAGTGCTAACCACTGCACCATTCTGCCTGCCTGTGGTAAAACAGTACATTATTGTGTGGAAATACTACTGGGTTTTACTAGATCCAATCATTATTGCACCTTCAGGCAACAAACAGCACCAGCAGCAGCCTCAGCCAACTCCCCAATCCTCACTTCATCCTTAGAAATTACAAAACATGTGTTTTCAATTATACTCCCATCCACGGACTGCTCAAAGATTCCAGCTCATTCCTGTCCTGCTACGGCCAAGGCCCCTTTTCCTCTCCGCAGATTTTGGCAGAGGCTAGAAATGTTGAAAAATGATCAGGGACGGCCGTTGTTAAACTGAGTCATATTTTCCTGTAGTGCAATACTGGATGGCGAGCGCGCAGTGGAAAAAAAAGGCTGAGAACAGCAGAAAGCCTCAGCTCGGTGCTACCGTGCATGTGGCAGGGGAATACTGAGCTGTGTCATGATTAGGTAATTATACTTGAGCAATCTATTATTTGGTTGTGAAACACAGATTGCCAGTGTTCAACATTTTGTCACTTTGTCAAAATTATTTGTCTGGGGAATTGTTAACTGAAGCCGGGCAACGAGTTCAAAATTAGCAGCCCTGTGATTAGTTATGATTCACAGTGGTCTGGCTAAACACGTGCTATAGTAGAAGGTTAAGAGGTATTAGAAAAATCTGATTCTGAGCAGACCATTTATCTTTCGACCAGAAACACAGGGACAAGTGAACAGGAAATTATCTGGCCCAAATATTTGTTTTGAAGGAAACACACCACCACTTGCTTTATCTCTTTTTTTGAGGTGTCAGAAACGCTCTGTTTTAGGTCCTGTCTCTTTAAAGCCCCCCCTCCTCCCTCCAAAAAATCTATTCTACTGTGATTGGTCAGCTCACACATGCCTGAGCCAGCACCGCAAACAACAATAGAGCAGTTGTGCTAAATCAATTCTTACGTGCCAAACTAGCTGTGAGGCATAAATTATGCAAATGTATGACATGGTGACATAATGTGATGTCAAGAAGTCACGGAATTAAAGGCGGGGCTACTGACGAGGTGTTTAGGGAGCAGTGGTTTCTGTGGGTTTCTGTGGGTTTTTGGTGTGGACAGTGAAGAAAAGCACAATAAATCTATCGGTGCAGAGGTGAAAAGTGTGTGTATGAAATAATTAACTTTTTCACTGATCAAAATATGGATGTTTCAGTAGATTTGTTATTTTTATAATTTGAGGAAACATCCCTGAATTGCAGAAAGTTTAACAATTTTAAAAACCTGATTTCTTCTTAAAAAATCAATGCCTTTCAAAGAACAGGCAAAACAGATCCAATGATGTGTGTGAGTTTTATTCATATTTATTAAGCACTGCAGTTGTTGGGGTAAAAAAAAAATATATTGCGAATGGTATTATTGCTATATTCTGGCAGAAGACGAGAGGATAAATCTGGACCAAAGATAAACCAAACCATGAAATGAAAGAGTAGAATGACATGTGCACGACATTCTTTCCATGTTAGAGTCCAACTGTAAAGTGCGTGTATAACACACAGCACGGAGGCTTCAGAAATGCAGGGCTGGGCCGAGGTCAGTACTGGTAGTCACCCTGTATCTATCTCAGACACTGAGGAATCTGTATGCTGTAAGAGATGCCACTTACTGGCAGAGCGACAAAATCCGGCTAGCAACTGGCTGGAAACACTCAGAGTATGTACAAGTAAAGTAAAACACATCACATTTATTCCTGATGAATTATTTTACTCTAAACTAATACAAAAAAGACTTTTCTACCTCTGCTGACTTGTTCACTGCAAGAGGTAAGCCTGTAAGATTACAGCGTCGTTGTTAGCCTCCACATGACTTCATTTCATTTCATCCTTTAATATAATTTAACTGCCCCCCTCACTGTGCCCTCTCCAAACTCATGTTTGCCCCTGTGGCCAACAAAAAGCCAGAATGATACATGGTCTTTGTTGTAATCTACTCAGTTTATGAGTCTGGGGAGACCAGAATGCATTGCCGCCTCTGTGCTCAGCTCTGAATAATGAGACTGATATGATTAGAGTGAAATGGACAAATGTTAACAAGCTTAATTGAATTATTACAGGAAGAATGGAACAAGCTGGAGAGCTGACTTATTTTTTATGCATTAGGTGACTAATGGTCATGCATCGAGGCCTGTAATGAATAGTTTGACCATAAAAGGCAAAGAAATCTGAGGAGTCCAGACCTTTCCAAAGCAGACATTACAAAAGCACAGTTAAAGTGTGAAGAGCTGGTTTAGTTAAAGCATAGTGCAGCTGATTCACTTCCATTAGCATGGCAGAGGAGTGAGCTGGCACATGTCGAGCAGCTGTCACCTTGAATAATATGACCTAATACTGCTCGTCTATCTGAAATATGAAACACAAACAGTAAAAGCAATGCATAGTATTCTTAAAATGATACTTACTTGCATCATTTTTGCAGATGTGGTCAGTCAAGTATTGGCTGAGAAGAAGTGGGAGTGCTGCAGGGCCCGGCGTCACTGCACCCCGAGAATATATACAGAGTGGGAGGTGCCTTCAAGCTGAGTGGCACTCCAAGCAGCGAATAGGATCACAACACTGAAGACCATCGACCAATGAAGTCAAAGCATAGCTGTTAACCATAAATAACTACCTTCAGCATAACTGTAGTGCTTAACAAGTTGTTGCAGATATTAGTGAAGTGAAGATTATTAGTGAGAGATCATTTGTTGACATCAGACTGTCACACTGTAACCTGCCGGTGTCGAGTCTGACTGTGGGAGGGAGCACGAGCCAGAGCGGCAGACCAAAATAGAAGTGTATTTGTTGCCAGGGAGACAACTAAATATTTAGCTCAGCCAGCGGCCCTAATGTCCACTTACTGTATATAGCTGTAGGATCAGATGGCAGCCGCCTGCCGACTGAGTAAACTTCAGTCAGGGGAGAAAAAAGCCAAAGTGAAACGTTGAAACTGAGTCAGATCCTCAAAATGATCTGAAAGTCTGACTCACAGAGGGCAGTGGGGCAGAGTTTCATCAGCTCACATACAACTGACACAGCTGCTGGGGCAGTTGGGAAATAAACCACACACTTACACTGCAATGTAACACAACCTGATGTTATTAAGATTGAAATCACGAGTTGCAACTGTCAATGAGATTATATATATACGTATTTCCACATTTGTGTGGTGGGATGATGATGACTTGAGTAAATGATTGGGTTAGAGCTCTCTTGGGATGTGCATTCAAGTCTATCCTGCAATTATTCTGTGCCAACAATTTGCTTTACTGTCGGCCTATATATCTACATATTTTAATTGTACCTGTGGGAATAAGGGTTTCTTATTTGGCAGAAGCATCAACATGATATATGGAGACACGCATTTCTGGATAAAAACTGTCTGCCTCAATAATTTCTTTTAATTACCAATGATTTAATTATGTCATCATAATTGTTATTTGATATGGGTGGTGCGATTCCTCTTCAGTGGGGTGGGAGTCTGTTTGTATACTCTGGGCTCTGTGCAGACATCTCAGCTCACCCACATCCCTGATGCTCGGCAGTTTTAACCAGCAGCTGCAGAGCCGTCCTGTCCTGGAGCGTGCTTGTGATGTTTTCAGTCGGAATGATTTCAACTGCTCCTCTGTGAAACTTTACAATAACTTGTCATGTAACTTTAAGTTTCCTTAAAGATGTAATTCTTGGAATATGGCCAGAATTCGAAAGGTAACTTCAAAAACATAGGGGGCAGCAAATCACCACAGTAACCAATAACTGCTGCTCCCTTGGCTTGTTAGCTACCATTAGCTAATAAGCTAATGGTTCAGTTAGCTGTGGAGCCAGTGGCCCCGAGGGTTTGCCTGGGCCCAGACCTCGGAGTCACCACGGGGAATAAAACTATGGGGGACTATCAGACTATCGCCACTTGCTGGTACACAGTGGTATTGCAAAAAAACACAATAAACGTTTTTGACATAACGTAAGCACTGTTGTTACTTCACACTCTATTGAATGTTTCTATCTAAACTTCTGGCCATATCTTACAAATTGCTCCTTTCAGAAATAAATCAATTTCTGTGCTGTCAAACTACAAGAATCTGGCTCAAGTTTTTCGCTCTCAGTGTACTTAGAGAGGAAGAAAAAGGAGAACAAAAACAAATCAAGATAAGGAATGGTCAGGACTGTAGTGTACACAGAAGGCTGTGTGAACAAAATACTGTAGATGTGTATACAAAAGTCAACAATGACCAACAACAGAATGTAAGTCACAGTGCCACCGTGACAATTTGTTTAATTAGCTTGTTGCTTGTTGTAAAAAAGGTTTTCAGTATTACGTGAACACTGAAAACACATCTGTGACTGGGGTGTGAGAAGGCTCTGTTTATAATGTGTCAGCTGGTTTACAACACATCTGCTTTTACATTGAATTTGCTGACGGATTAAACGCTAACTTGAAAATGCACAACCGTGGCACTCGGCTCAGCTGCTCTTTCTGACTGTTAGCTGACAAACAGTGTGTGGATTGTTCTTATCTAGAACAGCTGGGATCTGGCAGCAGTCCAAAGGCACAAGCCATAACTTTAACTACACATCAGCCACTGGATAATAGTTTCACTTACAGGATCATGCATTCAGGTACGTGATGCATCTGGGCAGCTGTATCGTTTAACATGGGATGCCACCAGGAGATGCAGTTCATAAAAAGTTGCATCAAAAGTTAAATGTGGCACAAAGATCTGTTATGTTTCCTCGTGCCTCAAGACCCGGTCTTAAGACAGTCAGCAGATCTAAAGACACAGAGACCTTTATCTCACATAAACACAAGGGGAACACAGCTACACACATTTAAACGGATTTTTATTATTATCATAGTTAATATTATATACATCAATAAGATTATTCATTCTCATTCTGTGCCCATGTCAATCTTATCAATAACTTTTGTTATCAAACTGTTTGAACTCTGCAACATGTAATGCATGTCCTGAAATAAATGCTAGTACTATACCTTTGAGAAGATTGCTGCCTCTAACTATATACTTGTTCGCATAAGCACAGATCTCTCTTTTGTTTTATTCTGAGAGTTTTCACTGGAGTTATCAGCATGGTGTCGCGTTTGCTTGGACGCCACAGGTGGAGTTGACAGCTGACTTCAGTGAAGTCTTTACTGACCTCCAGTGGTCACAGTGAGGACCAGCAGCAAAATATTGATATGACGTCAACTCATAGCTGTGCAAAGCATTTTCAGTGTTTGAATTTACACATCACAGTCATCCAGCTCTCAGACTTCACTCAGAGGAAGGCTGCACAAACTTTATAAAATCACAACATGATGCAAATTTTAGGCACAACCTGAACCTGAGTCTCAAAACTGATTGAGCTGGATTTCTTTATAGAAAACAAAGTGTCTGGGAAATTTGTTGTAGATACTTGAATAGAGCAGGATATCTGAGAGCTGCCGGGGAGTCGATGTCAAGTGATGATATCTTTACATAACTTTTCGATTAATTGAAAGAGTATGACTGAATTTTCTACCCTCATCAGAGGATCTTCATTTGCGATAAACAATCAGTCTTCAGGGTGCAGTGTGTAGGATTTAGTGGTGTCTATGATGAGGTTGCAGATTGCAGCCACCAGCTGAACATCCTTTGTCTCACCCAATCTCTACGGTGGCTGCTTAAAACACTAAAAACACTAAAGGCCCTCTCTACAGCCAGTGTTTGGTTTGTCCCTTCTGGGCTTTAAACCCTCCCTACTCTGATTGTTATATAATTAAATTATGATTAAACATTTGCAACACTCTGGTTCTTTTACATATGGTTTGTCATGGTTATTATTTCCTAAGACACTTGAACAGTATTTTAAAAAGTTGTGTTTTAACCAAGGTATTTCTGTATGCCAAAGATTTGTTTGTAAAGTCAAGTGGACAGTTACTTTAAATATGTTAATGAACCACAGGGCACCATCTGCTGGTAAGAAAATTAAATATCAGCTGCCATTTCTTAAAAGTGAAACTGATTTCGACATTTCTGAACGGAGCTCAGGCGCCATTACAGGAAGGTGAATCTCTACTACAAACACAAATCAGACGGATTATAAACTGTTAATCAAAGGCACACAGATTCGGTGAGTCTTGTTATCAGAGCAAATGGCTGAGAAAAGTTCTGTTCTTCAAAGTTACCTGAGCTGTCATGTGTGTTCAGAGACTTTCAGAGATCCTGTGTCTCTGAGCTGTAACCACAACTTCTGTTCAAGCTGCCTGCAAAAATTCTGGGAACAAGCTAAGAACAAAAACTGTCCCATTTGTAAAAGAAAGTCCTCAAAGGATTTTGTGCAAGTGAACTTTCCATTGAAGGAGCTGGCTGACTCCTTTGCTGGGAGACAAAAATCTGGATCATTTGAGACAGAAAAAGGAGAGAAGAAGGTGGAGGTGGTGTGTAGTAAACATCAAGAAGAGACTAAATTGTTCTGTGAGGACGAGCAGAGAGCTGTGTGTCCTGTCTGTGAGTTTTCTCTCCACCAGAGTCACAAGGTGGTTCCTGTAGAACAAGCAGTCAGTGAGCTGAAGGAGAAGCTGAAATCTGACTTAAAGTCTCTACAGGACAAGAGGAACAAATACAAACAAGTGGAGAAAACATACAATGAAGTGGCTCAACACTCCAAGAAGCAGCTGTTGTCGACAAAGAGTCAGATCAGAGCAGAGTTCAACAAGCTCCACCAGTTCCTGAAAGAGGAAGAGGAGTCCAGACTGGCAGCTCTGAGGGAGGAAGAGGAGCAGAAGGGGAAGACTATCAGCAGAGAGATAAAGAAGATTCAAGAGCAGATCTCCTCTCTGTCAGACAGTATCTGTGCTGTTGAAGAAGAGCTGCAGAAACACAACGTGCCATTCCTCAGCAGTTATAAAGCCACTCAGACCAGAGCCAGAGTCCAGTGCTCACTGTCAGATCCACAGCTGGTCTCAGGAGCGCTGACAGATGTGGCCAAACACCTGGGCAACCTGTCCTTCAGAGTCTGGGAGAAGATGAAGGACCAGGTCCACTTCAGTCCTGTCATTCTGGACCCAAACACCCCAAGTGGCTGGCTCCATCTGTCTGATGATCTGACCAGTGTGAGGCATGGAGACATATATCAACAGCTTCCTGACAATCCAGAGCGATTCAATAAATACGCCATTGTTCTGGGCTCTGAGGGATTCACCTCAGGGCAACACAGCTGGGAGGTGGAGGTGGGAGATCATCCTGACTGGTTCTTGGGTTTGGTAAAAGAGTCAGTAGACAGGAAGGAAAAGATTTCCACTTCAAAATATGGAATGTGGTTTTTAAGGCATGATAATGGGAAATACACTAATGTTGCTGGTGAGACTGTCAGAGTGACGAAGAGTCTCCAGAGGATCAGAGTCCAGCTGGACTATGACACGGGGGAGGTGTCCTTCTACGACCCTGAAGACACGACTCACATCTACACTCACAGAGACACTTTCACCGAGAAACTCTTACCATATTTCAGTATTGGAAAGGCTGGTGGTGCTAAAACTGCTGATATCAAAATCTGTCAGACTGATATTTCTCTGTGATGTTGAGGAATGTCAGTAGTCGTAGTTGTGGTTGCTGGCGATTAAGTTTCGGGGTAAGGTGGGGTAAGGTTTAAATTTAGGTTAGGCTAAGGTTAGGGTTAGAGTGTAAGCATTGTTCACCAGTTTTTTGTACTTCAACATCTTCAGATTTGATTGGGTGTCAGAGGTAACAGAAATGTTTTACAGTCTGAAATGAATCATTGAAAGTGGTTTCTTCTTTATTTGGAATCTCAATTTATCCCAATCAAGGTTTTTAATCAATGTTAGATTATTGGAAACTGAAACTTCTGTTCTTTATTTTTGACTTCCCACTTATAATTGAGATTATGTCAAGTCAGTATTTATTTTGTCTTAAGGGTCTGATGGTAAATTTCTCTATTATGTATCCTTCAAAAGACTCTGAACTATCCCTCTGGATGTCTGGGAAACAATCATAAATGACTGTACCTCTTAATAGTAATGACATTCTCTAATAATCTCAGAAATTACACTCTCTGACTGTCACACATTACTCCAAACCAAATACACGTGTGTACTCCTACAGAAGAGATACACTTGGTATTGGGGTAATCCAAAAGTACTTTAATATTGTGATACTTGGATTATGTTACTGAATTAATTTATTTTACAGGTAATTAGCAACTGTATTGGAATACATTTTTAAAGTAACCCTCCCAACTCCATGTGCCACTTAGCAGCTTTCACTGGACTGAACGCTGCCCCGCCTCTGACACTGTATCCAGATTTCCCCTTATTAGATCCACATGGAGAAGACCTGCTCCCTCCATAGATATAAAGGGCTTATTTTAAGGTAACACAGTTTGTGCTATGGAACATTTCACTGCTGTCAGTTAAACCGGTCTCAGTTTCCTTAAAATAAATATTTAGAGGTAGAGTTGTACATTTTCAGACAACCCCTTTTACTTTGTTAGCACTGGAAACAGCTCAAAGAAAAAAATCAACAAGTAAATCAGACATCATGAATCATTAATACTGTAAACATTAGTGTTTGGGGTTATGTTTATATAACATGTTTAGCTCACAGCAATCATTACAGGTTAAACAGAAAGCTGGATGAAGGATGATGAAATGTCAACAAGGAAAAGGAAATCATGAGGAAGTGCCTTTCCTTGTCATGATTTTCATGAATAGAACATTAAACTAAATTTTAATCATCATCTTCTGTAAAACTATTTAACTATAACTAACTATATTAGTCCTATAAATTATATTTCAATGACTTTACTTGAAAGTAATGTTTGTCAGAATAAATGTCTACAGAGAAAGATTATTTCACAGATTAAGGTTTGTTTCAGGAACAAATATGGGCTACTTAAATGATTATAGTAAACATTTGCTCTTTAAACAACATTAATAAATAATTATTTAGCACATTATTTCATTATCATTACATCACAGCAGTATGACACTGTGGTTGCAGCATTACAGCTGCTCTGAGGGGGACTGGTCCACCTTGTAATCATATGAACGACCCCCTCTCTCCTATTGGTCCACTGATAACACAGTCACTCTGACTCAGACACGATTGGTTAACGGGAAGTAAAGAGGCGTGGTCGCTCGCACCTTCCTCATTAATATTAATGAGGTGGCCGTCTTGTTTTTAAATGGCTTGAAGGCGAGCTGACAGCACATAAACAAGCAGCATGTCACTGTAATGTCAGCCAACAGCTTGACTTTACTGCCGTGTCTGTAGCGGAGCTGACTGACGTAGAGCTCGCTGTCAAGTCTGGTGTGTGTGTGTCTGTGGGTGTGTGTATATGTGTGTGTGTGTTTGGATACCAGCCGTCATCACAACAATCGGAACAGCTTGAAATTTATTTCTACGAGGCTGGCATAGAAATGGCATCAATAGCAGCGGCTCATGAGCCAGGTATAAGCCCGGGCTCCATACCGCTGGCCGACGCGCTGGTCCCCGCGAGTATATTCGCTCCGGACCGGGCGGGATGCGGGGAGGACGCCGGGGACGAGTGCTTCGATGACGGGGACATGATGAATGGCGAGCTCGAGGACCGCGGGGTCGACTTCACCAACAAGGTGAGCTAGGCCCTGCGATGTGATGGCGCTGCCAAGCTAACGCTAGCTAACGTTAGCTGCTCCTGGGGAAATGAATGAATGAAGCTAATGTTGCGTTTCCTGCACGTAGCAGTGAAACTACCAAACATATGCTCTTCCATATTATAACCGCTGTGCACCGTTTGTACCAGACACCACACACGACACGACTTTGTGGACATAAACATTTTGCTGACGTTGAAAATAAAAACAGTCAGCTAGCTGTGGCTAACGCTAGCCCCAGCTGATGCTTTAGCGCCTAACGTTTACATTACGTTAGTTATCAGTAGGAGCACATTGCACCAAATGCCACACAGCATGGCCCTGTTCATCTCCTGTGTGTCACTGAGTTAACCATGATGTAATGTGGATCAGTGGACATGAGCCTGCTTTGTTTGGGTTAAATGAATCTGGAGCCAGTCCAGGTTTATTGACAGTCAGCTGGAGCATGGCCAAGATGTTTTTTACATGAAGACATTGTCAAATTTCCAGATTGCTTTATTTATAGATAAAACTTATAATGAAAAAAATGTTGTAGGCTAATTATAACTAGTTAATTACCACAATGAAGAGTTAAGTGCACGTTTACATGACAACATATGCAACAAAATACAAAGATTGTATATCAAAAAAGAAACTATAACAGATTCTGACTCTTGAAGGAGCAATGGAGCCACAACGTATGGCATTAAATTGAGAATTTGTCAATCGAACACTAGAACTTCTTAAATAATTTGATTAAAATTGTTAAAATGATATTCAATAACATTGACTTGACATGTTGTGTTGACAAAAACACACAGGCTGCTGAAACACAGGGCAACAAGACAGCGGGGTCAGGTCGGCCTGCAGAACGACTACCAGCAATATCAATATATGATCAATAAGGAACAGAATAATGTCAGGTTACAGATCTATGTTGATGTACTGGAAGTTAATAGTCTCACTTGTCAAATGAGTATGTTTGTAATGATGTAAGCCTGTATGAGAACGATAGCAATCAGGGTTGTGTCCCGAAGTGTCAAATTACACATTACCACAGGGTTGCATCAGGGAGGCAGTCCCTCGTTCACCTTTGGCTCCTGTCAATTAAACTGGTTCTGTCAGCCTCAGATAAGCTGCGTTCTATACTTTGATCTACTTCTGTAGATATTATTCATGTGATGTCACTCTGTGAACCTTTGGCACACTGAACCATGACATACTTCTGTATAGGGCTACGACAGTTAATTGATTAGTTGTCATCAATTAATCGGCATATTTATAATCAGTTTTTTTTTAAAAAAAGGTTTAAATGATCCCATTCAAGCTTCTTAAAGGTGCATTATGTAGTTTTGGGGAAGAAAGAGAAAGATCTTCATTGACTGATTTTTTTTTTTCATGACTGAATAAACTCAATAATCAAACTGACCTTAAAGGACAAAACACAATTTCATACTGTTTTACTTTGTTTATATTTGGCGGACCCTGCCACCTTTCTAGCTTCAAACAGTGTTCTTGGGACCTTATTTTCCTCTGAGAACAGCTTGTTTATTCAGTTATGGAAAAAACAAGACACTTGAGGATATCTTCTTGGGCTTTTGGAAACACAGATCAACATTTTTCACCATTTTCTGACATTTTATAGACCAAACAACGGATTAATTCACAATAAAAATAATCATTAGTTGAGGCTCTAATTCTGTAGCACCGTCACCTTACTTCCAGGTGCATATGTTTTAGCAGAAACAGTAATATTAATAACACCATAATAACCATTTGTTTTTGGGAAAGCCTTGTTATGTGTCGCAGCATGCACATCAACCACACATACATAAAAGGAAAGTGCATTTGTCCGGTTTAAAGGTCAGACTTCCAAAACTAATTTACATGTTTTGTTTATTATGTAAAGCATTGGAAAAGCCACCATAAAACGCCCTCACAGCCATGCTTTTGGTCGTATTTTGCTTTTCAGGTCAGCTGTATCAGCAGGGGATAACATTGCCTTCACATGTAACCTTGAGGAGTTTCATGGGAAGAGAGACAGATGTGTTTGCATGCAGAGAGCAGCTTTTGAACATACCATTCCCTGAATGTTTACTTTCTACTCTTGCTTACATTTTGAACATGAGAGTTGTTTGAACTGAAGAAAAAAAATCCAGATGCCTTCTCTGAAGTCCAGTTATTGTCTCTCTTTAAACCAGCCGACTTTTCAACAGTTAATGACTCAGTGATCGCAACATGTTTGGGAAAGGATTTGCTTTAATTATGCATCTATTACAGAACAACCATCCAGCGAGGGCCATAACTCCAATAATAGCCGATTTTCTCTGTGTTTCTGTCTTCACCCCTGCATGCACGAACCCATCAGCTGGCACTTGTTAGTCCAAACGGAGAGCAGTATGACTCGTTACTTCGCCAGCTACGCGACAGGATGGAGGAGGGATGTGGAGAGACCATCTACGTGGTTGGGATGGGCTCAGGTGAGAAAATGCAAAGTGATTACTGTGATAACTATTGATCATCAACCAGTCTGTGCCAAAGCAGTTATAAAACTTGGGTACTTAGCTCTTCCTCTTCCTCTTGCTCCATCTCTCTGTTGTAGATGGTGGAGACTGGGGTCTGGATGAGAAGGACATGGAGGCCTCAGTAGCCACGGTGTGCTCCATGTGCGAGCAACTGGATGCTGACCTTATTTCGCTGCGGGAGCGCAATGAGGCTGCCGGTTTGGTGCGCGACTATCTGATCCGCCGGCGTGTGGGTGAGCTGGACTTCCTGGAAGTCAGGTGAGTGTTCAGAAATATGAATTAAGAGGGGTCACGGTTATGATCCAGTATGATGAGAGTTCTTTCACTACATTGTTTTTGTTTAATAAGACATGTCAGACAGTTCTGCCTTTCTTGCACAGTTTTGGTGATATTTCTGCACTCCTCTCTAAATCAGAGTCGCAGTGGTGGGAAACGTGGACGCTGGTAAGAGCACTCTGCTCGGAGTGTTAACGCACGGAGAGCTGGACAATGGCAGGGGCTTTGCCCGCCAGAAGCTCTTCAGACACAAGCACGAGATGGAGAGTGGCAGGACCAGCAGCGTGGGCAACGATATCCTGGGGTTTGACCAGGAGGGACAGGTGAGGGGACAGAGCGGGAAGTTTAGTTTTATAGTTTACACGATTGAGTTTTGTGCCACACAATGAGGTGTTCAAAGGCGATGACATTCTGAAGCAAGTTCATCTTTTAGCTGCAATGATTATTTGATTTATGGAGTAGCTGATTGAAAGAAAATGAATTGCCAGTCTAGTTTCAGTCATTATTCATGGAAGAATCGCAGGGTTTATGTGAGGAGTTGCTGCTTTTCTTTTTCTTTCTCTTGTATGATAGTAAATAAAGAGTTCAGTTGGAAGATATTTTAGTTTTTACTCCACAACCATCTGGCATCCTCAACTTGCTCGCTGTTTGAGTGTGAAAATAACATTCAACACATAGCACTGATAGGATGTGTTATATGACCTCATAGTGAAGCAGCACATGGAGGTGGAGACGGTGTGAATATAGTGGATATTAACTGCGCCCCTCTCTGTCTTTCCCCTAGGTGGTGAACAAACCCGACAGTCATGGAGGAAGTCTGGACTGGACCAAAATCTGTGAGAAGTCCTCCAAGGTCATCACCTTCATAGACCTGGCTGGCCATGAGAAATACCTCAAGACCACCGTGTTTGGGATGACCGGACACCTGCCTGACTTCTGCATGCTCATGGTCAGCAGGAGGGGATGTTTATCCGTTTTATAACTCGCCCAAATGTAAAATGAGCCATGACTACAGGATCCACGATGAAAAACAAATACTTTATACATTTTTTTCTCTTTCCCGGCCTCGCCAGGTGGGCAGTAATGCAGGTATCGTAGGGATGACCAAAGAGCATCTGGGCCTGGCCTTAGCTCTGAATGTGCCTGTGTTTGTAGTGGTAACCAAGATTGACATGTGTCCAGCCAACATCCTGCAAGGTAAGTCCTCTGGAGTTCCTTTTATAACTGCGAGCAACTATATTTCTTACATACCTCTGTGCCATAATTCTTGTGGTGTTTGCTCTTAACAGAGACACTGAAGCTGCTCCAGAGGTTACTCAAGTCCCCCGGCTGTAGGAAGATCCCTGTCCTGGTACAGAACAAGGATGACGTTATAGTCACTGCTTCAAACTTCAGTTCTGAGAGGTACTGAGTCCATCTCATTAAGATCCAGAGGAAGAGAAAAAGTGCTCCTTTTCTGACATCTGCTGTGCCTCCCACAGGATGTGTCCCATCTTCCAGATCTCCAATGTGACCGGAGAGAACATGGACCTGCTCAAGATGTTCCTCAACCTGCTCTCCTCCAGGACATCCTACCGTGACGACCAGCCCGCCGAGTTCCAGATAGATGACACCTACTCTGTGCCGGTACTATAACGAACTCTAAATGCATTTTGCTGTGAATAATATCACACATTAGACATAACAGTATCTGCCAGATTCTGTCTAAACCACCGGTTGTGTTGTGTTTGTGTCTCAGGGAGTGGGAACAGTAGTATCAGGAACTACTTTACGTGGACTCATACGTCTGAATGATACAATGCTCCTGGGGCCGGACCCCTTAGGCAGCTTCATCCCCATTGCCGTCAAATCAATCCACCGCAAGAGAATGCCTGTGAAGGAGGTCAGAGGTGGTCAGACTGCTTCATTCGCTCTCAAAAAGGTGGGAGGGAAAAATCTATCACAGCAACATCAATGCACTTCTTCTATCTGATCCAGGGAAATTGCATTATGATAGTGCAGAAGAATAAACATTTGTCTTGTTGTTGCTCTTTGTAAAGATCAAGCGCTCCTCCATAAGGAAAGGCATGGTGATGGTTTCTCCGAGGTTGTGCCCACAGGCCACTTGGGAGTTCGAGGCTGAGATTCTTGTACTGCATCATCCCACAACGATATCCCCCAGATACCAGGCCATGGGTGAGGTTTTTATATTATTCTTAAAAAAGTTTTGCTTTGTCAGAATGGTTTTATTTCTCAAATTAAGAACAATTTGCACAAAATCATTTTCTCAAGAGTTTGATAGAAGTACAGCACTGATCAATGGTGCTCTCAATGGTGAAACTAATTTTTTTTCTCATTCTGTCCTCAGTCCACTGTGGCAGCATACGGCAGACAGCCACCATCTTGTCCATGAACAGAGACTGCCTACGAACAGGCGACAAGGCTTCAGTCCACTTCCGCTTCATCAAAACCCCCGAGTACCTGCACTGCGACCAGAGGCTGGTGTTCAGGGAGGGACGCACCAAGGCTGTGGGCACCATCACCAAGGTAGGGCGGCCCCCCCGAGGCATCAACTTGTGCTTATACAGGGATATGGCCAACATGATGAGCGGTGGGAGGCACTGTGCTGATCAAATTCAATTTCAAATATGTTTTTTCTCCCTACAAACATGTTACAATGCTCCAGTTTAATGGGATAATTCTGAGACCACATTCTAAGTTTTGTCAAAGGCAATCTGTAATGCTGAAATCTTAATTTTCAGAGTTTAACAGAAAATACCAGAACTGCTCATTTTCCAAGAATTTGAATGTGCTACACACAGACTACTGTAAGTTATTTACATTAGGCATTAAGGAGTAGGTGAGAGACAAGGAAAAACAATATTTTCTGGTGTAAGACCAAAAATTTGTAGAAATTAGACTAATTATTAGACATTGTAAGAAAGGATTTAAATAGAGAAAAACTCTGGTATTTATTACTTTACCTACTCACAGGCCTAATATAAACAAATATTAAGGTTATATATAAGGTCATTCCTAGTAAAAGAAAATCCTCGCCCAGGCTAACTTATGCAGCCTTTCCTGTTATAGTGAGCTTTTTAAAATCATGAGTAGCTCATTTTTTTAAACTTGTTGAGACTCAAATCTTGCCTCACCTTCTTTTTTCAGCTGCTGCAGTCCACCAACAACTTACCGTCAAATTCCAAACCTCCACAAATCAAAATGCAGTCTACAAAGAAGGCACCGCTCCGAAAAGAGGACGGCACCACGGCAGCCGGTGATGACGCAGCAACGATAGCACAGCCAGCGGCAGGACCGAACACGACACAACCGGTGAGATACACAAAAAGAATGTGTGTGGCAATGACCTGATGTTTTTCTGGTACATGTCTCTTACTATGTACTTGCCCTAGCATTGCTGCTCTTTTCTAACTTGTTTACTGCTCTGTGTCCTCCTCCCATTTGTTTCCTTTGTTCTCTAACACCACCCCACATACCCCGCTTTTATTTTGTCTTACTTCATCCTAAAATTTGAATTTGTCATGCCACATCACTCCTTCACACTCTCTCCCTCAACTTTGCTTGCGTGGCTGGCCTCCTAAAAGGGAGAGGGAGATGAGGACCCTCAGATAAAAGAGGGCAACAAAGAGAACAAGGTAAAACTGAAAAAGAGCAGTGGGAGAACCGGGATCGTGTTTTCATGATGCATTTTGAGAAAGTGTTTGTGGTCGTGTTCTTTTTATAATTGTCTTATAGGACACCTATATATTAAACACTTAATCGTAACTTATCGAGCGTTCTCGTTCTCTCTCCCTCGCAGCCAAAGTCTGGAGGAGGTGGAAGGAGAAGGGGCGGCCAGAGGCACAAAGGAAAAGGCCAGAACAGCAGCACCACCTCCACAGCAGCTCCCTCCTCATCAGGACTAGGAGGCTGCTGAACTGCCCCCACTGTCCCCTGTAAACCTTCCTCTCTGCTATCACTCCACCAAGTGTCTTCATTTCACAAACCATGAAGGATGCAGATGTTTGGAGCGAGACACTCCTCACTCTTATTACGCCTTGCCTTTTTACACCAGGTCGTTTAGTTGTTTTTTTTAAAAAGGGAACACAAAGGGGTAAACCAGAAGGCATACACCCTCAATGCATAATGTTAGCTGCCTTTTACAGTTTTTAATGGTTTAGGTGAAAGCAAGTGTGGTTTTTGAGGTTAGCCTCACTCAGGATGACTCAACCATATTTTACCCGTCTATGAAACCTACAATTCTGTCCTCTGGCTCAGTGTCAGTGGCAGGGAGGGAGGCTAAACCCCAGAACAAGGGGCCAGTACCAATATGAGCAGCTATAAATGAAAACTCCCCCATGCATTCCCTGTGTATTTGCAATGAAAAACATTTAATGTACTATTTATACTGCATATGTAAATTAGCTGTTAGTTGTGCTCTAATCGAAAAGATGCCATTGTATAAAATGTATGCAAATCATAAATGAATGTAGCAGAGGGCACATAGTGATTTCAAATTCTAGATATATGGAAAATATAAGCTGTTGCATTTTATAATCGTCAGTTATTTATTTGGCATACATGCAGAACGTTCACTCTCGGATGGTCTTCAATCTTTCAACCTGCTCCCACGTGCACTCTTCGATTCAGTAGCATGTCACGCTTCCACTGTCAGTCAGCCATGTTCAAACCTTATACCATTAGTTAGTGTTGGTACAGACAAATACAGCACATGATCTCGTCACTCCCAACAGTTGCTCATGATTACAAGACATGCAGCACTTGCAGTGCTAATTGTGACTCTAGTACCCCATGCGTTATGGCCTGTTGCTGTTTACATGTTGTGAAACTTTAAAACACACTTTGCCGTTAAAAAACTGACCATTAATAAACAAGCTTTACTGAACTTTTCAACAGTGCTTCTTCTTCTGTATGTCAGATCTCTTCATTACGTATTAAACATCTTAATACTGTTTATTTCTTAGTTAAAAACACATTTGGATGGGTTTTAATGAGGGAGTTCACCTAAATCAAAATTACACATTTTTCCTCTTACCTGTGGTGCTACTTATCCAGCTAGACTGTTTCGATTCTGTGCGAGTTGCTGAGTTTTGGAGGGATGAGCCATAAAGGTGCATGCTGTCTCTCGGATATAATGGAACTAGATGGCACCCCAAAAAATACATTTGAATAACTCAACAGTAGTGTCTCTTTCCAAAAACCATGACCTGGTTACCCAAGATGATCCACAGACCTTGTTGTGAGCAGTTTCAATCCTGGATGTTAACATTAATGTTGTACTCCTCGGCTTAGCTGTAATGTTAGCGAGCCTCTCATCCATTAGTATATGCATATGTGCTTCCTTTTTTGCCGTGATATGGTTGGTAGGTGTAGCTCAGTAGACAGGAGCAAAGTCTGTGGATCAACTTGAGTAACTGGGTCATGATTTCTGGAAAGACACATTAATGTTAACTTTTAAGATGCATTTTTTTGTTGCTTTGAGCAAAACAATCAAGATGGATAAAAACTACTACAGGTGAAAGGCAAATATGTAATTTCGATTTTGGGATGAACTGTCCCTCTAAGTGTAACTAATTTAAGTCAAAGAGTGTTGTTGTATAATCTAAGTTATATCAGTTCCACAAATTGAAGGTGGAAACTGGCAACTATTGGCTTTATTTGTCATTGAGTAGACACCAGACAGAGTATACAGTGTATTCCGATTGTAAAACTTTCAATAGAATGCGATTTACACAGGCTACAATAGCTACGATCATGTAAGATAAGCAACTTAAATGATAAGTAAGTTGACTGTGTTTCCTGCATTACAAAGTTACAGTTAATAATGTCAGTCCAAAACAACTCAAACTTGAATTTGTCATGTGATTTCAGTCAACACTGGATCTAATTAGCTTGGCAGGAATAACAACCAAAACAACAAAATATTTTTCTGTAAGCAAAGTATCCCCAAAGCTACCCTGCTAAAAATGTAACAAGTCAACATAAACTTAAGTTGTAAAAAATGTTCCTGTGCACCACAAAATACGCAAAATAATTCAGCTTTGTCAACATATCAGCCTGCAAGTCATTTTTAAGACAGTTACAATAAATAAACTATTTTCTGTGCAGCTTTCAGGCAGAACTGAAGGTCAGTTTGGATATCACTATGTCAAGTCCCTATGATGACTGATGACTTTATATACAAAAAAACATTACAAATTATATGTAACATTTATTTACTGTAGATTGTAACACAAAAAAGTATGTATCTGCTCCATTTACATCATGTCATACAAGTGCAGACTGTTCACTACCACTATTTGGGTAGCACACATACCCATAGTCTTGTATTACAATAAGAAAAGGCTTTACCGGCATGTGCAACATTAGTATTTAATGAAATATTTAGTGGAATTCATGATATTGAGGTAAGTTTCATTCCTCCCAAAAATAATTTGTAACTTTACAGCTCCATATTAAGGAATGTTAGGTTTTGGGTAAAGTGGAATTTAGGACCACGTTGTGATGAAGTGCTGCTGTATTATACATACACACAACAAATACAAGTGAATGGACTGTACAAGTCACTCCTGCACTCAGTCAGCTATGAAAAGCTTAATTGCCAGAACAGTGAGTACTAAATAAATACTCACTGTTGGGGCACACTGAGTGCTCACGTCCCATAGGTAAAGACTAATCTGCACTACAGGAGTGTTTCACTTGAACATATGGTTCTCATTATGTAGTGCAACCTCCTACACTGGGTCTTAAATAAAGTATGCACTGTAATGCACACATCCTTCAGCTCATACTAACTGGTCGACTTTAATGTCGACATGAGAGTCTCTTGGTAATTATTTGGGTGTCACCATTGTCCAACGCTGAAAGTTGAAGTGACAGATGAATTCTGTATAGTAGTCACTTACTGTAGCAGACAACTGTCTAATTCATGACATGACAGTCTGTAAGAAACAGGTGGAGACACATCAAATATACACAGATACGCAGGACGGCATAGGATTCAGTCAGTTTTTTGCCATGTGTGTTTAGCCGTCGATGTCCCAGCTGAAGAGGTGATGTTTCACCAACATATCCTGAACTCCCTCTTTCAGTGGTCTCTGTTCTTTCTCCTGGGGGAAAAAAGGAAATGCAAAACTTTTACCTTACGACAACATCATCACCACACCAGAGAGGGCAAGTCCTTTATATAAGACTTCTGACCATGAGCCAATCAGCTATTTTAAAGAATGCATTTCTTTCTTTTTTGACAGCTGATGCAGAAATCTTGCTCATCATCATCACTGACTGAAGTCTGGTCAGAGGTGATTTACAGTTTGAACACACAAACTGACAGTGGTGCATCTACTGAAGAGCTGATAAATGGTGATTAACAGCTGGAAGGCAGTGAAAAGAACTAAAGGAGCATCAAGCAACTTGAAGCAGCAGAAGGTGATGCTGTGACAAGCTCAATCCTATTTAAAGTTTTACCTCACTTTCAGAAGATTGGGTGAAGAACACAAATACAAAGTGAGATGATTTGTGTGATAAGGTAAACGTTTTAAAGGGTAATTCTGGCCTTTTAAAAAAAAACAAAACACACATTTTGGGGTCTAAATGATTAAACGGCAACAAAACATTTCAGAACTGGTTCAGTCAATTGCCTCGGCCAGCAACCGCAAAACAGGCTACAATGGCTGCAAGGTAGTCCCCTGAGGGCTCGGATTGTTATTCTGGGTCTGACAACATTATGGAAAAGATCCTTACAGAGATAGACCACTTTTGGCCAGTTTGTTTGTGTAATTGTGTGACTTTGGTGTTTTAACATGACAGTTCTGATCTTGTCACTTTAGGTGATAATTCTTTGGGTGCATTGGCTTCATTGCAGCCTGTCTCACGGCTTGAACAATTCCAAAACCAATTTGAACTAATTAATCATTTTGACTTCAAAACATGTAAAAATACGGCATTGTTTCAAAAATAATGGAAATACCCTTTAAAATCAACAGATTAGTTACCTATCTAATGACTATACTAGAGCATCTACAGTCTCTTATGTGACATGTTACCTAGAGGTCCCAACTAAAGAGGTGATGCTGAACCAGCATATCCATAGCGTCTGCTTTCAGAATAGTGGATTTCTGAAACAGCATAAAGTCACAAAGTTTTTCTCCCCTGAATACTAATATGTTGTCTTTGAATAGTAAGACTTGCTTACTACTGCTCTATATGTGGATGCTGTGGTAAACCCCTTGGCTCACCTCTTTCTTGTCAGGTAGCTCACAATCTTGGGAGAGGCTGAAGGCAAACTTTGACAGGACCCTGACGAGACGACAACAGTTGATCAGTCATTATTGGTTTTATTGGAAAACCCTTAAATTATATTTTTAATTGATCATAAAAATGACTTGATTATTGCATGTGTGGTAAAAGTTGATGGGTAAGACACAGAACACTAAACTTCATGAATTCAGTGCTGAGTTTGTAAGCAGCTTGTCCAATTTAACTATCACCACCAACTAATAAAGTATTTCTTACCTGAGCTCACACTTGATCTGAACCCATCCTGGACTGCGAAGGAAGGACCATGGGTGATACCATTTTTCTACAGCAGCCATGCTGGAGCACAACACCTCCAACCATAGGTGCAGCACCTGCTCACTGATAGGGTAGACGCATGTTAAGAGACCATGTACAAAGTGACTGATGATTTCAATTATGAGTGTGTGTTTTAGTCTTGAAAACTCACTTGAGGCCAACACAGACGAGAGACCTAAACTTGATGTCCATCTGAGCGTGTGCACAATCGTGGCTCATGTTGACTGACTGCACCGCCTGGGGAGAGCAGACAGAGGGCGCTCATGTATTTCCTAGTAACATTCATTCATTCATCACTACAGGCTGAATTTACAGACATGGCGGACACTTCTTTCAAGAACCATACTTATTGTTGGAAACATATCACTCAAACAATTCAAAGTATTTTTATTTTGCTGCTCAAAAAAGCTTACAGTTTGTCATTTATTTTTTTCTACATATTGACTAAATGCTTACTTACTCTGTATAGGAGCTCCTCTGGTGTTAGTACTTTGCCATCTTCATCTAACCTGGTAAACACCAGAAGAGAGCGAGTTGTTACCTTACGATTCTGGCGTACAAATTGAAAGTGGATTTTTTTCATTCCACTGCCAACACACATACTATGATACTGCAAACATTTGGTTCTTACTGACAGTAAACATCTCATTTGCCTCCCATCCCATGTTTTGTTTAATAACCAGTTGTGTTACTTTCCAAGCCACGTAACACCTTCTTGTTTGTATTTTGGAAGATATTGCAAAAGGAAGGCAAGAGCATCAAGGATCACGTGTGAAGAAGTTTGAGGCAATCTAGTCCTCACAACACTTATATGTTACTTGAATTTATTGATTTATTGTAATATCCTTATTTGATGTTTTTATGTTAAATACTAGTATAATCAGAAAGTTTGACAAAACAAATGAAAACACAATGACTGTTTTACCTGTAGGTTTTACACAGCACCAGTCTGGAGTAGACAGAGTTGAAGTCCCTCTCTACCTCTCTGCTGGCAGCCTGAGAGAAAACCAGAAGACAAAACACGATCGAGTCCTGCAGTAAACTTAATAAAACAGCTGTGTGCAATATGGTACAATTAGGAATTTTGAAAAAGCTCTCTTACCTCTTCTATGAATAACCAAGGGTGACAAGGTCCTCCCAGTATAGATGGTTTCTTGAGACCATGCTGAAATATAGCCTTTAGGGCTGGACACAGCGTGCCTCTCGCCAGGTCTGTTACTGCCTCCGTCACAGAGTCATCACCTGCTAATGAGTACTGGGGACAGACACAAAAACATCACTGTTGAGGACGATGATTATGAATTAATTATCAGTATACAGGAAAGAAAACAAAGATAAAAAACTGATGAAAAGTCAGCATGGAAACACTTATTAAGCCTTATTAAGCTGATTATTAACTGCTTCAGTACCTCTTTGCTTCTTTCATCTAGGATCTCCACGAACTTAGCCGGAAACCAACCTGTTACAAAGATCCACAGATAATAATACATGTCAAATGAACTGTGAGACAGATTAAGGAAAAATGACTTATCCAGATGGCAACAGTGGGCGTTGACCCAGGAGAAGAGAAAAGTACAGACCTCTGAGGCCATTGAGCTCTCCAACCCAACAGTGTTCATCCTTCTGTGAGATGATCTGAAAAAGAAAGATTAAAAAAAAAACAATGGGATACGAATCAGAGGCAAGGTGTGTGTAGTGTGTGCCCATGTTCTGAGGCAACAGGAAAGGAAGCAGTGTCTTGTTTGTTATGACTCACAGTGATGATGTCATTCTTCCTGAAGCCCAGTTCGTCGTCATCGTGTCGCTCAAAGTCCAGCAAAGCCTTTGCCCGTCTCCGCCTGTTGCGTGACACCACAAGAAAGTTTTCATGATCTCGCTGGTGGCTCTCCATCGAGTAGTCAGGAGTCAAGTCCTAGAGAGACAAGAAGGAAAAGTCTGGTCAATATCAATACAGGATTAAATAATTTAGTCTGACATGCCAACAAATGGAGGGATGCCTCTCCTAATGCTCTTGTGATTTTAATTGATTCTAAGTCCTCTACAGGATATAAACCACACTGTTCCTTTGCAGCAGTGTGTGAACTCACCGTGCTGGAGTGACGTGGGTCCAGACAGTGGAAGTGCTCTGCGGTGCGGGCGATGGCCTCTCGCAGGGCTGCCACCAGCTCTGTCTGCTTAATGTTCTTGGATTTCAAGGCCTCTGCCTCATCCTCCCCAAACAGCAGGGAACTCAGAGTGGACTTCCTGCGCAGGGACTGTCTCCTCACCACCTGAACATATAAAACACAGGAGAAATTGTGTTTTTTATATTACGTGAATTAGAACATGGGAATAATGGACACACAACTGATATGTCTGTACACAAAGACTAAAACAACTGACCTTGTTGAGATTGGTGTTGAGTGTTGTATTGTTGCCGTTGTTGAGCTGTGTCTGTTCATTGAGGATGTAGGCCAGGTGCTTGTGTCGGTGGGCTTCCAGTGTTTCCTGGGATAGTGTCCCTGCTAGCCTCATAGCCTCCCCGAGGACTGCAGGACCATCTCTGAGCTGACTTGGCAAGTCTGACAAAGTATTAAAAATGGACGCGGAGTTCTCTGATGACACAAGTTCCTCCTCCTGGGGTCAGGGAGTAAGTTACAAAAGGATCAATAGTAGGAGAAGCTGTTCAATAGTTCTTCTTCATCATCATCATCATCATCATCATCATCATCATCATCATCATCATGTATCGAACAAAAAAATAAAATGATTCTATAAAGTACAATCTAAACTTCATCAGGGAGACGAGGCAAGACTCGAAATAGGTGGTGCTGTACAAATACCTTGATCTTGAGCATGCCCAGTGTGACCTGGAAGAGTACCAATGAGCCCTGGTAAAACAGCAGGTCCCAGATCCTAAGCAGCAGACGGATGTCCACCACACTGGCAAATGATGTCAGGAACCAATGCAGGGTGATCAGCGACAACTCTGGATAAAAAGGAGGGGGGTTACATAATCTATACTGTATACCGATGATTCAGAGAATGTTCACCAGCAAAAATATGTCAGATTCATCTAATAATTCTCATATAATTTATTGATGCACAGCAGAAATCTATAAAGTCAGAGGGTAATCCAGCGATGCCTCTCTGCTTACCTATGTCATGCTCCTGCAGGAGGCGGTCGAGGGCTGGCAGGTACTGAACAATGAGCTGGCGGAGAACCCTCTGGTCTGTTTGGACGCCCAGTAGAGTTGAGGAGAAGTAGGAGGGAGGAAGAAGGTCTTCGATCAGGGCGCACATCATCCATAGCACGTCCTCCTCTTCAAGAAAGAGCAGCAGACAGGAAACCACCTGGGAGGGGATCAGGACATAGGTGTGGGGAAGAGACAATGAAAAAAGGAGTAGTGAAGATGGAAAGGTGAGAAGATTATAGCGAGATGTGTGGGTGTCTATTTATACGTGTGTTATGTCAATGATGGGTCTGTATGTTTCTGTTCTGGATGTATGTGTTCTCACCATGCCAGTCCCCTGACAGTACCCAATGTCTGGGTAGAGCCAGGCCAGGCCCCTCAGTACCCGTCGCAGCCTCGGCACTCCAACACTGGTCATACTACTGAAACACGCATTGGTTGGCATCGTCCGCAACAGGTCCTTCTCTATCTGAGGGAGGGAGGGAGGGAGGTTAATGAGGAACAATCACATCATGATTAACAGAGCAGCAAGAGGTCTTGGATAAAAGAGTAAGTCCTCACATTTATCTTTGTTTAATTGAGCCCCTTGTTATCTATTTTTATTTAAATTAATTGTCTAAATTTATACAGGGTTTCTGCAAGTTTCAAGTTCATTTTTAAAGACCTTTTAGGATCATTAGGAACGCAATTTAAGACCCATTTCACATCCATACTGGCAAAAGTGCAGCGTGGGTCGTGCTGAGGCCAGCAATTGGTAACGCTCGTGATGTGAATACAGAACAATAATGGGTGGTGGCAGCTGTTTGCTGGTGGCTTTTTAAAGTGGCTTGATGTTTTCTGACTTCCCATGCGACTGTATTGCCTTTTAACCCAAAAATCTTGATTTGCAGCGAGCTTCAAATTCATTATTCTCAACAGGACTCAACCAAGCACGATACGCTGTTGAGCCAGATCTTACTGAACTTCACTTACCCATATTGGATGAAAGCAACGTTAAATACCAAAAATAGATTATTATGGTAACTTAACCAAGTAACTTCAGTCTTGCTTTTTCTAAACACTTGTCAAATTCATATTTAAGACTTAGACTTTTTCAGGACCCACAGAAACCCTGTTTACAGCATAAACTGAATCCATTCCCTACCTCATCTGTCTACTTGTGTCATAATAAGGAAAAAGTACCATGTTTGAAAGGATAACTGCAATGTGATTGTGTCTGTTTGCATGTACAATAGCTCAGGATTTTACCTGTTTAGCTGTGGTGGTGTCGTCATTGGAACTGTTCTTAATGATTTCTCTGTAAGAGATCTCAGTGGTCCTCTTCTTCTGCAGTGCTCCAGACAGACGCATCCAAAGCTAACAGAGACAAAAAATATTGTGCTGAACTGGTCTTGTCACTTTAGAGATAACTAACTAGATAAGTGTAAATGCTCACAGCAACTCTAGTTAGTGTCATTAAGTTCATCTTTGAGCTTCTCACTTATATTTTCATTTGCATCAAAAATTGACAGGCCATCTCAGGCAATATTTTAGTCCAATGTGTTTTACTTCAAATCAGTGACACAAATAGTACACCCAGGCTGAACAAAGTCTATTTACCTGTGGCCTCATGCTGTGAGGTATGCCACCTAGCACCAGGGAACGTAGTCGCTCTGAGCGTGGAAGGACGGGATCAATCAGCTCCCAGGTCAGGTCACCCACTGTGTGGTTATGAGTGAACTCCAGGTGGGCTTGCCAGCGCAGTCGCTGCTGTGGGTCTTCACGCTGGGGGGAGCCATCAGTGCCCAGCCAGGACCTGGACTTCCCACCGTCTGAATGAGGAGAGAGTAATGTATCACGATTGAATAGTGTTTGAGTTCTTTGTATCAAAATGCCAACACCATGCAACTTCTTGAGTGGAGTAGGCTAGAATATTGGAAAATGATAGGACTGTAGCCAGTCCAAGGTGATGTCTTTCAATGTCTCCTTTTGTCAGTCCAAAACAGAAAAGATATTCACTTTAAGACGATGTAAAACAGAGAAACACAGGAAACCTTATATTATCTTATCTGAAAACAGCATTTAAATTACTTTAACGATTAATCGATTATCATGATAGTTGGTGACGACTAATCTTTGCAGCTCTAGGTGAGTGAGGGGAAAAGTGTATGGTTAAGAGAAAAGTGCTTAAATAACAAAGACAAACATAGAACTCCATTAATGGACATACACTGTACTCCAAGCAGAAAAAAAAGAAATGTTCGTGTGTGTCCTCGTGAGTGAAAACATTACCTTCAGTGTCCACTTTGAAGCCAAACTCATCATACTGGACTTCAGGCTGCTCTGAGGGCTCTTTCTGCAGAGAAAAACAAATTAAATGCATTTCATTAGTAGCAGATCTCTTAACTTCAGTTAACAGATCAGATGTCAGTGTCACATGAGGACAAAATCTCCTGTGGCAATTTGTTTGTCCTGCATCATAGCTTGTTATCTTTTTTCCTGCTGCTTTGTTGTTTATATGAGCAGTTTGTTCCTCATCTCAAAATCACTCTATTCATTCTCCTTTTATTGACATCGAACCAAAGAAATACTTATGAATGTTTGCACATATATAACATATGAAGTCATATCCTCTCACTTGATGGTACTTGGCCAAAATGTCCTGGGGCCACATGCTTGGGGTGAGAGCAGAGAATGGCCCACCAGGGGCAGGTGTGTAGCTACCTAAAAAACAATAAAGATTAATATATTACAAAACCGGTAATTAGACAGAAAATAGGAAACACTATAAAGGAAGTTTGAGAATAACAAATGAGATATTTAAATATTAACAAAGTTATGAAGTAAGGCAGCCATTCCTTTGGTGAAATCTAATACAATAATCAAACATTAACAATGTGTTGTATCAGCAATCCAAGGTCAGTGTGTATTTGTGAACATGAATATATCTTGCTGATAAGGAAAAACAAATTTACAAAGACCCTCTTCAAATCGACAGCTTTTCACACTTAAGTTGAAAACCAAATTCATAAATCTTTACCTGACATTTTGTCGGAAGTAGAGTGAATTGCTACTATATGCAAACACCGCAGTCACTCTGGAGAAAGGAGGTCAGCAGCTAGTACACGCTCTGCAAAAAGGACAAACAAAGGATGAGAAATTCCAGGATTGTCCAAACAGCAAGAGGAAATCTCCTGGAGAAAAACAATTGCTACAGATGTCAGTGCTTCATGAGTTAGTGAGTGAATGCAACACATCTTTTAGCACCTCTCTGAAGATAAAGGTTCTTTATAACTGCAATTAAGTTTCATCTACTTTTACAGTCCATCTTCTCTAAACCTGCCTCTCTGCTACAAACACCATTACAGCTTTACAAAAAATAATGCAAGTACCTTTACAGTGAGTCCAACAATCCTGTAACGAAGCAATGTTCCTTCATCAAGCATTACTGAGGGAAGAGCGTCACAGTTTCTACACAATTACAGTGAGTGAGAGACAAAGGAGCATCTCGTGGCCGTATGACTGCTCTACTTCCCAGAGGCAAATTACTTCACTTAACTTTGTGTGCTGTTCTATTTTGAGACTGTACAGATCCTGGGGCAAAATGAACAAACATTCTGAGAGAACACTCTTTTAACTAGATGCTCAAAATCTACTTTACTTTTTCATTTAGGGAACAGCTTTTCATTGTGAGGATTTCATCTTATTTAATATGGCTCTGAAACAAAGAGGCCCTGATAAAACATTCACTGTTCACTAAACCTATAGGTTTCAACATTGTTTTTCATCACTTGCCCAGTCAAGCAAGTGGGTCACAAATCTACTTGCCCCTATACAAATAGCTTTATTTATTAGCAATGATCAAAGAACAACAAAAATTACAGAACATTGCCATGTTAAATCTTTATTAAGATTGCTCGCTCGTTGACTACTTTCATCATCAGCTCCGGAAAAAACAATGCGCTTAATGCATATTAATTTTTTATTATTTACCCAGTCAGGCTAATAACTAGGTTTATTTGCCCTGGCCAATCAGGCAATCCTTAGTGGTAAACACTGACCTATAATAATATAGACACAAGCAGTTATTTTTATTTAGAGGGTTCTTGTTCTGTGTTTTATAGCTACTTCTATTGTTAGTATGTTTTACATCTCCTTTGAAGACTAGTTTGATTCTAAGTCAAACCCAACTAAAAAGTGTCACTGCTTTACATTACAATGAATCGTTTAAGAAACTATGCAATTTATTAGAACACTAATGAAGTTTGAAGAATAATTAAGTAAGTAGGAGATACAACCATTTTAAAGCACTTAGCCAATCACCGTCATCTCCTCTCATGGTGGCAGTCAGTCACCAGGACCCTGGCAATTATGGGTCTTGTTATGCCACAAAAAAGGGCTATTTCAAGTTTGAGGTATGGCATCTACAGAGTTTTAAAACATACAAATAAAACTGAACTTGGAAACATAAGCGTGCCTGAACTTTTTGATCAGCTCAGCCAAATGGCCAATGGGCTATTATACACTTCAAAACCATGTAATTTCATAAAGCTATAGCATTATAAACAACATGTGCTCCAAATGAACACACATCAAAGCTGGAAATCGGAGCCAAAGAACACGTCCAAAATACCGACAACAAATATGCTGCTGTCCAAAAACACTGTGAGCAAACAAAATAATCATCAATCCCTGCTCATGGGATTGTCACCACCAATTATTTGAATAAGAGCCAAAGTCTCTTCATTAATTGAGGGGGTTGGTCTTCATATTAATCATACATCACTTTTTTGTAGCAAAAGCACTGATAAGTCGCGCATAAACATACACAAGCAGACACAACAGCACAACAACTGGAACCTACAAAACAGGCTCACCAGCATGCCAAAATTATTCATTCCAGCAGCAGGCATCTGAAGGGGGATTTACGACTTAAGAGAGATGAGAAATCAATTTGAGGTTTGGAGGATGGCCAACTACTTTCAGGCTAGCTGTTTGCGTAGCTCAGGGGAGCACTGAGATTTTGGAGCTGCTCCTTTACAAGAACACTGGCAGCTTAATCGCCTGCCAACAAAACCAACACGGCTGAACCCCTCCTGCAAACTGTTGCACGTATCGACAATCTAATTGCAAAATTTTGCTTCAGGACGAAGCAAAAATTCTATCTCAAAAGATTGGCTCATTAACCAATTAATCATTCAGCAAAAATCTTATCAGTAACTATTTTGTTTTAATTAATGGCTTAAGTATTTTTTTAGATAAAAATGCTTATGCTGACATTTGCTTGGTGCAGCTTGGCAAATGTGAGGATATTGAAAAAAGTAAAATAAATATTTTGACTGTTGGTTGGTCAAAAATAAGTGAATTGAAGACATCATGGGCTCTGCGTAGTTGTGATGGGCAACAATTGATCAAAGAGCAGAGTTCCCCACTTTTCATCCTTATTTTCAGAATCAAAGTAAGACTTCATCATTACTGCAAAGAATTACAGCAAATCAAACTCCTACTGTGACAGTGAAATTTCCCTTATGGATTAATAAGGTTCTGAAAACTGTTTACAACTATGTTGTTTAAATCCGATGGTTGGTTGTTGTGTTCAGCAGTTACTGTGGTTGAAGTTACCCTCGAGTAAATAGCATCACCATCGACAACTTTATATTATGTCAGGAAGAGAGGCCAACTAATTATTATCTGAAGACACTGGGCTATCACAGATATATCATATTGGTTATAGTTGCAGATTCGGTAAAAGAAAGACATTATGAATGTTTTCTTATGTTCTTATTGGATTTATCAACTGTAAAAGTACATCCTTTGCTTACCTTTTTTTAAAAAAAAAACATACGCTTGATTGGCAAAACATTTGTAAATTGATAAATATGTAAAATAACACATCATTTGATGTAATACTATAATTTTAGATAATAATATTAATATGTATTGTGATATAGTTCATTTTCAATTCAGTCTCACAAATTGACTGTAAACTGCAAACCAGCCTATTTCGTCCAACCTTAATACAGATTAGGCACTCCAATTTCAAGGGGTAGCCTTCACAATAAATGTGTAATAATGGCTGATTTTGGATGCAGGACTGATGTTTGTGTGACATTTAAAACTTTAAAACATACAATAAAGACCCATCTATTTTTAAGACCTATTGAAGAAGCTAACTCCACTAATTACAGTCACTGCTGCCAATTGCATGAAAGCACATGCTCTGGTATTGTAATCCTGTCGTAGTCTTGTACTCCACAGGATGAATCCAAATCATTCCTGGTTCTCAGCTGAGGCCTTGGCTGGGTCTATATTATGAATCTTGTCAATTGTACTCTGAACACAAGACGATCCTTTCCATTACCGAGGTGTGGCTGTGCTCACCTGTGTTTGCACACACACTGGTCAACACCCTGCTGCACGTAAAACAAAGAGTAACATCCTGCTGCACTGACAGGCCAAGTGTGTGTGTGGGTGCACAGCAAATCCCATTATCTTGCAACAGAGGAGGAAGTTGTCATTTTTACCTTGATTGTTGGGTTTTTAATCGGCCTGCCCTACGGTCACCCCCCTCCCCTTTCCAAACACCTCCTCCAGTTGTTCCTCACAGCAACCATTACAATGGTGACTCATGTTCCCCCCCTGTGAATACGCCCACCTACACAGCCCTGTAAGTCAGACAATTACAGCCTCTTGCCACGCCAAGTAAGCTTTGGCTGAATAATGATGGACAGTTTTTTTCTGCTCTTTGGAAGAATTTGTATTTCCTTCTCTCTCTCTTTCACACACACACACACACACACACACACACACACACACACACACACACACACACACACACGTGTCACATCTTTCCATTCACAAAGTCTCAGTTACACACCCACCCGGTGCTGAACAGGAATTCACTTCCTCAAGATTTTGGGAAAACCCCTCCAAATGCACCGTCTTCCAATGAGTTTGGAAGTAGAAACACCATTTCTGCAGGGGAAATTTGCTTTATAACAACTAATACAGCTCTTTGTCATTCTAGTTCACGCCATTAGACATCAGATTACATATGGCAACAAGTGAATCACCTAGATTTGGTATTTGTGGTTAGAGAGGACACAGCATAGCAGCAGGTTTCGAGGTGTTACACAATGTTTTGTGTAGACTGCAGCATTCATCTGCTGTGGAGGTGTCACCGTTAAACCACTCCGCTGACCAAGATAATAAAGAAAATGCTAACGTTATGTACGATTTTTCATTAGAGCTCAGCGTGATTAAACACTTACGTGTACTGAAAGCATTCTGCTTACTTGCATGCAAGAATTAATTTACTGTGTGACGACGCTGTATTAGCTAAAATAACGTGACGTCAAACCCCCAGCTGACGTCAGGTCCCGTCAAAAGATCAGAAAATGAGCAGTTCTTAGCTTGTATCTCTATGGCAACACATTTGCTTCACTACATTTACATTCATTTACAAATGTAGCCACACAAAACATGCAGTGCGATAATATGCTAAGCCTACGAACTGATAAAAGTGCGTTTCATAGAGCAACGTAACGCACTCACTCCGAGTTGTCAGCTGTTAGCTACACATGCTACCTTTCGCTTTAAGCTAACAGTTGCATACAACGGTTGACGCTAGCCTAACTTACCGTGACATTATTCTAGCCAAAGCACAAGGTGGAGGTTTCGTGACGGACGCGTCTTCTGTCGGTGGGAAAGAGAAGACACCATATGCTATGCCATCTTTCGCCTCGTATTTGTGGTTTCCCTGCGTTTGTGCACCTGTTCGCGACGTGTAGCTCCGCTGTATCCCTACACCCCTCTCAAGGATTTCCCTTCCCATCCCCGAGAAGTAGTTCCAGATCCCGGAACTACGCTTCTCACTGAACATATCCCTCCGCGGTGAAGTGGATGACGTAGGCACACGTCGTTTATTTTGCTCCGTTCATTCATTAGTTTCCTCGCACTTGAAATCCACCAGTCACGATTCACAAAATCACACTGGCGGATAAAACAGGAGACATCAGACATTTAACAGCACCTGATCGTGTAAGTCTGGCTTCATATTGATGGTTGATGTTTGGCTTTTTGATATGAATGACGAATCATGCCTTTTTAAGAGGACGTGTCCCTGTATAAACTGTATAAAGAGGCAAAAATCTGTTCTGATAGGGCATACTCGAATAAGCTTATAATAATAATATGATTATTATCTGGACCTATTAGTTTGAACAAGTATCGGATAATGATAGTTGCATAGCCCACACTGCAAAAACTCAAAATCTTGCCTAGTTTATTTTTATATTACAAAATATATCACACTCAATATAAGACACACCTAACAAGTCACATTTCAGTGCATTTTCCAGTGTGCGTTCTTCAGTTAGGTTATCTATACGAAATGAACCACCAAAGTTGGGTCAGATTACTTTGAAATAGTAGTAGTAATTTACTGAATACAAATCACATGTTTCTTTTTTCATGAGTAACATCATTTGCTGGATTACTAAAAAAATGTAATCCGAGTTCTTTTGGATCAACTCAAAATCAAACATTGAAAATATATTGCACATTATGCTAGAAAGGATTTTGCATACTCTGCATTTACAGAAGGTCATAACATATTTCCTTTACAAAAGCAGTACTGGCACAAACTACAGGTACACTGTAGTACATGTGGGATGCCCTTTAAAAAAAATGTTATTTAAAAACAAAAACAAAAACAAATGGATTCAAGTCATCCTTGTCAAATGACATATTTTTTTCAAATGTAATCTACTCTGATTATAGTTCCTTTTTTTGTAATCTTTTCATGTAATCCCAATTACATGTAATCTTTTATGGCCCAACCCTGTCAACCACCATTCTGAATCACTGTTGTAGGATATAAGTGGCAGGAGTGAAAGAATGAGGTTGTAGCCCAGCTGTCACTGAGACTTACCCTGAATTCCCCCTGAAACTGTTTGACTGATGATTGATGTGTGGACACCATGCTATTACATGATCACTCCACGAGGTGTCTCTAGTGCAATGAGTGCTACACAAGCTTTTCACATTGCATTCATTATCGCTCAACCATTGAGAGTTAGAGCATATGTAGACTATGTTTCCTTTATTACAGCCTCCACAAGCCTCCATCCTCCACACACCCACCAACCCACATGCCTAACCCACACCTAAGATAAGACATTATAATTGCAGTCATGTGTGCTCCTGTCATACAAACTGGCTTCAGGGGACAGTGCCCTGACTTAACCACTTCAGTGAGTGGAGTGGAAGTCAGGCTAAATGGGCATCAGAAGCAAATGATCAGCTATTCTCCTGACTATGAGATGATTAATGCGTGACAGGAGCTGGCGCTTTGATGCTGGAGCTGAAAATTGTGCGCAGCAAGAGACTGCATTTTAATTTCTCATTGTGAAAAAATGAGATTGTGTGTCTGCCTGCACACAGAGACACATGTTGATGAGGAGCCAATAATCCTTTAAAATGCAAATCACTCAGTGTGTCTCTCTGTGTTTACCTTACACAACAGTTCACCCCTCGATTCCAGCTTCCCTCCTCCATTTTTTTCCTTTATTCTGCCTTTCTTTTGTCTTTGACACACACATAAAGTCAAAAGTCAATATGTCCTTTCCCCTAAAACCTCTTTCACCTTACATACCCTCCCCTCAATCTCTGTCTTAACTCCTCTTCCTTCTGCCTCTGCCCTGTAACACATCAGTATGACGTTCTCCTGTTCACTCTAACCCTCTTGCGTTGCTTGCATGCTCAGTTTGCTGCACCATGCCAGAGTGAGTCACATCATTAAAAATGCTGCAGCCTAAAGCCGACCTTGCCCACAGACTGCTGGCCAAATAGTCCAAACAGTGCATCCAACCCTACATGTCACACAGTGATCTGGGTGTGGCTCCGACCCTTTCTGCCACCTCTTGCCTCCCCCCACTCCACCTCCTCTAGTGCTTGTCTGTCGGGCCATCTTCATCACCGCTGATCGAATGACGGGCACTGTCAAGCAAGCCCTGGATCTTGCACTGCGGTTGCTATGACGTCAGAAAGAGGCAGAGAGAGGTGGAGGGAGATGCCAGGGGAGGGAATGAGGAGACAGACAGAGATCGAGAAACAAGGAGGAGGGTGGGAGGATGTGTGGGAGAGGGAGGAGAGGGAAAGAAAACTGCGATAAGGGAATATAGGAGAAAGAGCTAGAGTGTGTCTGTGTGTGTGTGTGTGTGTGTGTGTGTGTGTGTGTTTGTGTGTGTGGCTGAGGCACAAGAGAAGGGAGTGATTGAGGGTAAGGTGAGGATAAAAGAGAAATCAGTGGTACATAGAGTGAAAAAAAGAAGAGGGGGAGAGCAGTCGTGGGCTGACAGAGGCATTTTTCTGATGTATTGTTCATATAAGCAACAGAAACCTCACAGCCTGCTGTGCATGTGGGTGGGTATTTTATACAGCTCCTAAGCTTGCAAGTGTTATTGACATGTTCATTGGATCAGATGAGAGACCGTTGATCGATCCGAATGAATCAGCAGGTTACACCATCAGAAGACAAGAAACAGAGAAAGCCACTTGTTCACACCGAGCCAATCTGCTGCAGTGTTGCAGTCTCTCCTCAGGACAGGAGATAGCGCTGTTGCATCACATCAGGCAGCGTGCAATTAACAGTGCACAATATGTGGGCCATATTTGAGTGGATTATAATGTAAACGTAAATGTGTGCCCGCATGTGCGCATGCGTGCGAGCATGCATTGATGCATATGAAAGTGCCCACATGTATCAGTGCTGTTCATGCGTATTCATATTATATATATTTATATATATATATATATATATATATATATATATATATATATATATATATATATATATATATATATATATATAAATATATATATATATATATATATATGCATGCATCTTTGTCTCTGCTGCGCCATATGTACAGTATGTTTTTTCCAGTGTGCATAATGAAATCACAACAGGGCATTACACTCTCTTATGTCCACATCTTCATTTTTTCATGTGGACGTATGCCACAATGTGAACTTACTTGAAACCACCTAGCCGGAACATGATTAAGTCTCCACCGTTTTATCAGAGATGCATAGGGCACCCCTTGAGCAACTCACAGCGCACAGGTTTATGTAACCTGCATGATGTGGCCTCTGCCTTTGGGATAATTTACATCATTTATGCATATAAGGCCAGGATAGACTGGGCCAGGCTTGGTCTCCTGGGCTGGATCATGGGGCTTTAACGCAGCTGTTCCCCCGGTCTCAGCGGAGCTCTCCTGTGATGAGGGGGATTGAAGGTAAAGGGCAGGGGCTCTGAGGCTACACATTCCAACAGCAAGTGATTTCTCCTGGGTGTAGTGATGGGAGTGGTTGCGCTGTCTATTTTTGAGTCTGTGTTCATAAACCAAATCTGTGTTTATATTTATACTATGTGTGGGGTGGAGCACATGCAGGCATGTTGTCTACCAGTGTTACCACTTCCACAAACAAAACATCTACATGGGAAGAAGAAAAATGATATCCACGCATGATTCTTGTTTTAAAGGTGCACTAATTAGTGCACTAATAGTTTTGGGTGAAGAGAACGACCTTCATTGACTGATTTGTTTTATGCCTAAACAGACTAATTAAACAAACTCTCTTCGTTTTCATGACTGAACAGTGTTTCTGGGGACCTTATTTTCCTCTGAGGACAGTTTGTTTATTCAGTTATGGTAAAAATAAAGTTTGTGTAATAGCTCAATAATATTGTAAATGTTAAAATTCTGAGTTTGAATTTCTTGTCCAAAACTACATAGTGCCCCTTTAATTTTTCTTATTTGTGGGTCATTGGAAGGGCAAGGCAGAGAGAGGGGAAATGATTGACATTGACAGTCTCATGTGTATCTTTAATGCGCATCTATACAAACCCTGCACTCTTTTCTTTTCTCTGTCTAAGCTTGTTTTATCAAGTCATTTGGGAAATGGCGTACCGAGCTGCCAGAGGTAGTACACACATCCAAACATATTCACACTGTCTGCGAGCTGATGTGATGTAAAGGAGGTGAGTGTGATGATGGATGCAAAGGTCAAGAGAGACCAGCAAAGTGAGTGTTGGAAGGAAGGAGAGGGATGCTGAATTAATGATGCAAGATATAAAATCCAGGGCCAACGGAGGAGAGATAGTAATCATAAAGCCACAGCACAATTTGTAGATGTTATTTTCACTGCAGCATATAAAGGAGCTGCATTAATACATCACTGCAATAAAACCTTTGCATTTCTACGTCAGTAAAGTGCTACAACACTGCGAACAACATAAAAGGAAACTTAAGCTCTGCAGTGTAATAACAGAACTGCGGTTTGTGGTGTTTATTTCAGCAATCAGTTGACTGCGATTTATAAAACTGCAAAGTAACCAGTGCTTATAACAAAAGTCGCAGCCCAGTTGCCATAACAAAAGGTTGGAATTGTGCGTTTCTTACATGTACGTGATCTGACTTTCTTATCAGGAGGAGGAGGGGATGCTGGGGGCATGACAGGTGGCTTCGAGATAACTTCAAGACCACGTTACGCTTCCCGTTTCAGGATATGCTCACCCTGATGCCATTTCAAAGTCAGGTGAAGTTTCGTAGTCCCCAGAAACGCATCATAGTGTTCTCCTAAATAACTGAAGTAGATGGGGACTTGTTTTTAGACACAACACAAGTGAAACAACGTAAAGTGGCACCATACAGCGCATCAGGAAACCCCAAGACGTTATTTACACCCTGGGCAAGTAGTCGATCTTGTGCACTTTTAGCTTAGCGGCTATAGTGAAGATTTCAAGAGTGTAAAGCCAAATCATGATGTCTTCCTCACCCCAAACAAGTGGTTTTAATTCCTAAACCTAACCAGACCTTTAGCACTGTTTTAAGTGTTAAAGGGTAATTCCTCCAATTTTACACATTAAAGTTTGTTTACAGGTATGGGGACTACTGCTGCATATTTGAAAAAAACATCATAAAACCTTTTGTGGCTACAGAGAAAGCTGCATGTAATCTGGTTAATTACCTCAAGTGATGTCACTCAGTGGCTAAATGGCCTTTTGGGAAATGTAGGCACCAGGTTATGGAATAAAAATGGTGATGTCTGGTTCTGCTGTATTGATTTTGATCATTTGTTGTTGTTGTTTGTCATTTGTTGATAGTAGGTAACAACAGTAGGTATCCTCTTTACTGAGATATATCCTTTTTATAGCTATTATGTCACTTTGTGTGGTCCATCTGCTGCGACCATTTGCTGGGTGAGAGGCCAGTCATTATTGTCTTTGCGACAGACACAGCTGAATGGATAATGTGCCTACATAAATCCCTCTGACCTCCCCCCCCTCCCTTATTGTATTTATGACCGTGAATGCAGTGCTTGTTAACCCTTGAACCCCTCGCTCACTGTGTTATGTCTGTGTGCATGTTCAGATTAACTCACAGCTGACAGAGTCGTCTAAAAATACCATGGATCATGATCCATTATAAACTAGCAGATTAGTGTACACACACTCCTCAATATAGGCCATTCTTCAGTATGTCAATACGAGTGACAACTGGGAATATGAAAGACCTTAACCTAGGATTACATTTTCACTCACTTATTGTGCAAAATTGTAATAAATGTAAGCAATATTGAACCCCATACAGCCCCATCTTTCATCTTGGGAATCACTGTTCCTCAGTAATTGTGACTTACTTCCTGTCGTGGCTGAGCTTGTTCTGCTGGCACATTATGATTCTCTCATGCTGCTCATTTAAAGTGGAGGTGAAATCGAACATTATATGAACTCCTGTTTGAGTATTAGGACAGCATGTGAGTGTTGTGAACCAGGATTCTAGCAGAAGATAATATTGTATATTGACTTTAGGGATTTATCTTGCACACCTTTACCCCTTTACACACCTATTTCCCTGTAATATTGGCACCATGAGTGGCTCTTTAGGATAGGTAGTCACATTTCCATTTTCATATTCAGCTGAGCATTAGAGAAATGTTTCCCCTGAAAGCTGTGCCTTTATGTCACAACTTCCTTTACTATTGTTCATTTCATAAAAACTTTCCAGCCTTCATTTTTTTATCCATTAATTAAGGTCAGCTGCTGTGTCAATCATAACATTTCATAAGAAAAGACTTTAGTAATTGTTAAGTGTTCTGTAGCTGCATGTCTGCCTTATATCAGGTGGAACACATTATTCAGAGATTGACATTGTTTGGGAAGTCCTTCCATACAAAAAACTTTGACTTAACGGGGCTTTAAGTAGCAAGCAATTAACATGTATTAATAACTTTTTTATTCGCCATTTGTGAGCAGATTGTGATGTGGTGTGAAAAATTAACCTTCTCCGTCTCTCTCGGTGTGTGGACAATTTGTTTAAGTTGTTTAATGCTGCTGGACTGTGGATTTCTTTGTGAAGGACTCAGGTCGGATTTTCTGCGACAGTCCAAAGGATTTGACTTAATGCACGTTCTTGAATGCCTCGTCTGCACTGGTGGACTCATGTTAAAAAAAAACGATGCGAAGGTGCCCTCTTGGATGCCCCTATGGTAGCTAAAATGCACAACACAGAAGTTCCCCTTTAAGTGAAACAACAAGAAGCATCTGAGCTTCTGACTGCAGAAAAAAAGATGTGTAATTGGCTAATTGCATCAGTTATAGAGATGGATTGAAACAGCCCCCACGGTAGCTTGTCATCAACTCTCACATTAGTCTCTGTTAAACAAAGAGAAAAGGAAGAGAGAGCAACAGAAGCACAGGACAGTCAAGGTCTCTGTGAAAAAATAGGAGGAGTGGAGTAGAGATCGTGACTTATGTCTACACAACTGTGTGTACAGCTACAGTATATGGTTTATATTTATCACTAAGTGCTGGCTAAGAGGATAAAAGAACAGCGTGCCCTTGATCGACTGACTTATATATGTCACAATTAATATAATAATGGCCACGCACAGACTCTTCTGCATTGATAATAATGGCTGTAATCATACATTTGGTTTGTTAAGAGTGAAGCCTTAATGAGTAAAAAGCAGAAAGATCGTGTAAATGTAAGAGAAGGACAATAAGTCAATAATGTTGTTAAGTTAAACGGGTAAATGGATGTGTGTGTGAGTGTATGTGTGTGTGGTAATGCAAACAACAGATGGTCTTGTCGAAGAGTTCTTGCTGCTGCTGGTGCCTCAGCAAAAATGATTTACATACAGGTTTTATTCATAAATAAATCAAAAAATCAAAAAGACAAAAACAAAAAAACAGTCCCTGTGGCTGTCGCAGGCCTCTGATAAGCCCATCCAATCCTTTGAATGGGGTCAGATGAAATGTTTGGACAGCCTACCTGCTTGTCTACGTGCATGTACCCTGCCTGTGCACTCATTGTGCATGAAGGCTTGGCCAAAGACGGCTCGCTTTAGCCTGGCATGGATATATTGCTAAAGCTAAGCAAGGCAGTTGCACAAGAATGGCAGCCAACATTTCTTCAATTCTAAAATGCTAGCTAGTCAGCGGTGAGTACTAATAATAAACTATGTTATTTGTTTACAATTTTAAGGTGTTTTCTGACATGTGAATGAGACATGAGGTAGTTGGATACGGTCAGTGATGACAACTATGCACTGCGCTCACAGTAGGTCTACTACGTTGTTCAGCGGCTTACTCAGTTAGCACAAAGCACACACTCACATAAAAGAGCAGTAACTGTCGGGATGGGTTTTGTGGTGGCTATTTTGCTTGTGTTTATATGAGTGTGGCATTCAGCAGAGTTCTCTATTTATGTATTCATTTGACTAAAAAAGCCAAGCGAGCTTGTTAAACGTAGCGAAATAGCCGCTAGCAAACATCCCCCCAGCTGGCCAGCAAGAGCTACAAGGAAGTCAGTGTAGTCTGGAGGTGTACGTTCATGTGTTTTGGAGTTTTGGTGGCATTTAGATACTTTCAAAATGTACACTGCGTTCCAATACCTATACCATTCAGTATGCCAGGAAAATATTTAGTATGTCCAAATACGAAGTATAAATGATTTTTACTTCCGGTTGTATTTTGCAGCAAGCCAGCATGCTTTTCTGGCTATTTTTACCTACAATGCTCTACACAGCAGACAATACGTCACATCTGCACAGAGTGTTGCACAAATAGCTGAGAGAGTACAAATATTTGACAGGTCACTGAAAGAAGACAGCTCATTTGACAGATAACAGTGCATTCAGGTTTAAGCAATGTGTTTTTTCTGCTCCAAAATGTCGTGCTAAAGCTGCAACAGATATAAGAGCAACAAGGTCAAAGTTAAAGGCGCACTGTCATGAAGAAGTAGTATGTTCCAATTGTATGCGTACTGCACCGCATGCAACAGTATGTGCTCTATAAGGACAGCTGCAGTATGTATTAAGTAAAAAGAAAAACTATGTGATTAGGAATGCACCATTAGCTTGCTCTTGCTGGTTTCTAAAATCTTTCTAGCCCCGGCTTTAGGTACAACCTCTTTGCTCTTTATCACACTCAGTCTGGGATAATCGCCGCCCTGCCTGATCTGTGACATCTGATGCTGCCAAATCTAATGCAAATAAAATGTATTGACTTGAGACAAGTAACAACAATTATGACATTAACGCACGAAAAAACCAAGGCACTTTCATGTTTTCAAGGATATGTGCAAATGCTGCTTATTGATTGATTTACAAACATATTAGAAGCTTAAACCCTTGCTCTCTTTCTCTAAAGGTTATCTGTTCCTGGGGTATCAGTTAAAACTACCTCCTTCCCAGGGGATTTATCGGATAGTCCCTGAACCTGTACCTGCTCAGACTGTAAAATACTCTTAATGCTTCAGCTTGATTTGGTTTGAGAATTGGCTCGCATCAATAGATTATTTTATGTATTCAGACACTAATGAGGTGTGCAAAAATGTGTCTTTAGCTATACAATGGGATCATTTTCTATTCCAAACACCTCATCCTCTTGCTCTAATTGGGATTTAATAATAAATGGTAGAAATATGAATGTTCACACCTTTAGCAATAGTTACCGTGGTGTCGGCTAGAGATCTTTTGGCCTGCTATAGTGCAGATATAAATCAGGAGCAGGAAGAGCACTCAGTGGTGGTAATCGCTGATAATAGGAATGAATGGGGTCCCTGTGGCCCTGATACACATCGGCTGATACAGACAGTGCTGTTTACTTCCTGTCAACACTCTGGCAGGTGATAAATGCTCTCGGGTCTAGAAATATTATAGTGTGTTGAGAAGATTTGTGCATGGAGATTTTGAGTTTGTGTCAGGAGTCAGAAACATCACTGGTGTGTTCCTTTATGTTGCTGGATAAGAGGTCATGGTCATGTGTATGTATTTATGGGAGTGTGAATACACGAGCAAAGCAAGGTTCACAACCTCCAGTAAAAAGGACGCTTAACATCTTTCTCTTCTTCCACTGACCCATGATAAGCTCTTGTTCGAGGGTAGGAGATCACACATAACGCATTCAGTCTGTTTTTCCACAAAGCACAGGCAGCAACTCATAGATCACAGCCATGTGTTCTGGAAATTAAACACTAATAGCCTAAAGAACAACAACACTAACATCATCAAAAAGAAATAAAGAGACGAAAATTGTGCCACCTAAGATTCAGTTAAAATGCTGTGTGCAGTTTGGATGCTGAAATGTTACCACTGAGACTTCATTAAAACCTGTTTGGAGTAAACAACTCCCGTGGGGGTTATCTGAACCAAATGAGCAACATTAATGCCTCCAAGTTTTAAATAAGTCCATCGGTACATAAAATGCATACAGCCATGCAGAGAAACGCAGAAAAACAGACACAATTTAATACCTAGATTTAGGTGCACATAGGAACATTCGCTGACAGGTTGGCACAAACATGTGCAAATGTGTGAGCTGGAGGGCATGTTCATGAATATGTGCATTTGCTACACGTGTAGCCTTTCAAAGATCCCTCTCTGCACACACACAGGCGCACACTCTGTATCAGAGACTGTCCAAATGTGCAAAAGTTCTGAATAAAATCTTTTCATTTTTGCTTATTAGGTGGAGGCCGGTATGCATAAATCATTAGTTTATAAACAAATGCAATATAAATATAATTAGTGAATATGCTAATCTCATACAGACACTGTTATCTTGTTGAGACATGGAAAATAAGACAGTGAGGAAATTAAAGAAGGGAAATAAAAAACAAAACAAACCTGGCCACAGATCTGAGAAGGTCGGAGGAAGAATTTGAGTCCCCTCAAAAACATGAAGCTGTCCCCTCAATAAAGGATTTCTAAATAAATAAAGTAATTGGACATGCATATTTAACAGAAGGGGACTTTTCTTTAAATAATTCACACATAAATACTTTGAAGGTTTTGTTTATATTCCCCCTATGTATCCTGCTCAGTGGTCTAAACTGTTGCATAAACTAAACTAAGTGGGGGTTTGGGAAATGAAGTTTACTTCATCCTTATGCCTTTTGTTTGCTATCAGACCTTGTTTCTAAGATTAGAAGATAAGATAAGAAAGCAATGCTGAGCAGTGCCACTGATTGCAGGTTTAAAAATACATACAAATTCTAATAGTAGCCCAGGCTTGTATTTGTCCAAACAGTGCACCTTGCCTTATTCAAGCTACTATGTTATATGTTATATGTTATTTGATAATAGTTGGTGATATTGGAAAATACTCTACTACTACAATGAAAAAATAATCTTGATGTAAACTGGAGACCATGAGGCAGTAAGTGCATTGCAGATTAAGTGTTAAGCAATCTGAAATGAGATGTGACCTATACTATATATTTTTCAATTAAGGACAAATGGGGAAAATTGGCTCATTGGTAAAATTTATTGAAAAAGGAGCTGAAAGTTCTGCTTTAATAATTCACTAACTTTCTGGCTATTTATTTAGGCACATTTAACAGTGATGTAGCTTCAAGTCTTGAAGAATTTGTCTTTAACGGCTGGCTCTCTGAGATTCAGATTTGCCAATTTTTCTCAGTAGATCTGTTGAGTTGGTCAAAGTGAGTGGGGGGATCTGTGAACAGCTACCTTCAATTCAAATTCAAATCACATGAGACAATTGGAAGACCAGGAGGCAGAAGAAGAGGAAGGTGTAGGTTGAGATGGAGGAGATGGACGAAGACGAATATACATACATATAAAAATCAATACCAAACACTAAAAACTATCTGAAAAGACCTGTTCAAGTCCCATTTTTAGTATTATCAACTCAATTCTATAAAGGCTGGTACATCTTTATTTCTCTTCAGCTTCTTGCAAAACTACCCTTTCTAATTAGGGTCTGTGTGTGTGCCCATTTATATTTGTGCATGTATATGAGAAAAACATGGCAATGAGCTGTGAGCCAATGGTTTATTTACTGCTTTGAAATGGCTCGTTAATTTTCTCCACCAGTTTTCTGTGTGTTGCAGGGGTCAAAAATTGAAACACCAACACAAAGTCCAGAACCACAAACAAGCCCTCATCTCAACATTTACATGGTCTATGTTTGTGTTGCATGTGTGCGTGTGTTTGCTTGTTTTCATGTGATGAGTTACGTGATTACGGATGGCATAGGATACGGTGTTTGTGTTACTCACTTTGAAATATTGTTGGCATTTAATTGTTAACTGTGTTTCAAATGTTTGTTATGTTCCTGTTGGGATGAGGGTTTAGTGGGAATTTCACTCATGTACCCAACGAACATGTAGTGATATTGTCCAATTAGGGTTGGGCCAGGAGGGGTAAGCAGGACACGAACAGCGTACACCTGGTTTCAAGTTCTGTGTTTGTTTGACCCACCCAACCACCCACACCACCTCCTTCCGTGGGCTTTATGACTCTTATACTACACCTAACTCCCTCCAAATAAATGTAACTATTAAAAATAATAATAATTATAATACAGCAGTCCTGTCCTCTGGTGAGGACAGGCCACATTTAATCTCCTAAAGTGACCTGGCTTATGTAAAGATGAAAAAAATGCATACTGTGATGCTCATGTCTCATCCTAACTGAGTCATATCCTGTTGCTGGTCATAAACTTGATAATACAGGTGTGTGTTTAAGCTACATGTATTTGAATTTCCTTCTTTTCAACATCAGCGTTTGTTATGGGTTTCATTATAATCAAAAGGCTTTCACTGCTTACCCAGTTGCCAACCTCTCTGCACTTAAGTGCTTTCCACATCAAATCACATTGACTGGTTGAAATAGCTTTCTATAACCTGCATTGCACGGGGTCAATATAATTAGTTTACCAACTCAAGAGCTTACACTGGTCGCCAGAGCTCATGCAGTGAATGTAATCACTGCACTGCATTTTCTCTCCAGACATTGTTCACTTCCTCTGCACTTTCCCATTTTATTCGATTTAAAGCCTTGAGAGGTGTTGATATGATTTTATAATATAATGTAAGGTGAAGAGTAGGAAAGGAAAAGAGAGTCAGTTTGCACTGTTCCTGGAATATGAAAAATGTCTGAAAATCAGCTTTTGTTTTTACTCTCTTGTCAGTGAGACATAAGGCCACTGCTTCCTATTTCTAGCAGTCAGAACACGCTTTTTCATGGCAGTATGTGCTACCTGGGTTTGATCAAATATTTAAGATATTCCATTTACCTCACTCATCCTTGAAGCCTCAGCACTGGAAATCAAATATTGAAAGTCTGTGTTTTAATAAATAAGGTTGGCTTGCTGCACACACACGGGTTACATGCGGTGACATCCGTGTGCACATGTACAGTCATGCATGCAAAACTACAAAGCTACATGCAAAAATACAAACCCTATATCACACACGCCTGATTAAAATGTGTTTTGAAATGCAGACTTTCTTTCTCAGTAGATATAATTTCCCCCGGTTAATTCTTTGAGTGTGGACAATTTGTTGAAGAAGAGGTCGACCTCCAGTCCCTGATTACATTTGTGGCTCAGCATGTTGCCTATAGAGCCTAAAGGGATAAGAACAGCAGGGGGACACAAATACTCTTTGATCTTTGCTGACATGTATGTGTGCACTGCATGTGTGAGTGTGTGTGTGTGTAAAAGCTGGCAAATGTATATTCACTGATTACACATGCACTCTGGGCATTACTGTACATCAGAAGCACATGTGACATGACTCCTTCTGATTGTTTTCGGACGCTGGACAGTCGAGCTAAGAAAGACATCAGTTTAGCAGAGAAGTTTGTGCAGTGATATGATTACTGCGGACATTTTAACTCTAAACTGCTCCACTTCCTGGCAGTTCAGCCTTTTGTCCTTTGTCAGTTCAGAGCTGTTGGACATTTGATTAACTTGTCCTCTGCATGAACCTCCCTGGAAAACACACAACTTTGCTTGCAGTTAGGGATTTCTTTGTGATGCATTTATGCTTGATAATTGGTGCATTTTTCCCCCCTGAAATGTGTCCCTGTTATTTACCACAACACGAAATATTTGTGTTTCCGGAGTGCGTTATTAAATATTTGCTATTTTCATGCTTTTTATGTTTGCATTCTATGCAAATGTGTGGCAGCACAGCGGTGCAGTGATTTGCACCTTGCAGTAGGAAGGTCCTCACTGTGCCTGTGTGGGTTCATAGACATGCAGGTCAGGTTCGTTGGCTACTCTAAATTGCCTGTAGGTGTGAATGTGTGCGTAAATGATAAACTATCTGTATGTGTCAGCCCTGTGATTTATGCAACTTATAATTTGTGTTCGCATGGACATGTGGATGTGATTCTCCCTCAATACCTGATACATTTCCTTCACACCCCAAATCTCTCCCATACAGCTTACATGTTTGTTAACTCTCCTCCTCTCTTTCTAACTTTTCAGATTAAATTTTTTCGTTCCATTCCTGTCCAGTGAAAAGCAAAAACAAAATTTGAATTAGAATTTCTCTGATAAACTGAAGGATTAATTGTTCCTTTATAGGCTGAGAAAAATTACCTTCTTCTTAAGCTGAATAAGCTTTTTAAAAGCTCTTTCATTTGCTAGAAAATGCATCGTCACAAAGCTAAAAACAGGACTGTTTTTCACAAAGTTTCAGAGACTACAAAACATTTCCAAAGCTTAACAGCAAAACAGTGTTGAAGCATCCTCGTAGACAAGTAGACTTGATTTAAAGCTTTAAAACAACAACAACAACAATGTTTTTGCTTGTAGTGGAGTATGTTTACAGTGTTTGTTAGTATTAGCAATATGTTGTAGTGTGTTAGTGACGTGATGCAATGTGAAGCAATGTCTCTTAGTGACGTCTGTGTTGTGTCAGTGCTGACCTGTTGCTGTGTGTATAGCCAGTAAAAAAAAAAGGAATGGGTGTTTAATATTTATGCTGTGCTGTTCTGTCAGTGTGTGTACAGATTAATATTTCAGGAAGCTAATAACATAGCTGTCACTGTTCTTTTGACACTAAGATCCTCTGTAACAGATCTCATGTTTTTCCTTCCCTCTCCTTCCTCTCGTTTCTCTCCATTCTCGTTGATGTCAGTCCCGTCATAGTGTCTCTAGTTTGCTCTCAGCACAGATTCAAGTGTCACTCTGTCTGCCTCTCTACTCTCTTCCAGCCATTTGTCCGTGCCTGCCGGCCTCCATCCTTTCTCTTTCTGTCTCTCCAGTCATCCGTGCCCTTCTCCCTCATTTTTCTCAATCTCTGCTCATCCCCCCATTCACCTCTGTTCCCCTGCTCACCAGCCCCGTCTGCCCACTTTCTGTCCTCGTTTTCTCCACCTGATAACAAGCAGGGCAGTGCAATGCTATGCTTCGCCGGCTCCCCTCCCCGCTGCACATGAAGAATGTGAATGGTGTACGGAGCGACCAAGGAGGGGCACACGCGCGCGCACACACACACACATAAAATATACACACTACTGAAAAATATTTGATTTATCCATTTTCACCATGAGTCATCAGCCTGGTGAGAGTCTAGGAGCCGCTATGAAGTAATGAAATTTAAAGCTGTCTTTCACTAGCTAGCTTCACTTTCAATAGGAGTGCTGAAGCAGCAAGACATGGATATGAATAATGCCATAATTCATGCCCACATCATTAATTTTTCTGCCTTGCCAGCTCTAGAACCCTGTGAAATGTTTTGCATAGATCAAGTCTGCTCTGTTGCCCTTGTGGTACTCTAATAAAGTTGTGTGGAAATCTAAACTTTATACAAGGGAAGTGTGGAGAGATTTGATGTGTGGTAACAGCAAAACAAAGTCTGGATCAAGTCTGTTTAAAGATGAGGTTTTGAAGATTTCAGTCCTGGTTGATTTGGTGAGCAATGATCATATTAATAAAGAATCAGGCAATAATAGGCCTTTGTGAGCACCTCTGGTCTGATTGCTGCACATGGCATGGCTCTGCAAACAGCAGGGCATAGTGAAAGGTGTCTGTTACCTTGCTGAGTAGTTGGAGGTGTGCAGCCTGACAACTGCAGCTCTCCATCAAAGAACTAGCGATGTCACCTGTGTCTCAGCCAAAAAGCTGCTCTTGAACGAGGTAACAATAATCTGTTTTTGTCATTCAAAATCATTTCCAAACCACTCTCGCTAATGTAGCCACAGTTATTCGAGAATATGTCTGATTTCTGAGAAAAAAAAACGCAAATGGCACTGGTGAAGAGGCAGATGTGAGAATTAAGCAGAAACCGCACTAAATAGGTTGCTTTCCCTTTCTTTTTCCGTTTCTTTTCTCTCTCCTGATTCACTTAGCTCAACAGCCAATCAGAGTGATTTCTCTCACTGAACGCTCAAACGTCAACATGCTCAGTCAGCCAGAAAGCCGCCGACAATGGTCGACTGGTGCCAACAGCTGGCACACTGCAAAAAAACTAAAGCCACGGGCGCTGACCAATGTTGGCCCTAACAGCTCACTTTGGCTATTTCATCTTGTTCCATTGCAATATTTCAAACTGATCTGCTGTCAAATAATGCCAAAAGTGACTACTGTCTTGTTTTGTAGACTTTTGCTTACAAAGGCATTGCATTTTCTGTGGCTACTTCCTAATAAAAGTCAACTCATGTTCCCCTAGTTAAATGCTGTAAATGTTCGGTTTGCATTAGGAGTAACTACAAGGTAATTATTATTCGTCATTATACAACACAGGGTTGCATGATGAAATTAAAGTTTGTAAACTCCTTCATGCTACCCAAATTACAGAACATATATACAGTTATTAATATAGAAATATACACAGACAGTCAGCATCGGGGTGTATGTAAACAGCAGCAACAAGATGGTGACGATAATGTGGTCGGCATCTTCATATCAAAAATTCAACATCTGGGAAACACTGTCTCTGAACTCAATGAATGATTAATGAGAGCTTCTTTAGGAGCTATATGGTAAACAATGGTGAGTCGTTAGAGAACAGACTGGGAGATACTATGTTAATGATGGATAAATCAATGAATCTGAATAGTAGTATCTTTCTTTATGAGTTGTTACTGACCTACTCATTTAAGAAGAGAATCATTACTAACATTTTTCTGCCCCCTCAAGTAAAGTGAAACAACACACTGAGTAGTTAACAGTCCCTCATTACTTCATTATTATGACAAGTAAGTTTGTTTTTTTTCTGGTGAATTTACATGAAGTTACTTAATAGAAAACCAGAGACAGCAGCAGGATTATAAAAACATATCGTCATTTACAGACCGAATACATATTAATATTCACATCCAAGTCAAAGGCTGTTCTGTAGCATCGGTGATGCTGGGCTTGATAGAATGAATAAATGTATTAAAATGAGCATGCAGCAGTGTAATTAGATTTAGAGATCTGACCATTAGTTGTGCGAAAAAAGGCACATTTCAAGTAAAAAGCACTGATTCAATGAATGGTTCTACATTGGATCTTACCTTAATCAATCCAATAACAAGATTCTCACGTATGTAGATGAAGTTCTAAAATGTAAAAAGAAGAAACGTAGTGATCTGACTTGCAGGAAAATGATGTTTGCTTTCCTTCTATTAGTAAAATCATTAAAACTCTGATTTGCATTCTTAAATAAAGCCAACAATCGGAGACATCGTATTTTGCCAGTTCTTGTCAGCCTGGAAATAGACTGTTGTTCTGAAATGGAAATTTATGACTAGTTTAGCGGTTGGATTACCATATGCAATCAACTCAAGAAACACACATTGGTCTGATTAGCAACAGGAGCCTTGGAACCTCATCTCATTACAGAATTAACGAAAAGAAGAAAAATTCTCAATGGTACGGCCACAGCACTCCTGCTGTTACCTTGAAGTTGATATGCTCGAGAAGAAGAGAGCAAAAGGCACTGTGGGTGACTAATTAAAAACACATTAATCATAACTTTGGCTTCATTTATGACTAATTAATCTTCTGCCTCAGGAAGAAATCAGTGACGAAAACCACAAGAGAGAACATGGTCAGAAGATGACATTTGACAAACGCAACCTCATTAAGTAGTCAAGTTTAACAGCCCCATATGGTGTAAACACAGTTCAGACGTTTGGTTACCCGGTTTTGGTTTGAGCAATAAAAATGGCTGAATGAAGACGACGGTTGTGTTTGTGTGGATATTGACCTATCACATTTGGAGCTGCTGAGCTCGCTTGGAGCCATGCGTTTTTCAAAAAGGATTCGCCAACTATTCCGACTGTATCTGGTTGAGTGAATCATAATGGTTAGAAGCCATTGGCAGGATGGTGGTGTGAAGAGGGCAGGCTTTCAGCTGCCCGGCCACTTCATGGCTGCATGACAGGAAACATCCGCTTCGCTTCAGTGTTACTGAGCTGCCGAACTTTGAGCGCCAATAGAACATATTTCCCTCCAAGGATCAAACCAATGTCATTGGGAGATAAACAAATAAACAAAAAAAGGACGATTCTGTCAAACATTTTTATATTAATTCCTGACATGAAGGTTTGACTGGATATTATCTTTTTGTAACAAGGTTAGAGAAAAGGGAGGATGGAGCCAGTTAGCAGAGACTGAAAGCTGATAAAAAGAGGTGGGAATGTAACAACGCATTGTTTAGTGACAGGTCAAGAGATGGAGAGTAAAAGCGAAACAAGAAAATGTATGTAAGTGTGCAGAAGGAGCAGGCAGAGGAGGGAGAAAGTGAAGAAGAACAGAGCAAAGAGAATGAGGGAGCAGAGATGGTAGAGAAGAGGGGGATGCTCCTCTGGGGTGTAATTATAAGTCTCTGAATCCAGTTCGCCATTGACCGCCAGAACATGAGAGAGAAGAAGTGAGCGCAGATGCAACGAGAAGAGAGAGCAGAACTCAAGGGAAGAGAGTCCCTCAGCGAGAGGAAACAAAGAAAAAAGGAGCGAAAGAGGAGGAGGAGCAAGTGAGGACAGTGGAATAAAGGAAATCGCTAACTACGGCGGAGTAAAGAAACATGGTACAGATGAGGAGAGGTGTGAAAACTGAATAACAAGTGAATGGGAGGTGGAGAGAGTAAAGGAGGAAATGTGAGCGTGAACAGAGGGATTGGGTGGTTAATTAAATTCTCACTGTTCAACATTTTCATTCCGTGTTATCGTGAGGTGTTTTTACTTTTCTATTTATAACATTTTTTGTTGATAACAGTTTCCTCTCCCTAATCATTATCGCCCCGTTTGTGGTTTTTGAAATACAACTGAAATACAAACACAAACTTAAGACAAATACAAAGATCACCCCAAGTCGCTAGGAAGAGTGCTACTCTTTGAAGCCAACTTTCATAGTGGCCAAGAGGTGAAAATAAAACGTCACTCGATGCACTGGGGCCCAAAAAGACTCTTCCCCATAAGCTTGGAAAAGAAGCGGCTGTAAATGGTGGATACATTTTGTGATCGTGACATTCAGATAGTAATTGTTAGATTAATGGTGTTCACACACAGGGGGCAGCAAATCAGAAAGAAACCCTCTTGTGGCTGAAGATATCTCTCCTCTTCAGAGGCTGAGCTCAGGGCTGGAGAAAGTCCATAACTGCTGCCTCAACCTGCTAAATTATGGGAGGGTCTCACCTTTTATTTGGTTAAGAAAGAACCAGAGCACCTCATAGTTTATGCTTCGCTCTATCTTGGGGAATTGTATATCAATGTAGGCCACATACTGAATGCTGCAAGTAATATTGTCCACCGTGACAGTTCTACTATGAAGATGACCCTGTCTTTGTCTGACAAATGTACTTACTTTTAGCGAACCAGTATTTTTCTTGGTCGATGACAGGCCTTTTGGAAAGAGGGAGAGAGACAAACAGACATCGCTGTGTTCTCCTGGGCTGTCAGGAGACTCTGGTGTCAGTGCTCCAAAAGACAGAAGCACCCGTGACATCTGTCTTCATTGTCTTTATCATGTGGTGGTGATAAAGCGGAAGCTTTGTGCCTTTCTTTTCCAGGTGCTCTCAGCTTTACTGCTATCTTTTTAAGGATGAGTTGCTCTCATTTATCCAGAGGGATAAAGAGAATGATTTTGATCAGGGTGTACTTATATTTTTATTTTATTTCTACTTCTGTCTTTTTCCCTTTTTTTTATTTATTTTTTTATTCTTTTATTGTTTAAATGCTTTGTTTTGTTTACTTGCTTTGGCAATATACACATCTGTTTCAAGTCCCTTTAAACTGTACATTGCAGGATGATGAAAAAGAGTGTTTTTTAATTGTAGAGTAACCTTTGTAAAAATTTGAAATAGGGTTAAATCAACAAATATCAGTGATTTGAAGAGTCTTGGTTATGACTGACTGTTACAGGAAAAGAAAACCTGTTTAGTGCAAGTACACAAACATGCACATAAAGTAAATATTTCATTAAAAAAGCTTTAGTTGAAGGGGCGCACATGTATTTGTTCTCCCTCTGCTGAGCTTGAGGTGCAGAAACACCAGAGAAACCTACCAACTGGTTTCAAACTTAAGTCAATATGTAAAATTTCAGTGTGTGAGGCCGGGGATGATCTGCATAGCGCAAACGTAACAGATTTATGAAATGACATGCCTTTGAAACTGGTGCATGCCTTTGAAAGAACTTCTCTTGGGATTTGCTGGCTCCCACAGGACAGAGAAGAAAAGCCTGCAGAACATCTCCACTCAAAAATGCAACACTGATCCTATTACCGTTGACATGAGTGACACACACGACTGATATACGAGGACCAACAGCCTGTTAATTGTTTTATCTGACATTTGGCCACAGAGGGCTGAGAATAGGCCGTTAATATAATCCCCAGTTAACTCCATCATCAAACAAACTCTGAACCTGATATTATGTCTGATTGTAGAGCACTTTCACTCAAACCCCCAAGACCATAAATGATGATGACAATTCAGCTCCAGTTCAGCAAGATGAATTGAAGCATGAAGACGATTTGAACAGTCACCGTAATTGACGCTGACAGTTGTAGGATGACTGTGCGTTGGGTGCTGTTTCCTTTCCGAAAGGAGGTTTGGTGCTGCGAGCGCTTGGCTGCATAGGCTTGCTGCTGATGCCGATCTCCCTCGGGTGCTGTGGTGAGTCAGGTTCCCTGTCGCAATGCATTCGCTACAACACAGACATGCTCTGGGGAGTCCATGACTGATCCTCCTGCCCTGCAGTGCGCCGCTTGTGCATATGTGCGTGCACGACTGTGTGTCTTAGCGTGGGTAAGAGTGTACACATGGCGTGTGTCCTGTGAACTCCGAACTACAAGAAAGACTTTAGAGCTCCTTGCTGATGTCAAATACCTTGACCCAGTGGGCACATGGCAAACACTCAGCCTAAGTGTGGTGTGTGTCTCTGGACAAACAGTATGACTGTGACAGTTTGCCTTGGCTGCAATATGGTAAATGTCACTGTATTGTGTATACATATCGACTGCCACCACTATCAAGTGCTGTTTGCTCTGTGTGGCTTAATAATACAGCACTAGTGTTTTCTGTGTTTTATGTGTGCACACTCATCGGCTCATATGCATAATGGGATTGCCACATCGATAACAGAGATTGACGAAGCACCCTGCCCTCTGATTGCCAAGGACATCACCCAGTGAGTGATGGATGCAGCCTTGAATCAGAAACAGATCGCTTGTCAAGTAATGAATGAATGAATCAAAAATATAAAAAATACACAGATTTTTGACAGAAATGGAAAAATAAAATGAGAAATATTTGTTGAATTAACTCATATGTGTAATATAATCCAGATCAAAATTGTATCTATAGTCCCCACCAATACATAAAACCAGGAACGTGTGTTCCTGGTTGGACACACACACACACACACACACACACACACACACACACACACACACACACTCATTTTTGGTATGACATGATGTAATATCCATATGACATGATATATGATATCTGCAGACTCAATAGGTCTACGCTCACCACACACTTCGCGCACCATCGGTCTTCATATATCTCCGAGCATTTTTCTGCCCTCTGCGCTGAGCCATAGAGGTTAAATTAAAACCAACACTAGACACAGAGCAGCCCTCCTCACGCCTACCCATCTCCTCTCTCGCTCATGGCTCCCGTAATTTACAATGCTCAATCTACTCCCATCTTATTTCCCACATATTTTTTTTCCTTTTATATGGTGCTGGACACTAATGTCCAATATATATCTTGCAGGAGTTGTCTGTATTTGCACTGATACATACCCTAGAATGTGCTCATACTAATTCAAAGCCTAAGGACTGTTTAGATAATACATAACCACACTTTAAATTCCTTTAATCACGTGTTCTTTGGGAAATTAATATGTTTTGCTGTATGATTTTACAATCAAGAACATTAGCTGTTGTCATACTTAGAATAGTCATAGAAGTTGTATTTCCATAAGTGGAAAAAAATAAAAGTCTTTCTTATCTGGAAACTTTTCACTCATTGGCATTCAAAGCAGGTCTGTGGACCAATATCCAAAATTGGCTTAAGTCTTTCAACCCTCATTTTGAATTTAAACTGTTAAACATTACATTCGGCATTCTGAGTGAAAAGATAAGATATTAAATACAATTATTCTATTAGGTGACATATTCATATTTGAAGCTCAATCAAGAACCAATGAATTTGAATTTATACATTTTTAAAAAATATATTGCAAAGAAAATTGTTAAAAAGTAGCAAGATAATTGCTACTTACCTTTACAAATCAGCACAACACAATATAAAATGGGAGAAAATGTGCTCTTCTAGTGAAGTGTGGGACTGTATAAAAATGAAATATGTTTTACGATTGTGTTACACATTTTAAATTTGTTTCATTTTAGTGATGAACTAGGGTTGTGAATTTAATTATATGAATAACTTAAGGGATCAGACTCAATTTTTCAATGTAGTTTTTATTTTATTTTACCTTTTTCTTTCTTTTTTTTGTGTCCAACTTTCTTTTTGTTCTTTTGTGGCGGTTTATTGTATGTGTTTATTTATTTTGCATGTATCAAATTAAATAAAAAAATATAGAAAAAATAAAAATTTTCATATGTGAAAAAATCAATTGACCTGTGAAAATGTCTGGTTCACATGCAACATAATTTTATATTCACATGTTCAAATTTTAGTTCACATGTGCAAACAAGTTGAAGTTTGTGTGTGTTATTTAATGGGTGTTGCGTAACTATGAATTGAATAAGCACTTGGGTCAGTGATCTGCATTGATCCACTAAATTAACTGCTTGCTACTCTGATAGACTGGTTTTGAAAATGGGCGTCAGTGCACCTGTAAGTTAATGCATCGCTCTGACAGGAGTAAGTTAATTTTACACGACAGAAACACAACATTGGACTGTAGACGCAGTTGCTGGATTTACTTTGTAGTCCGTCGAAATGATGCATGACTAAACCTCACTGGATAATTTTTTAAGTAATCAGCACTGTTAAAGCCCTGAAAGTCATTGCTTTGAACTTTTGAATTAACTCTTTTACTCCTCTCCAGTCCTTTCATTCCTGACACTTGGATGCTTTAGATGAGTCTGTGTCATCCTTGCATCTTGTTATGCTGTTGCCATTATTGACACCAGGATTGCATACAGCTATGTTTTACAAAGTGCAGCTTCTTACTGTCACTTCAGTTGGAATATTAGATCCTAATATTCATTTCCTTCCATTAGACCTTGTGTCTGTCATATTGTTGACAGTGTGGATCCCAGGAGCCTGTTGTCAGCTCCTCCTGTCATATGTAATACAACACTAGCTACAAGCATCTGGTCTGGTCCACCAGTCAGAAATACTACCCTGCATTAATAGTTTTAAGATGGTGGAAGTGAAAATGTCTGCTATTCCGAAGCTAAGGCCTAATTATTTGAAATAACTGTGACCAACTCTATTCAACCCTCAGGCTTGTACATTTTCAAACCAGTAGATGATTTCCACGTGTGAAAATAAGAAGTTTGCATCAGTAAGTTAGAAATGCAGTGGCTCAATTACTGTGTCAGGCAGCCCATTACATTTGGCCTGAATTATTGAAGCATTCTGTGCAATCGCTGTCCAAATAAGGTATGTTTATAGCAACTATAATAGATTTTCACATTGGATGGGAAAACAGTGTGACAGTGTGAAAGGGGTCAGTGGTAACCTGAAACACCGACTCAACACTTTCTGCTCAAAACAAAACAGCAGACAGACGAAGTTACAAATCACACAAGCACCTGTTTACTTGAACTTGCCTTCACTTGCTTCACATTCACCCATTCATACACTGATGGCAGAGGCTGACATGCAAGGTGCCGAATTGCTCATAAGAAGCGATTGCCAGCGGGAGCAATTTGGTGTTTACACTTCATATAAGGACTCTATGATGTGCAACCAGGGAAATCAAACCGCCAACCTTCCAATTGGTGGACAATCCCCTCTATCTCCTGAGCCACAGCTGCCCCAAGTTCATCATATCAACTTAAAGTGAAGTCCAAACCTAGTGTTTTCACATAAATCTTGCCTTGTATTTCACCTATACAACAGTATCATGCCAAACAACGGGAAAACATTTTTTGTAGGTATTTTTAGTGTTATTGGTTGCTGTAAACACCAATCAATATCTGCGACAATTCCCTCCCTAGCAGCCTATTTTTACAGCAAACACTTAATTATGCTGAAGCAAACAGCACTCATGGGAACTTTAAAAGCTAATTAATTGTAAATGTTCCGTTCAAGCATCCGAAAAAGTCCGTCATTGCATGATTAACCTCAGAAAAATTTCGCAATGTTGTAAAATAAAAGGGAGCGTGCAGCAATTAAACCTTTCCCCCATAAAAATTCTGTTCAGGGATTCCCATCCAGTCTACAACTGTATATTCATGACCATAGCCAGAGAATAAGTCACCAACATTCCCACATAATCCTTCCATGCTCTCCCACCCCTGCCCTCTCTGTTCGCCTGTAGAGAATCCACTCAAGTGGTAAATTGTCTCTCGAGAAATGCTTATCGTGAGATAAGTGAAGGAGTGTCGGGTGAAGGAGATAAGCAGAAGGAAGGAATCGCATAGAGGAGTTCAACAGTTAGGTAACCTCCATGTCCCATCCATGTCTCCCAAATCCCAGTTTACATTTGCTATTCTTTATCTTGACGCTGTATCCCTGCTCCTTCAATCAGCTTATTGATCCAAGCAGATATACCCATAGTGTGACAAAGGCCGAGACTGAGGACCCAAGTGCATAAGGAGATGAGAGACTGACGTAGCTTCTCTCCTCAGGATTTTACTAAAGGTATGTGGGAGGGATGAAAGTACAGACAAATTCTGAAAAGAAGGCCAGCCAAGACACCAACTCTGTCTGGAGGCTAAGGACGTTAAAGGAGACATAGTGTGCTCATTTTGAGTTTCATGATTTCATTTGGGGTCACTGCTAGGATAGTTTTACTTGCTTTAGTGTTCAAAAAACACATCAGTTTTCTCATACTGTCCCCCTCTGTCAGTTTTACATCCTGTCTCTTTAAGGTCCCCCCTCCTGAATACCCAGTCTCCTCTGATTGGTCGGCTCACACACGCCTGACCCATCACCGCTAACAACATCATAGCAGCTGTGCTAAATTAGTTCTTATGCACCAAACTAGCAGAAATGACGCAAAGGTGTGACTAGGACTACTGATGAGGCGTTTCAGGAGCAATGTTTTCTGTGGGAGAGTGGAGCTTCTGTTAGCGTGGACTTTGTCCCTTTTAATTTCAAGATCTTTTCCACACACTAGAACCTTTATAACAAACTGAAGGAAAGGAAATAACCAAAAAAGCATAATAGGTCTCCTTTAAGGTTTTTACATTGACTGATGAGGTGATGGATCTAAATTTACAGCCACAAACTGAGGAGCTGGTTGAGCAGGGCGATGATCCAGCTTACATCCAGGGAGGCAGGTATTGACCGCAGGTCGCTCAACAAGATAAAACACTGTGCAAATGTTATCAGTCTGTTGCTTTACTCCTACCGACTAGGGTATTGGTTTGAAAGTACATTTAGGTAGACAGTACCTACAGTAGGTGTCGCATTCCAGTATAAAAGCGATATAGACAGAGAAATATCAATAATCGCAGAAAATATAAATAAAAAACTGTTTCTTGCAGACTTTGATTTGATTTTTTGCATCATCACTCAGTGTTGTTAGGTGATGTCTGTGTGCATGTGTGTGTGGGTGACTTTGTTTTCTGCTCTTGTGCGTTATTGATCCAAAATGAAGTACAAACTCTGTTAAACACTTCCAATTCCTGTTTCATTGTGTCCTGGAGCCAACTCAAACATTTACTCAGCCAAAAGCACTGGATGTGTAAAGTCATTCAGTTCAGTATCAGAGTATGATGATATATAATATATAAAATGACTTTTAGCCAGTTATGTGTGCTTTGACTGCTATCTGTTAAACATAGAGGAGGCAGAGATCGAGAGAATTTTACATTTGTGTGCTGTTCTGTGTTAGTGTGTGTGTCTATGTACACCCACATGTGCACACGTGCCTCGGTCTAATTACAGTGCATGGGAGCTGAAACCTTTACAATGCCCCTTCAACAGTGTAAATTATCATAATCATGTTTTTCTGAGTAGTCTGACTTCTTTCTCTCCCCCACTCTGCCCTCTCTTTCATCCTCTTGCTCACTCCCCTTCCCTCTCTTCCTCTATTGGTGTTTTTGCAGCAGCAAGGTAATTACAGTCTGCACACACGCACACACACACACACACACACACACAGTAGAGACACGTGCACACACACACTGAGGCCTCGCACGGAGAAATAGACCACATTAAATATTTATACAAGCACTCTGAGAGGTTATTCCTCCCTGAAATTTTAATGTCTCCTCCCTGGTAGAACCTCGAGAACATATACATCAAGCCTCGGGCCAGAAGGTGCTTTTTACGAACGTGTGAAGTTTTGTCATCTGATTTGCCACCATATGCATCTATACCACCATAACCACAGTTGGCGGTGATGAGTAATGTCTACAACAGTGATGTGAAATGCTGCCACCGAAGGAGAGCCCATACTGCCCGTGTTTGTCTTCAAACACAACATTTAAACAGGTGTAATTTGTTTGTTTTAAAGAATAAGAGGAGTTATTACTTTTTTATGAACCCTAGGCAGCCATTTATGAAACACACATTCCCCATTGTGTTTGATGAGTCTTGTTGAGCATCTTATTAAATATTAAGAAAAACATATAAGAAAATCTAAGGAAAAATACAGTATATATAAATGAGAAATAAAAGCCATTCATTGCAATGAAGTCATTTAATTCTAGAAAGTTTGTATGAATGTAGATATACTTTGTTGGATCTTGCCTGATTAAACTGTTCTCTATAATGTTCTCTAATGGATCCTGATTAACTTCCACAGAGTTGTTGCCCTGCTAGTCTTCCAGGGGCAAAAAATTAAATAAATATCTACAGAAGCCCTGAGGAAACCAGTGAGCATTATGCACCAATTGCACCATGTTATGACCTGGTGGAAAAGAAAAGGTTTTGTCCGGATAATGTTTCTAAGTTAGTTATTTTTTTTCATTTGTGACAACAGGTGAAAAAAAATTGTCAGAGGAGTTTACCATGCCAATTTTCCATGCGTGAAACCAGATTTATTTTTTAATTTTAAACCAAGTGAAAAGAAATTTCTCCTAAAAAATAAAAAAAAGTCGCTGGGAATTTTCTTTTTGATTCTTGATGAGCATCTTTATAAAATTTTATAAAGAAAAATGTATGAGAAAACCTTATAGTTTAATAATGAAATAAAAACAATGTCTAAATGAGAAACAAAAAAAATCCTCTGGAAATGTTTTTTCACCTGTTTTCTCCCAAAGAGGTCTTAGAAAATCACCAGAAAAAAAATAATTCTCACTTTTGCCTCAGGGCTTTCATTAATAAAACAAATAGTATTCTGTCAGAAACAGCTGACACAAAAAACGGGACAGAAAAAAAGTTATCTTACTCCTATTTCTTTCTTCTTTTTTTTTTTTAAACATGTCATGTCCCACTAAGAGGACAACAAGGTCTGCGGCCATGACAGCCTGTCAGCTGGGGTTCATAGCGTGATGAGCTCCAAGTGGAGCATGACAGGCCTGGCGGTGGGCTGATGGTGCACAGCCTTCTGGGAAGGTCAGTTCTCCAGGCAGGGGGAAAGAGGTAAAGGTTAGTCACGATGCAACAGGGAACAGTAGGATTTAGGACAGAAAGGTTTAATGTAGAGGGAAGGATAACACAAAATCCTGGGTAGTTACTGATGGAGAAGCAAGGAACTAATCAGGAACTGATGACTAATTAATGAATGAAGTGAACTCTTAATTTATAAACACATGGCAGGTAATAACAACAGGCTGCTGATTAGTTGGATTAGTTATAGCTAAAATTCTGTAAAATGACTCTCCTCATGAATTGTTCCTGATTATTTTAATTGTGGACTTTTTATATCAACTTAGAACTGAATTTGTTGCTATGGCAACATATCATCACATCCTAATTACATAAATATTTGTTACTATTTGAGAAAAGCATTGCAAAAAGCGAGTTTTAACAAGGAAAACGTCATCATTTAATAATGAAACTACAAGACTATAAGTAATGTAGTGAATTTGACCAAAATTACTTCTTTTTACTGTAAATTTCCCATTAATTCACCAAATATTACACAGGTAGATCATAGTCAGCTACTGGGTGAGGTCATTTATTTTGGCGAGCTGTCGGTTCAGCACCCACAGATGGTCACATTGACTTCCCACCAACTTCATTTGTTAAATGGCTGCAATATGAGTTTGTTCCAGGTTTTCAACAATGTGTCAACGGCTGCATGGCTTTTCTGAACTTAATCCGCTGTTTCGCAAAATGTGCTACAACCTATTATCTATGTAGAGTGGATTGGGAAAAATTCCAGCGGAGTGTGTATGGAGCCAAAGGCAGATGGAGAGGAAAATTACTGTTCTCAAATTTATCTGCGTTAATGTAGACGTGCCCTGTTACAGCAGCACGACTCGGCCAAGCAGGTACAATATGTGATTGGGATTGTGACACACACACATACACACAGGGGAAACACAATCAATTGGCTGTACAAAATATAATTTTCCATCCATACACCCATAGAACAAAGACATTAAACCTTCGATTCTTAAAATGCCATAAAATTAATCTTTCAGCGCAGCCACCATGTACAGATCCCTGGTCTGTTACACACATTTGTTTTTTCCCAGCCGCATAAAATTACAAAAGTAGCTTAGAGAACTGAAATCAACAGTCTGAAGCCAATTTCTTCCTGCACATCACACATCCAATATCTGGATTCAGGTCCCAACTGGTGTCCTCTGGCCTCTCACAAATGCTGTATGCGAAATAATGCTGAAGTACAGAGAAGTGGAAATAAACTTTCATAAAATGTAAACACACATGTGCTTGTAGCCTACACATGCGCTGCACAGACCTATAAAAGCTTAAACACACAGCAGCCCACAGTCACACCTAAACACACAACTGCAGCCCATAACTGGAGGATGTGTTACAGAATAATAGCCAACATGGGATTAGTAGTATCAGATAGAGAAGAGTTCAGAGGATGTGGCAGTGGTCTGAGTGTTTCAGTGTACTTAATTGCACGTATAAAAAATGCATGAAAAAATAATGAAAAAAAAAGGAAAAAGAAAATCCAATAAAGGCTAAATCAGAAAGGTTAAGTACAGTGGGTGAAAGGAAAGGAAAAACTCATGAAAATATGTGGGAATATGTGTTATACAAATAGACTGGCTCTATTTTACTGTATATGAAATGTTAGCTTGCATTTGCATTTAGGTTTTTGTTATATTTACACTTTACAATGAAAAACATGCTTTAGTGTTTGATTTATTAATGTCAAATAAATCTGAGATGTTACTGGTGTCAGGAGGATTGTTGTTATTGCTTTGCAGTGAATCAGCGTGGGGTCAGAGGTCAGGTGTGTTTCAGTGAATGTGAGTGAAAGACTTTGCTGTCAGAAGGGAGCGTTTGTGACGGCTGACGATGGCGAGACACGACCACAGGACGAGAGGAAGACGTTTTACAAATGACGAAACTTTTGGAGGAGAGATTATATGACTTACTTCCCCGGGCACAGAGACAAACAGTTACTACAGAACAGCTGGGAGGAGATTGGACTGGAATTAAATGCGAGTTGGATGCTGCCGAAGGAAAGGGGAGGTCCATGTGAGACTGATTTGACTCTGAGTGGCACCCTCTCCTGGTTGTATTGCTTAACATCCATGCAAGCGTGAACCCCACATGAGGACAGTGACGGTTATATCGTTTGAAACAGATGTATTTATTTTTGTACGTTAATTAAGCCTTTATGAGGTCTCTACCTTCACCCCAGTCCCAAACCTTGTCACCGAGGACAATCCACAGAGCTTGCAGTCAACAAATGTTTTCTAACCCTTTCTTGTGCAGAAAGTTTCAATTAAATGTGTTCAAAACGTGGACAGATCATCTCTCCTCTGTCTAATAATGTATGTGTAGATTTCTATATATAGCCCATAGAGGAGACTCATGTAGCATACAATAATGATCTTCTGTGGCTATAATAAAGCCACTGTGTTGGCATTGACAGCGTGTGACTGCATTCAGCCTCAGAATCTGATGGATCATTGACGGACAATAATGCCACTGATGCCGGGAGTAAACAGGGCTCCAACCACACACACAAACACCCACACATGGCATGCTGAATCAAACTGAAGTCCCCTCTTTTCCATTAATCGTTTTTTGTGATCTTTGTCCTCGCTCGCACACATAAACAGACATGAATTCCACCAGGGATTTCACCGGATGACATTTCATGAAAGAAGATATCCGAGGAGTTCAGAGGAGTTGGTGCTTTTATTTCCTCAAAACATTACTGCAAGTGTACTGTAAATACAGATAGTTGTCGTATAAAAGATGTTTTTTTCTTGGCACCAGAGCTGCCAGCTACAACTTCTAATTAAGGTTGACATTTAACAACACAGGGTTGCGTCACATGATGACAGTTTGTAAAGACCTGTTACACAAATTAAACATATGTACAGTCTTTTATATTCATATATACATAAAATTTTGCATCAACATCCTAAAACTCACAGGAAATGATTCCTGGACATACAGTATACAACGTGCATGTGAAATTCTATACATGTGTCGCAAACTACAACCTCCTGCATGAACATCACACATCAGTCATATGAAAATGGATACAGATATTAATTGGTTGAACAGATATAGATACAGATAATGATGTACTCGCTCATACCTTGGTATACCCACTGGTGGTCCACAGCTGACTTGCCCATTTGGGGAATTCAGCTTGGCTGGTCTGCTCATGACTGAGAACATCAATGCAGATATTAGTCAGAATTCCAATTAAAGCAGTATTGTTAAAAAGCAATTAGTAGACATTCATTGGTTTTCACCTGTCAGATCATTTGGAAAATGGCACGCTAACAATAAAAAGCAGAAAAATAATTATGTAGCACTGACATTAATTAACAAGACTGAATACTGTAAGACAGAGAGAAACATTAAAGACAGTCTGACCCCAAAATAAATTCTGACTGCCAGTGCCATAACTAGTGCTACCAGCACAGTAGCTCACAATCTGAAAGGCAGCCAACTCTAGTGGGAATCTGACAGAGCTTGTTGTCAACAAATGTTTTTCTAACCCTTTCTTACATAGAAAGTTTCAAATAAATGTGCTCCAAACGTGGACAGATGATCTCTCCTCTGTCTAATAATGTATGTGTAGATTGCTATATCAAAAATAAAAAAGAAGCCCATAGAGGAGACTCATGTAGCATACAAAAATGTTTGCCTTCATTTTTGAGGTGAGCTTCATGAATCATCACATTGTTGAGGTTTAACAATGACTGCTTCAGCTATGTTGCACTGGAGCAGCCATTCATGTTTGTGTTTGTTTATCTGTGTGTATTGGTTCAAATACAGTACAGCAAGTACGAGAGTTTAGACCAATAACTGTTACAGCATGGCAAAAAAATAATAAATAAACTATGTAAAAAATGTTGAAATGATGCAAAAACTAAATGAAACTGAGGTATCACTGATTCTAAGCTGAGGTTGCTTTTCACACACTGTATCACGGCCTGCAGCTTCTTGGTGGCAGAGAGACTAATGCCCAAATCATTACGCCCAGCTCATGGCTGAAATTAGTTTCAATGTGTATTATATTATTGTGGCATGACAATTTGCCAGAGGGTTTGACATGAAAGGCACTCGAGCGAACAGATATCTGCATAACGCTGGCTGTGATGTGTGTTGTTCCTCTGTCTGAGTGGTGCTGGAGAATACATGCATTAAGCTACGTAGTATTGATCGGGTATTTTCTCAGTCTTTACAGACAGTGTTGACATTTTATTGTTTATTAAGGGTCTCGCAGGTACAATTATGTGCTTGCCTTTGCTAATCGCCTCTGTGTGCATAGCTGTGACAAGAACAGCTGTTCTGGCCAAGCACACAGCGTTTCAAGGAAAGCTCCTGGGTGTGTGAGTGCCTCTTGGTGATTACTTAGAGGCCGGTGTTCATAAACCTGGTTGTTTAGTTGCTGGGCTGAGATCGTCTGACATGGCTACGCTGGCGTTAGCAGCTCTGATTTCCCAATGTCGTGTGGATGTGTTTTATACGCTTGCTGATCTTCTGTGGCTATAATAAAGCCACTGTGTTGGCATTGACAGTGTGTGACTGCATTCAGCCTCAGAATCTGATGAATCATTGACGGACAATAATGCCACTGATGCCGGGAGTAAACAGGGCTCCAACCACACACACAAACACCCACACAAGGCATGCTGAATCAAACTGAAGTCCCCTCTTTTCCATTAATCGTTTTTGTGATCTTCGTCCTCGCTCGCACACATAAACAGACATGAATTCCACCAGGGATTTCACCGGATGACATTTCATAAAAGAAGATATCCGAGGAGTTCAGAGGAGTTGGTGCTTTTATTTCCTCAAAACATTACTGCAAGTGTACTGTAAATACAGATAGTTGTCGTATAAAAGGTGTTTTTTTTTCTTGGCACCAGAGCTGCCTGCTACAACTTCTAATTAAGGTTGACATTTAACAACACAGGGTTGCATCACATAATGACAGTTTGTAAAGACCTGTTACACAAATTAAACATATGTACAGTCATTTATATTCATATATACATAAACACGTAGTAGATTTTGCAGGAAATGATGCCTGGACATACAGTATACACTGTGCATGTGAAATTCTATACATGAGTCACAAACTCCAACCTCCTGCATGAACGTCACACATCAGCCATATGCCTTACCTTCTGACCCTTACTTACTTAGCCATACTTTCTGAATTTCTACATACAGGGCACACTGACTACTTCATGCACTGACACTCAACACAGATAATTTAATTGGTTGAACAGATATAGATACAGATAATGATGTACTCGCTCATACCTTGGTATACCCACTGGTGGTCCACAGCTGACTTGCTCATTTGGGGAATTCAGCTTGGCTGGTCTGCTCATGACTGAGAGCATCAATGCAGATGTTAGTCAGAATTCCAATTAAAGCAGTATTGTTAAAAAGCAATTAGTAGACATTCATTGGTTTTCACCTGTCAGATCATTTGGAAAATGGCACGCTAACTTTAAAAAGCAGAAAAATAATTATGTAGCACTGACATTAATTAACAAGACTGAATACTGTAAGACAGAGAGAAACATTAAAGACAGTCTGACCCCAAAATAAATTCTGACTGCCAGTGCCACAACTAGTGCTACCAGCACAGTAGCTCACAATCTGAAAGGCAGCCAACTCTACTGGAAATCTGACACAGAAACACGTGCAGGCACACGAATACATAGTATATGAACTTCCTCATGCATTACTACGTTGCTCATCTATGAGGCCATTTCATCTCTGATCCTGTCCTGCACAAACACAGACTGGAAAACACATGCGTACACACCGTACAGGATCAAATGTAGCAGAGAACACACACGCATCACTCTTGCATAATCAACGGGGCTATGAGCAAATATGTCTAAAAACACATTCAACATTCATCACATGCCATTTATATTTAAGCACAATGAATAAAACATCTGGCAGAATCCTGAATGCTCACTCCGCATTAAAAATGCAGATGGCCCCTCCAACAGGTTTTTAATGAGCCTGATTGGTTGGAGGAGCCTTGTGAGTAAGTCTCGTTCGTTTGTGTCATGTTGTTAGGACACCTCAACTCTATTTCATGACATATTTGTATTCAAGCATGACTGCTGCTGCACATTTAACTTCTTTGTCAGCAGCGGCAGCGGGACTCTGCTGTGATTATCAGAGGTAATTACAATAAAAATACATGACAATTATCTTTAAGACGGGGAGGAGAGCCAGATAATTAGAGCTGCTATTCTTACTTATTGTAATTAGGTTGAATGAAGTGAAACAGCTGTATGGAGCAATGATTGTTGCATGAGAAATTCAGTTTCACTGTGCCAGGTTACACTAGAATCTGTGGTTGTACATTTATTTTTAAATATATTTTAAAGCTGCATGCCTGATGTTGTACATCCTGAGCAGTTAATAGAACTGCATTTATTACATAGAAGCAACACCTAGAATGATTACCTGGAGCGCTGTGCTCTCTGTAATATACTAGACATTCGCACATTTACACATTAGAGGGGAAAAACCACTTTGATGGTAATCTGCATAGAGGTGCGTGCATGTGTAATTGCTCACACTGGAAAAACAGCAGAAAATGTTCAGCTCTCAGATCGAATAGGCCACATTAGATAATGAGGAGCTTTCCAATTCCCATTGGGAGTGTCCACGTCCATCTAAAAGCAGAGAAATTGTAATGTTAGGTCACACGTAGGAGAGGTCCTCAACAGGGTCGAGTACAACAACAATAAAAACAAATCCCAGTTAGTGAGTGTCGACACTGGTGAGATTGAAACATAGTGTCAACAGCCAAACAGGACTAGTGGCTCTGTGAGGCTGTGCTAGGCGTAGCAGTGCTTTGAGCTAAACGCTAGCATTAGCATAATGACAATACTAATGTTTTTGCAATGTTAAGAAGATACTGACCTTATGAGGCCTGTCTTTCTTTAAGTAGTTTCCATTAGCAGGTTTTGTCTGTTGATTGCTAAGAAGAAGAATGTTTATTTGATCTTTGATCACATATCATACATGTACAACATAGCGAAACTGGTTCTCTGCATTTAACCCATCCCGAGGGAGCAGTTGGCAACGTACGCACCCGTGGATCAGATATTAGCCTCCGTCAAGGGCACTGACCGGAGAATCAACCTAATCTACATGTTATGATGGTGGGCGGAAGTGGAGTACCCATGCAAGGTCCTTTGAACCTCTACTAATAGCTTAACAAATTATATGTAGGCCTATTATTTAAACCTTTTCTTTTTTTTTTTTTTATTCCATCGCTGGCTTAAGTCAATGCATCTCCTGACAGAACATCATGGTTAAATTTTTTTTTTTTTCAGCCTGTTTCAACATCAAACATTGTTGAAACAGAGCAGCTTATATTGCCATAGCCAGAGCAACAAGTTAGTGGTCTGCTGAATGAGATGCTCCGTTTGACTGTTGACCCGTTTGCCCTTCAAAGTCCAAAAAATGTATTTTTACATCTGAGAGAAGAGTAAATATCATCATCTTGTTCTTGGACGCTTGCCATTACCTGCCGCCTGCCACTAGCACTTGGACAGACAAGGTGACACAGATGTGCCAGTAAAGGAGCATCTTAAATGATGATATGGATGGATGTTTTTTACTTTGAAATGATGCATTGGATTATTTATCACTGAATTGATATATCGGTCCAGATCGATGGATCGTTACACCCCTAGTTCATATAACCTACTTAACTTTCTTAAAGTTTGGGGTCATGTGGCTTGACAACATCCCCTCCCACAACAGATATCAGATATAAAAGTCTTTGGGGTAAAGTTACATGGTGTTAACAAACTAAACCAGCACCAGTGTCATATAATTATCAGGAAGTGGGGGACTCCTTTTAATGTGTTCATAAATCAGACTCCACGTCTTGTTTCCTTGTACCTGCATTGATTTATAGGTGCTTCTACACTGTAGTACACATATTTACACTATGTATGTATAAGTGTTATATCACCCTGGAACCATAAACGTCTGTACAAAAGGTAGATGTAATGTGAATTCAAGTGATGCAGCCGTTAAGAGCTCAGACGTACCACTACACTCAAAAGTTGACTGCGGAAAGAAGTAAGCCACATTTCCAGTGGATGGAGTTCACGAGTGGTGGGGCTGCTGAAAATGTTCTCGTGCTGTTTAAAACGGGATGAAAACAGACAAACTGACTGATGGCATGGATTCCCACTTAGCGGCACTTTGCTCAACAGCTGAGCGTTCGAGAGCAAACCATGCAAGGACTGATGAACTGAGGAGAGATAAGAAAGGATTATGGGATGGGAGAGGTTTAAAAAAAGTGAAAGAGGGTGGAAAGGAGGGATGAAGAGACAGTTAAATGAGCGTTAATAGTTTTATAACTGCACAGGGTGATTCCTGACATGCTTTTAAAGCGGGGAGCTGGGATGACACATAATATTCAGAGTAATTACATGGTGCCATGGAAGGCTTTTAAATCCTTACCAGCAGTAGCTGACAGTGCTGCACTTGTTTGTCAGACAGAGGGAACATTGGAGCCTGATATTGCAGATCTACACAGCAATGTCGTAGGAGGAAGACTTTAACTGACGCTTAACAGAATTTGTTCCTCCATAAAAATATTATCATTGAAGAGAAAGTCAAAGTTGTCATATACAGTATATTTCTACTACAGGAGAAGTCAGTCACAATGCTCTTACAGCTGATTACTGTAACATGCCGAGGGCTGTGCAACTACTTAGAAAAGGGGGGGCTGAGTATATAGGTCACAACAATACCAGAATGATAGCTGTGGTTGCGGGGAGTACAGGGCCCATGTACAGGGTCCAGAAATGTTGTGCTACACCGCTGATATCAACAGTAAATGGGCAACAAGTATGTCTCAAAAGTCATGTCTGTATCGTCTCCCTCCCTGACCCTTCTCCCCCGGTGTCGACCTGAAAGTCTGAACCACTGACAGATAAAAAGACAACTCGCCTCCATTGCTTCCCACTGTACAAAAATGAAGCTAAAATGTCCTGGATACGAGTGCTTCCATCTTGTGCTGGTGACGTCATTTGGAGCCAGAGGCCCTGCAGTAGTGATACACCTAGCCTGTGTCTTCATTACCTATGATCTGCATCTCCCTGTATTTGCAGTTGATTGGGTTGTAGATCTGATGTGTCTGATGCCGGCGTGTTGTCCATTCAATTCCTCTCTTATCCTCTCTGACAATGCAACTTTTTTTTACAACTGACTCTTTACAAAATCGTCACACCAAATGTCACTTAAACATTTGGCCGCCTCCTCTCCTCATGTGCTCCCGTGATTCCTTTCCTTTTCACGCTTCTGACGACAGCCTGCCAGAACTTCCTGTCCAAAAAATGTTTTCACACTATGAAACCAACCAAACCATTGTTCAATTTGATCTGGACTGAGAGCTCCTCTTTTTGTCTGTAGGACCGGACCGCGGTTGGCGATTTTGGGCACAGCGCCAGACTTTGTATGTTTGTTCCACTTCAACTAAGCTGAGTGAAGCCTCTTTTGTTTTTATTAGATGCATTGAGATACTTTTCCCATGAGGCCATGTGTTTCCTTTTACAGTCAGTGTACTGTATGTGAAACAAGCAAGCAACCCAACTGTCTTACTACTGTGGTGTTAACTGTCGATGGCGGCTCGCTGTGACTGAGGAACAGGACACAGTGTAGACTGCCAGGACAAAGATGACTTGATCAATGAATACAGCAGCTGCTCATAATGGATCATTAAAGGGTCGGAGATATTTTAAGCACCGTTTTCCCACACAATCTTCTGTATTCTTTGAAACCTTTACTGTCAGCCTCAAAATGTCATTTTTATCAGGGAAATATTTTGTGTTCATAATCCTCCAGGCTGTAATCTCGCTCTGAAGACGCATCATTTGATATTGTGGTGATGTTGATGCTAACAGTGTCGAGACATTCTGAAGGTGCTAACATCCACGCTCAGCCACATCTAGGTTACCAGGTTACCCTTGCCCTACTTTCCTACTGTCAGTGGCTTTTGAAGTAGCTTGATTGACACCTTGGCCTCTCCTATTTGCATCGACCTCTGATGTGTCATAATGATGGATGCATGTGCAAAGAAAAGGTGATAGTATGACTTTGAATCTTCAGCGAGGGTTTAAGTAGTTCTGTTAGAGAGCGCCTTTTATCAGTCCAAGGTTGCTGACACAGTCGGTAAGCCTGGCAGAAAGGACCCTACACATGTTCTTACTCCAGCTGTCACTTCAGAGCCTTTGTTGCTTCCTCTAAGTGGTCGTTCAAGGCAGTGAAAATGTTCCACACTACAAAGATTTCTCATCGCCAGCGAGCCAGTTTTCTAAAACGGTATGGGCTTTTCTTGTAAACACAAAAAACACAACCTCATTGGAAGGCAGCACACGCTCTATGCCAGTAGTCAATTCACAGGTTGGTTGCATCATTTTTAAAGAGATATTTCACCCTTGGAAAGATGTTTTTTCCATAAAACTGGGCTGTCTGTGTGGTAGAAAGAGGATTGATCTGATTGATTGAATTGTATGGTATGTGGTATTCGCTTTTGCTCAAGAGGAAAAAAACCTCCAAGTCATATAAACATTGGGAATCTGACAATAGTTCATCATTTTACCACTTCCTGACTGATCAGGAACTGAAAAGATAATGAATAGTGAAAATCCAGAAGGACTTCAGGCTATTTTTCAAGGAAAGACAACATATTTAATAACCCATTAGCTAGACAGCAGCTAATGTTAGCATTTCACCACTTCCTCCTGGCTAACATTATCATGTGATAGTGTTGCACGGTAAAACAGGAAAAGCGAAAAAATATTTTTTAAATATCAGTGCACATCAGCCTGGAAGTGATACACACTGGATGTAATCAAATGATTGCTAGGAAGTGGTTGAATGCTCACATTAGTTAACGGCTATATGTTGGTTTAGCTTGAAATCTGTCCTGATGTCCCTTAAAATTTTCACTATCCATCGTCTTCTCAGTTGCTGATCAATCGGAAATCATAACAATTTGTCAGATTCTGTACCTTACGTACAACATTTGAGTTTCCCACCCTGAGCATAAAGTCAAAGGAAAATGGCTACCTTGTGAATCTGGTCGATGGCGGCCTGGTGCAAACTTTCTCACGTTACAGCTAAACTAAAATATGTTCCTGAAAACATCTGAGAAGAGAAATTGTCAATGCAGTTACAGAATACAGTCCTAGTTTTGACAGTTTGTTCTGAAATATGTGTCATGAGCCGCACCTCTCTCGATCTGAGAGAGATGTCAGTGGAGGTGGGCAAACAAATGCGGAAGTATAATGTGTAAAGAAGAGAGAAGCTCTGGGTGCAGGCAACATGGAGGTAAGTTTAACATTGTTCTTTTGCATAAACTACCCACACTGTAATGATACAAAGCCGGTTGCAAAATCGGCAAAGTTTCCCTTAATTGCACTCAAGAGTGCACTTATCTTTGTGTTTGTGGCCAGCACTGACAACATCACCATTTTGCAAACATTAAAGCGCTAGAAACAACACAGCAAGGTGCCAGTTTTCTTGTGAGAGAAGTCTTTGTTGCAAATTACACAACCAATTGAACCTTAGCAATCTGTGAAAAAAGAAAATAGCTGTTACCCTTCTGAATTTTAAGGGTCACATTCTCAGTTTTGAAGCGAGTTCTGAGAGCAAAATTTCAAATGTTGCCGTTTTTCTTTCCAAACCTCCACATCCCAAACCTCGGAAAGAACCCTTTAAGACTCAAAGTACAGAAAAGGTTCCCAAGAGAAATGGATACAATGAATTATTAAACATTTTTTAAGATGTATTTTTTTTTTTCCCTTTTGGCTTTTTTTGGGGGGGCTTACACCTCATACCTTGTTTACATGTGTGGTGCATAAAACTTTCAGAGGCAGAAGAAAGGTATTTGCAGAGAGGAGAGCAGGTTTTAGCTCTTAGTGTAGCCGTGGCTGTTTGCAGTCATCGTTCTATGTTGTCTGTTATAATGTGTTGTGATTCTGAACATCATTCGCGCAAAGCTTCATACATATGACCCAAATAACCACTTTAGGTAGCCAAGTCTGTATTCAAGCTTTGCAATCTGGCTCGCCACAACAAGGGAGATCCTTTATTGTTTATGAGCACAAACAAGTCACAAACTATGTAGTATGTATGTATTTGCTATTGTTATTTGTGATGATAAAAGCCATTGATTCATTAAATTATTGTTGTCGAAAAAATCAAAACGTAGCTGTTTCATGAGATGGTGAGAAGGCCTTTGATTCAAGCCATGTCTTATTTTCTTCTATAAGAAACGAGACTTGTGGACTTGTTTCAGAGCAGACTGTTTTCTGCACCGGTGGTTTGAAGTAATTTTCTGATCAATCTTTTGGCTTTATGAAAATCCATAAGACATGCAGCTCCCAGTACCCTCTGTTCTTCTGAGGAAGGCTGACATAAAACAGCTTCAGCTCTCTCACTACTGTGACTGACTATTGACCTCAGCTCTCTATAAAATGTCCAACTTTGCAGCACATACATCTTATCAATACAAGGGAAAATGAGTAGATTCCGTCCATAGTTTGTATATTCCACCTCTTTTATGCCAGATGTGCGGAAGGCTTTCGTTCTCTCTCTCTCTCTTCTCTAATGTTTTTAAGTCACTTAAAGCAGAAATAGAAAACTTTTCAACTTTCCCCCTTCTGAGTGTTTCCCTCCGGTGCTCTATTGGTGCCACTGTAGCAAAGACAGCGTTAGCAACATGGCTATAGCTGCAAGCCTGGCTACTGTCCAGAGTGAAAAATAAACCCTGTAGAAACCCTGAGCTCTCTGTACAAACAGTATTTACCTAAGGATGATAAGCAGAAGCAAAAATGTTGTCTATTGCCAGTTAAAGTGATTAGATATATTCTGTGCTAGCAGTGAAGCCCTACTGCAAATATTATTGCATTTGAGCAAGAAAACTAAAATCCCCTGTAATATTCATCTGGACATGCCAGAACATTTTTTTTTATGATTCTCCAGACAGACGATATTTGTACTTTTGCTGAAAATAAAAACATCCTGACAGCTTTGATGGTGCCAGAATCCAGCACCACTTCTAAAACAGCCAAATTAAAACAGACTAATAACTAACAGTCTCGAATTAAGATGAATATCACAGGACTTAATACTTGAAAAGTTTTCAACATTTTTTTTTTTTTTAATCACAGTGTGAAGCACAGCCTCACACACTCACTCATGTACGAACACACGCACATTCCTGTTTTCCGTTCTGAGTCTTGTGTGGAGAGCTCCTGCACCGAGGGCGCTACTGTCATGTTCTCTCAGCAGTGTGTGTGTGTGTCTGTGTGTATGTGTGAAAGACATGTGAGGTCAAAGGGGGATTACAGTAAGTCTAACATTCTCTGGTCAATAAAAGCTGTGGAGTTCCCACAGAATTTCGCAGGTCAGCTCTGTTCCCGTTTTTTTTTCTGCACGGCGCTTTGATCATCTGCTCTTTCATGTCTTTTATTTTATATGTGTCTGTCTTTTTTTTTTATACACGTACACACACAATGTAGTATCACAATGACAGATATGGGCATGAAAGGGCACACACCGATAGCAGGCAGGATTAACTGTCAGTTTAAAATGAAGAATGGATAGTCAAGGGTTAATCCAACAATCTAATCCTCAGGCGATAAAGAGCTTAACATGGATGGTTCGGAGTTATGGATATTTAGAAATATGGGATATTTCTATAGCTGCTGAGTTTGGCTTACACAACTCTCAGTAGGGAGGTTGACAATGAAAAGGCGACAATAAAAGAGGAGGATGGTCGGGGCAAGGACAGAGAGGGAGGGGGAGTGAGTGGATGATGAAAAAAAATGATGATGAGAAAACAGAGAGAGAAATAGTTTTATTTTGATAGAAGATGGACAGAGCAAAAGCAAAACGGAGAGAGAGTGCAAGAGAAATAAGATGATGAATGATGTCGTGCACTCAAAAATATGCAGCCATGCATATTTACAGTCGCCAGGTGCAAGAGGTCAGTGTGTCTAAAGATAGTTTTGCATTTTGAGCATCGAGATTTATTTTATTGGGCCAATCGTGCCAAACTGACATCATAAAAAGATCTCCACTTGTATTTACTGAGAGCAGAGTGAAGAGCAGAGTCGAGCAAAATGCAGCAGTCACACAGCGGGAGGGCTTATCTCAACTGTCCATATCCATTAAATCAGAGTGGGGTTGCCCCTATCAAAGTCTTCACGGACTGAGGCGGATTATAAGTGTGATTAAAAGTTTCCACCTCTAATCATAGAACTGCATATGCAGCAGCATACTGCGGTTATTTTCCACACATGGTTTTACTTTAAATGGGGGCAAGGTCAAACAACTGCACCCGCTAACATCATGACTCACAAAACTAACAGTTTAAAGGTTTCGTGTAACAGGTGCCTTTAGAGTGAGCCACCATTTCCCTTCCTTTCCATCCTGCTCTCCATCCTGTGTTGTGGAGTTTGGTCGAGCTGATGCCGCCGAAAGGTATTTCTAAAGGAGCAATATGTAAGAATTTTAGTTTAAAATGTTTCTTTGAGATATTTTCTCAAAGGTGTGATGTAGAAATGTTGATATGACACATATGATACATTCAACTATCCACGGTTTGCAGAATGTACAATGCCAAATTGTAATTCAGCTGCAGTGTGCACCAGAAAAAAATCACTTGGAGCAAAGAGTTTAGCAGTGATTTTATTTGCCCTCATTACCTTGTAATTTAATGCTGATGCGGATTTGCTAAATATGGGTTTCTGTAGACGACTAGGAACATTAGTTCCACCAACCTTTTTGCTGCCACACTGTGTAATAATGGGGCTAAATACCAACCTCTTTTGTGAAAACGTGTCCAACCAGCACTTTGAATGCTACCAGCAGATCCCAGATAGCCGGCCCTCACTGCCTTCAGGTTTAGAGAAACTCCCTGGTTGTTCTCTGTCATCACTCTCATTAAATTTGTATGTTCAGCAAAGCGTTTGCCCACACTAGACTCAAACATCTGACTCTCCACGGAGCTGAGACCGAGGTGGACGTGTTTGTCGTTTTACGTGAGTCATCAAGTTTAGATTTTTTTTTTCCACCTCTTTGAGTGCCCATCTGTGCCTGCGTACCAGGGCCCTCAAATCACTGAGAGGCTTTGATGGAGACTACAAGTGGCCGGTGGTGTGTGTGTGTGTGTGTGTGTGTGTGTGTGCGTGTGTGTGTGTGTGTGTGTGTGTCTTGGGGGGAATCCGACAATCTCTCACAATAGACGGCCCAGGTGCTTTGCAGCCCTCGGTGCATGAATAATTGAATTACAGGACCCAGCCAAAGGAAAGAGTAGCACATATAGTATATAGTATGTATAGTACACACTGCATACTAACACACAGACACTTTAACACATTTTCAACAGCAGTGTGATGCTATATTTTAGCGCATGTTTGGACAAATCATGAGTTACAACTTTATCATGATTATATTATAAAATTGCTGTAAGTGTTTTCGTCTTTTATTTGCAGTTAGGAATCCCCTCGCTCCTTCTCTACGTCACGACACTTGCGCAGCTCTTTTCTTTTTTTCGAGGCAGCTATCTTTGCCTCTTTCTTTCCTTCAAGCGTTTTTCACCGCTTGGCCTGCTTTCTTGAATAAGCTGTCACAGGGAGCGCTGGAATTTGTAGCTTTCCAAGAGGATTCTGCTCTCTGCAGGTTCCCTGAGCAGACAGGACCGCCTCTTTATGGTGTTCTCTGTCCTGATTGGATAAAGTGGACTGGGATACAAGAAAATGTCTTCTCCTTTACTGCATGAGCAAGGGGAGGAGAGACATGGGATACGGACCAGACACTCAATAACAGTGATTACTGTTAGAATAAAGAGGTATTGAACAATGATTTTAATAAGAATATAACGCTTACAGCAGCTTTAATCATACAAAAAAATCAATCCCAGTAAATCAAGGAGATCTCAGACACATTTTTCATTTTTAATTATAAATTTATTGCAAATATAGAAATAGATCTTTTGTACAGAAATCGCAAAGGGAAAAAATGTTAATATCAGCAACAAATAATCAAAGAAAAAAAGAAAGCCAAGAATTGTTCCCATCATCCAAACCTTTGTTTTGTCTTTCCCTTTTGGTCTCTGAAGATTAACAAGTGTAGAGCTGAAACCAGAGGGGAGAGTCACATTAGATTTGAATAGAATATGACCATGGGAATTTAAAATTTTGATTTAGTGATGGCCCCTTGTTTGTTTTTAGCTCTCAAAGACCTCCTGATACTGTCAAGCTGGCAGGAGCCAAATTTTGACACAAATGTTTCATACACGGCCGAATAGGAACTAAAATCTGATGATATTGATGTGAGAAATTGCTGCGGCCCTTATGGGTCACACACATGGTGGTTATACTTTAGCACTCCAGTAATTATACTGTACATTACATGGTTGTGTTGTGCCGGGCAGGATCATGGAAACTACATCTGTTTTATTTTTTTAAGGGACTATTCATACCTATTTCAGGTGACACTCTCAGTTCCTGGTGAATGTTGGAAAAAAAATAAAATATCACTAAAATTAAAATGAAAATATGTCAGTAAAGAACGTGTTGTATACTCTGAGATAGATCTGCACTGTATTTTTCTCAAATATGTTTTCTGACATCAAATCTGAAAGTGGTGGAAAGTTGTATCACTGAACTCAACTCACATCATTGATGAGTTTACTGAATAATAGTTTGACTGAGGGTCACAGTTTCTGCTTCTTGAATACTTTTGTTGCTGCAAGGCCAAGACACTATTAGCTTTAGAACAGATCAGTTCTCCCACATTTAATTTCCTCAGTGAGCCGAGGATGGCCCCCTCTTCCTCGCCTTCGCTCTCCGAGCTGGCAGCCATTTTTGGAAGCCACTGTGTTTTCAATCTCTGGCGCTGACAAGGCCAATCATTCTGGCTTTGGGAGTACCACAGCACTGGGTTGTGTGTTCGGAATAGCAATGGACGCCCGGGCCTCTGCTATGTGTGAGTGCGGAAAACATTAACATTGATCAGAATGATGGGCCTCTGACACTGAACAACGTCTGCTCTCGCTCCAATGGGACCTTTTAGCAAGTTTCACCGCTCTGCATCTGGTATTAGAGAAATCGGACCTCTGAGTTACAGATCACCCCCCCCAGTAGCCATAAACAACTGCATCATCAGATTACAGTGCAATTTTAACCAAAGAAAACATAAATATACAAACTGGCTAATAATATACATGACCACGTTGACAGTCTGAGGAGCCTGGAGGTTAACGCATTTCATTTTCTCTTTGTACATGACATGAGGAAGCCTCTTAAGGTTTTGGCAAAGGCTGCGCCACAGAATAGACTGTACAGTATATCTCAGTTGGAGAGTCTTGTATTATCACTGCAGACTGTAAACGCAGCTATGACTTATGGCTTGCTGTCATTGCACGGACTCTAATGCAGTAACTAACGTATCAGCAAGGCTGCAGTAGGTGTTACTAACACATTATTGGACGTGTGCCAAACGAAATGGACTCAAGGCTCTGCCGCCTTTAAAGGCTCTGCTCTGTCCACTGGAGCCAATTATATTGAGCTTGTTTCTCTCTGCGGTCACTCCGTCATTTGATATTTCATTTCTCAAAAAAAACTAACGTGATTGAGTGCTGTGGAATATTAATTTTCATCTTTTGACATATTTTCATTATTATGAGGTCTTTAGTTTTAGAGGTGACATGTTTTAGCTTCTACAGTGGCACAGCTATCTATACTTTTTTTTACAACACAGATTCCAAACAAGTTGGGACGCCGTCTAAAACGGAAATAAGAACAGAATGCAATAATTTGCAAACAAACTACGTTTACAGACAGCAGTTTTAAAGAGCTTGTCCTCATCAGAAAAATTACCATATAAGTCGGAAATGAAAGCAGCTTATTATGACCCATATTTACGTTTGTTGTTAGGCGGGAACCTCTAGTGGCCGTAGCAACTATTACAGCCGCAAAGGAGGATGCATTTCACAATGTGGTGAACCTCTCCCTGTCCTTGCTTGGGTATCACCTGATACAAATGAAGCTGTTTACCTGTGTGATGTTCCAAACAGATGTTTTTGGGGAACTCCACAACTTTCCCAGGCTTTTGTTTCCCCTGTCCCAACTTGCTTGAAACATGTTGTTAGTATATATCCAAAATAATTGGCAAATTATCAAATTTTTATGTTGTACTTGCTGTCTGAAAATATTTGGAATCAAGGTTATAAATCAAGTCAAGAAACAGTCTTTTGCAAAGTGAATATTAAAATATTGATTTTTAAATGACTGATTTACAACGGGGCTGGATCTGTGATGAATTCAATTAACTAGTTTGATTGAAAAGCGGCAGGCGATGAGAGCAGAGGATGAGGAATGACAATCACTGATTTTTCTAACAGCACGTGGGCTGAGGCTGAGGCTGAGGGAGAAGCTGCTGATGCTGCATTGATATGCCATCGACGTCTAACTGATGGATCGGGATTAGGTTAAAACCATTAGACAATCTTTATGGTGTGTGTGTGTGTGTTATGGTGCCGCTTCAGCAAACTCTACCCCTGAACATGAAATCTCTTTATGTCTCGTTTTATGTCTTTAACTGTGAAAATGTGTATGTAATTTTTGTCCATAAGGAAGAAAGAAGGAGGGCTGAGAGAAGAGAAACTACAACCACAGAGTGTGACAGGGCCCCGCCTCGAGCCAAACGAGATAGCTCGGCATGTCTGCCATGGAGAATAATCTTTGTAATGGAGAACGATAGAGTGCAGTTTCTCATACCTGATGGATGTAAACACCCACCAGCCTCAAACATCTTTACCCCCTCTCTGCACTGCACACTCCGCCAGCCTGTGGCTAAGAGAGTCACAGTTCTCCTGCAGCGTCAGTATACAACACAACCCCCTGAATGAAAACCAATAGGTAAGAATGTAAATATAAAACGTCACAGAGAAGAAAAGAACGGCTAAAACCTAAATGTTCAAATCAAAGGTACTTGATAATACTTGTTTTTCAGCCCCTACAGTTTTTGTTTTCAATGTACGTCCACTCATTGTACACAACAATATATTTTTGTCTCTCAAAAAAATACAGGGAATCATGCAAATATAACAACTTTTCTTTTATGTAGTACACTATGTTAAGCTTTCTCTGTTCTTAAACCTTTATAACATATATCATTGCAAGTACTAAAAGTCAGCCCCCTCGGTTCCCAATAACCGACCCCCCCCCCCCCCCCCCCCCACCCCCAAAAAAGAACCCCCCCCCCCCCCCCCCAAAAACAAAATAAACAAAGACAAACAGCCAACTGAAAATAGAGAAACACACGGACATATCAAGAGATCAGGCTGAGTATAAAACATCCATAGAAGCATTTTTTAACCTTAGCTTTTTTTTTCTTCTATCTAGTGTACAAAATTCACAGATATTTCACAGATTCTTGAAGTCCTTTGCCCATCTTTGGAAACTAAACCTTGCAGAGTTAATGCATACTGTGTCAGTGTAAATAAACATTTGTTTATGTATGTGTGTGTCTCTGTGTGTGTGTGTGTGTAAAAAGTGTTGTTATGAAGTCCGATCAGGTGGCAAACCTTTGCCCAATGTGGCTCCCTGTCAGGATTTTCAAATGCTCTTCTGCTCAGAAAGTCTTTTATTTTGAAGTACCAGAGGCTTCTCAAATTTTAATGCATTTCCAGCTCAAAATAGCTGGCAGTAAAAATTCAAAATCCATCCCTGCGCAGACTGCATGCATGTTTTTGATCTGAGAATCTCTCACAGGCATAGCTTCATTTAGTACTTCATGAATTCATCTGACCAGCGTGGTCGTTCGATTACAGATGTAAAAAGATATTAGAGAAGCATTTACAGTCTGCTACACCCTGATTAGGACTTTTCGTTGTCAGCGAATGCTTTCAACATAAACATACAAGGCTATTAATTTAGAGATTTTTTTCTACTCTTTTGTCGAGTGCCTGGCAGTTGGAAAGGCAGCGTTGGCAGTGCTCGGCCCGTCAGAGCTGCCTCATAAAGTGTGAAGAGTGACTAAGAAATCAGTCACGCCGAGGCATATTTCATTTGTCTGGACTGACTTCCTTTTTCGCTCTTTAGATAGATACAGCTTCACAATAGAGCAGCATTAAAATTATTTTTTGTCTCACCGGCCCGTCTGTGGCTATCATGAGGAGACGCACAGGACAGTTTCCCATTTATCAAATTTGGCACAGTATCCACACAGGCTAATCTCCCACACAGTAATGGACTAATAGACTTAATAGACTATTAGACAAAAGGTATATAGCTACCAAATGAAGGGATTTGCAACCCACTGTCGGTGCTAATAACCTGCTTGTCACCTGCCTTAATATAAAGTGGAAATGAAGCCATCCTCCTTCAGGCTTTAAAAGAGGGCTGGTTTCAGTCGTGAGGAATGCTCAATTTTCAGTTTTTTTTACAACTTCTTCCACAATATGTTTTCTGTGTTGTGGTTTGTTTGAAGCAATGCACTGATTCACGTGTGCCAAATTTAAGTGCAGCCATAATTCCACGTCTTTTATCCCAGATCCTAGTCTGCATTCAGCCAAAACCCCTCTCTTCGCTCTCTTCCCTTTGAAGACCTTGCCCATTACCTGCCTCTCAGAAAAAAAGTCATTTTAGTTGAGTCAGACTGTGACGCATTCTGACTCACTTTTTTATTTTCCATTTTTCGCCATATACTCTTGTTGGAGAGCAGGGGGAAGGCAGCATGTGTTTGTTTTTGTGGTTGTGACTCATTTGTTTTAATTACTCAACATTAATCAGTTATTTACAAATCTCTCTCTGCCAATATCATTCTGATGTCTTCATCTACCTGTCCTAGATTGTTATGTTATCGTCCAGTTATTATGAAGAATAAGAATAGTTGCAAAAAAGTGCATTGTAATATACTAAATGATAGTACTAGCTTTGTACATGCACAGAATTTCATTTTTCAATCTACAGATTTGGGTGAACTTCTCTTTGACGATCTCCATGTAAATTTATTGCAAATTTTCACATTTTAGTTTTAGAAAATCTGCGAAAGAAAATGATTTTTTTTTCAGGAATGTTAAGTAAATGGAAACACGCCTATTGTCAGAAGACAATCCAGTGAATGATGAAGCAGAAGAATGACCAGAGAACCTGATATTTCTCTATAAGTGATTAATATATGATGATCACTATTAAAGCAATGTCTCACTTTGACTGAGCGTGCTTCAAGGGTGGATCACATGGGTAAAAACTACACTGTGTCATACTGTGGTCTCTACTAATGGGAGCATTTAACTCCTTTATTAATTCAGAAACTGATTAGACAGAAACTTGCACCCATTTTTGGGCTCTGATCCATTATTAAAGAAACTGGTGTTTTGTTCAGTGGGGCCAGGTTTTAAATATAGGCGAGCATCAAAGGATTTACATGTTAAAAAATGAAAGCGTCTGTGATTTTCTTGGGTGCACAGAGATAGGGGAGGCAACGGGAGCCAGCCTCCCACAAAAGGATTAAACATTAATAGCACATTAGATGGCTTTCTCACGTCTGGCTTTCCTGTGGCTCTGAGACAAACAACAAGGATGGTGCTACAAAAAGGACCATTGATCTCCAAGTGAGCCACCCTCCAGGGGTTCGACGAGGATATGAGCTGAGAGGGAAGAGAAGGGTTGTTTTGTTTGATGCTGGATTTGTGGAACAAAAAACAGGTATGATATTGTAACGTTTACAGGATTTTTTGTGGCCCTGCTCGAGATTTGAGGTAATACCCATGAGTGTTCTTTGTTTTATCAAGAGCTTCAGTCGTGAAGAGTGACAATTGTAGAAAGAAAACAACAGAAAAAAATAAAACCTTATTAGTCTGTTCAGGTCTAAACCACCAGTATCTGCTTCGCTTAAACAGCAGAGGTTGATCTGGGAGGGCAGTACTGACCTCACTGTTTCATATTTTTTGTTACCACTCGTACCTGTGTTTTACTGCTATTTGACAATTGCTTACACACTGACTAACAGACAGACTGGCTTGTAAAATCTGAATCCTGTGCGAACTAGTCTTCATTTGCATTTTCATGACTCTCTCGTGGCTATTTTGGCAGCAGGCTTTCAAGTAATTATTAATGATGAGAAACACAATATCCCCTCCAACTACGGCAAGCGCTCTTTTGAGCAATGGTGAAAAAACACTAGAAAGATTGGCACTTCTTACACCAGCATTGGAAATGTTCTCCATCAGACCAGTAATTCTTTATCATCCTTTGTTGTTTCATTCACAACAAACAAACAAATGTTTGAATGAACTTTGAGCAGAAGAGCACTTGAACACACATCTGTCCCTGAAAATCTGTTTCCTGAAAAATACATTAGTGTGTTAACGTTAATTAAAATACAAAAATGTATGAAATGGACCAGTAATAATCAGAATTTTTCTGTCACATTATAGTTTGTCAGGTAGGTGAACATAAATGGCAGCTGAAACGATGAGCAATCCTGATATTACTGAACATTTCTGATTTTGCTGTTATCCTCAGTGTCCATTTATGTAAACTTGTCATGGCAGTTGAGGATCTGGGGAGTTAAACAGTTCCCTCTGTGGGATGAAGAAAAATCCTTTCCTCTGATTTGTTGAAAGTCATTCACAGTAACATGTTCCTTTGGAAACTCTCTTATCTCAGATGATTGGAGATCAGCGGGGAACTGAAAACTTCCAAGACTGTATGTTCGTCACATGGTGCTTCATCATATGAAGAAGGCGGATGAGGTGGTGCATCCCAGACATGCTGTTTCTCAAATATGAAAGTTAGGCTCTTGATTTTACGTGGTCCATTCAACTGTAAACACACAAAGCACACAGACCTCTGGCCCTGACTGTATGCACACAACATATTAAAACAAGGAAAAATAGGCAGATCGATGCTTCATGAAATCAAAGAGGGAGAAAGAAATACAAAGATCAGAATGAAGATACCACTACAAACCACCCTCTTACATTTGCATACTCAATCCTGCTCAACCTTATTCACAATAGTCAAGCGCATGCCAAACATCAACTGCCATAAAAAATAAGAAGAAAGCAGTGTTGATATGTGCTGAGCAGACCCAAATTCTGCCTGCAAGAAAGGCAATTCTCACTTTTCTCACTTAATAAAACAGAGCACGTCAGTGCTCTGCTCAAACCCGTATCACAATGGACCCGTGGAAGCGGGGAAGTTGGTGGAAGGTGGGCCAAATAACGTCATCCACATAAAACAAGTAAGGACCAAAACAGAGATAGATATGTTCCTGAAATTAATCTTCCTGTCTCTTGAATGAAGCCCTGAACAAAAATGTGGAGCAAGGACCACTGATTCAGTTTTCACATTTTTAGGGTAGGGTGTCTCAGATTGTGTATGTTAGCTGATAATGAACACCTACACAGCACTTTGCGTAAGAAGGATGGTGTTTGTCAGAATGCCGGGCAATGACACTATCATTTAGGAAAGTCACAATTAGATCATTTCAATAAAAACGACCAGGTGGATGGACGCGATACATAAATAGATATCAGATTATGGCTGTGTTAAGCAAGAGGCACTGCGCTACTGTAGTTTAGCTGAGCATCACGTCATGTGATTTATGTCTGGGAAAATACAGTGAACATTGTTGATATTTGTACATTTGTCCATGCCATTAATAATCTAGTATTGTTTAGACTCCAGCCACTGGGAAAGATATCTGACAGCTATTAATTGAAGTCAATTTGGGCATATACAAAATAATCTGACAAGGCATGCCAACACCCACTTACACTGACCACTGTATACCACACAGCCACACACACACAATCATGAGGCGTAAAGTGCAAGCGAACATGCCTGTCACAAGTTGGCTAATTAAGTCATCCATAGACAACAATAGTTCTAATTTCCAGAACTGAACAGACACGTTGGCAGTAATTAGAAGTGTCCTTTCTCTCTGTGCCTCATTCAGTTTTCATGTCAGAGAAAGGATTTGGAATGTACTGTGGTGCTCACATTGAATGATGCAAATAGATTTCCCCATAACCTGCTTGTAATCTACTTACATTCACAGTGGCTGAAGAAAATTAATCATAACCTTGCTTGTCTTTCCTTTTTTTTCTGTTAAATCCCTCCTTGTAGTCAATTTCTCTTGGTCTCGGTCACACATGGGTCACATCTCTCAAGCCTTTTTGTAAGGGAATTGTGTGAGCTCATCTTCCTGTTGTACAGGTAAGTAGCATCTAATTAAGGGAACATTTTTTTTCCCTCTGTAGTCCTTCCAATTAGTCTCACAGTTCTGATCATTACTTGAGAAAATGCTGTTTAGGACAGTTTGGGGCTTTGGAGCAACATTCTTTATATCTCTTATTGAACTATGCAAGGTTGGAATTTTAGTTGGAAAGATGTGTTGAACACCTAAGGGTGCAATCAGAGGGACTATTTCAGGCCAAGGTGCCACTTTGATCTCTCTCTCATGATTTCCTCATGCTGCAGGACCTTCGAGCCAACTTGAATGTTTTCTCCTTATTCATTTGTTAATTTCTTTCCAATTTCTCCTCTGGTCGGTGTGACAGCTGCTATTCAAATGCAAATACCTCAGCTGCATGTAGGATCTCGTGGAAGAGAGATTGGGCTCATTTGACAACGCTGCTCACAAATCAGCACGTTGTCACTTGTAACAGAGCACAGATCCCACACTGTCATGATCTCCCTTCACTTCTACATATGCAAATGCACACTGCAAATTGATACAGCACCCAATACAAAATATGAAACAACATATTGGATCACAAAAGCTTAAAATGAAGGGTATCATCATTTATCTTCTGTGATAACCCATAGGTGAAAATATGGCACTGATAAAGACTGTCCATATTATCACAAAACGTGATCACTCAAGGAGTATTAAATTACACAGTTGGCATTTGCTCCCTGTGCTATAAATAAAACCCACAAAACACAAAATGAGAATGATCCAGAAATGGTGCTACAATGAAGTGTAAAATAAAACACCATAATGACTCTCATATCCCAGGCACAGTTTCACAGTCCTTTCTCTTAACACAATATTCTATACACCTAGCATGCCAAAAATAACCCAAAGGCAAAATTCCATCCTACATATTTCTCCCCGTTTTTTCTCGGGCCTGCAGGCCTTTCAGGAAAAGAAGTATCCAAACTCTTTTTCCTCCAATGCTCATCTCTGGTCCCCCAGTCACAGCTTCTGCTGTGCTGACACACCCTTCCAGTAATCAAGGATGTCATGCAGGTCCTCGCCTTTGGCGAACTGCACCTTTTTTCGAAGGGCATTTCCAGCCGTCACATAACAGGCCTCATCCCGCTGGCCTTTCCGGTAGGGACGAAAGCGCTCCCAGATCCGCAGTGAACTCTCTGAGGAGTACTCTGGGCTGGAGGAGTAGCCAGAGTAACTGGAATGGTGGCGGGCAGGCGAAAGCTGGGAGTACGACGCTGCATCCCTACGGGAGCGTGTCAGGGGCTTTAGGAAGGAAACCCTCTGGGCTGGGGAGCCCTGGTGGGAGCCTTCATAGTAGAGAGCTGGGACGGAGTGGCGATGCTCCGAGCAGTGGTAGTCCTGCTGCACCTCCAGCTGCTGCTGCTGCTGCTGCTGCTGTTGTTGTATTTGTTGTTGTTGATGGTAATGGTGCTGCTTCTGGCTGTCCTGATGCTGGGCACCAACACCACCACTGTCGCAACCACCACCCCCTCCACCGCAGCTCCCACTCCCCACTAAAGGTAGCCTCTCAAGGGGCTCCCCACAGCCCACGGGACTGGCCCGGTCTTGGTAATGCTGCTGTTGTTGATTACAGGCATCTGGGCTCCTTGGCTCGGGAACATCCAGGCTATACACCCTAGCTCCTCCCCGTTCCCTGTCCCGACCCATGGAGCCACAGGAGCTGGTGCTGCACTGTTTTTTGACAGCATTTACAATAACCACCGCAGCGTCTGCACTCATTTGTCGCTGAATGGGACGTACAGCGGTGGCTGGTGGAGGGGGCCTGTAGGGGGGAGAGACGACAAAGCCACCACCACTGATCCCCGGGCGCTCAGAGAGAGGGGCATTCAAAGCTGGGAGAGGAGGTGGAGGGGGTATTTTGTTGGGAGCAATGAGCTGTCCTGTCTCTGTCAACCCTTGGGAGAGTGGGATTAGGCCACGGGTAAGGGAGGACGTGCTGGTGGGGGGTGGGGAGGTTGGATTGGAGGAGGCTGTAGTGTTAGTTGAAGCCCCTGAAGCGGCAACTGCTGCTGCATCCAATTTCAGTGCATCAATGCAGTTGTTAATGATCTGGTTAACCTTGTCCACCTCCATGGCAATGGTGGAAATCTCTGATGCAGAGCCATGTCCATCATCATCTGAGTCATCCCCAACATCAGTTCCATCATCGTCCCTCAAGTCTGCCCCCCTCATCACTCCATGCCCACCATCTCCCATCCTCTCCATGCCAGCCCCTCCAGATCTGATATCCATATAATTTCCTTTACTTGTGGCCAGGGCCTCTGAAAAGGCAGTGGCCATCTTTTCCACTTGTGGGATAGAGGAAAGTCTAGAGGAACTTGTGTTAGCTGAGTGAAGCATTCCCGAGCTGGATGATGTGGACATGGGAAGTTTGCCTCCATGGTGGTGCTGGTACTGGTGATGTTCTCTGGACTGTTCCTGAAGCTTGTGGACTGCTGATGGATCATTTGCCACTGCTGCTGCAACCTCTGGTCCATAGCGCATTTCCAGAATAGTTTTCTTGACACAGATGGACTTCTTCTTCTCATCATGCATCCGTTTCTTGCGGAGACAATAGTAGACGAAGCCTAAAACAATGAGCATGCCAAAAAGACAGCCCACAATGGTCATTATGTAGTGAGTAGTGGTGGAAGGTGTGGGGAGCATGTCATCAACATTTTGACCACGAGTAGCAAACGTGAGGCAGGTGTGGTTGTAACGCTGAGAGTTACGGATGGATGCTACACAGAAGGTGTAATTGGTGTGTGGTTTGAGCTTGTTGAGGGTAATCATCTCCTTCTTGTTCTTCAAATTCATGACATCAGACACGAATGTGTGGTTGTATTGTGTTAGAATATACATTTTGCTGTAGGGCCTTGGGATCTGCACAAGGAGAGAAGCTGAAGACAAGGAGACATGATGGAGCTTGATGCTAGGAATGAAGCTATGTTCAGTTGAAGAAGAAGGGGTTGGATCGTCATATGGTCTCATACCACCAAACATCTCGGGACCAATCCCAGACGGACCATCCAGATCTGGTGGGAGAGAGGTCATTCCTGGAATCATCACCCCATCTCGGCAGTGATGGTACAAAATGTTTTTTGCATTTCGACCAGCATGACCAGCAGCAATAAGCAAGGGGTAACCAAACATCTCCCGGGGCGTCTCACACTGGAGGCGATCGTATGTGTGTGTGACATTGTTGAAGGACTCCAACCAGGTTAGGAAGCTATAGAGATCACAGCCACAGTGAAATGGATTTGCTGCCAGTTCACACACCATCAGTCGACTGAGAACTGTAAATGTGGATGGGTCAATCCGGGCAAGTTTGTTGGATGATAGGTCAATGCTGCTGAGGCTGGGGCACTCCCAGAATGCATTGTTGGCAATAACCTCAATCAGGTTGTGTTGCAGGAAGAGGCATTGCATGCGGCCGAGCCCTCTCATCATGCCCTCAGTTAAGTTTGTCAACTTGTTGTAGCCCAGCTGAAGAACCTAAGTAAAACACAAAAGTTGCATTAGAGCATGTTTACATTGTGGGTCCAGTTTTTTAAAATAATATGTACCCTTTATAATAAAATCTGGATTGGATTTAGTGACTCAGAGTGCAATTATGCCTGCAACAACACAATTATCCTTCACTCAATACAATTTAATTAATTATGGTCTTCTTCCGATGCATGTTTCATGCTCTCTGCTAAATTTACACTACAACAAAGTGTCCTGCCCCATTTCAAAATTGAATAAAATGAATTTGACTGAAATGTAGCCTAGTATACTGAACACTATTTGGGTGTTAAGCTCAAAGCTTTTATTATCCATTCCCCCATCACCTGTAGGTTGGCTTGTCCTGCGAAGGCTCCATCCTCAATGTAGCTGATATCATTCTTGGTGAGGTTGAGGTCAGTCAGGTTGGTGAAGCGGTACATAGAGCTGAAGAGCACCGCTTTCAGCTTGTTCTCATTCAATCTCAAGTCATGGACCGTGTTGTTGATGTGCTGGGGGATAGTCTCGTACGGCGGTTGGTTCTGACTGCAGATAGCCAGCCACACATAGCCTTTGTCCCCCTCTATGAGCCAGCAGTCCCCGTTGACCGTGTTGGGATAGTGAGAGAGAAATAGGAGGGAGGGAAGAATAAGAAGAAGGAGAGTGGAGGTGGTAGAAGCACCCTGCATGATGCCGATGAAAGAAATGTGGAAGAGGGGAAGCTATAATTATTAAGGAGAAAAACGTAGGGGCAGGCAGGAAAGGAGGTTGTGTTGGCAGGAAAAAGGGAAGCAACAAAGGTTGCTAGGAAGGATTTTCAAAGAGGAGAAGGGTGCTGAAATAGGGGCGAAGGCTTCACAATGCCAGTCACAGCTTTATGGTCATCATGGTGATTAGCAGGGGACCCATGTTATGTCATATCTTGTTGGACTGCAATGCGGAGTGACACAGCTTGTCTTCATAGTCCCTCTGTAGACTTCAGCTGTAACTGACCCAAACGGATGGACCGTTGGAATAATGGAGAATCTGTAAAGGAGAACACAACAAAAGTAACATAAGAACAACGTGGAATATAGTGCGACGATGCATGATGTTATACATACAATATATTCTCTACACGGTTTGGTTAGGTTTAGGCAGAAAAAACTACTTGATTTGGGTTAGGAAAAAAATAACTACTTGCTTAGGATAAGGCAAAACAACTACTTGGTAAGAATTAGGCAAAATAGAACACTTGGTATAGGGTGAGAAAAGGTCACACTTTGGGTCAAAATAACATAACTTACATAAGTGATGTAACTCGCGTCCCATATTGTAAATGACATTGCTTACCTAATGTACATCATATCCATTACCTCATTTGCGTATGTTCACTTATGTAACATACATTAAAAACAAATTATTCTTGACTCTTGGTGACAAACGGAGCACAAACTCCCCCACCAACCACCCCTGACTTGGACTTGTAGTTGCTTTTTATACTACTTCAAGAGGTGATGCTAGAGGGGTTTCTACAGCATCAAACTATGTCTGCTGGCCAGGCTGCTAGATTTGACATGTTGGGAGTGAGAACGTCCAGTCATAATATGTATGTACAGCAATGCCCCAGCAGGTCCCCTTTCAGCCCACTGCATCTGTGCTTAGTCAACCCTCTTGGTCCCCCACCTCATAAGGCTATGAGGTCATCAGGCTTTGGCTGAAACCTACGTGTACCTGCCAATCTCACCACCCTCCTCAGAGGCGCAGAAATCTTTTTTTAAACACAGAGTGCAGCATTAATCACCCAAACGCTGACAGCACATTGTCTCCACAGACATTCCTTGTTATGACACTATCCTGCCAAAACCTAAGCTCTCCATCCCATCTGCATGTCATTTGAATAGCAGTCAAGCGTTTACATAAGGAGAGGATTAGCTGCCTGTTGCATCATGACAGACATTGTCCTCTCGCCTGCTCAGCAGCTGGGGAAAACATACTTACGATTACACACACATTACACAAAAACGGACACTAAAATGGACATGTGCCCTCAGACAAGCATTTGCAGGTATAGACGTAAACATTCAAACACATGCATGTCCTCATGTAGGAGTAGCATGTATCCTCACAGGTAGTAGTATAAGTCAAGTCAAAGCGATCAAGATGGATTCTGATCAAAGCGCTAATGGTATGCTGTCGATGAAAAATACAGGTTGTCTGTTGACATGCTGTAGCTACTCTCTCTCCCTTATGTCTTCATCCCACGACTCTGCTGTTTTACATTCTAGTGGCGTGAAAACAGCAATGCATCTCTCTCCCGCTCCCTGATAAAAAAAGGCCAAATTTGTTTCTTGTGCTCCAAATTCAGACTTCTCTCTAATTCCGACAGAGAATTGAACTCATTCCAGTCTATTCCAGTCCATGCTCCCTGGAGGTACCAGCAGAGAATCAGGTCCACCCTCTTTTTTAATCCACTTATTACTGCAGAAAATTGTGATACCTGAAGCATGTGTGAAATGGTACATTATCATGTTCATCTAATGACCTTTGGCACTTGCTTACAGTCGGTAGCTGTTTCCTGAAGACAGGGGTGATCTCAATGCTCATGTATGAGAGGTGGATATAAAAACATCTGCATTTAAATGTGTACAATCTGGTCACAAGTGAACAGCAAGAAAACAGGTGTGAATGCCCTCACAAATCAAGTTTGAAGCCACCCTCAACAGTGGCCAGTGATCTATTTAATTAGAGCACAAATTAGCCCCTGATTGCACTGAGATTAACACTTAGGAGACTTTCTGGTAAACTATCCTAAATCATGGATTATTTTTCTAGTTTCCAAGTTTGTACTTCAAGTATTGAGGTGTGTTTGTGGGCTAACATTTGCCTAAACATTCCATCAAAGTCTTTTCAGCATTGCTCATTGAAGACCTGTGTAAACTGCAATCAATCAAAACTGGATCCTGACTCAACTCGACTGGATCTGACGATCTTGATACCAGATCAGTGTGAAGGCCATCAGGAATCACAGCACCAATATTAGCTCAATTAGGCACAATAATGTCAAGATAGTAACAAATGGGACACAAAGCTGGGTAGATTGGAGTTGTAGACAATGTTCCCTTCTGACTTTCGCTAACGATACAACAACAAAACAATAATGCTGAAAAAAATAAATAAATAAATAAATAACAATGAAAGTAATACATTTCAAAAACCCCTCAACCCCTCTCAAATGTTATTATGTCTTTCTAATAAAACTATCATTTGAAAATATTGAATTTGAAATCTTTACTCCAACACCTGTAAATAATATGTCTGCACACAGTTATTCCACTGTTCCTCTGTATAGCCCTGCACTCATGCACGTACTGGGACACTCCCCTGCCATTGATTTCCACGCTCTCCTGTCTGAGCTTCATCCTCTCCACATGAGACGTGATCTCATTTGGTGCTCCACATAGTGAAACCCAGAGGGTTCACATGAGGGAAACAGGAAGCACAATGGGTCTGTATGTGTGCGTGTTTAGGGATATGATTACATAATTAGGAATATGGGACATGTAGAAGACCTGTCTCAGAGGGAAAGAGCATGACTCATTACACGGATCCATTTGTAACTATTAAAATGTAGGACGCAAGAACAAACTTATTCTTTTTCCACTGCAGACTGCTGTTGTATGTTGATTACATAAAAAATAAATTTGAATTTTTTAAAAGATTCTTTCTTCAAAACATGTTCATTAGCATTTTCAATCAGCATTTTTATATAATGCATGTTTTAAATAAATGATGATCAGCAGAGGTGAGGACATGCCTGTCGCTTTATGCACTTGTGCACTCATCTACCCTGAGTAGGTCACTGCAGCAGTAATGGTTCAGATCTAGGAAAGTAACAGGTAAACAGGTGGTTCAAGGGTAGCTGCAGGTGTCTGACTGCCCTACTTCTTCTCCAGGAATACAGCAAAAATCCTCCTTTTTCAAAAGCCTCGCCGTGTAGTTGAATCACTGCCATACACCACAAAGAGAATACAGCCGGAGTTACTAATTGAACATCATTGGCACATTTTAACCACCGACTATAAGTAGGGCTCGTACAGTAGCACGCCCAGACCCAAACCACACAAATTCAAGTTCTAGCTGCTCTAATTTGAAGGCATCATTACAAAACATCTTTTACACATCATTTGGAGTATTAAAAAGTGAGTAAGGATCAGTTATGGAATGTAACTAAGTACATTTACTCAAGCACTGTACACAAATACAAGTTTCAGGTACTATATACTTTAATATTTCTATTTTCTGCTGCTTTATACTTCCACTTGACTACATTTTGGAGGCAGTGTTGCCCTGTTTTAGATGTTTCCTTGCTCCAGCACACCTTATTCAAATGGCCAGCTTATTGTCAAGCTTGGCTGAAGCCTGCTAACAAGTCATTCATTTGAATCAGGTGTGTTGGGGCAGAGAAACATCTTAAGCAGAACCAGGACTGCAGAACACTGCTACTGCCATTACATTGTGGAATCAACAGTAACCTCATAATTAGTTAAAGCAAAAAGTGTGTAATACATCGAGCTACTGCAAACCCTTTCACCATGTGCTTTCCACTTGTAAGAAACACTGCACTTAAGCCTAACTGAATACAAAAGATTTGCCACATTCAATTATCCCAAACATGTCCGTCTTCCTCCATCTTTGGAACAAAGATTTTGAAGCAGAGTGCTTCAAAATTATAAATAAAATGTTAAATTGTGAAAATGTTCTGTAAAAAGCCTTAAACGTTTGTTACACACGTATAAAAACACACTCTTGTGCACACACACCCTCGTCACTACACCCATCCCCTCATGTGATACAGATCTGGGTTACTCAAAGCACATGCTCATATTGATCCTCACTGTTGCGATGGAAACACGCTTATGATTGACAGTGCCACTTAACCCTAATGCCAACAAAATAGGGCGTTATTGTCATTGGCATCAAATTAGCACGTCTCCTCCGCTTCATTAACCACTATGATGAACCTCCTCCCTGAATTCTAACAGCAGCCGTTGAACGCTGACTGTGACAGGTGTTGGAACTGGAGAGGGTCCATATCTCTTCCATTAAAAGCATGACTCTTGGATCTGGGCCACTGTCGGTTCATGTGTAAATGTATTTAGCAGGACCCTTTTTGCGCCGCTGGCTGCATATGATGCTGTCATTTTGAATTGTGTCACCTGCGAGTACCCTATTGAGCTGATATGTCAAATCAAAGAGAGGCAGATTTATGCATGGAAAGTGTAGGGCAAATATGCACTGCGCGTTTCATTCAATTTGTGCTAGCAATCTGTGTGTGATTAGTGTGTGATCTACTCCGGCTGCAGCTCATCACACGATCAGACAAGGACCTCCTGCCTTCAGATGTATTCAGAGGTCAACTGTGAAGCAGTGAGGGGGACCTATTAGCAAAAATGGAATATAAGATAATGTTGTAAAACATATTTCTATATGCTCTTTGGAGGATGTGAATTCATCTTTTATCTTTAAGTGTTCACACTCTGAACACAGCACAGTGACATTTCCCCAGGCGGTGGCAGCCACAACATGCCAGTGTTTTTCCTGTTGCCGCTGTTTGATTTAGAAATAACAAAATAATAATTATAAAAAATTTATATAAAAACAGTAGAATAATTTAACTAACAAAATAACAAAGAAGGGAAGGACACAATAGCTCCACAGATGTTGCTACATTGGGGAAACCAAGTAAGAGGAATCACTTAGAAGCTCTCAACTCAAATACTGACCGAGAGGATTCCTGCCAGGCGATCTTAAGGGAATAAAGAAAGGTTTAACGACAAACTGGGAGGATAAGTGCAATACGCTCCAGAGCACAGCACTGTATTTACTGAGGAAGCTGAACTCGGTTGTCAAAACAGTCATAACTCTGTTTTATAGATTGTGTTTAATCAAGTTCCACTTTTGTCCTGATCTGTTGGTTTGGGACTCCGTGGCTGTCTCAGCTCAGTCTCTCTGCTCTGTATGACAGACAACCTGCTCAGAAAGGCCACCACCATCTTAGCTGACCCATCCCACTCCGAGCACCAGGGCGGAGGTGCAGGGTCCCGAGGATAAGGAGCTCCAGAGCTCACAGCAACTAACCATGAACTCTCATCCAAGTTTAATTGTTGCACTTTGCACATTCTACTACTTAACTTTTTTACTCATTGCGCTTAGTAAACTTGATGTTTGCTAGAGTCTTTATCATCGTTGTATGTACAGTACAGTTCATTTCTAGTCCAGTTTTAAGTTTGTATTGGACAAAATGAAAATGATAAGCTGTTAAAGTGTAATATAGTAGTTGTTAATCAATACAAATATCCAAATGATTGTTTTGGCAGGTACTGAGGATTCTGGCTGTCAGGCCAAGGTCTATTTGATATCACTGTGTTGGTGTCGTTCAAAGAATATCATAATTAATGTTGTTCCTGGACCATTATTACAACCGACTAATCACACTGTTATAATGTCACAGCTTTGTAACTCCTGTTGTTGTTGTTTCTGGAACATCATGTTTAATGTTGCTCCACGATCATCATTTCTGCTTATGAAGAAGCAACGACGTCCACATTGTGAATAAGCTGTTGTGGCTGAGTGGTTTGAATAAAGAGCTCTCACCCAGAAAACCAGGGCTCATATCACATTTATTTTGTGGGGAACACATTCTCATTCCCATCTCATCAAATTCGGTAGCTTCGTCAGCGACCGTAAGCTTCAAACTTTAGCACTCTACCTACCCCTCCAGCGTCAGTTTTTGGATGTGAAGGGCTTTTGGATGACAGTTTTGGCTAGGTTAAGGCAAAAAAAAAGTACTTTTAGCGATTAGGAAAAGATCTTACTTTGGGTTAAAATGACTACATTCAATCTCGTAACATGAGTTATGTACAAGCACATGACATCCGTTACATCACATATGTAGGTTAACATATTTACATTACATAAATTAAAAACGGGATGCAAATCCCAGTCTGCAGAGGGGAAGTCCTGTGAATGAACCACCAGACCTCCCCCTGAATAAGACCTTCTTTGCTCTTTACACTACACGACGCTATAGGGATACCTAACTTTGAAGCATAGTGCTACTGACTAGGCAGCTGTATGTGACGTGTTGGGAGTGAGAACAGTCTGTTGTAGGAAGGGGAACAAAGGGACAGCTTTGAAGGAGCAAAGCTCTTGGATTTGGATTGACCCCCACAAAAAATATTGGGCGACATAGTAGAAAACTTTTCAGCTTATGTGTTCGCTGAGACTACAGTGATCAGTTTGCCTTGCTGGCATTTGACTGACAAACATCACAAATCAACACACAACAAAAAATTCAGAAAACCCCATTCCATCTACACCTGCTTTTTTCCTCTATGTCTCTCTCCTTCAATGTCTCTAGATCTTTTTGCTTCTCCTCTCATGCCTCCACAAGCTTCGATATTTGTTCCCGTCACTTAATTTCCCTCACTTTGTCTCGTTCTCACCTCTCCCTGAATCGCTCCTTTTTCCATCAGTCTGCCCTTTTGTTTTGCTTTCTCCTCGTCCGGGCCAGTTCCCCGGAGTGCAGTCAGTGTGGTGCGGAGAGGTCGGGGCTGTGAGCAAAACACTCTTTCCTCTCCACTTCACACAGGGCTTAGAGATGAGACAAACACAACTACAGACAGATGAAGCTCCTCCGAGAGCTTTCACCATGTGTGTGTGTGAGCGGAACAGATCATTTCTCAGTGGCCAGAAGAGGAACCTGATAAAAGCAACGGTACTACTTTGTGAAGCACTGCTGAACAAAATGTTGCTTGTTCGCTCTTGGCAGGTTGTGAAAATATGAATTTGCACCTTCATATACATTTTTACAATCTGTCCATACAAACAGTTACATAAATTAATGTTTGAACATCCCACCATTATTCTGGAGCAGCTATTCGTTAGGAAGTAGGATAGAAAAAAGTAGGAAGATATAAATAAATGAGGAAGATGAGAAGGGGAAAGCAGAGAGAGAGGCAAGAGAGGGCAGAGGGAGAGAAAGAACAGATGAGATGTTGCGTTTGATCTTTGATTCCTCCACAATCTTCTTTTTCACAGCCGCGAAGAACACAGACAAAGTCACAGACGCCGCAACACAAATCACCTTGGATGCACCGTGTTATTATGAGGCTGCAAAAAGCCCAACTTTAGAGAGTGAACGAGCAGCATAAACAGAGAGAAAAAGGCAGAAAGGAATGAAAGGAATGAAAGAGATAGTGGGGGAAAGAGTGTTCTAACCACCTCTCTCAGGTTTGATCTATAATTCATATTTCATCGCCATGTACGCCTTGAGAAGATCTTTTCAACTTCTCCCTTTTTTATTTTTTTTACCTCTACCCATCTCACTTTTTCTCCGTCCTTCCTGAACTTCTCTCTGTGTTTGCGTCTGTTTCTGTTCGCCGATGTTTGACTTTTAGACCACTGTCATCTGAGGCTGCTCATGCATGACATCATATCCATTTCCTGGATGCCTCACAGGAAGAAGAAGCGGTGCAATGGAGCGTGACAGAAAAAGGACCCGGAGGTCCGGGGCTAAATGGAGCAGAGCACCTACCTAAACCCCCCGACTGACCACTGTACCACCACAAGTAGCATTGTTATTCTTCCATCCCAATTGACTGGGCGAGAGGCCAGGGGATGTGGGTCCAAGTTGATGCTTGGGCCTGATGGGGCAGTTGAAGAATTTCTAGTAGGGTACCAGGGTAGATTCCACCCAGAGCTGTGGTGAAAACGTGAGAGAGCTGGGGGTTGAAACTCAAAAGCAGTTGTGGCAGCCATGTGGAAAGAAGCAGATTATTTTTGCTAGAAGCTAGGGCAGGAAAAGCAGGACATGTGGCTTGGACTTGGGCAACACAGGGGCCAAGGGAAAACAGAAATTGGATGATATGAACTACAAAGGATAGTGGGGATAACTCAGTGATTGAGGTCAGTGAAATGTCAGAGATAGAGATTGCAGCCAGGGCAATAATGCCATTGTGGGCAGGATGGAATCGTGAATCTGTGGTAGAAAATGCTCTCTACAATCCAAACATGGATTTATAGTACAGTACGTGCCTTTGGAGAGGTCTTTCAAGAGAAGAAGTGAATGCAGTCTAAATGCTAGATGGGCAAGATCTAAATTTACTGCTAAGGATTTAAATCTTCAAATCAACAAGTTTAAATCCATAAAAATGGTGGTTAAAAAGGTCAATACTAAAGCTGACATAAATATCGTAGCTACTCCAACAGTTGTCAAAGGCCAACACGAGACCCAAGACTGAAAACACTAGTACTGACAAAGACCCACATTCAGGTGTTTGTGTTTTGTGAAAAAGAAGGAGCCTGAAACGTATTAATCAATAGTACAATTTTGGATCAATTTCAGGATCAACAAATCAGATAAAAGCTGACTGGGAATGGACGAGTTTTAAATTACAGCTCAAAAGACACAGCTGCAGCTAATGAAAATAAATGGATGAAGTAAAGCCCCAGTCAGACAGGATCTATTTCTCCAGGAGAGGTTGAGTGACTTTAATACTGCATGTGGTTGCAGTAATTCTAATCCCACAGATGTGGACATTGTGTGTGATTCCAATTGACAACGGTGACAGCATTTTTCTACAGTCATCCTTAAGTATCATTAACTACCTTTGATATTTTGACAATGGCTGAAATGCCATCCTGAATGAGTCAAGTTGGTACCTGGCAAATATTTTATTACTTAATTTTCTTAACACGGTTTGTTTTGTCCAACTCTAGCAACAGAAATAGAGTGAGGGATTTCCGAATTTAAGAAGCTGCAATGACTGAAGTTGTAAATTAGTGTTTATTGTTTTAAGACAAACCAATCCCTGGAATTAATGTTGACATTATACGTCTCTGCAAACCATGTGTAGAACAGAACATTTCTTTGTTTCAACTTCACGTTTCTTTAGGTTCAGTTATGTTGTGACAATGCTGCACTTATGGTCTGGTTTGGCTTGTCATGCTTTGGTTCAAAATACCTGCTTTGGTCAACACAAACACGGTTGGAGTTGTCTCAAGGTCTCGTCAGAAACACCCGGTTTTGTCTGCACAAACATGGCTGAAGACGTCCCGACTTCGTATCAAAAATATCAGTTTTTCTCGACACAAACATGGCTGGAAAATGTCCCAAGGTCTCCTTTAAGATATCCAGTGGTGTCACTCTTACAAATGTTGAAACTCAGTCTTGATCTGCGGTCACTGGCTTGGCAGTCTTCTCGCCTGTAACTCCACCAACCCTACTTACCCTAACCCTAACCCTCCTTTCACCTCCCGATATAACATAAGCATGTGATGGGAACACGTTGGTTTGCTGAAATGCTAACTGGCAACATTTTATCCTGGCGACTGGACTGTTATACAAGTGAACATTTTGTAAAACCAAAGAAAAAGAAAATAGTACGAGGCATCATGTGCCAGTTACTGATTGTAACTGAGTCAAATCTGCACAATCACAAAATACAAGCTTCTGAGAGGCAAAAGGAAGAAGAAGTGCATCAGCTCATCTTTATTTTGTTAGTTTAAAATGTAGCAGAAACAACACACGGTCACCAAACACAAAATGTCTTGTTTCTAAAATGTGTTTTATGCGGTATTGTGCCTTGGCCTTCGTTTATAGAATGCAGGCATTATAGCCCTACTGTTCATAGCTTATACATCCTATTGATTTTGGCTGCAATATCCTGGAGGTGTTTCATTTTCAGAAACCTAATAGATTCATGTTTCCTAACATGAACTCCGACAAACACACTCACAATCTATTAGAGGGATACCACTCTTCCTCCACACACGCGTGCACATATTGTGGGGGCAGCTGTGGGTTTACCATATACTGTTTCGCACATACGAGAGCACAGGTTAAGCTGTGCTCTCGATCAAAGCACAATACATTTGCCACTATCAATGCATGCGTTATCCTCCAGCCTACCCACTTCTACCGCTGCTGTCATGGCAACAATGTATCAATGCTGAAGGCGCGAAAGCACAATCACTGTTTGATCACAAGAGGAGCATGGAAAAAAGGAAGAGGAGGAAAAAGGGGGGGTTGAGATTGTGAGTGAGAGTGGTATGATGAGCAAAAGGAGGGATGGATGCATGTGAAAGAGTAAATGGGGAATGGATGATAAACGGGGGGCACGGGGTGTCAAGAGGAAGAATGAAGAGTGACAGTGTCTGAACTGATGAATCAGCAGTAAGTTGCTGTGCTTCACTGTCATATTCATCTCTCTTTTTGATTCCCGGAGATGGAGGCAGTAATCATTTGGCCAACACTCCTCCATGGCAGACTTGATATGGGTAGAGTGGTGCCACACTTTCCTTGAGATGTGTGATACACTGCCAGGCATAATGTTGTTCAATAACATTTGATATTAGATTTTGATTAGCTTTGCCTTCCCTGTGATAAACTAGGAGCTCTATCTCCCAGATATTGTGTTTGTACATTACTGAATTGTTTCCAGAATTTTGTCGTGCTCAACATTGTAATCGCTGCCTAGATTATGTTCACAGACAATGTAAATTTGAGTGAAAGAAATGTGTTAGCTAGAGTCACAAGGAGGTGGCTGATTTGGCGGCCATTTGAACTGAAGGACTCTCACACCAGGGTTCACATCCAGATCAGTCTGTGGTTGAGTTTAGGCAACAAAACCACTTTGGTTAAAAGTGAACTGTAGAATATGGCTAGAATTTGAAGGTAGCGCCACGAACAAGGGAGTAACCTATCACCACCGACAACTGCTGCTCTTTGCTTGCAATCCTTGGCCGTGGTAAGCTACCGTTAGCTAATTAGCTCGTAAAAGTGTACAGTTGTATTTCTCTGTTTAGTAAAGAAAATATACGCGAGAGTATTTAATTTCTTGACATTTGTGAGTTGATTTGGTCATTGATGCTAACAGCTGCCATGTATTTGCCAGCTGAAACTACAGGGGCTAACGGACTATTGTCTCTTAACCAAGTTGTGCCAGTAACCCTAACCCTCAGATATAATGTAGGTGCTGATAACAAAAAAGACTCATCACATCATAACAACGTTATGACTTAAAAACTGTTGTCTTGAAGAAAACATGTATGAAATGCTGTGATGGATGGATTCCCTGCACAAATCAAATAACTATTCTGCCTAAAGGGAAACAAAAAGGTCACCAAGAGTGTCAAGAATCATACCATATCCTGATTTTGCGGCTGAAATGACATGGCAGCTCATTGGGATGAAGATGATCCGTTTATTTCTGGATGTAAACCCCTTCATCAGGATGCACTTCTGAAATATTGAACTACAAAAGGCTTGTGTTTGCATTTCTATGTGTAACTGTGTGCATTTCCATGAAGGCGGACCTATGAGCCCACTTGGGAGAGCGATGTGCCGTGCTGACTATTTATGTGTATGTCATGAATATTCTAGATGCCTAATTGCATCTCACAACATTGAGGAATCCATCGGCAAGCCTGAAGGTAAACCACAGAGAACAGGAAGGAGCAAATAAGCAAATACAAAGACTTTCTTTGTTTCTAGAAGCTTATGAAACTTCCCTGTCATTACAGATGTAAATTATTGGGTTTTCAGCTCTGTTAGCTGAAAATGTGCCACTAAGATTGCCAAGGTTGCCGTTTTGGAAAATGCTCTCACTGAGCTCTAACATTACACAAGCACATTCACCAAATGGCACACTGTGACATCAGTTCATATTCTATCTAAATTAAGAGACACAAACAAATCAAAGAGCTTGATGTCTCTTTGCTAGTCCCACAACCCTCCACACTGCTCTGATCGCTCATTTATATTTCAGTCAGAGACACTTCAGTTGAGGAATTGAGCCCTTATTGCAGATGGTTATACAGCTATATCTGCTGCAAAAGGCTTCACTCAGAAAGAAACCAAGCAGCAACAAGGATTCTGCCGGGAGCACTAATCCCTCAGAATCATAAGCACATTAACTTTAGTATGCACAATTCAGAGAGAGAGCGCTGTAAACAGATATAAGATTTTAGCCAAGTCAACAATATTTAAAAGCACTAAAAAGAAAGAGGAGGAGGTTAGGGTGATGCAAGGTGCCGCAGAAACAAGATGAGACATGAAGAAAGAGGGAACAGAAACCAAAATCTGGACCAGAATGACGCCGGTTAAACTGGCACTACGGAGGAGTATTCCTCAAAAGCTAAACAGCTTAGCGTGCTTGGATAAAGGCTGCTGCCTGCATATGGCTGCCTCTGAATGTGTTTATGTGCATGTATCTTGGCGTAATATTTGATGCAAACCTTAGCTTTGACAAGCAAGTCAAAATTGTTGTTAGATCGTGTTTCTTCCAGCTCAAGGTAACTGTGAAAATTCTGTCAATTTTATCACTGGCTGATTTGCACAAAGTTGTGTCTGGTTTTATCTTTTCTCAGCTGAATTACTGTGATGCATTATACTCGTATCAGGCAGGGCTCCCTCCAGTGTCTCAAAAGGTTGCAAAATGCTGCTGCTCAGTTATGGATCAGCATGTTTGAGGGGCAGGGGCAGTTGTACTGTATGCTGTGGGGCACCAGGGTGCAGAAAGTCGTGATCGGATGGTGATCCACCACCTTTTGTCCACTGGATGGACACCCTAGAGGGCACTTTATCACATTTTATCAACCATAGGGGCATCATTAAAGCAGTGTGTCTTCACAGCAAGGTTTAGACTTGATTGCTTCATGTAATTGAAATAAAGAAAGAGCAGAACTGGATAGAAAATAATGTACTGTAATAACGGTGGCTTAGTGAAGTAAAATCACGATTCCCTCAAGAATTCCCACTGAGATTACGAAGATTGGTCTGATCAAACCTTTTCTAATACTATTTTCAATTTAAATCAAATTGGTAAATAATGATGTTAATCTTTCTCTGTTCCTATTCTACTATGTTACTTTTGGGAGCAATGACAGTCTAGTGTAATGTTATGATGTCCCCCCAGTGAAACATTCCCAGCCAGTCTTTTTAAATCATTCATTTTTTTAATACTACATTGGCTGCGTTTGTGTTGAGTGCAAAGTGTGAGGTGAAACTGCTGTAATGTAAATATCTGAACGGGACACAGACTAGTACCCCGAGGTTGCCCAAGGTGCAGTGACAACACAAGAGAGTTTCTTGTATCAAAAATTAAATTTGACATTGTCAGGAACAGGACTTTGCTGGGTTTGCTCCGCTTATCGGCATCCTGACAGGCTCAGGGACCGCATTCAAACATTGAAAACGTTTGATTTTAGGATTAAAAGAAAAGCTGAACCCACACTGTCTCATTCTTCTTCTTAGCCACTGAGCTGCATGCCTCAAGGTCTATAAAAAAGACATGATTAAATGTCTCTGTATTTTATTAATTTCCTTTTTTATTAGTCTTGAATTGTTTGCTCATGGAAAAATATGTTTTCTGGCTAAGGTACCCCTTTCTCACAGTAACTCTCAAATTTGTCCGAATCCTCAGCTGGCTGTTTAATGTTGGGAAATTGGTAGCCTTGAGCTCAGAGGAGGGCGCTTATTGGAGGATCAGAGGAATATGTTATATTTAAACTTAACTTTTGAATTTACTTCACCAGAGACAGTGTGTCTTTGTGAGTCTGTGCCCAGCAGGTCCACACAATGACTGGGTCATTGTGACAAAACAGGCCATTTTTGGAAGAATAAAAAAAACCTTGGCAGGGAAATAACAAATGAAATATATCACATTTTCATTAAATCTGTTTGAGAAGGATAAAAACAGTGTAAGTCATCACTGTTTTTCGATCTTGAAATCTGACTGATTGCTTTAAAAAGCTGTTTTTTCTTAGGGGAACAGTGGAGCATTCTGGGTAGTGTACATGATAAATATAAGTATCCCTACAATGTAGAAATTCTATAGAATAATTTTGAGATTATTTTCAGATTACTCTGGCTATTACAGTTAAAGTTGGTCCCCCAAGCTATCCTGCTGATGACTGTAGCTTCATATTTACCAAACAGACATGGGAGTGGTAGGTGATAAGGAAATGGACAAGTGTTTTTCCCAAAATGGTAGACTTTTCATTCAAGGATTGGCTCTTAGTTGGATAGAAAGGGAAACATCTGGATATGGGTTACACTCAGAAGCCATCCATTTAAGTTCAGCTCTCTAATTGTGCTCCACTCACCATGTAGAGCCAAGTTTCTACCCAAAGTTTAGTGCCAGGGAACTATTTTTTACTCAAGACCACACGCCATTTTTGCGCCTGAATGTACCCTACCAGCAAGCTGGCCTGGACTTTGTCCTAAGTCCATTTGCAGTATTCTTTCTTATGTAACTCCATATTGATGTGTCGAGTCATCATTTACAAAAAAAAAGCTGGTTTGGGGATTTTTCAGAACAATGGCTGAAGTTTAATACTGCAAGTACTCAACCAATCAGAAATGTTCAGCACTGCTAGTCCCGCCCTCAAAGTTCCTGTACTTCTCCTGTAATTATTACACCCAGACTAACGACCTTTGTGGGGTTGGGGGGTAGTACTTGGTCCTTGCAGGGCAAACACACTGAGTTCCTCCAGAGGTTCCTAGTCCTGCAGCGAAAACACGGCTATAGTCGTTACGTTACAAGCAAATGGGATTGACACACAGTTTAATCTCATTGTCTTTAATATCAGTGGGCACAGAAATCAGGTCCAGAGAGAATAAAGTTCATGGCTATGCTGAATTTTCTGATGAATCAGAGTTGACTGCAAGTTAAGTGACTCAGCTTAACTGCAAAACAATGTTTTTATATACTTTATATTAACTTACCAACCAATACTCTTCTGAATAGTACAGTATCTTATTCCCAGTGTATATTGATTCATTTGTATTAACTATGAGTCAACAGTGAGTCCAGGCAATGAGTCATGGTAAATAATGATAGAGATGGCAATGACTGTCTGGAGCCCCAGATGGACGCCTTCTCATACAGTTAGCCTGCAGGCCAGCGTCCTATACTGACTGCAACAGATTATAACATGGGTCAGCTGAAACCCTACACTGGTTCAGACAGTTGAGCGACTCGTGCTGACACATGTGACATGAGTACTTCCTATTAGTACGTGTAAATGAACACATAGGAACACATGCACAAATACGCTGTTTTCATCTGTTAGTCTGTTTTTCTTTTGTTCTGTCTCTTTTCTTGCCTCTCACTGTATTTCTATCCATCTTATTAGAGTAAGTGACTAGTGTGCTTATTGATTTTGTTTGAAGTTCTGTTGTAATTTGGCGAGGATCATATGACGTGGACTATGTGATGAGACAATGAGCTAAAGGTTTTTCTTGTTTTGTCCAATCTCAATTTGTTTTCAAGTTGTTGTTTTTTTTTACAGTATTTTGTTTTTTTTTCACAACAGCTACTAAAAAAGACCCACAAAAAAGCACCCAATCCAAGAAATGGACAACAATTAATGCCAATTAAGATGTTGTGACTGTATGTAAATAGATAAATTCTCATAAATGTATAGTATGTATGTAAAAGTATACAGTAAGCATGAGCAGCGTACTTTGTGGAGGGGAGCAGGTGTGCTTTGCTTAAAGCAAAATGTTATATGCTCCAAAGAGATCCAGTTGGCAGACATGCAACAATGCAAGCAAAGCAGTGTGTATGCATGTGTGGGTGGGGGTGTATACTTGTTCTTGCACTTCAACAATACACTTAGACAGTATGTAAGAACGATGAGCATCTGCTCCTGGACTACACTTAAACAGAGGCATGTACTGTACACAGTATAGATTCATTTATGCATGAGCAGTTGTACATGCATGGATTTTTAACCTCCCTTAGTCCTCCCTTGATTCCACATTATTATTGTTTCTTTTGGGGGTGATGCTGACAAACCTTCTGCACTGCTAAACTAGGCCACTCCGTGGCTGCCGGCAAGAAAAAAAAACAAGATGGAGAGACAGAGAAGGGGAAAGAAGAGAGGGAGATGAAGAGGAGAAAAGGAGGTAATGAAGAAATTACATAAAAGCGTAAACTATCAAGCTAGTCACTCCCTGTCCTTATGTAACAGTGCTCCTTAATGTCACAGTGACCCACAGATTGCTGGTATTATCGCATCACACCAGAGAAGAAAAGCAGGTAGACTGACACAATATGAGAACAGATAAATAGACTGATAGATAAATAGATTTTGTCTCATTTTAACAACAGGCGTTGCAAAAAGAAAAGAATGACATATGAGTGGTGCTTTAATATTTGTGCTTATAAGCTGCTCAGAGTTAAGAACATCAGCTCAGTGTCTAAGAATCTGCCTAAGAGGCTTTAATGCTCATCTATGATCTATTGTTTCCTGTAAGTAGTGCAGATTCAACTCAAAGCCTTCTTTATTTTGAACCCGGGCACTGACGAAATAAATGGTGTTCTTTGATACCGCAGATGACGCAGGTGCAACGTATACCAGGGAATTTGTAGCACTGTAATTACTGATTGAAAAAACCACAACCTCTCATGACACATTCCCATGTTAAAGTTAAGATTTCGTCCCTGCTGTGATGTTTTACTGGGTGGAGCTCAGGTGGTCGTCCATTAATGGGCTCGTTGGTGGTTCTGTCCCCGTCTCTTCCTGTCAGCTCTATTGGTGAAGACGATATGCATCCCTGTGCTTACTCTGGTTACACTCACGGAGGGCCAAATCTAGAAATGTGAGTATCACTGTGTGATACCCAGCATGGTGTTAATGACTCAGACATCATTCTTGGATCTCACCAGGTTTGTTTATTTAGAAGCTTTGATTTTTTTTTACTAAGGAATGATAAACGGTAGTAAATAGATGTGCGTTATATCAAGAAAATCTGACTCACTGAAGACTGACTGATTAGCGTTTATTCCACGAATGTTTTGCCAACAGTTTCATCATTATTCTAAACCTGGCTTTTAATACAGTATTGTTATTATTCACAACACCAATTCCCAAAAAGTTTGAACGCTGTGCAAAACGTGAATAAAAACAGAATGTAGTCATTTGCAAATGAACTGTGGTTATTCTGTGAAATCTTAATCATACTGTTATCCACTGTTATCACCACAGTGCCCTTTTGACTTAGGCTCTGTTCACATTTGGCATCAGTTCGCAGTATTTCGATCACAAGTGGACAGGTGTGAACGCCTCAAAGATGCTTTGAGAACGCATTCGAGATCCGATCACTCGGAGGTGATCTAGGACGCATGTCACCACATTCTTTTAGCAGTGTGTACAGACGTGTCGCGAGACAACAAGAAACAAACCACAACAACAATCATATTGGACTAAAAGCTGTCTGATTTCCAGGTGGTTCACTTCAATGTAAATTAGGTACTTGGGCTCTCTTAACTTGCTGATGTTAGCAGCAGATGTTTCTGAATGCATTAACCATAGTAATGGAAATATCCCCAGACTCCCTTACAAATCGTATGATTTTTAGAGTAGTTGCATGAAAAAAAAATCTTAACAAACTTTGCGAAACAGCTATGGCAAATTCTAAATCATCGGTGCCTTCTTGTGAATTCAGCATTGAATACAAAACATCAAGATGTTTCTTTCCTTGTAAAAGCCTGTCTGCTTCTGTGTCTCAAGTGTGTCTTACCTCATCTGTTTGAACATTTATTAAAGAATATAACATATTGATGGTGAACATGTCAAATTTTATAAATACTATATACAGTAACTAATATATGCTACTTCTTGTCATCCATGGAGAAAGTCACCAGACTCCCTTTAAAAAACACTCAATTTTGAGACTTGTTGTGTTAGGAGAAACTGTATAAACTCTGTCTACAACACATTCTTAACCATTTGGGCCTACTTGTTAATCTATGCATAAAAACATATCCCTTTATCACAGTGATACATATATGTGTATTTGCATATAACGTTGGGAAGTGAGATCCAATCACACTTGTGATCAGATCACTCAGAATGGATGGTGAAACCAAATGTGAGCAGCCTCTTAGTGGTACATGTTAAATCTTGGGACTTGTCTTCTTGCAGGTCTTCCTACTTGGTGTTAAGTGTTAAGGCAGCACATGCAAAAATGCTGATCCCTTCAGTACTGCGTGGTAGTGAGTGTCAAAATAGATTCAAAGTTATTTATATAAATAGGCATGTAGACGGGGATGTGGTGGGAAGGGAGAGAAAATGGAGGCAGAGAGAAGAGGTGAAACAGGGACATGGGAACAGAGGAACGGGGCTGATAAAGAGAACAAAGGGCTTGACACCAGATATGAGAAGAGCTGTGACAGATCACGTTATGAAACTCTCCCATGGCTCTGAGACAGGGAACGTGTGCGAGAGACAGGAAGTGTGAGAGAGAGAGAGAGAGTGTGAGAGACAGAGCGACAGCGCGTGAGAATTAAAGACAGTGAGAAGGAACTTTCTGCTCTGGGGTCAAGAACATCTGTCCTCAAGGAGTCAGATGATAGGTTGATAGGTTACTGCACATATTACACCACAGAGAAAGAGGCGCGAGGCAGGCAAGGAGAGAAAAAGCAGCAGAGAAGGAAAGGAATGAAGAGAGAGCAAATAAAGGATGGTGTGACCAACAGAAGATAAAGACAGAGGGGGCAAGAAAGGGGGCGGAGGAGAGCAGAGATGAAGAGATGCAATTAGAGAGGGAAGTAGAGAAAACCAGGCTCTGATAAACTACACAGAAAACAAGACAGAAAGAGAAAAGATAAGGGGGAGAATGTTCTCAAATTTAGATAAAAAGGCGCAAGAAATGAAAAATAAACAGGCCCGGGGTGCAATAGATCTGTGATGAGATGCAGACGTTTGAGTGCAACATTAATAGTCCAACTTGATAACTGCATCAAAGGAAGATTAATTGCAGGAGGCGTGTCGACACTTTCAGATGTATTACTAGTGGACCGACTGAGGTGACAGCTGATGTCAAAGTCACACAAACAACACCGCAAACACACACAAACATTTGCAAACATCTTCAGAGAAGGAAGACAAAAAAGCACATTTTTAACGGTTTGTGTTTATGTGAAGGTGATGTGAGAAATGAGAGACACACAACACCTTCTTCCATCCAATTCCAAAGAAAACAGTAGTGTGTTCACACATACAAAGACTCACACATGCACAGACTCTAACACCTTATTCACTGTGCAGGAGTCCACAGTATAGTCACTGCTGTGTGTCTTAATCATAGTGGGAAAAAGATGAAAAGGTGGAGAATGCTGTCTTTCGTCAGTCCTTTACAATCCTGTTGAGGCTGTAATATGTCATCATCAGTTGAAAGGGGTTCAATAATTTTTGGAGTCAAAGCACCTGCACCTGCATAACTAGATGTGCACGGCAAACCCTGGATGAGATGCTGAAAATATTCCATTGAAGGCATATATGTAACTAAATAATATCCTCAACAAGTAAAAAGTCCTTTGCGTCAAAGCTACCTCCTGAGAGGTTATCCATCTTTCTCTCCTTTTCCCATACTCCCTGCTCACTCTCCCTCCTGCTGTCTCCCCTGATGTCCCGAAGCGTAGTCCCCCTGCAGAGAAGTGTATTATCTCACACCGGGAGTTTTAACTAAGTGCCACTTCCCCCAATTACCATCTTTAAAACGACAAGATTTGTCAACCACAATCGCAGTGCTTGGAAAATCGCCGACACGGAGCTGAAACTGAGATTAAATGCATGTGAGAGTCCACATGCATCAGCACCTGTCTCGGCCGCCCCGAGGAACAACAACGGTGGTTCGCTTGGTCTCTCGGGGAAAGAGCTGAGATTTTTCAACACTTTCTACACAGCCGGTTCAAGCCTCAGTCCCTGGTTTTCATTTTTCCATTCAGAATAATTAGACCGTGTGGATTCTGTACCATAACAGCAACGTCAAACCTCTCAGATTCCTTTCTGCCTATCAGTCATCTCTGACATTTAATGTGTTTCATGGAAAATGCTCAATTTTTTCTTGCATCCCTTCTTTTTTTTATCCCGTTGCTACTCACTGCCGCCACAGTCTACTTTCGCCAAGGGACTCATTAAAGTTTCATCTCACCATATCTTACACATTGTATGAGCTTCAACAATGTTTAATTCTGTTGGTAGTTTGGAAATACATGATGGTGCATGTATAAGTTAATGATTAATTTTATCCCTCCCTTGATGCTTGAATGCAGCACGCGGCAGTAGAACTGAGCACGGGTCAAATCAGCACATCCCAAAGTTTTAAATATTTATGAAATCAAAAGTATTTCAGGAGAGTTATTATCACTCTTAGCGTAGCGTGGATCTTAAACCTAACTATGCTTCATATGAGTTTGTGTTATATTGTGCATTTACAACCCCAAGCTTAAGCTTCAGATACACAGCCCTTATACTTGGGGTGGTCTTGTTTGTTCATGGTAATTATGTCTCAGATTCGACATAGTATAATGCCACAAGTGAAGCTCCTAATCAAGTTAAGTGTGATGCCCCAATGAGAACAATTGGAAATGTGTGCAATTACAGGAGGATGTTAAAATGTAAAAACTGCATCATTAAGTGTGCACAGCAGGTTATTTTGTGCCATATCCTGCACACATACTCTACATGCATGCACACACACACACAGACGCATCGGGAGTTAAACTAGAAGAGTACATTTTGTTTCTGGGATTAAACAGCAGCTCCAGATGTGAGTAGATGCTTTAATGTACTCACTGTTTCTCAACTGGACACACACACACACACATTCGGTACACAAGATTAGTCAACATTACAAGCTGCCCAGAAACACTGACCTGGATATAAACCTGTGTGTGTGTGTGTGCTCAAGTGTGTGTGAGAGAAGCTTATACATAACATTAGGAGACTTGTGTGTTGTGGAAGAGTTGTTTTTCTTTGAGATATCTCTTGATGCTGAAAGGCCTTGCGGAAAACACACAAAGATGTGGATACACAGACAAAAAAACAAGCAGGCAGTTCTCTTGTTGTATTTTTTTTTTTCCTGTCTGCTTATCATTGTTCTCACACACACTTCTATATGTGCTTTACAATGAAACAATAAGCCATATCAACAAAAATCTGACAAAGATAGTGAAGAGTTTAACATACAATGCGAGGTCAGTATGCGCCCCACTGTCCGGGCATACAAGTGCTGCAAATACTTGAGAGGCTCTCTGACTACATTTCAAAGATTTATCACCACTTCAACCTCCCTCTTTCTCTTTCACCCCAACCATGTGGTCACTCACTATTAAATCATTTCTCCAGTATTTTATATTCTCACTTCAGTCCCTCGCGCCTCCATTCCCACCACACTCCATCCTTCCTCGACTTCCACTCTTAACCTTGCCTCCCCCCCTTTAATTGATCGTCTCACCTGTCATTCTCTCACTATATCTCCGTCTCTTCATTCTTTACTCCGCGTGCTCCACTCTGAACCGGGTCTCATTAGTCTCCCACTTGAAAGCAGATTCTTTGTCTGATGCGAGCAGCCCAACACGAGGCTTCTGCTAAAGAAAGGCACTTTAATCAAACTGGATTCTACCAGAGTGCAGAGTTAAACTTGAAGAAAGAAAATTTCAGGTAAGTCAATCAAAATTACACCCTGGGGAAAGTTTAAAACCTTGATAGTCCACAACAGACTTTAGAAAAGGTTTGAATTTTAGGGGCCAGCATAGGGAAGCTAAACTCATGGCAATATGGATACCTTTTCTCTTAGCACTGACGTTTCATTAGTAATTACACAATAGAAATGTTCTACCTAAAGATCCAGTGTGTAGGATTTAGGAGGATCTTTTGGCAGAAATGTTTATAATACATATATACATAATTATGTTTTCATTAGTGTATAATCACCTGAAACCAAGAATCGTTGCGTTGTTACCTTGGAATCAACCCTTATGTTGCTACAGTAGCCCAGAATGGACAAACTGAACACTTACTCTAGAAGGGGCCTTTTGTCTTTTTAGTGGCCACCATACAAATAATATGATTTCCTGCTTTTTTGAGCACTAAAGCATGTAAACCTATTCTAGTAACCCAAAATAAAATGATGGACCTGAAATGAGCATAATATATCTCTTTGAATAATTTGAAAATAAAAACATTATGCAAATTAGTGATTATCTAATAAATACACAGAGTATATAAACAGATTTGTTCAAAAGGGATTTCTTTGATTACTCTGTGGAGATACAGAACACTTATCTGCACATATTGCATCTTGCTTGATTGACAGACAGCACACAAAGGTGTGACCTGGGCCTGTGCGAGGGAAATAGCTATAGAAGGGGAGAAGGGATGTTGAGATGAATGATTCAAAGATAAAATGTGAATGGGAGGTAGTTGAAGGCCGGGTGGCTGAAAACCAGACGGATGATTAAATAGATAGAAATAAAGTCATATTCCTGAGTGCGACCCTCTCTTCTTCATATGGATACAAGGGAGCTAAAGATCTTCATCTGCCTTGCATCACCAAGTTGACGAGGTCAGATGGTGAAAATGGGTCGCGGGTCGGAGGAGGAGGTAGAAAAGAAAGCAGTGCTGGATAAAAAGACACAATGAGAAAAAATATTTCGAGCAGAGTGAAAAAGAAGCGTGGGAAAGAGGGAAAGCTTTTGTGATTAGAAGGAAAAGTGCGAGAAGACAGAGAGCGCGAGTGCCTGAGAAAGTGAGAAAGTGATAAAGAGAAGGAGAAACAGCGAGGGAGGAGGAGAGACAGCGAGAGAGCACGAGATGACAAAGAACAATGTTGGAGAAAGTAAACAGCTGTTTTTGAGTCGACACTTGGAGACAGATAACAAAAGCAAGCCTCATTATAACTCCTATTGTCCCCTGGGCTGCTTTGGAAATTTTAGAAGCCGTCATCTTCAGTTTACCTGCTATACTCTCGCTCTATCTCTCTCTGTCTCTATCGCTCTCTCACCTCTCTGACAGCTTGGCAGGGGTTAGACTATGCTCCCATAATTATGTCTGGATTTTTTCTCTTTTCTAGCTGACACCCTCCAGCGAGCCACAGCAGGAGATCCAATTTAAAATGAGGGAATCAGTGGCTGTACCTTTCCTCAGAGCAGTAACAATGTCCAGCAGCCACTCTAGGTGGGATGATGTACATGGAGTTCAAGTAAACACAAGCTGGCGAGCTAGCACTTGTCTGTCTGTCTATCTATCTATCTATCTATCTATCTATCTATCTATCTATCTATCTATCTATCTATCTATCTATCTATCTATCTATCTATCTACTTTTTCCTGTCCTCTCTCGAATTTTCTCTGTGGGCGACGGTAGAGCATTTCTCCGCCGCCATGGTACGAGCATGTAGGCATATCAGCATATGGCTTGTGATCATACAGAAACAGAAGCTGGTTGGAAGAACAATGGCTTCGGTTGTGAGAACAATGGTTTAATACACGTCTGACTGCAACGGTAATGAGCGCTGCCACGTTCTCACCGTTTTGTAAGCCAAGTGTTGCGCACACATGAGTTCCAAGTTTAGCAAAAGCACACAGTATAATGTGTTTAATTAAAGTGGCTGAATTTAACTACTTTCCTATGAGAAGTGTGCGTGTGCTCACAGGTTTCCCAGGGATTGAATTTAAATCAGATATTGAGTTCTACAACAATGTGGCTCATAATTACATATGTAGTAAAAAAGAAAAAAAATATTGAGGTTTAAAGCTACAATGACAAATTAGTTGTCAACTATCAAATTAATCAACTGTTTTAAGACAAAACAGTTAAAATTCTGTGATTACAGCTTCTTAAATGGGAATCTTTTCTTGTTTCTTCACTGCTCTCTGACCGTAAACTAAATGTCTTTGGGTTGTGGACAAAACAACACAATTGAGGACATCATGCAGGGTGCCATGTTCCAAAAAACACAGCGAACGTGACATCTCAGATGCCCCTATGGTAGATGCCCTCTAGGGTGCCCTTCCAGTGGACAAAACATGGTCAAGTGCCCTCTCTTCACTATATACGACTGTCTGCATACTGGTGCCCCACCGCATACAGCTGATGCCCTTTTCAGTTTTTTTTGCCCCTGCCCCTCAAACATCCACCACTGGTTTGGATAGTATATTGTGTAACTAAACAAGCTGGCTGGAGGATAGCGTCCTGTTACCATGGAGACGGCTGAAACCTTTTGCCAAAGCATTAATGAAAAACCTTGCTGGCTCTTCTTCTGTTGGCTTACACTCATCAGGTATTGAGCACCTTACAATAAATCAGACAGGGCTGCACGATGTCTGTTTCGATCCTGCTCCTAACAAGTAAAGTACAACAATGATGGTCTTATTTTATACTGGTTTGATATGATAGGCTGTCACAATGAATTTAAGATTTTTTAAGAAGAGACATTTAAGAATTTGAGATAGTTATCATGACTATATTTTATGAAGTGTGAGCCTCAGAACTAGAACAACAAAACACCTGCTTTGTCTCTCCATCTTTTTTCTTTCCTTGACTTGGGGTAAGTTTTTGAGTTGGACTGTCTTTGAAGCAACCTTTAGGTCTTTCTACCTATTTACCAACCCATACAGTGTGTAGTATGTGCTAAGTAGCTAACAGGTCGCTCTCATTCTAGGCTACCTAGATAATATAACCCTGACATGCTTCCCAGGTTTAAAATAACACAGGGCTAGGTCTCAGACGACACACTGTTCCTCATTTAGTGCTCCAGATTCATCTTCTTGGCAATGGATGTGTGTGTGGTGGTGGTGGTGGTGGTGGTGAAAGTCTGTGTGAGCGCGCGTGTGTGAGCATCTTAATTGAGACCCGGCCGTACACACATTCACACAAATTATGGCCCAGTAATAACTTCCTGTAACTATTCTAAAAATACTGTGCATCCAAACTTTTTTTTAAATGGCACAGTTGCTTATTTGAGCAGACGGCTGCAGCAGAGAGCGGCATGAAAAACAGCACGGAGCAAAAGGTTGGATGAAATACGGCGTCGCTTGGGAGCTGAACTCAAAATCAGTAAGTGGCACCTCAGTTCAGTTCTTCACAGAGCTCACCGCGTTCTTGTCAGCATCTGAGAATCTGGTATTTGTACGCCGAGCTGAGTCGCTTGTTTGTTTACTGAGCACATCAGTACAGCGGTCCTGAGTCTTGTATTATTTAAGATTCTGCAAGTATCAAGCGTAATCCTTCACAGAAATAATGTGAATAACAGTCACTAGTTCAAAGGAGTTTTTACTGTGCTCAAATAGGCTGCAATTTGTCTCATAGTCATCCTTTTGCAAGTTGTAGACTAAGCATGCAGTTTATTTGCGCAGATCAAATGGAATGAGATGAACAAAACGAATTACAGAACATCTAAGAGTGACCTCTGACTGCCACTCGTGTCATAAACAGGATGAAAAATCCTGCAGAACTGTGAGACTATAAGCAGTGCCTTCTGTTCAAACAGATGTCAGACACAAAGAAAATCACTAAATTGTTGCTATAGCATCACTTCAATGTAATTTCACACGTATACACAGTATAACACAACAATTGTCACAACACTGACACTGAATAAACAAGTTTGATGACTGTTGAGGCCTTTTTGCAGTGGTGGAAAAATAATCAAAGCCTTACTTACAGTTGCAACATCACACTGTTTCTAGAGTAGTGGAATTAAAAGTACATTATTTGCCTCTGAAATGTAGTGGAGTAGAAGTAGAAAGTAGCCTAAAACAGAAATACTCAAGTAAAGGACATCAAAATTGTACTACTGAGTAAATGAACCTAGTTACTTTCGACCAATTCTTTTTTCAGATGAAAATTTGAAAAAGGGGTTTATCATCAAAGATGTTTCTAAACTGTAAGATAAAACTAGGTGAGCTATATCTTTCATTACTACACCAATGGGTGTCAAATGACTGTGCCTGGCAGCACACTCTATTCAAACGTTTAGATTCCCTCAGAGTTATCAGTGTTGGACCTCTCTCTAAACTGCCTTTTTATTACAGTAATAGTTTCAAGTAGCCTTAAAGTAGCCTCTCAGTCAATATCTTATTAATAGCCCCATTCTGATTAATTTCTATCAGGTTTCATATCAATCCATAGGGCAGGGAATTGACTCCTGCTCTCTTCGCTTGAAAACATATCCCTTTATTAGAAGACAGAAAATCGAGACTGTAGGAATGATAATAATACTTAACCTGTGTGTGCACAGAACAAAGAACAACAAAGAACAAAATACGTCAGATAGCCCCACAGCGGTAAACTGGCAGAAAAGACCAGCAGTTTTTACGTTAATGGCACCTTCTGAATTCTTGGATATTAGTGATACTGTAGATCGGCACTACACCTTTGACTGCACAGGTGCCCAAAGTGTCAGTGAAACCTCACTGAAACAGAAAAAGCTTGAACAACCAACCACAGAACATTTCTGATCCTTACAGTGGACTAAACTGTCACGGAAGCTGAACAGTCCTACAACAAAATCTATGTGAACAAGGAGTTATTGGACTTGGTCATGGAAGGATTACAGAACGGGCCAAACGGGCACAGGCCCAGGGGCCCACGGGATCAGCTTCTGTTTGACGTGACTACAAATTTCTTGTTGGAAAGTCCATCAAACTACCACAAAGAAATGCAAAACTGACAACAACGACAGGAAAAACCACTACAAAAAGATGCAACATAACAGCAAAGAGATGGAAAACAACAACAAAGAGATGCAAAACGCCTACATAACAACAAAGACTATGAAGAAATGCAAAATGACAACAAAGAGATGCAAAACAACTACAAAGACATGAAAAACAACTACAAAAAGATGCAACACAACAGCAAAGAAATGCAAAAACGACTACAAAGAGATGCAAAACGCCTACATAACAACAAAGACATGCAAAACAACAACAAAGACTATGAAGAAATGCAAAATGACAACAAAGAGATTAAAAGCAACTACAAAAAGATGCAACACAACAGCAAGGAGATGGAAAACAACAACAAAGACTACAAAGAAATGCAAAAACGACTACAAAGAAATGCAAAACGACTACAAAGAGATCCAAACTGACTACTGAGAGACACACAACTACCACAAAGAGACACAAAATATAATTGTTGTTTCGGTTGGGTTGGTTTTTGCTCCCATGCCATGTATGGTGGGTGGGGGTGGCTCTTATATGCCTGTGCCATGACCCCCCTCTCTCATGAGCCATCCAAGTATATGGTCATAATCTCCAAGCATACACACCCATCCCCCACAGACCTCCCTCTTTTTCTGAGAATAGTAAACATTACAGATTACATGGAAAGGTCATAGCGCTCATGAAATATATATACTAGATACACAGTAAAAATACACTCACACAAATACACTTCTCCCTGCTGCGAGGAGTATCCCCCCATGAAACAAGCACACTCCAAGAAAACCCCAAGCTGGGTGTGGATGCACAAAGTCACCATGGGAGAATAGTCTGAATGATGTTTCATTCTTTCTTTGATCACATTTCTCAAAGACATTTCTTCCTCTGCCTCCACCCTTTGACTGTCAATCATTATATTATATATCAGCTGAGCTGCTGTTGTTGCTTCTGGATTAGGTTGTTTTGCACACATACTGATCTGATTACAGCACTAGATGGGTCAGCTTATGCAACATGTATGGCTCCTCGCTGCATATGGGCCACGTCTCGTTCTCTCTGCTGTTTCTTCTCCTGTGTTCTCCCACTCGCTTGGTTTGTTGGATATCCCTACGGTGCATCAACAAGACCACACTGTATTTAGTTAAAGGACCAGAACAACGAGAACCACGTCGGTATACATATCTTTCTGGATGTTACCAAACTGGCCATGTACTTTAAGACAAACTCTGAAGGGGTTGTATAACTGCATGCTTTGTTTTGTTTTTATTAATAAATATGCAACCAATATCTAATGAACCACCTATCTTTCTGTTAACGACTCGTAAGGGGCCTCTTTTCCCATTTTCTCTGTTAGTTAGAAAATGTTATGTTTTCATCTGATGGAGAACAGGGTCTTGTGAATGTTAGCATAGATTAGCACAGATAAAATGAGGCTCGTGTAACTCCTGCTTCCCTTTGTCTTTCTCATACTTCGCAACGTTCTCCACCCGTACCAACGCTATCAAAGCCACAATGTCTATTCATGTCTCCTCTGTTCTGTTTTCTGTTTCCTCTCAGATTGTCCCAATTGTTTCCTCCTCCCATTGTGTCAAATCTCTTCTCTTCTCTTCTCTTCTCTTCTCTTCTCTTCTCTTCTCTCTGAATATATTTCCTGCATAAGTAATTCAGAAGTTTGATAGTTGCTCAGATAGTTACTGTATGTTGTAGGATATACTGTAACTTGAGAACCATATTGGACTGTCTTTGTCTTCTGCTGAAATATGACTGCAATTACAGTTATAATTGCGATTTCTCTTTGGTTTCTTTTTCTGTCACTGCTGGCACTGTAACACACACAAGGCACTGATAATTACTTCAAGGATGGAGCTTCATTAGCCAACAGACCTGGCAAGCGGATTAACACTTCAAAAGAGTGGAAAGGGAGAATGAGGGAGGATGTTGGGAGCCAGAAAAGCATGAGGTGATGTTAAAAAGATGAATTTAAGCAAGTGAAAGAGAATTAGGACGGAGCAAAACATGAAACATGACACACCATGAAAGAAAAGTATCACTCTCTTTCCAATATCACTGAAACATCTTCAGCGCATGTTCGCCTCTGTGTCACTGGGCCTATCTAAGCATGTGTGCACCATACCGTCTGTTCTGTGGTTCTGAATGCACCCATGCAAGTAAAAGCACATTGCAGGACCGGGTGAAGTAACACATAAACATCTATAAACACAGAGACGGACTGACAAATGGATTGGGAGGAACTGAGAGGGAAACAAATGACAAACAACATCCTGACAGGTTTTTTTTTTTCTTTTTCACCATTTTTCTGCGTGGCAGCTAGACTCAAAGCATAAGCTCGCTAACAGCGCAAACACTGAACCAAGGGAGGAGAGGGCCGGGTGACGTAACCTAATATGAGCAGGATTAACAAATGCTAGACACAGCATACTGGCACACTGACTGCCACCGCAAAAAAAGGAGTAGGAGTGGCAGGAACACAGTGAGAGAGGGAAAGAGAGAGAGATGAGAAATATCAAAGCTAAGTGTTTATTAGTTTATTTTTGTATGACCAGCAACTGTCTTTCACAGACAGATGGAGAGGAGTGAAAATATAGGCAGCCTATTAGCAAGAAAGCTAGAGAGACAGTAAAACAGGTGACAGACAGAAGTACAGAGGTGTGAGTGTGGATAGGTGGATTTCACTGTGTCTTCGCTTCCTGCTCTATATCTCGTTCTCCTCCATCACTGCTGAATTTTAATCAAAGCTGAGACGTGCGTGTGTAAACTGAACGGTAGTGAATGAAAGACAAGACAGCCGAAGAAGACATAAAGTGAGAAAGTATTATACGCCTTGCATGCCATAATACAATATACAAAGTTTAACACGCAGGTAGAAAAGTCATGATGTGTCTAATAATAACCAGATTACTGCTATTCCTTCTTTTTCTTTGCACTTCTTTGTAGGTTTTATCCTCATGCGTCATGTTTTTGTTTGCACTTTCATGTCTTTGTCTTTTCCCACCCCTTTTTCCTGCTCACCTGTGTTTCATTTGCCCGTAACTCTTTGTATTTTCTCATCTGTTCCCAGGCTTGTTTTCCTACTCGTGTTTTACCTGCGTCGCAGCCCTTGTTCCTTATGTCTCCCTGATTTGTGTTTGTTTAGCTTTGCTCTCTTGTATTTCTTGCTTTGTTGCCTTTATTGCCTGCCTTTTGTTTTTGTGGATGTCAGAGTGAAACAAGACGGGATAAAGACAGAGACAAGAGGTGTAAACCAAAACATGACACATGAGGATGAAACCTACAAAATAAAACAGGAAATAAATAAACTGAAACACCAAACCATGACAGGGTGTGCAAAGCAAATAAAGTGTTCTTGTAACCTCTGAATCAGGACTTGATTGACTGAAAATGATTGAAAATGATTGAAAATGATTGAAAATGATTAAAATGATTGAAAATGATTCTGACGGTTGGGTTCAACTTCTAACAATGTTTGTCAGCCAATAGTATAACGTCACATGGTATCTGTGTTTTCGTCGGCGATCAGTAGTCTGCTAGTTGCCCGTTTGTGGGGGGGAAAAAAGTCAAAATTTTGCAAGCTAGCTTTAGCAATGTTAGCTTGGCAAACTGGCAACCACTTAAAGGGGGCAAATGATTCGAACAACAGCAGCTGCAATGGAAGGGGTGCGATGGAACATTAAGTGGCTGGATGTTTTCAGTAACACTTTTGAAACAGAAGAATTCTGCATATGAAAAATGGAGAAATATGAGTCACTCACCAATGAAGCAAATTAACTGGATATTAAAAGGTAATTAATGGGTGCCATTTGTTTCCCAGCTATCTGTAATGCAAGTTTACTGATGGCAATCAAATCTAAAGCGAGCTGCAGTAACTCTTAGCCATCATTAAAGTCGAAAAGTGCCCTCACAGGACATATTACAGCCACTTTGACATCTGCGATAATGGTAAAAGCCAAGTAATAAAAGTTTTGGTGGATATCAGTCAAAATAAGCTCAGAACTCATCAGTAAAACATGTCACACTCTTGATGAGACTCAAGCTGTGAGGTAATTTAATGCTTCTTCCCTTCAGCCCTTCACTGGCAGCACCCACACAGACAAGACTCCAGACAACGCTGACACACACTCTCTCACACACAATGACTTTCCATTTATCACTTCCGGACTGCTCTGCACTCACACATAGTTGTCACACACACAGAGATAGCCAGACACAAACATACACAAAGTCTCAGTTCTAGGCTGCCACCCAATCGATAATCCCATTATAGCTGAAAAGGCTCTTTTATTTGTTCTGATTGAGTTCGGGGGGAGGAAGAGGCACGGCTCATAATTAAAGCAGGATTTGCTAGATTGATGGTTAAATGGGATGGATCGGAATGTGAGCAGACACTTGGGCTGTGGCACACAAGACAACACTGCGATAAACTATCCATCCCACAAAGACACCGGCTTACATTTTGACTCTCTTCCCTCTTACCCCCCTGCTTGGTCGGTTCCTCTTTTACTCAACAGTACATGTACTGTCTTGAACTCACCTTGAATGTAGTGAAGACCTCTGTGCAGATTTTATTATTTGTTTGTGAGGGTACAGTGAAGAAGTGCTTTCACTTCGTGGAAATTGGTTTCAGAGTGCATTTATAGGCTCAACGTGTAAGAAAGGGCCACCTGTCAAAGGTTAGGCTGCTCCAAACAAATAGGGGGCAGCAGATCACTGGGGTAACCGCTAACTACTGCTCTCTGTACTTTTTGCTGTAGCTATCTCTGGCTGCAACTAGCTGCTATTAGCTAGTTATCTCCGTTAAGCAAGGCTCTGAATTTAAAAATCAACTTTCCTTTTTGTTTTTTTTAGTTTGCGTTAATGACAATAAATACAGTGAGTACTGTGTGTTAGACTGTGTCGGTGTGCAACAGCTCCCTCATGCCTACGCTGCCTATCACAGTTCTGTGTCACGTTGTCATTGCCATTGTTTTAAGTATGGCACCATGGGTTTAACGATACAGTACACTAAACTTACAACTACACTAAAAGCAAGCAGCTCATTTCAAAACATCAGCTAAGGCTCAACTAGTTCAGTCAGTCTGGTCAGTTTTCAGTGCAGGCAGATCAGTAAAGGTTGCAGTCACCATATGGATGAACTTCCTCAAAAAGTTTATAGAATACAAGAGTTTCAGTTTTCTTCCTGTTTAAATAGGCAAACAGAAGCGACCACTAATGCCACATATCTCAAATATGGCCAAACACTGTAGCTTGATTGCTCTACAGTATTTAATGGTTTGGGATGAACCTTTCAGAATGTCACACCGTATTATGTGCCGAACTGTATATAACCTTTTCCCGTTGCTGGACGTTAAAGCTAAAGCTGGAAGGCACCATCTCATGACATAATACGGGTTTAATATGCATGTCAACATGTCCTTTCCATTTGTACAGACACCGCTGTTTCTGAAAAACATTTCCAACAATTCCCCTTAACAACTGGGAGGCCTGAAAAATCCAAAGCTCTTTTCCTGTCTCCTCAATTTCCTGCCTTGTTTGTGGAAAACGAGCACCTCTCTCCACAAAACAAAAGGACATAAAACATCCGACACATAAAGGCTGCAGCAGTCCAGGAGCACAGCCAACATGTGACTGGAAGCAGCCATATGCAAACACCTGAAGTGTTAACATCATTTAGCAATGCTGGTAATGTCTGTGAGAAGGGTAAAATTAATGTATCCCTAAATCTCATCAAGTAAGTCAATAATTGCCTTCCATAACAGCGCGTAACGGTTAATAGTTTCTCTGTTTTTTTAAACTGAGACAATATTACTGTCTGAATATTATCTCCTGAGCATGATTGGAATGATGTCAGCACCTTTGGCTAACTGCAATCATCACTAAAAAAAACAAAAAGAGTCTTATTCTACATTCATCATGTCTCTTTAATACCCCCTGTATGTGGTAGCCTACTCACCCTGTAAAGATGTGATTTGTATAATCACCAGATGTTGTTGGTTTGTGAATTTTGTTTCGACAAAAGGATCAGAACGTCCTGTTTGTGCTCCTGTCGGTCTCAGAAACAAAATAAGAGGCCCCTAGAGGACATTCTGCTTCTGTACCCGATTGGACCAAAGTGATTTGAAATGACTGATAAGTGATGGTGCCATCCCCAGAGCCTCCTGAGAGTTTCACAAGTGGGCTAAAAAGCCTTTAAATATCACTGTGTAACTGTGTAACTGTGTGACGAACCGTATACATTTCCACAGGGTCACAGTAACTGATTAAGCAGGTCACAGCTGATTTTATATGACGTAAATTCACATGGCATAACACATCATATTTACTCAGAGACGACCGAGAGAGACGAGGGGAAGGTCTCATTTTCCACTTTACAATCCATAATATATTCATATCTCAATTAGTAAAGCTGTTATTACTGCTGTGGCAGCTGTATCCCCCCTCCTCCAGTTTCTCCCACAGCTTCTCCCTCCCTCCCTCACCCCAGCTCAACATATAACTCCAGCTCTCAGATCATTGGCTGTTTCTCATAGACTTAACTCTGAAATTGTATTGCTTGTCCATAAATCACAGGTTAGGTCCTAAATACTTGTCCTAGATACTTGTCAGACCCCCTGACACAGTGCAAACCTCACAGACCTCTCAGGTTGGCTGAATCTGGATTAGTGGCTATTCTCAGACTGAGAACTAAATATGGTAAAGTTGCCTTCAAGGTTTGACGAATGTGGGACAAATTGCCTGAGGAGGTAACACTTGAGACAATGCCAACTACTTTTAAATCCACCCTAAAGACCTGTTGACCATTGCTTTTAATTATTCTTATTCTATATAAAACTTTTTGTTAGTTTCTCTTATATTGTTTTTTTGTATGCTTTTTATTGTTTTTACTTAGTCTGCTTTTGCAGTTTGCTTTTATTGTTTTATTCTAATTGTATTTCTGTGCCTACTTTTATTGTTTTCTTTCTTGTGATTTCGCCTGTGTAATCTGTAAAACACTCTGGGTTGCCTCAGGGTATGAAATGTGCTATATAAACACATTTCCCTTCCCTTGTCATCACTTGCCTTCTGTGTGGCTTTCGTGAAGTCACTGTCCTGTTACTTTCATTTTTGAGGGTTGACCTTGGTTCTTTCTTGTCCCCTTTCAATGACTGGGTGGTTTTGTCATGCCACAGCATAGACTAAGCGCACCAGCCCTTCAGCTAGTGACCCCTGCCTACAGCAGAGTTGGGGAAGGAGACTGCCAATGTCTTACATGTGATAAACACCGCCTTCAACCTTATTTGATTGATGTCCACGTTTGAGCCTTTCAGCAGAGAGCCTCAAATTCAAAGTGACTGGTGCTGCACGGAAGGAGTCATATGAGTTTATGTCCAGCGCACACTTGAAGCCATGTCTGACATTGAGGAAAATGAATCGTTGTGTGCACATTATTATATTTTAGAAAAGTCCACTGCACAGCTGAACAGAAAAAAACAGGTGAGGGAGGCATTAGTTGAGTAAATATGATAATCTTCAAATCACTCTGTTTGCCTCATTTATTGGTTGTAAATTAGCTCCACGGTGACATATTAAAGGTCAAATCTGTATTTCTCTATATTTTTTTTACTGTGAGTGGCACCGCTGAGTCTGTGAAAGTGATCTGAACAAAAAAACATATTTTGATTCAGAGATGGAAAGAGATAATTCAAATTCAACCCTGCAGGCATAATTGCTTCTTGCAATCCAAATTGCAAGACTAATTTAGATACAGTTACAATATTTATTGCACAGAGGAGACTATAGTAAATGAGTAGTTATATAAAACACCAAAGCGCATTCATGTATTGCAAAAAGTCTATTGTTTGGCTGATAGATTTAGCCTTTACTGCTGCTTGCTGTTTTGGTTAATTATAGTCACAGTGTAGTGGATACAGTTTACTTGATTATAATTGTGTCAGCAGTGATGTAGCATCTTCCAGTTGGTTGTCACAGTTTTATAAACAATACACAACAAAGCTGTGTTCACCTCAGTGTTATGCTTATTATACAGTGTGATGTACGGTATACGGTATTGTGATGCTCCTGAGCTGTGTGTTTCAGGAGTCAGATATTACAAATACCATATATTTACTCTTTTATTTTCTTTTGTCCAGGCTTTTTTTTCGCTTTTATCACAAATGTTCAGCTTTTTCAAATCAAACAATAGCTGACTGTGAATGAATTCTACATTCTACAAAAACTATAATATTATCTACTTTCAACGTACAAGGCGAGGATTTGAAGCATCAATGATTGTATATACATTACTCAGCCTTCAAAGACAGCCGCCGGCGGCTAAAGAAGGTTTTGTTCTAAGTGTCTGATAACTTTTGAACCAATAATACAACACATATGCTTTAAAAATTCATGTAAAGCGAAGTTTCTCAGCTTTACAGCGGAATCACAAACGTTGCATGCTCTGCAGCAGTGATTCGTCAAGCAAACCCTCGTAGTTTCTACCAATAACTTTTTTTGCTTTTTAAATTCTGGTAAATGTATCCATTCTCAGACAAAGCAAATGTAAGACTGGGACTTAAAACTGAAACTTAAGGTTCTCCTGAATCAAATACTAACACTTGATACTGACTGATAGAATAGGGCAGCAAAAACAAAATAAATACAGGACAGTCATGTTCCCAAAAAGTGTTAAACATCATCCTAAAATATTCATTTTTGTTTATCATATTGTTGGTTTGATTCTTCTTTTTTTTATGGCGCTGCTCATGCTCAAACGTGTATTTTTTCATTCAGTTCTCTGATACATTTGACAATGATTACATGTGTAACCTCCCTTCTTTTGTGATTCCTTATCGTCAGGAACACCAAGTCTGTTCCTGACAATAGCAATTAACATAATGACATATGATCACCACATATTTCATGAATATGAAGGTGGATAAATCGAGCTTTCTTCTGCTTTAAATTCGTCACAGAGTAGTGAGATTTTGCTCAACACTAGCACAGTAGGCGGAGAGAGGACGGAGATGAAATAATTACAACAATTACTTCTTTTATCCCTTTACTTTCTTTACCCCTGCCTGACACACACAGCACACACTCACATATGCACACCCAGAAGGAATATAACAGCTGAGGTAAGTGAAGTACTGTCAGCACTAATGACAGTGTTGCCAGTAAAATACGTGCAATAAAAGCTGGGAAGATGGCATTATACACGCCAGTGAAGACACTGATTAATGCTTTCACCCCTTTGCTAAACGGTGTGCCACAAGCCTCGCGCATATTCACACACATGCACTGAAGAAGCACATTTGACACACACATGGAAACACACATTCGGCAAGAAAGATGAGGCTACTGTTAAGCAAAGCACTACAGTGAGGTTGTGTTGTTGCATACACGTATGATTATATAATTACTGGTATGTGCTTTGTGTATGTGTATTTGACACTGCAGGTACATAAAGGTCAGACATGCTGGTTGTATCCTCGGGAAAACACACAGTCATACACACACATATGTGAATGAGTTACTGAAACACAGCCATTAGTCATACAGAGGAGTCCATGTTGGAAACACTGAACCTCAGCTCAGTACACAATAAGAAAGAAATTATCTTTGCAAAAAAGAACCTCCTACCTGATTCCTCTCGTCGTTGCCTCCTCACACTCCTCGGCTATCTTTAACAAGACACAAAAGTGCTCTCTCCTCAGCGCTGTGTATCCTTTATGAAGATTTTCTGGTGAACAGTTCTCCGAAGGTTGGCAGGCGGTTGAGGTTGTACAGAATAATAGTTTTCTTGCTCTTCTTGGACTCGCAACGGGTCTTCAGTGATTCTGCCAGGGAGACAAAACTGGGCCTAGAGCTGAAATAAAGGAGAAAAAAAAGAAAGATGCTTAAAGATGAAAAAATCCTAGATGAATTTCACATTACTGGGTATCATGCAATAAAAAGAGATATAAACACATTGAAAACAGCTAATTCAAACAAAACTATTCTAAATTATTGTACTTCAGCGCAAATTAGGTACTTGTCTTTATTTGAGTATTTAAATTTCATGCTACTTTAAACTTTTATTCTACGACATCTTAGAGGCAGATTTCAAACCACTGCATTTGTCTGGCAGCCTTAATTACTAGTTGCAGCACTTTATTCTCCTGCTGTCTTAAATTATCTTAAATACTATCTTTTTTAGCTGCTGTCTCTTTAAGGGCCCCCCTCCCAAATACCCAGTCTCCTCTGATTGGTCAGCTCACACACGCATGACCCATCAACACTAAAACCATAGAGCAGCTGTGCTTAATCAATACTTATACACCAAACTAACAGCTAGGCATGAATTGTGCAAATGTGTGACACAGTGATGTAGTGTGATGTCACAAAGTCACAGAATTGAAGGCGGGGCTACTGGTGAGGTGTTTCAGGAGCAGTGTTTTCTGTGGGAGAGAGGAGCTTCTTCAAGAGCATTTGAAAAACAATGATGGAAAGGAAAAAAACAAAGGTCTCCTGAGAGAATTTTACTTGTTATGAAGTATTTACAGAGTGAGTGTGGTGATAGTAAATGATCTGATTGCTTCACCACTGTGTAAAACCAGCAAATCTGACTGAGTAAATGGAATTCAAGTTTGATATATAAACAGCAATCACACTAATAATTACATTCAAAAGTGTCCTGACATGTCTAAGGAAAAACAAACAAACAAAAACATTACATTCAGTGTTAAAAAGAAATACCTTCTGCTAGAAAATATGTATAATTTAGATTGAGGCGAATAGAAAAATAACAGTAAATAATGCATCACTCAGCATGAAAGGATTTCAAAAGAAAATGGAAAGGCAGGGGAGTGGCAGCGTGGATGAATAGAGCTGAGACAACAGTCAGACGGAGAGAAAAAGGTGAGAAAGGAAGAGGGAAGTAGAGAGAGAGTTTTCAGGGGCATACAGATTTTTCTCTGCATCAAGACTGTGAAGAAATGCGCAATGGGCGCATGACAAGCATGACAAATAATACAGCTGAGACCAAAGAGATCTATCTATCTATCTATCTATCTATCTATCTATCTATCTATATATCTATCTATCTATCTATCTATCTATCTATCTATCTATCTATCTATCTATCTATCTATCTATCTATCTATCTACCTATCTTGACTTTATTTCTGCTGTGCTTCACTTAAATTAACATTACCGAGGCAGATAAGCAGGGTGACAATAATGGCTAATGATGCATCAGAAAGGTACAAGGTGACAGATGGCTTGGTCTGTAAGTGGCACTATATGCAGTATAATGAGATGCCACCTATCCTTCTGTTTCAGTCACAGAGCAGGACACCTGTCACAGCACACCTGAGGCCGACAGTACACAACATACTGCCTATCTATAAATAATTTGCACAAATAACTGTCAGAGAAACTGACATATACAGCTCCCTTTTTCTCTCTTTCTCTATTGGTCCTTTTCCTCTCTGCCTCTCTTTATTTCTCTCTCTCTCTCTCTCTCTCTCTCCCTCCCTCCAGTATACTTTCGCCCGCTCACTGGCACACACACACACACACACACACACACACACACACACACACACACACGCACGCACACTAGCATCGACATACCCACACAGACAGTCTAAATCAGTTAGGGAGAGCCCGGCCTGCTGCCCTGAAGTGAGCTGAGCGTGACATCTCATTTTCAGCAGTAATACTTGGCTGATCCTGCTCCTCCCTGTACAAGTTCAATGGAGAAAGAGTGCTGCATTACACTTGATCATGAATAAGCACAGTAAGTAGGCATGTAAGGACACGAGAGCACACATGACAAACCCATACCCGCTGAGGAAAACACATCCTACGAGCTCTCACTCACTGTAAAATATACTTGCAAGTGACGTGAGTGCACAAATTGGACATGTTTTTGCTTGCACCCTGCAGGCCTAAAACAAACACATAAGCTTACAATGTGGAAACACAAACACACAAGGTTTCACGTTGACTAGAGAAACAGATTAGAAGTGCCCTCCCAAAACTAAAGAAAGCACCTAATTAAAGATGCGCATGTTCCAGTGTTGTTCCTTTGCTCATTAAAACAAGCAGCACAAGAATTAAAGCACCGACAAAAAGTTGGAAAAACACTTGAGGCCTAATTATTGGTGGTTCTCACTTTATTTGAAAATCCGTAGACTTGATTATATAATATAGTATGGTAATATGTTGTTATGACATCTATGTCTTGTGTTGCAGTCTATCTACTGAAGTTAGCATGCTAACCAGCTAGCCCCAGCTCGTCCAGGTCCAAAGCTCCTTTGTTAGCGGTGGAAATACCAACATTCCTCTGTTGCTCCGAACTCCCGGTTCGTACTGCTAGCTGCGCTGCTAACTGAGCTAACTAGCTAACGGCAGCTACAGTTTCCAGCAGTTGGTGGTTACTCTATTGATATGCTGTCCCCTATTTGTTTTGTGCATGAATTTGATAGGTGGTTGGTTCTTACATACTGCACCCATAAGGATATGCTTTTGCACTACTATGGCAACCCAGTGTTTTCAGAACAAGGGTCAAAATGGATTTCCTAGGGAAACGCACTGAGTCTGTCAGTTGTGCTCTGAAGAAATATTGCCCAAATGTACTCTGCATTCATGCTTGAACTATTTCCATTTTGGAAACTCCAAGAGCTTTCCTCAGGGGATACCCTCAGGTCAAATTGTCAGCTTCCTACATAAGATGCCAAAAACTAATGGCCAGATTTCCATTAGATTTGCTGGGGATGCTTATGGTCCCCAGGGGATGAATTCTAATATGCTGGGTGAACTCTCTGACCTTTCATGTCGAGGCAGCGATTTCCAGCTGAAATCAAAAATCTGTTCTAAATCTGTCAAAAAATAAAAAACGTATGGAGCGAATGTGTGCACTCCAGAGAGAAAAACCTTTTCACTTTGGACACCCCCGTGTGCTTTCATCTTTCACAACTCTGTTCCTATGCCTCAGATCGATGGTGCTAAGCTAGAGCAGAGATTCTGCCACTATTTTTCATATTAAAAGGCAAGATAACGTCTTGGTATAGTAATGTGCAATAACTCTATCTAGGGTATGGGTTAGAGTTGAGACAAGAGCCAAATATGAAGAACCCAAACTAATCCAGCATGTTATTCATCATCCATGAAACCCAGAGGAAGGGTATGGCATGGTGCTCCCTCACCGGGCAGTGAAGCAGTGTGTTTTCTATCTAGTCTCAATGGCATCCTCAATAATGGATGGACACTCATGTCTGACTTCTGTCTCAGCTTCCAGTGTGTATTTACAATAGTGAAATGCTGTAGACACAAGATGCATCAATATTGAAACCAACTCAAACACACTTCTGTCATTTAAACAACTTTATTTGGCCACGGGCTTGAGCAACATGCCCCCCAAGGGACCTGGAGCTACTTGGCTTTTACTGCTTACATTTTCAGAGGTGACACCTGTTCAGCAATCCACACTCGAGTGTTAATATTCTCTCTGCTTATTTATCTCTCTCTTCCAGATGTACACTGTCTCTCTCCATCTCAGTCTTTCTCTTCCTCTCCCACTCATAATCACATCAAAGAGAAGCAGCTGCTGACACAATGAGAGGGTTGGAAGTGAATCAGTCATTATTCCTCTGTTCAGCTGCACACACATACACAAGAGAAGCCTTACTCATAGCTAGGTGCAGTCAGCTTTTTTATAGCCTCCACACCTTCTCATGGGTCCATGGGTGGATTACACAAATGAGTTGCGCATTTCATCAAGGTGAACAGTGTTAACTATCCATTAGCGGAGGAAAGGAAACGAGCAGGGAGATAAGAGAAAACCACTGCCAAAAGAAGAGACAAGATGCAAGTAAATGTGAGGAGAACAAGAAACCAAAGGGAGTCATTACAAGTAGATGTAGTCAAAGAGTGGCAAGATTACAGATGCAGCTTTCATTTGATGTTCATTAAGAATAGAGATCCGGTGTCTGCATTTCAACCTGTTCTCATTTCCAATGCATCAAATACGGCAGCTTGGTCAGTGTGGGCCTAAGCTTCAAACTATGACGCATTAGGGTATCCCTCTAGCAGCATTTCTGGAGGCACCCCTCTAGCGTGATGTTTTGATGTGCTGTGAATGTTAGGTGATGTAGTCTAAAAACAAAAAGGTCCATGTTGGGAGGAGGCTGCAGGGGTTGATGGGATGCAGGGGGCAGACTCAGGATGTTTGAAGGGCAGGGACAGGGGCGCCCCCTAGTGTGGGTGACCCACCTGAGTCCAGCAGTGATGGGATGGGTCAAACACAGGAGTGGGGTTATTGTCCTGTATGAACCAACAGTTAGCACTGACTTCGTTTTCACATAGGTATCTAAACTCACATGGCTAACGTACTTATTTTTGGTGCCTCAACCTTACCAAACTGCAACTGTTTCACAAAGCTGACTATGTGTTTATTATTCACCTCACCAATCTTTATCATGTCGACAAAGGACACCTGACTTTTTCTGGTAGTCCAAAATGTAAAACATGAAATGTTACTCAGCTAGCTATATTTTAAAAGTATAACCAGACGTCGCACATGTATTATTTCTAATTTGACCACAGAACTCTGCAAGTGAAAAACTAGAGGGGTCAGTAGAGCGTCATCAAGCACTTTCTACAACAATGTGGTTTTCAGTCAAAGAAAGGCGGACTTGTAGAGAGGACCAGTGACCGTACTCTGAACTCTAACTATAACTTTGGCCAAGAGCAGCAATTAGAGAGAAAATTAATCCCACAGCCAACCAGTCATAACATCATTTACAGTTAAGTGATCTTTCATCCTGTTCTTGGCACGTAATTAACACACAGTATGTGATTTCTGCCGCAAGGGGCCTCTCAATCAAAACAAACAAAAAACATAAGTGGTGTGGGGTCATCAGAATTGTTGGCTTTATTCTTGAACAACCACCATCGCTGATGAAAATGTATCAATGTGACTCAGGCGGAAATGTTGATGGACGAGGTTTTAAAGTTTTATTCACGTTATGTTTACAACGGAAGTTAGAGCAACAGGCGACCAAATGAAATACAGTTACAGTTTCGTTCTTTACAGCAATACTTGTGTTGAGTATTACATGTATGAAGAGTACAAAGAACTCATTAAATGTAATCCTGAGAGTCTGCGTCGTCATTTCTCTGTTTCGAGCCTCTTCTGTTCGGCTTTGTGTTTTATGAGTTTCTAATTTCAGAAAAAAGAAAAAATCTCGAGCATGAGAAAGTCGTGACCTCTCCATCTGTATCTTAGTGTGCAAACATCTCTTAATTAGCTTGATACAATGCCGACTTGATGGGAGATGTGCAAGCCTGTGATCTCACTGTACTGCATGTGATTTCTTGGTGTGTCGAGAGGGCAATGAAAGATACCTAATTATGCTGAAATGTTTCCGAGCACTTCATCATCTGTTCTCAACAGCCAAATAATGTGAGGGGAAATCTCCCTTGCACATGTATAAATAATCAGTCAGATGCGTAGTGGTCATGTGGACAATTCCCATTTGTAATTTGATTATGCAAACATCTAATTATAAATCCTCGTGCCGCATGATCTCTCTGAGATCATCGGGACAAGAGGTCAATTCAGAATGAATCATGTTAGAAACAGTACATGCTTCGTTTTTATTGCCCACATACAATCCACTGTGTGCTCTGTTCAAAATAGCCATGTGTAATGATGCTTTTACCAAATGCATGATATCATGTGTAATGTAGAAATAATTCTTACAAACAAAGAAAAGGATCTGTAGCAGCTGACAGGATGGCTACCTTTGTCTCACAGCCCAGAGGTGAACTCCAGCTGTTCCAAAGACACAAAAACACCAAACACTCCGTAACTGCTTTAATAAAAAAAAACCCTGTAAGGCAAGAAATGAAGCTGCCAACAAAGACAAATGTTTAATAGTCTGCAGAGAGCAGGTGTTAAGAACCGCGGTGATGTCACAAATTGGGGAGGGGGCAGGTGAGACGGAGCCTGTGTCACTGCTGGTTAGATAACGGTGTAATCGCCTCGATCAAGCATGAACCAGACATTGTTGGAGAACTTTCTGTCTTGTTCCTGCACGTTTCACACATTTGCAGACTTACCGCCAATTAGAACTGAAATGAGAAAATTACATCCAAGGAAGCATGAAAAAAACTGTCGGCACAAATGTTGTAAATTGTCACCAGGAGAACAGCATTCCAAGAAAACCCAGCATTACTGTACATTTCCAACGACACCGCTAAAATAGAAGTTTCTCCTTCATAGGCGGTTTGTAAATTGACAGCATGCCCACTACTTCCTGCCTGACAGAGTAAAAGGGCTGGAGAGGAAGGAGGACTGAAATTGAGCTTCCAACAAATACCGTCGTCTATCTCCGTTGCCCACCCATCTGTCTTTCTGTCCCTGTCTTTCCTTCAAGGCGCATGTGTCCTTAGCACTGCCAGGCAAAATCTGCCACTGAGGCTCCTAACTGCAGAGCTTCAGGCGGGTGAGGGACAGTGAGGGAGATAGAGTAGAAGGACAAGGAGAGCAAAACTAAAGGGTTAGATAAAAAAAGAACTTGACATCATTGACATATGTCTTTGTGCATGTGTGTGTGTGTGTTTACTGTGTGTGTGTTGTTGCATGAACCTGTCCCTCCTCTAGGTAGTCTGATGAATCACGAGTCTGATTCAAGAGGAAACCTTTCAGAGTGTGCGTCAGTGTGCAATCGTACATATGAAACACAAATGTGTGTCTATGTGGATTTAAGTGAATCCACATGTGTTTAATGTGCTGTAGGAGGGAGTGATGCATGCTGGGAAATGTGCAATTCAGTTGCTCAACAGTGGCCAGCAGCTCTTTGGACATACAGTATACACATGCCCACACATCCTCACACATACTGAGAGTAATCCTTCCGGCATAAATTAACCATTTTACCTCAACACATGTCCATGACAGCTCTTTGGCTTTTTCACACTTAAACATCTTTTTAGTGTTGATGGTGGCATGTTTACATTTATGCAGCTAACTGCTCTGTTCTTCCACTTTTATTCCACTTGCATAAAGCAGTTGAAACCATTCATGTTGTCAGCTACGTCTGTGAACATAAACCAAAGGTTTTCGAGCCAACAGCCACAATGCAAGCCTATGTTTTAACCAGGCCTTTGGCAGGTGGGTTTAGGTGTTGGACTGAGGGCTGGTGTTGCCACAGTCTCTGGTAGAACATTGGTGATTAGAGGGAGAAGACTTTGATAATCCTCCCCCCTTCTCCCTCTTTCTCTTTCTCTCTCTGTCTTCCTCTGCCTCTCTTGGGTGGTGAATAACAAATCTCTGTGGGTTGGGGATGCCGTCAGAATAATGTCAAGATAATGTCAGGGTACTGTCGGGAGAAGGTTTCTTTCTCTTTTTTCCTCAGATTTAATTTTCGGCACCCAAACCCCACGGGATATTGCAAAACAAAATGTTAACAATGGCTAACAGTTAAAAAGCTTGCTACAATGACACAAAATACATAAATTAGACAACTGTGGAGTTATGAGACGCACTAGTGGTGCCTCATGTTTGAAAAAAACGGCGAAAGTGCTCTCTTGGATGCCTCTGTGGTAGATAAAATGTGATAAAGTGCTCTCTAGAGTGCCCATCCAGTTAACAAAACATGGTGCCATCCCTTCACTATAGATATGTCACGATGTTCTGCTCACTGGTGCCCCCCTACATACAGCTGGTGCCCCTTTTTATTTTTTTTTCACCCCTGCCCCATCCACCACTGACCAGCAGTCACATTTCTGCTCTTTTGGTATAGGCTAACTGCCTCCCCACACCTTCAGACCCTGCATCATGCTAACACAACACAGATCAGCCCGTCCACTAAACGTAAACAGAGCAAACCAACTCAATCGTCAGAATACATGTTAGCTCAAACTGTGTTCAAAAAAGTTCAAACTGAACGTTTGTTTATGTTCCAACTTAACATTTGTTTAGGTTGAATTCTCTATTTCTAGGTTACCACTTTGCTAGGGTTGGAGAAACATCATGATATGGCTTAAAATACCTGTTTTGGTCACCACGATCACGGATGGAGATAATTTGAGTTACTGTGAAAAAAGCCTTTTCATCGAAACAACATTGGCCAGTTTTCACGCCATATAAACGTCTGGAAATATCTCCGGGTGTCCTTAAAAATATCCACCGGTGCACTTGCTGGGGCACCAGCACGGAGAAAGGGTGCCCTTTCTGCATGCTGGTGCCCCAGCGCATACAGCTGTTCCCCTTTTTTAATTTTAATTTTCGCCTCTGCCCCTCAAACATCCTGAGTCTGCCACTGCACTGGTGTGACTCGAACTGCAGTCGGCCATTTGGCAGCCTTACTGCATGTAATAACGCCACCTCCACCTCCTGATGTGAAACATTGACTGTTAACATTATATCCTGGCCACTGGGCTGAACAAACTGACATCAGACCTCCATCAATCTCCTGTTAAGACAGCAAACAAGCAGACCAACAAACTAATGCCTCTCACCAATGTATTCTCATCTGCACTAATAATAAAGTTTGGCCTGTAGCCAGTGTCCACACTACTACATTGCAGCTAGTGCTTATTGAAACAAAAACACAAAGGTCACAAAACATTGTGATAATTTCCACCTCTCTCAGCAATAGGTTAGCGTAGATCAGAGACATAATCTATGTTTGTTGCAGCTGAATCAATTATGTAACAGAGGAAAGTGTGGCCCAGTTTCTGAGTGACATTCTTAAAATAACTCTGTATTTGTTTGTGTCAGTCATTTATGCAAGCTGGGCAATTTCTTTGTGCCTGAAAAGATCAAATTTATATTCAAAAATATTGTATTTTCTCCTGCAGCAACACCGATTTATTTTGTCACTTAGATGGTGCTTTCGATTAATACCATGCAACTACAGGCGTGGGCTGATACGTCAGTGTTGTATTCAGTTTGTGATGTGTAATACTCAACAAAAGATGCTGATACCTATCTGACAGAATAAGACTCTTTTCAGGCAGCAGATATGTGCTCGCTGCCCTCGTCAACTCATGCATGCAATGGATTGTTTATGAGAAGACAAGAGATTCAGAATTTAAAAGAGTCATTCTTGCAGAAGGCTGCGAAATTAAAAAAAAATGTCATGTTCATGCCCCACAACACATTCACATCTCAATTACGAACCATTATGGCAATTCCCTGTACAGTAAGCTAGTAAGTAAATAATCACCACATTTTATTTAGAAATAAACATGTTTGCATATAAAGTACAGCGCAGGACAGTGCCACACACACACACACATGCACGCTCACATTCTCATGCACACTCGTCTAAGCTTTTGTCGCCTGGCTGGTGGATTAAGTGTGAGCATTTGTGAAATCATTTGAACCCCCTGGGGAGAAAAGAGGAGTAAAGATGGTGTGTGTGTGTGTGTGTGTGTGTACGTATGTGTATACATATGTGTGTGTTACTGTGTCTATGCAATTTTAGTTTTGTGCACATTTTACAGTAACACTGTATGTCTGCTTGTGTTTAGGCCAGACAGTGTGTCTGTGTGGCTCAGCTCTGCTGGGAGTACACACCAGTAAAACTGCAGGAAAAGGAAAAAAAATGTACTGGAAAATGAAAAAGAAGAACGAGTGAAGTTCCCTTGGCTTGTTTTAAAAGAGGATGCACAGCAATCGATATTATTATTGACCGAGGGGAGAGGTAGCATTTGTCTGACTATCGATTCCTTCAAGCCAACAGCTTATTTTTTACATTTCAGCCTGCATGACTCCAGACTGTGAGTCTGAGAAACTGACTCAGCATCACAGAGCATGAAAGAATCTGAATGGGCCGAACGTAAACATCTTTTTCCTTTTCTTTTTTTTTTTCTTCATTTTTTTAGATATGAATGAGGGCACACGCATATATACACACTGTCAAGGTTTAGTCAGTTTGTACTGAGAAATCAGTGTGTCTACTGGAAGCAGCTCCTGAGTGCAGATGTGTGTGTGTTGCAGGCTGCAGGTTAGGGCGAGAGATGTGTTTCTGATCTTTAATCCCATGGAATAAACTGGAATTATTCTGCCTTAAGTACACCTGTCCGTCAGTCTGTCTGTCTGTCTAAACACATTTCAGTATGCAGTCTTCATCAGTCGATCATAAAACACAACAAAAACAGCATTTAAGTAGGGCATAAAAAAAACAGTAAAAAAAAATGAAAAAAAGAAAAACTAACCACCACACACATATCAGCCATTAGCCACCTACAGTACAAAGGTAGGTTCAGTGTTGTAAAAAAAAAAAAGTAACAAAAAGATATTAATTCAATGTTTTTAATCTAAACTAAACTTTTTTTCTTTGCTACAGGGATATTTAAAAGTCATTTGTAATGAGTTTCATGATGACCTTGATGAAGGCCACAAGCCAAAACATGTTTATCTAACAATAAAAGATGAAGATTATACACAGGACTTGTCCAATCCGTCTCTCTCTATTGGCCTTGCCAGTATTTTCACTCTTTTATACCCTTGTGTGGTACTGTTTCTTTATTCAGCACAAGTCTTTTCACCATCTTAGCAATGCTTCTTTACTTTCAGTGGCCTCCAAAAGTGTGCGTGTATACACGGATTTTCCTCCTCTTTCACCCACACCAAAACCCTCTTCTCTCTCTGTCTCCCTCTTTCTCTCAGTTTATTATATTTAGGAGAGTTATGTGACCTGCAAGCAAAGCAAAATTCATATTGAATTGAGACGACTGCCTGAATGGGTGAATGACTGATGGATAAGAAAGAGAGACAGAAAAAGACTCTACTTTGGGATACAGTAGCTCAGGGGAAAATAAAGCTCTCAGAATTCTGAGGGGCTTCCAGGACTTCCTGCTCTGTTTGTTGTCTCTGTCTCTCATCCAAATGTGAGCGTTCCAAGGTATAAATATGCTTCTTACAGGATAAACAACATCAGAGTGAAAGGAAATGTGTAAAACTGTTGAAGACGGATTTGGAATAGTGCTGTGTTACAATGTGATGACTGATTTAATGTTATACACATATCTATCCCACGATGACAACAAATAGAAACGTTTAAATAAAAAGGTTTATAAGATTTTAAAGGGGCAGTAGGTACGAATTGGCCACCTGTTGAGGGTAACTCAAAGACTGAGAGCTCGGAGTGGTATGACGAGGCAGGTCGGGCTGGGGCTAGCTAGTTAGCATGCTACCTCAAGTAGAAATCTCTGCAATGCCGTACATAAACGATAACTGTTATGCCTTTAAGGTTTCAGGGAGAATACATTCTTCACAATCCTAAACTGATTCAATCCCTCATTTAAAATTATTTGTATACAGTATGTGTAGCATTTATAGTCCCCTTAGCAAGCTTACACATTGAGAGGCAACAGCCATGACTTTAAACTGACTTTAGCCCTGTGTGAAAGAAAATGCTGCCCCCTCATTCATCTGTCGGCTCAACAGTTGTGCCAACGCACAGACTCCAGCGAAGAAAAAACTGCAGGTTCATCCAGAAAATTCAACCTAGCTCAACTGTTGCAATGCAGTGGTGTATTTCTACTGTTGTGACACAGAAGATAACAGCTGTAAAATCCTGCCATAGTATTAGCCTCCGGTCACACACATGGATCTATCATTATTTTTATTATTTTGGCCATTTTATTATCTCAGATATTGTTTTGTTTTTTGCACTCAAAAAGAGCCCCTCTGCCTTTCATTGTACATGGAAGACATAAAAAACATAAATTCAGGCTGATTCTGGACAGATTTTGCAGGCCGAGACAACAAAACAGTTTTTTTCTGTAGGCCATGGCACAAATTAGAAACAGATCCTTCAGAAGAAACATACCGCCACGTACTCATCCAACTAAGCCATGCCTAGACATACAGACACACACACTAGCACACATGAAGGGGGAGCAGAGATACTGTCTCTCTGCGAAGCTGCAGATGCAGAGTGGGTGACAAAGCTAAAATATTTATACCCAGATCTTCGCAGCCTGTACCGGGAGAGGGGGGGAGATAGAGAGAACGATGGATAAAGAGGGGGGAAGAGGGAGAGATTCAAGAAGAGAGGCAGGCCACAAGAAAGAGGGCGAAGGAAAGTGTGTGTGTCCGTGTGTCCGTGTATGCGTGCGCGTGTGTGCATGCGTGCGTGCATGTGTGTGTGTGAGTAAGAGGAAAAGCAGAGTGATAACAACAGAGAGGGGGAGAGAGAGATGAGATGAGTGTGCAGCACAGATGCCAAATGAATCTAGGGCAGTTCAGAAAAAAAACAAGGCATTATTCCAAAATCCACTTTGGACGTGTGTGCAAGTATGTGTGCGTAATTGTATTTCTATATTTGTGTGTGTGTGTGTGTGTGTGTGTGAGTACGTGCGTGTGTGTGTGTGATGTACAGGCAATGTGTAAGCATCGGTCTAATGTGAGTGTAACGTGCCCAAGGCTGAATTTTTAAGAAGAGATACCACAACTTTCTTTTTTTAAAACTCAATCTTCAAGCTTTTTATTCATCACCCTTTAACAATTACAGTGCTCTCTGCATCACACCCACTCTTCTTCCAGCATGTTCTGCCTCTCTCTCTCGCTCTTCTCTCTCTCTGTCTGCCTCTCTCACATATCCATCCATCCATCTATTATCTATGACTGTTCATCCTTCGGAAGGTCGCTTTGACAATTTTCTTCAGCGAATTCAGACACTGGAGGATTCTGTTTGTGTGAGCATGGGTGCGGGTTAATAGGGGCGGTGGGTTGGCACAAAGCAAGATGACGACAGATGGTGTCCTTACTTAACACACATACAGTAAACACACACACTCACTAAACACTGACTAAACAGATACGCCCTCACACAGAGAAAGAGTAGTGCATGCCTAGCATGTACAGGTCATATTATACACACTGCCACACACGCAGATTTCAGTAAAAAGGTTTGTTGACCCCACTGAGCCCCCAGTGGGATGATCGTTTTAAAGAAAAAGTTGTTATTTTTTTATGTTAAATGATTCAATTTGAATTATTGCACTCACAATTCAATCCCAAATTGATTCCAAATGAAATAAGCTGCTGCCACTTTTATCAGCTATTATTTTTGTATGCAAAAATGTTACCCTTCAGGAATGTTTTGTGCTCATTACCACCAAATATATTTCAAATGACTGCAGCTACTTTAAAACTGCACACTCCCACACATATATCTCAGATTTGTTTGTCTTTTCTTCAGTCAGATGTAGATACTGCTTAAGACTTATTAGTGCACATGAACACGAGTGAATCAATTTGTATTGGTGCATAGTGTTCTGCAGTAAGAGCCTGAAAATAGCACCCCTATAACAGTAACAACTGCATATTGTATGAGTCATGTCAAGCACTTTTTTCCTCGGGAGATTATTAAAATCCAAAATGTGTCCAACACTGGGCTTCACCAAAGATCAAACTAGTTGGACACATTTTTCTTCCTTCATAGTGTCATACAGGCACTCAACTACCATACAGTATATGATCGCAACACAGAGTTGCATCTTTATTTAGAGGAAGACTGAAATATTATTAACTTACAGAAATGGATTTTATTTTTATATAATTGGGTTCAGAATCTTGATTCTTACATTAATTTTTATTTTTACCGCCTGTATATCTGAGCGGTATTTCCATTTGATGTAACGGCGATCAGATAAGAAAAACATGGCATCATGGGTTTAATAATTTATCCAGTATAAGCATCATCATCAAGCTTCAATGAAATGTTGATACAAAGTGATGAGGATATGTGATTCCTTCAAACACAAGAAACATTTGAAGAAACATTGGCAAATATTACAGGGAGAGTGGGATCCAAGCATTTCACACCAGTATACACTCTAAAAAAGGTTTTTTAAAATGTTGATATTCTGGCAGCGGGGCCACCGCGTATTCAATCAGACCATGGTACAATAGCTTACCAGGAACAAGTCAGTGTTGTCCAACAGAGGAAACTACCGCTAATAGTGGCAATTTTCAGCTCTGTTGGACCTTCAGCAATATTTACCCCAAGGGACAAGTCAGTCAAGTCTTGAAGTCAATAAATGTGACACTTACTACAAACCAGCACAGAAATGACAATTACCAATATAAGCCATTATGTTTGCAACATACACATTACAAACACTAGTTTTACTTACAGAAAGTAACATTTGCATTTTGGAACATAAAACAGCAAACTTAACAAACTGCTCAGGACACTGCATGATGGGAAATGTAGGCCGTCTTTGACTCATTTACTCTCAGCATCACAGTAAAGTTGCTCACTAATTTGTGAAACCCATTGCAAGAGTCCAACTCTGTTTATTCCAACAGCATATATGTCAATTAAACAAATCTGTGTAACTACGCAACACCTGTAAATGTAATCACAGAATAAATACTTCTTTCACTGTCAATTGTCACTTATTTTATCTAGATTATTAAATATATATGGTTATAGTATTAAACTTAATTGTAACATTTTCAATAAATAAACGTATGAAAATATATATTCTGAAAAAACATTCAGATTTAAGATTTTTCATGTGACTTTACATTAGACATGTAAATTAACAGTCAATTTTTTTAATTTTCTGGATATTTTCTGAATTTCAAAAATACAGGGAAAAGCTATAATAAGCAGATTTTTTTTTTACAGTGTAGCACATGCAACAGTAGTGTGAGTTCATTCCAGTGTATGTGTAAATATGTGGATATTTTTCTTCAGGCTGATATAAACATACATACCCTGCAGATATTCAAAGACTTCTGTCAACAGCCTCACACGCACGCCTTTCTGTACTGACGGGTGATGCGGACGTCCATACGCACGTCTACGCACTCATACACACACCGCTTCAGTATGTCACCACATGAGAACCACCTTCCCCTCAAACAAACACGCTTCACTGCATCCTGCTCAACAGCTTTTTCCCGTCAAAAACATTTTGTCAATGTCAGGTCACATTGCACCACTTTGTCACTTCAATTACAGTCATGAAGTGCTGAGTTGTGAATCTGTTAACATGAGAGAAGGAATACGATAGCATCAGATGATTGGTCTCTACATAAAGACTGCTCTGGGTTCATTGGACATAGGTATATTGACTCCAGTAATTTCCTAGAGGTGGCTACCAGCCCCCACATTGTTTACTGCCTACGGTATGTCTTATGGATCTACATGAGCCTATAAAGGTAAAGAAAAAGAGTATGCCGATGCAGCCGGCTGTTTCAATTAAGTTGAATGAAGCATTGTTTGTGAAGCTCGAGTCAGGCTTGATTGAGGTAGCACATGGGTTACACTGATTTCTACAGATTTTCTACCACCCTTCACCGATGTAACATGTAGTTGAAAACACTGAAAAACTTCAATTATAACAGAATGCAAAGGAAAAAAAACAGTTAGGACATTGTGACGACTATGAATAGTGTTGCAGAGATATCAAATGAAGTTAGCATGCTAACCAGCTAGCCAGACTGTCCAGGACCAATGTTCCTGTGCTAGCTGTCAACACCAACACTTCGCTGGTGCTCCAAGCTCCCAGTCTGGACCACTGAGCTAGTTAGCTAACAGCAGCTATAACAAGCAGCAGTGCGTGGTTACCCTGGTGATAACACTCTGGTTCTGAGTATGAATTTGAAGGTAGACAATTCTTACATATTGCAACTTTAAATAATTTCACACTAGACAAATAAAACAAAACACTGCTCACTGTGCTCAAACATTGTCAGTGTTTGAAAGATAGACTGAGGTAAAAGATACTTAAAAAATGAACCAACGTAACATTGTCACTGGCCTCCATGCTAGTTCTACTGTTCCCTGTTTTCCCACGCATTTGTGACGTCAAAAGTGAAACATCAGAAAACAACAAAGAACAGAAACAGAAAGGCAAACTCATCATCTAGCAATGGGAAAGGAGTCAGTTTTTAGGAGCGCTGACCAATGTTAAAAATCTGCATATAAGCTCTAATTTTGGTGTAAAAATGCTGTAACTAAGATTCTTGTTTCCATTTGTTCATCTCTTTCATGTTTCCTCCTCTTTAATCCTTCCATGACTCCTCCCGTTCCCCTCCGCCCCTCCGTTTGTACGCACACTCTACAATCCTATGATATCTTATCCTTCCGTTGAACGTAAAACAGCCATCCCCTCCCCCACACCAACACTTTCATGCCCCACAAACGTACATAGCTCATAAACTGCATCTGAATTTCTCAAACCAGCTGATGCATTTCTGAAACCTCATCAGCGTATCACTTGTCTACCATATCTCTCAGTCTCTCGCCCAGAGGGACCTCCCACAGGTTCCTGGCAGTGAGGGAGTGACGGTTGTTGTGAAACATGACTGTCGTATTGATTGCACAGAGCACTGCAACAGCTGGTAGGCTCAAAGAGAGCACACTGTGCTACGGCCAAGAATGTGATGTGGAGGAGTGAGCGAGTGTGAATTTTTCCCAAGGGTTATCCCTCTCAGGATCTTTGCATAATCCTTCCTGATGGATACAGAAATCGATTCAGAGGGTGTGGCTGGGAAAGGGAGGCCAAGAAGAGGTGGGCCAGAGAGATGACAGTTCTGAGGCCCCAGAATATGGGATCAGAGCACACAGTGTGGAGTTTTTATGGAGTATATAGGTTTCTAGTCCATAATAGACTTTGATAAGCCTATACTGTACTTATACTTACAGTATGCATGGATGAAAAAGAAAAGAAGATGAATAAAACATGAGTTTACTTAAAGGCCCAATAATGAGCTTCATTAAAGGCCTAATCAGCATTTTATGACCATAGTAAATAGTATATATATTTGCATAATTAATCAAAGAGGTTAAAATGAAAAGAAAAAGTTATTACATAACTTTCACGGCATTGGTGAAAGTTTTTGTCGTTACTTTACCACTGGGTAACAGACTGTGTCTTTAAAGGATAAGTTCACCCAAAAATGAAAAGTAAGTCATTGTCCACTCACCCGACGCCGTTTGAAAGTCAGCTGAAGTTTGTTAGTTGTTTTTCAACGTTAAAATATACATGAAATGTACAAAACTTTCCCTGACTTGCCATCCATGTGAGTGTGAGTAGAAAATGGCTGAATTTTCATGTTTGTGAGAACTTATCCTTTAAAGTTGCACTGTATCTGCAGCATGGAGTTCAACAGAGTCCCTCACTGATCCTAGAATTAGCATTGTGGTTAGTGAGAGAGATAATGAATGGCTCAATCAGTCAGTCAGACAGTCCCCCACCCAGCCATCTGCTTTGCATTGTTGTGGATTAGATCTGTGCCGTCTCATGGGAATTGCACATAAAAATAAGTATACATAAGTGGGTGTAACATCCTTGTATCATGTTGTCATTTAAAGGTTAAATATGTGAGATTTTGAACATGAATATAGCAGGAAACAACTATTATGTATGCTACGTAATGATGAATGAAGTCACACCTTCTGTGATGTGTTGCAAACTGAACTTCCGTTTTTTGGATGAAAAGCCTGTCTAGCCGTGCGTGCATGCTAGTTCATGTCTCATTCCCAGACGCTACAACCAAAAGTGTCAGTATTTGACAACCTGGGAATGACTCACCAATCAAATTTCTCCAGAATCAACTTCCTCCAGCTTCAATCAGCGACAGATCATCAAAATCTCCCTGTCTGCTCTGCATACACTGTAGTGGTATACCATTACAGCTTGCAATATCCACCACAGCATCCATTTAACCAGTATCTGAGTGAAAGGTGAATGAATTAGGTCAGAGGAGCCTTAAGTGTCTTGGCCTTTTAGTGAACTGAGGTCAGGATAATGTAAGGGGCACTAATGCCTCGTCTGATTAACTATTCAATAAGTGCACATGCTCCTGCCCATATGGAGCCAAGATGGCCCAGGCAGTTGATAGAAATTCCAGTTAAGATTTTATCGTTGCGTCCCTAACCCTAACCCATAGATTCACATTTCTTTTCTTGATATACATAGATATTTGTAATGTAATTTTTGATGCCATGATGTTTCACTGTTGCTCTATCCTGTTATTATGTTGCTCCAGCCATCCAGTCACCAGCATTGTTGCCATTTTTTTCTCATTTTAGTCAACCCCACAGTATCAGTTTGCATGTCTTGGCTTTCACACAGGAGAAGTAAACAGGAAGAAAATTACACTTCAGGTTTCTTCCAGCGTAACATCCATCACCTCCTGAGAGCGACCCCAGCAGACAGCGCTATGGATTCCCTGAATTATGGCTAACGTAGTTCAATAGTATTCTGATGAACTGGAGATTACATAGCAACAAGGCAGTGGGTTTGGTAGGTAGGTGGTCATTATTCAGGTCTCCCAGGCCTGCCTCCCCTACTGATTTCCTCTCTCCTTTTTCCCGGTACACCACTGATCTGTGATTGCAATTGATTGGAGACTGCTCATCATTCCCCCAAGGGCAACATCAGGAATCATCGACATCAGGAGGAGGAAATGGATTTAGGGAGATAAGCAGATGGGACAAATGAATGCAGTGGATGGAGAGTAAAGCAGTGTGTGGAAACCAATGGACTGTAATAAATGAAGGAAATAATGTGGGGCGTACAGCTTGACATGTTTTCCTCACGCATTTCTCCTTAATTCAAGTGGGTGTGGCCTGTGATCAATGGGGCCAGGCTTAGGCTCAGATGGTGAGGGCACCAGGAGAGGTTTTCCTTTGCTATTGATTGTAGTGAAAGAAAATGTACTACAGAGAAGGAATCCACCTACTTAGCAAACCGATGCAACCTCCTGTCATTTTGAGCAGAACCTAATAGAGCTCTTATTAACTATTGATCTGTAAAGAGACAGTGCTGTCTTATCGACATTCACATCTTTAGTTTAAGACCAACATCAATTGACTGCAGCAGTTTTCTTGACATCCGTATTGAATTCAAATTAATTTATTCCCGAGCTGTAGAAAAAAGCAATGTAATGTGACTCATTGTCATTTTCTGATTGATATTAATTTGGACTAAACTAAAGACATATTTACTCTCAAATATGTTGAGTCACAATTGACATTTTAATCAAATTAATTTTGATGTTTTTTTATTTATCTGTGTGCTGGTTTGCGAACACTCAAGAGTTACATTAACATGTAGCACTTGCTATGAAACCCACGTCTTTAATGGATTATAAAGCATAATGAACATACCTATAATGCCTCTATAGCACTGTTTTATTATAGTTATAAGCAATCATGAATATTCATAATGTTTTTATAACAATAATCATAACTGATTATCACACCAATGTCTATAATGCATCATAACACATCATGAACATACCTATTATACGGTATAATGCACCTACAGTGCCATATTATCATAGTTATAAGCATATAATGCATTATAAACATTAGTATAATGTATGTTAATGCATTCTGCGGGCTGTGGGTTGTTGTTTTTTTACTTTACCTACAGCAAACAATGACCACTAACAGTGACTTATAACCAGATTATAAGGTATTACATCTACCTATGACACAGGGATTTCATTACTTTACTTAAAGGCCACTTCCAGTAACTGTAAGTGATAATAATGTGTTATAAAATGATTATAATGTTTTACAACTATGAGAATTTGAATACACTATGATCCTCGCAAAATAGTGAGTGTGCCGTATTGATACTTGACCTTATAAGTCATCATATGCTGTATAATATGTAATTATGATTACTGTTATAAAACATTCTGGATATTTATGATTGTTCATAACTATATGAACAATATAAAACATTATAAGCATGTTTATAATGTATTATAGACATGAATGTCATAATAAGTTATGATCATTGCTGTAATGCGTTATGAATATTCATGAGTGCTTATAACTATGATTATACAGCACTATAGGTGCATTATAACACATTATAAGCATGGGCTTCGTAGAAAGTGCTAACTTTTAAATGAGTGGTTAAAGGGGCATTATGTGTATTATGTAAGAAATTCCAACTCTTTCATTTTAATATTTACAATATCATTAAGGTAATAATACAAACTCCTTTTTCCATAACTGAATAAACAAGCTTTTCTCAGAGGAAAATAAGGTCCCACGAACACTATTTGAAGCTAGAGAAGGTGGCAGGGTCCGCCACATATAAACAAAGTAAAACAGTATGAAATTATGTTGACTTTTTGTTTGTTTCTTCAGTTTAACAACGAGGTGATGAGGAGAAATCAGTCTATGAAGATCTTTCTCTTCCGATTAAAATCTTCCCCAAAACGACACAGTGCACAGAAATGATCCAAACTGAATTTTAGTGAAAAGTCGCATCAGCAACCTCCTCTGTGTTCATTTTCTCTACACAAATCAAATTCATTCAACTTAGTTTCACTCCATATTTCCTTTCCTCCTGCAGTGGCTCTACGCCCCCGAGTTTCAGAGCCAATGACCTTAAAAAATAAAAAATAAAAAAAAACAAACGAGAAAATGGTGCCTGAATTTCGACGGTGCATGCAGATGATCTTTAAACATACATTCATCACATCTTCGCACCACTCAGCCGCCCCAACATGTGGCGTTTACAAGCCACCAAAGCCCGTTTTGCGCTTGGTCAGCACAACGCGCTGTCCATGGTGCTGCTGAGGCTCTGCGCCCCGTCCACCGTAACAGACACACGGAGGCTTTAATTTCATTTTCGATTAATTTAACCAGCGTAGTGATGGACGATTTTTAAATTTTGCTCGCAGCTGCTAAGTGTTATCTCGTGCCTGGCAGTCCAAATGTGTGGGCGAAGGAATCTGTGTGGTCCGTCGGTCAGTTAGTCGGACACTGTTGCTGCTGCTGGCAGGGAACCTCTCTCTCTCTCTCTCTCTCTCTCTCTCTCTCTCTCTCTCTCTCTCTCTCTGTGTGTGTGTGTGTGTGTGTGTGTGTGTGTGTGTGTGTGTGTGTGTGTCTCTCTCTCTCTCTCTCTCTCTCTCTCACTGACTCGCACGCACGCACGCACGCACGAGCACAGGAGGACTACAGGCAGCTGACACTGAAGCCCTCATTGCAGGTAAAGTGTGGCCGCCTGTCGTGCGACTGAGTGGTTAACACTGCTGAAAAGCTGGGCCATTTACCCTCAGAAACACAAGCTAGAACACACACACACACACGCACTCTCTCTCTCTCTCTCTCTCCCTTTCACACACACACACACACGCATCGCCAGGTTTATCCCCTGCGTGATTCCTCCCTCGATACTAAATCCCTCCTCGCACATCTGTCCATGGCGCGCACTCTGCCCGTCCATCCTCTCTCTGCAGAGCGCCGCGTAAATACCAGCCTGGCTTTCATGTGACACTTTAAATCTATGGCCGCAGATTTTAATCACTTCTGTTTGGCATGTAAACCCGAAACGTGCACAAGACAGCGCGCCGTGGTTTATACAAAAACTGTGGCAATGTAGACTAAAACCAAGCAGATCAAATCTCATTCCGCACACGCACAACAATATTCAAACCTCACAAGAAAACGCTCAGAAACGCAGTTAACGCAAAGCCCCAAACAGCAGAACACGGATACATGCTCTCGTAAAAACAACCATATGGGCTTCTGTTGCACCAAGAGGACTCAACCCAGCAGAGCGGTGGAGTCTGTGGTGCGGGTGCATGCTCGCTCTGCCGTCGCTCGCGTCCATCGCATATTATAAAGCACACCGAGGCAACACTTTGAAACAGATTAGATTCAAACCGTGAGATAGAAACATGCATTTTCATACAGTACCTTCACTTATTTCCCTTCCAAATTATGGCGCAAAAAGAGAGATGTCTTGTTTTTTTCTTTTTCTTTTTTATTTTCATCCACTGCTATCGTCGCAGGCTCAGCAGCACGGCGCGAGAGGATGACTGAGAGAGAGGGAGAGGGAGAGAGAGAGAGAGGGAGAGGGGGGAAGGAGAGAGAGGGGAGGGAGAGAGAGAGAGAGAGAGAGAGAGAGAGAGAGAGAGAGAGAGAGAGAGAGAGAGCTCAACTAAAGAAATATAGTTGAACTGCAGTGGGCATCTGCCTCTACAGCTGGCTTCTTTTTCAGTGTGGACACACTTTATGGCAGCACTTAACGTCCATGGAGTTAAAAAAAAATATAAATAAATATTAGATAGCATTAGTCTGCAAATGCAGTATTATTAGTGGGCTTACTTAGGCAGAGTGTACATGGGAGGGTGACAGAGACACACATTTATCAAGTATCAGTCAGACTCATGAATACCACATTACCCTTCATCATAAAAAGAACATTTTAAGGAGACTTATTATGCAATTTTTTTTTTTGGTTCATGAGTTTATTTTGGGTTACTACTAGAATAGGTTTACATGCTTCAGTGCTTAAGAAACACATCAGTTTTTGCATACTGCACTGGACAGTCTGCTCTGATTGGACAGCTGACACACACCTGAGCCAGCACCTCTCACCATGTCTCTGTCGTGTTTTCAGCTTCCAGTTAGCGTGACTTTTACCATGAATGCAGGGATAAATTCTGCAATTGTGTGAGATGGTTACCAAGTGTGATGTCACAAAGTCGTGACTACTGACGAGGTGTTTCAGGAGCAGTGTTTTCTGTGCGAGAAGGGAGCTTCTGTTGTCATGGACTTCAGGCTTATTAACTTCCAAGGCCATTTACATGCACAAGACTCTATATAACACAATGAAGGAAAGGAAAACATAATGAGAAAGCCTAACAGGTCTTCTTTAACAGATATTTCAGACACAAAAACGATGAACACATGCAACCTCAAACAACCTGATTAGCCTTTGTAATTCTTTGTCGGTTATTGTTAGAAATGCTGTCGTAGAGAGGGTGAGGAGGAACAGAGGAAGGAAGAAGGATTTTGCTCCATGAAATGCAGCGATTCTATTATGACATATTCAGTCACATCAACAACCAGAGAGGTGAATTATTAAAACATCCATGCAAAAAGCATCACATGTAGTAAGCACATTTCAATGACTCAGGGCAATGAAAAATGTATGATGAAATATTCATTTATTGAGGTATTGCTCCAAGCTCACAATCAATTAAAATGAGACCCAATATGCTTTTCCAGTTTTTTTCCTTTCCTCCAGGTTCTTGAGCGTGTAAAAGGTCTTGATAGTTAAAAGTGCAAAGTCCAAGCCAACGGGAGCTCCTCTCTCCCACAGAAAACACTGCTCCTGAAGTGCCTCATCAATAGTCTCGCCTTTTATTCCCTGACTTCTTGGCATCTCACTACATCACCATGTCACACAATCGTCTACATTCATTGTAGAAGTGAAGCCAAGGGGAAGCTGAAAAACATGACAGAGTTGACTGAAGACATGGTGAACGTAGCTGGCTCAGGCACATGTGAGTTGACCAATCAGAGCAGTTTGGGTATTCAGGAGGGGCGGCCTTAAAGAGAGAGGAGCATCTCAGACAGAGGGAGGACACGGTGCTACTGAGAAAGCTGATGAGCGTTAAAGCATGTAAACCTGTTCTAGCAGTAAAAATGATGAACCTGAAAATGAGCTTAATACATCTCCTTTAAACTAGCCAGGTGCAGATGCATTAAAATGATCAGAGCCCACTCTATTTTCAGCTTCTTCTGTATTTTATTTCTCCCATTTACTTGTAAAATATTCATTCTCTGCATTACACGTGTGAAGCTTTAAGAAGAAATGAAAGATTGAATTGGGTTGGGTGGGAGGGAGGGAGGTGGCTAAGTCTCCAGCAGTTTGTGAATCAAGCTGTGGGAATGCAGTGCAAATCCTGTGCTAGGACTGACAAGGCCCTGATGATGTTGTGCACGAGTGTGTGGGCGGCAGGGAGTTTGATTCTGCCTGTTTCACATGAAGGAATATGTTGGAGGTGTGATCATACTCAATTAACACTCTTCCCCTCCCCATTTCTCACTTGCTGTTTTTTCTTTCTTTTTTTTTTGTCTCCTTGTCTTTCTCACTCACAAAAGCAAGTGTGCACAGACACATGCAAACACACGTGCATGCTTCATCTCATTAGCTCACTCTCTTCTCTCCGTCTCCGTCTTTTTTCTTTGTCAGTGGAGGACTATTAGCTCCAGAGACCGATGCGGTACTGAGACTCTCATTAATATTTTCTCATTATCAGTGCCTGTAGTGTTAAGCAATAGTACAATGGCTTGTCTTGGCATGACGCTTAACAAATCTGTTATCTATTGCTGCTGCTCTCAGGATATGTAGTCATGTGTGATGAGCTATTTAATGCTTCCACACACAATGGGCCACACTGTGTACCATAAGCAGAAATACAGCTGTGCCTCTGCACCAATGCTGGATAATGATTCTTGCATCAAATGTAATTTTTACCGCAGAACCACTTCATTTTGTGTCTTCAAACCTGCTCTGATGATCACAATCAGAACTGCATTTGGTCAGTTCTGATCTACTATTTCTGTGAGACTGCATTTATTGCCAGTCTGGGAAAAATCGTAGATTTAAAAAGAAAAAACAAGAAGGGAAGAAAGTGAGGGAGGGAGAGACGAGCGGGAGAGTGACTCACCCTCCATTAGCCCTGGCAAAGAAATTCTTTGTTCCATCATACCTTTGCTCATCTGATACAAGGGATCGCCTCAAGCTTGCTGGTTTGCATGAGCTCAGCTGGGGGAAAACAGTCTTTGAGGGACAGATTGGAGAAGATATGACATGTTTGGGGACTATTTATTCATAGAAGTGTGTCAAAAGAACAGATGGGTCAACAATCAGTCTAATCTGTAGGTTAACAAACATCTCTAGCCCTGAGTGTCTGTTGAGAGACTCTGTCTTGTGTTTGACGCACAGACGACCACACTGATTGGCCAATGTCAAGCCTGTCATTAGTGGGCTAAAATGATGCGAAAGAGATGGGTCATAATCCAAAAGCATCATTTAGTCTGGTCACAAAATGTCAGGTGTTAGGCTGGCGCTGATCGTCATCAGGGACCCAAAGACGCTGGCCTGTCTGCTTTCATTTCTTAAAAGCCTCGTCCGGCTGTCTAGTCATGAATAATTCTTTCCTAACTTCTCTCTCACATACGAAAACCACTTTGATGCATGGGACTTCTTTCCTGACAGCCAAACAATTAACAGCTGCTCTCGTATTCTCCAGTTACTGTCAGGGACTTCAATTTTGGATCCTTCTTGTGAGGCTAACTACCAGTGTGAAGAAAAGTAGGGTTGTCATTGTGCCACTGCTTAAGGTTTGGGGGCTATGACATTGGCTGCTCCATTAATGAATCTCATCTCAGATGCATTCCCATTCCAGACATCTTTCCAGCTGGATGCATCTCTTGCTTCACTTTCCTACTTGATTTGCTCTTTATACTTCTTCTGGGAAATTGCTTTGATGCACCTTGTCAGCTCCATCTGCTCATGTGTTTCATCCACTTCAAGTTGAACTAAAATCATATAAAGTAATTTTTTGTCATCAAAAATACTGTCAACATGTTGTTTTAATTGTTGTGTATTGATAATAACGTCTTTGGGTAAAGATTAAAGGTCTTTGGGGAATTATCAGAAATTTCCCTTGTCATCTCAGCCAGCTGTAGAGGTGTGTCTGTGTGTTATTGACAGCCGCTGACAGACTGCCGGTGTTACGTTGTAAGTGAACAGGAAAGTAAAAAAACTTGCGTGGTAGCTTGCATTTCATGGGCAGACAGCGGGTTGTAGTGAAAGAGGACAACAGCGTCTAACTGGACCAAAGTGACATTTGCAGGTATGTTTACATGTTGATTAATGTGCTGCAGATGAGCCGCTAATGGAGCCTGCAAACTGAAGTTAGCTGTGTTCTTTTCTCAGGTGAATGTTTGGTCGCTCCTTCAACAAACTGTGATGCACGATAATGTAATTTAGATCAGAAGAGTTTAGTAGCAAAGCTAATGCAGCTCTTGTGTTGTCTAGCAGTCTACCTGTTCTGCCTATGAATGCTGACATTACTGCTTTATCCAGGATTTAATTGGTTGTATCGTAATAAGGTCTCCATCAACGTAGACAGACACCTAACTGTATTAAGTCAAATTAATGCAAAGCATACTGTAGTCAATTGCATTGTCTTGATGGACGCAGGCCTGCCATGGTCTGAGCCCTGTACATGGGCATTCTCTATGGGCCCCTACGTGTCCACAGTGTATCATATATCACTGTGTTGGTACATTGGACATCATAATTAATGTTTTTCCAGGACCATCATTTCAAATTAAACTCTGTGAAATAGCAACAAAAAATGTATCTCAAGCAACCTGTTGTGGTTTAGTGGGTTGTGTACGGGGCTCTCACTCAGGAAACTGTGGAACAAATCCCACTTAGAACATATTATTATACTTATTATTTTTCTTATATTTACAATTTTCTGTCGTTGTTTGGTTAGGTTTAGGGACCTAAAATGCATTTTAGGGAACTAAAATACTTGGTTAGGTTTAGGGACATAAAATACATTTTAGGGAACTAAAATACTTGGTTAGGTTTAGGGAACTAAAGTACTTGGTTAGGTTTTGGGGCCTGAAATCAATTTTAGGGAACTAAAATACTTGGTTAGGTTTAGGGAACTAAAATACTTGGTTAGGTTTAGTGAACTAAAGTACTGGGTTGCGCTTCTCTCTTGTTATGTGTGGGATTGTTAATTGTACTTGTTAAACCCTGCACTTTTTGTTTGTTAAAAACAAGGATCTACTGTTTACTTTGTGATCAACATGCACATATACGTGTCTGAAAAATCCAAATAAAAAATATTTGAAATTAAAGTACTCGGTTAGGTTTTGGGGCCTGAAATCAATTTTAGGGCAATAAAATGCTTGGTCAGGTTTAGGGAACTAAAATGCTTTTAGGGATCTAAAATGCTTGGTTAGGTTTAAGGAACTCAAATACTTTTAGGGAGCTAAAATACTTGGTTAGGTTTAAGGAACTCAAATACTTTTAGGGATCTAAAATGCTTGGTTAGGTTTAAGGAACTCAAATACTTTTAGGGAGCTAAAATACTTGGTTAGGTTTAAGGAACTCAAATACTTTTAGGGAGCTAAAATACTTGGTTAGGTTTAGGGAACTAAACTACTTGGTTTGGTTAGGAAAACGTGGTTTGGGTTTAAATAAACCCTTTCACAATGCTAAACACGTTTTTGAAAGGACAATGTCCTGTCTTCAATGTCTTCCATGTGCATTTTCTGGTCTTTTTCCCCAAGTTGCTAAGCTATGACATTACAAAAAACGTAACTGGTAAATTTCAGTGACTGCCTTTGGAGCAACAATAAGTATGAAGTTCCAGGAGCAACACAAACATGGTGAAATCAGGTGGTGTGCATGTCCACGCCAAGTCATTCAAGTGTCTTTGTGGGTCCTCTTTAAATGAGGGACCTGTTTACTCCCCTTTTTCCTCTCAGCCCTCCCCCCTGAGGTTTGCTTCCAGGTGGGTCAAGGTTTACACGACTTTGTTCCACTTTACAAACAGTTATCCCTGTGTTAAAATACTACAATTGCTGAACTGCTTTTTTAGAGGCCAGTTATAGAACAGACTGCCTTGTGAGTTACGGAGGATCAGATTCTGTTTGCTTATCCCCAGTCTAACTTTTAAGCGTCTTTATTTTGTTTGGCTAAACCGGAGCAACATAGAGGAAACATCCTGTTCTACAGTGGATCACTGGGAAAACATTTTGGGACATGGCCTCATTTTTCTGCCTTCAATATGATAATCCCAAACAGCACAATGTATGCATGTGTTTTGCCTGTGATGACAAATGGCTTATGCACTCACCTAGAATAATTTAGAAGGTTCTACTGGAATTGAGGACTAACCTTGTCTGCATGTAATTGTAAACTGGACACAATGAAATTCTACCAACTTAATAAATATGTAAAGTGATGTTTAACGCTGCCTAATGGATTATCTGTGTATCTTTCTTTCCCTTTATGATGACTGTGTAGTGACTGAAATTAAACATGCAGTTGGTTACATGTGTCAGCTCACTTACATTCCTTGTCGAGTCAGTTAAGGAGGCTTACAGTATCTTAGGCTTAAATTTCAGTGATATAAAACATCAAAACTTGCAGAAGGAAAAGTTTAAAGTTGTCACAGCTGCTCCCGTGCTGATCCCTACATTATTTGACAAACACATGCCCAGCATATCCAGTTCAGATTGCAGGATTGTTTACCAGACGAGGTATCTCAGCTGACTGGCCTCACGACTCAAGCGCTGCAAGTGTGTTTCCATGGTAACCAAGTATAGTATTGAGAAGAGGAGCAAAGAGTGAGAGACACTGGAGCTAACCCTGAGCACTATAGTCTCTCGTTTTCCCTCCTCTCCCTGCCCATTATTTCTTTCTCAGGCGGCTGTAGCATGAATATCATGTCAGAGCCGTGGCAGCATGGTTGCCTGAAGCATTTGGAGGGTACATACTACAGTGTGTATTGATAGTATTTGGGCTTATGCACCTCTGTTTTCAATCCATTCACAGTATTGCCCTTTATGGCTCCAGCTCAGCAAAGTTGAACACATTGATTTATATTACAAATATGCAGGTCTGTAGGGTGTGAGAAATGCTTTGACACCATTTGGCAGCCAGTAAAGGAACATGGACAAAGATTACGCAAAGAGTTCAGACCAGACCCAGTAGGAATCAGCAGTACAACCCTCTGCACCAGTGCTTGTAGCTTCCCAACTAAACTATGTAGACCCATAAAGACTTCACTTTTTCATAAATCTTAGTCACTGAGGAAACAGTCTCTTACAACCAAATCGCCAGAATAAATGTTGGTCAGTTTGTTGGTATGTTTACATTTCATAGGGCTACGTTTTCAACTTTATCTTGTGACAATTCTGCGCTTATGGTTTGGTCACGTTAGGCACAAGAAACACTTGTCAAGGTTCGGAAAACATCATGTTTGTGCCAGTTTTTGTTTCCATATGTGGAAATTCTAATTCTCAGATTGTGTTTCAACAGTTTCGTTCTCCATCAGCATCATACCAGCTGTTATGACACATTACTCATCCATCACATGTACCTGAAACCATCAACGTGGTGATATCTCTGTCATCATTATTAGACGTCTGAAGGATGATCAATGGTTAATCTACAGAGCTCATACTAAAACCTTAAAAGTGCTTCACAATTAAGGATCAAATTAAAAGCTCATTAGCAGGGAAACAATGGCTACAGTGTAAATAAAAGAATGATAGAATTCATCACTCGTAAATGATTTGAAATTAAGCTTATGAAGGCGACTGACATTTTAATGAACGCTGTGTCGACTGCAAACATAACAACAGTCAGTGAAACTGACAAACAACCTTGACAAACAATGTTTAACTCAAAAGTTATGTGTAACATCTTAGTTTTATATGAAAGAAAACATTTAAAATCCACAGAAATACAAATCTGAAGGCCCTCTGCACGTATGCATTTGAAGCAGTGAAGTGAATTTGTAAAATATAGACTCTAATGACCTGATATTAGTGTTGTCAGGAATCTTCCGCAGTAATGGATTAGGTTGTTCACCAACTGAATCAGACTTCTCTGAAACTGTTTTCAAGGAAAGCATGCGCGAAAGCTGTTTTGTACATTTCTCAGTTGTGCTGCATGTTTGTAGAAAACTGTTTAGAATTTATATTGAAGAGATTCAGTGTTTAGGACACTCTGGACACGTGGTTGTGAAGAGGGTTTTTAGAGTGTGAGTATTGGCTGTGTCATCAGTGGCCTTATGCCTGGACAGAGTTGAGGGCATCGTCGCAAGACTCAACTGGGATCCAATCAGCACTCAAGCAGACAGAACGCAGAGTTCCAGCTGATCCTTACACATCATTAAACAGGAATTTGAACGCACCAAGTTTCAATTCACACACATGCATGAAAGCATACCACACACACATACATCCAGAAATTATTGGAGAGCAACAGAAAAAAATGGGGAAAGTCTAATATTATAATTCAGGATCTCACGCACATCCATGTGCACACGCAGTCTGATGTACACAGTTACAAGGCCTGTATTCTACACACCCAATATGACAAACTGAGTCTGATAGCAAACAATACCTGAATGTCCAGTTAGCATTATGATAGAATGTATGTCATAGTATGACATTATCATCATCATTAGTATGTGTGCATAGAGCAGACTGGCTAGCTGCTGAGAGGAGTGCTGCTGGCATACGACTCCAGAGGTGAGAAGTAACAAAGTAGAAAAACTATGTTAGTATTTATTATATACATACATGTAAATAAATATATAATTTGATAAGTACATGTATTGCCAGAAAATTACTGTTGATACTGAATTACAGTTAATAGTAAGTAACATTTTAACATGATCGTACTTTATACAACACTCCCTTTAAGTTTAATAGTCTTTAAATCATATTAATGTGATGTGAGGTTCAGTTGCACGTAAATTGCTGGTCGAAATGTCCTTCAGAGGGATTTTTACTTTTATACTTTGTGTCTGTACCTCTACTTTTACCAGAGTCTCTGTACTTCTACTAAATAATATTGTGTACTTTTGCCACCTCTGTACAACTCAACTATACATTATTTGTGTATACTGTAGGGAATAACTAAAGGTGGTGAAATGCAAAGTATAATCCCAACTTCCATAGCGCTGTAAGCTTGAAAGTGCAAAGTCAGGCTGTGCTGTTTAAAGCTTCTGTTCATAGGGGGGAAAAAATCTTTTTTCTGTAAGTCTGTGATGCTGTTTTATATCGGGCTTTTTACATTAATGCTAACGCAAGTTAATGGTAGTTAGGTACACAGTAAATAGGGGCTATTCATATTAACACTAGGAACAGGTTGAAGAAAAGTACAACCCAAAGCTCTTTTAAAACTTAGTTACAGGTACAGTCGGTCAAATGTGGCCCTTTGGTGTCATCTAGTGGTAGTCATTGAAAACTACAACAACCGCAAGCATATCTAATACTCTATTCTACAGTGTATTGGATTCGACTCACAAATTTCAAGCTCGGCCCTGTTAGGTAACTGCTTCAGTTCTTAGAGAAAGGTCATCAGGCTGCTGAAACACTATAATTAAGACTGGTGTTAGCAATATTAATGTGCTAATATGCTACTCCAACATTATAAAATTTTACACTGAGTATCTCTACCAACTTTGGTAAAAGCCATCACAGACCTCTAGTCAACGTGCCAAGTTTTACCTACAACCGGTCACCCCTAGGTAGTAGGGGTTCTGCAACACGCCATATAATGAGGCATTATAAAAACCATCAGCTGATAAACTTCATGTGTAACATTGGCCGAATATACAAGAATAATTAAGAATTTGCCATAGACAGACTCACAAAGTAATGGATTCTGAAGAATTCCTCTCCCTTTTCATCTTTTTGCTGCTGTTGACTGTGTAGCTGTGGCTGCTTTGAACTTTAGTATATTGATGTGCAAGTTAGTCGTGTGCAACTTCTATTAGATATGTTATCCTGGCTATTTGAATTAATACCAAAAATGTGAATGTCAGGCATCATTATATAGACTGACCCCAAGCACCCCCATCTGTGACTCATTTTCAGCGTCCCTGGCTTTGCATCAATATTGTGGATTTCCATGTTGTTCATCGTGGAGTATTCCCAGTAATTACACAAAACTAAGTGTTTTTTCCTATACAGATAGCAAGGCAGTCATTGAGCCAACAGAGGAGTGATTAGCACTGTTCAGAAACATGTAAGAACCCCCCTTCATACTTCACGGTTATGTTTGGAAAAGAGTCTGTAAAATATTGAGGGCACCTTTCATGTGTTCAGCTGTAATCAAGATCACTTTCACAACCACATCTTCCACTGATTGATAAGTGTGTAGTTAAGTTAAGTGCCACTTGCTCAAGAACATCAGGGTTGTGAGTGAAGGGAAAAGAGGACATTATTTATTTCCACCAGCGATTTTGGCAGCTTCAGTAATCTGCGATCCCAGTCCCTCCACTGAAGTTTTATTGGGTAATTGGTCAGTCCTCATTATCCTCTCAAATGGATAAGACTATGTGTCATACAGGCTTTAGTTTAGAGCCACTAGCTATTTCCCATGATCGCTCCTCTGCTTTGTCAGCATGTCTGTCCTTGATTGATGGCAAAAACAATTAAACCAGATACAAAGCATGCAGGGAAATTCCCCTTGATCTTTTCTTGTAATGGCATTATTGTCTTGATAAAACGATATGCTCCCTCTTCAAAGCTTCTTCGTCCTTATCATCATTGTTCATCAACCTCATTTTTTGCTACTTAATGGAAAAAGGAAATATAGACTATCCACCAAAAGAAACTTCAAACTGTAAGCTACTACTTCAAATTATAAGCAGTGATACCATCGATGACTCATCAGTACCATTTCACTGGGATTTAAAATGTACAGTTTAAAGGAAACACTGGGATCTAGACTTTACCTTATATTATCTAAATTGGGTGAAATCTTAAAAATCCCCACACTGTCATCATATTGCTTTCTAGAGGTCATCTGTGTCCAAAAGTACTTTAAATGCACTGTCATATGTGATTAAATGCTGCACCCTTGAGGTAGACGTATGTATTATACACTCACGTGTTCGAAAAACATATTGCACCTTTAATATGGTTCTGTGACCACTGTGTGTTATGCTGAATGTGTGAGGTATTATGTGCAATTTAAATGCATACAATGCAAATGCAAGTTTGGTTCTGCCCGTCCCTTTAATTTGTCTTGTAAAGTTTGACACACCTCGAAGTGTCCCAGCTTGCATGTAAATACAATACAAATTGAAAAAGAAAGAAACAACTGAGACATGAATGTTTTCACTTTGAAGGAAGTTTGTTTTTTTAGACAGTGACTGACTGAGGGTGTGGGCAGTAACATGTTTGTGGAAGCTCCCACACCCAGGCAAATGAATTAGGTGGAGAGATGGTGACAATTTCAACAACACTGTGAGAACTTCTGATGTTATGGGCCTCATTTTATTGAATATCCAGGAGAGTTTTGTGTGCTATGTTAATCTGTAATTCAATTGTTAATATAAAGAAGTAAGTTACAAGAACAGTGTAGAAATGATATAAAAACTTCATATTTCTAAAATTTACTTAATTTCTAAAATGCACTGACTGTCAGCAACATGAGCTAAATCTAAAATGTGTTCAGCGTAATAATATTAATTGAATGCTTTAATACAACAAGAATTATTGTTTTGTACAATTGTTCACACCTAAATAAAGAGACTTTAGTAACTGGAGAAGTAGTAGCATGTAAAATGTAATCTAAAACTTTTTCTTTACAGTCCACGGACAATGACAAAGCCAGCTCGGACCTTAAGATAATGAATCATGTTGACATACATGTCACCATTTGCATTCATTCAAGAAGAATTCATGAAAACATAAAGAATAATAAAAATAACTACTATACAGATTTTTTTCATTCTTTTTTCCCCTCATCTGTCTGCTCCTCAGGCTTGTCCCAATCTTCAGACACTGAAGGTGCATCTTTCTGTTAAAATAGATTATGGTAATCAGTTTTGGTAAAATCATCTGGGGGTAGGTCTCATTTAAAAAAGATGTGTTAGGGATCTTTAGTAAACTTTCATAGTAATACAACTATTTGCCAAAAGAATGCTTGAAATAATGTGTTGCATTTTAGGGACTCACCACAGATCTGTCTTTGCCAACAGAGCATGTCAGCCACTTAATGTACTCCTCTCGCACCTGAAGCATACAAATCAACAGTTCAATGCTAAAAATATACAAAAACAAGAAAAAATACTTCAAAACAAACCATTACACAAAACGTAATGCTACATCAGGTGCACAGCACATCTTAAAATATCCAAATTATAACAGTAAACGGAGGATGATGAAGAAGAAGAGAATGATTTAGCTGAAGTCTACCTCTTTGTTGAGCAGACAGTGGACGATGAAGAGGAAGGTGCCCTGCTGGGAGTTGAGAATTATAAACATGACCTGAAAGAAGAGATTCGACTGGTACAGGCCCAGAATCCAGGTACAGCCCAGGATGACAAACTGGGCCACAATCTTGAACAGAATCAACCTGTAAAATATTAGAATTTAATTAATTCTGAACTTAACAATATAGCTCTTTAAAAATAGACTACAGTATTTTCAACAGTTTGATCATGTTGACACGAGTCATCATAACCCCCACAATGAAGTCTGTGATATATTGTAATACTGTGTGCACATTATGTATGAATTCACACCAAGTTTCCTGGAAAACAGACGGTTCTGTTGAACAAGTCAAGCAATGCAATCCAGACACTCCTGGTTCATACCTGGTGTCTTTGGATTGAGAAATGTCACTCCTCATGTTGGCCAGGGTGGGTCTCAGACTCCACAGAGTAGCAAGGAACAAAATCCAATTTAGCTTAAACAAAAACAAAAAAAAGACACAGAAGCTGAGCGAAGATAGAACAGCATATTGCAAAAAAATCTAATATGTCTTTCTGAAGAATGAGTGAAAGGAGGCCTGACACAGGTGTTGTCAAAAGTAGGAAAGTGTAGTCCTTTTTAGAGAGTAATTTGTCTCAATGAGAATATCTTTGATATTGCGAGTTGAGGCTAACAGAGTAGAAACACTGCGAGGGAACAAAACGTCACTCACATCCAGTGGAAAATGACTAGGGGCAAAGTTTTGTCTTTGCATTGTACTACATGCAATTGGTCTTAGGGTTGGGCGATGTCTACTGAGTTGGCATTTGGACGATGGACGATGTCCACAGTGAAATATTGGACAATGAGATCGTTACTGTGGGGAGGCCCAACTGAGCAGGTTTAATTAGAATAAATGTGACATGCAGACACAACTTCAGTGCATTGAGCAGCAACAAACTTCTTTTCATTTCTTCGCCAACTTGTCACAAACCTCAACAACTCCTGCCTTATGGCGACTCTGAGAGGACACACTTTTTTTTTTACTCTCTCTGGAGGGAGGACTTTTAAATCACGATGTTATTATGGTACAGGGCTCAGTAATTAATGCTTCCAGCCATCAGGGATGGACAATTGGCCGGACCCGAATTGGTCTTCATTAAAAACCCAGCACAGCATTGAGAGAGCTTCAAGACATGCATCTTCTATCTCCTTTAACATGGTCAACAAAAATATTTTGTCAAAGTAAGTCTTGAAGTGCATGTTGGCTTGTTTTTGGTAAGCTAAAAATTGGTTGATTTTGATCGTGTTTCCATAAGTTGCATTTGCTGAGATCCAATGTACTCACTCCAAGGATAACAATCACAGGGCCTGTTAAAGCCCAGTTGAAATGCCGCTTTGTAGAGAGCCAGCACCTGCAACAGAATCAAATAAAAAATCCTTTCAGCCAAGATGCCCATCAGACAAACAGGAGAGTATGAATTAGTACATGTATAACTGTTTGTCCTACTCACGCCTCTGCCTCAGTCGCACCATATCCATCAGAATATACCAATGCAGAAATTCCCACAATCACAAATGGAACACCGTAGCCAATAACGTAGAGGAGTGGCCTGGGGAGGCCATCTCTTTGGATCACCTGCACCTTGGAGAGCCTTCGGACCAACAGGTGGAGCTGTAGCGCCTCCAGCAGCATCCACACAAAACTTGCAACAACTAAGAAGTGGAGAAGGCCCGCCATGACAGTGCAGGCCAGCTATGGAGACACATGATAAGTATCTTGAAACCAAGCTTTATGCACAAGTGGATTTAACCACAGCAGAGAGTTGTTTTGCATGTTAGTCCTGCTCTACCTCATCTTCAAGATATCTGTCATTCCACAGCAGCAGTAGATGAGATAAAGCAAGGCTGAGGCACATGTGGAGACGGGCCGTGTTGTTGATCTTGGGGTTCCAGCTACACAGAAGGAAGGTGAAGATGGCCAAACCAAAGAAGAACAGTCCAACAATCACACACATTCGGTTTAGCCACTCCAGGAATGGAACCTCTGGTGGTGGCTGAGAAGAAGGAAAACAACATGTATACTGTTAGATCCTGATCAGCCCTACCTTACCTACGACCCTTATCATTTTAAAAAGACTTGTGTCCCAGACCATAAAAATGTGATATACCTCCCCAATCTGCATGATGAGGGCAAAGGTAGAAAGGTGAGAGCAGCTGCACACTGTGTAGTTTTCATCAGAATATGCAACCCAGCAGCCCTCTACTGACCAACGCATCGTCTCTCCCTCATTTCCTCCCTCATCTTTGTTCTTGCTTTTGTCTTCCCAGTAGACACACGTCACTATTCCAGATTCGGGTACTTTCTGAGACAGCGAGAAAAACAGAGATCAGACAGATAAAAAGTCTTTCTGGATATATGTACAATCTAGAGATTTTGGTTGATGTTGTACCTTTTTATGTTGGATGGTAAAGTTGACAGGCTCAGTCAGGTTGGTGTTGTTTATTGTCGGTAAGATCGCAGTAAAGACATCCGAGTACATCTCTGTCTTGTTTTCTGTTTGAAAGTATTGATGACTAAGGAGACTCTCCATCCCATTTAGTGTCAGAAAGGCAGCTGTTGCAGAACCTGGGAGTGTCCATATGATACATGAACAAACATCTCCACCAATCAGCCTGATTATTAAAACCACTGACAAGTGAAGTGAATAAAAAGGATCATCTCGTAACAATGCAATGTTCTGCTGGGACACCTTCGGGTCCTAGCATTCATGTGGATGCCACTTGACACCAATAAAGTCTCTCTCACCATTGTTGGCGCTGGCTAGAGCCTGCAAGTTGATTTCCATGGTCTGTCCTTGAGCAGAAAGATGGGCACTGTTGTTATCATGAGTCCCTGGGCCAATGACCTGTAGGCTCAAATCTTGCACATGGATGAACAATACAGCATGTTTATATTCCCGGAGAACTCAAATGTAGCCCATCTAATCTTAACGAAGGGCAACTTCTCTTACCAACTGTTGGAGATTGCACTGCTCTTTTGGTTTGGTTCTGAGTTGCTGGCACCATCGCAGCAACCAGACGGTCTGAGAGGCCCAGAATCACACTGCCGGTCTCTGCGTCCCCTTCACTACTCACCTTAACTGACCTGGCGCGGGGTCCAACACCTGATACTTCCTTCAAGAATTTAAGTCATTGTCAAGATTAAATAAACAGGTAGTCAAAAATACAAACATATTATATAAAGCTCTAAATTTGTTGGATGTTAAGTACCATAGATGCAGAAAAGCTGTTTGCCACTGTCTGCAAGACACCAAGGACAGAGGGAAGAGTTACATTAGGAAGAACATAATTGCAGTGTCCTCAGTAGATGCACCCACAGACACCTTTTTTTTTTCTTTTTTTTTTTGAGAATTTGGTTTGTTGATTGTTGTCAAGGTTTTAATATATTTTTACAAGCTTTAAATTAATCACATTAGCAATGAATAGCAATCAGTTATGCACTCACTGATATAAAATACAGAATTATTTGTCACAAGCTATGGTTTTCCACACACCGCTTCTGGTAAGATGATTGTGTTGTTCTGAAGTTGTTGATCCATGTTGACAAGGAAAGTTCTCTCTTTTGTCTGACCCTGCAATAAAAGTGTTTGTTTAGTATGTGTTTATTATACTACACTGTAAGCTGATGATTTAACATCTATGTTTTCAGAGAAAGGTACTATGTAAAAAATTATCATGTTTCCATTTCACAATAGTGAGACATTATTTTGTTATCATGGAGCAGGCTTGGTACGTGCTAATATGGACACCAAGCCCATTTCAGTACTGGCATCTAGATTTCCTTCTATTAACATCCTAAAATGTTGTTGCTTTATTTGAGTGGTGTAGGGATATGTGTTTGGACATTATTATGCTAAACATTCTTTAAAGATCTTAACCTTTCAATTAAAAAATCTATCTGGGCGTACCTCTGGGGGTTTGATTTCATCTAGTATCTCTTGGAGACCTGTCAGCAATTTAGAAAAAATTGTATATGAATGTATCATTTTATCTTTCTACAGTTTTTATATTTTTTGATTAACTGTAAATTGACTGTGCTCACTCTGACAAAATGAGACCCCTAACGTCCACACGATTCCAGTTGAAGGGTAGAATCCATCAGGACAAGAACAATAGAAGGTCCCAGGTACATTTGTACACACAGTTTGCCTACCACATATACCAGGCGTCTCACTGCACTCATCTATATCTGTAAAGAGAGAAAACACACAACAGTAAGATATATGATGATAAAATCAAAAGACACACTAGTAGTGAACATGTTCACACACCTGTACATGGGTTAGAAACACTGGCGATCACATCTGGTTTGTTCAGCCGGAAACCAGGAAAGCAGGTGCAAATGTAAGATCCAATTGAGTTTGTGCAGTTGGCATTAGGACCACAGACAGTAGCATCTTCGAAACACTCATCAACATCTGCCAAAAACAAGATACACAAATGAAACAATAAACCAGACAGCTTTGTGTCTGACTCTTGACATCTGTTGTAGACCATTGAATTTGCAGCTTTCCATCTGCTTCAAAAGGCCAGAAAACATCTTTCATCTGAAGAAACATCCACTCAAATACCAATACAGATGTTGGTCTCGCTGGGTTCTTCGGCTGGTTCAGTTGGTTGGTAACCCGTTTCACATGCACAGGTGTGAGCTCCAGGTGTGTTGGTGCAAACAGAATCAGGACCGCAGATAGTCGAGTTGAAGCACTCATCGATATCTGAAAATGTTACTGTATGTGAGTCTCATTGAACTGAAAATTGGCCCAAATCACATTTGGCTGGTAGATTATATACTGTCAAATTCAAACTTTGACTTAAACAAATAGCCAAATTCCAACTCGCTTTTCCTAGCAAACCCATAACTCTTTCTTTTTTTCTAAACAACTGAAAGATGTTCCTGAGGTTGTTTGTCCACAATCTAAGTTAAAAGTGGATATCCTTTTTTAAAAGATCAAAAACCTTATTATATTGGCATAGCATCCAACACCGACATATCAAATGTCCTCAGATTTAATAACAATAATAATAATAATAATAATAACTTTGGTGCTTCACACAGAAGGGCAATTAAAATAAAACATTCAATATGAAGTACAGTCTGCTGCAGTCAACAAATAAAAACAAGTCAGGCAGCGATTACAACAAATAAAATAGTTAATCACAAGCCATACAGTAGCGGTAAGTTTTGAGTACTTGAATACTTTCAAAGCCTAAATTTATCTGTAACCTACATGGCTGAGCAAATTAAGTGACCCTTATAATGTGTATCTGTTAACGGTGTGGTGCATGTTGATGCTCCACATATAGTCTAGTCTAGTCTAGTTTAGTACTGAATAGTTTACAGACCCTGGCAAACAGGGGTTGCGTCCGGGACATTCTGGTAGCCTGTATGGCAATCACACATGTAACTTCCTGGGTTGTTGGTGCAGGTCCCATGATCACCACACACGTTGTCAAGACACTCATCATTATCTGTAGTGAGAAATTGACAACTGACTCATATCAACCGTTCACAACATGTATACATTTAATGTAACTGCATCAGAGAGAGATAGAGAGACATCATTTTCTTTCAAATGGTACCTTTGCACACGTTTGACGTTCCAGGTGGTAACGCTGGATCTGTTGCGTTGAATCCATCCAAACAGGTACAGAAGTAAGCTCCGATAGTGTTATTACATTTGGAGTAAGAACCACAAATCCCTGAAGTCCTCTGACACTCATCTATGTCTGCCAAGATATATAACGGACAGGACTTTAAATAAGATACATAATGACTGCATACTTTAAAAGTGCACTATGTAGTTTTCACCAAGAAATTTTAACGGGAAGAAAAAAATCTTCATTGACTGATTTGTTAAACTAAATAAACAAACTCTCTTCTTTTTTGTGACTGAATATACTGAATAATATAATAATAATAATGAATTAAGATGTACTTACCAACACAGCCGTATGAATCTCCAGTGGGAAGGTGTGTGGGGGGGATTTCATATCCAGAAACACAGGTACAGCCTCCAGCAGATGAACACTGAGCAAGTGGTCCACAGGAGTTTGGATTACATGAAGTATGATCTGAACAGACATAACATGATCACAACACCATCATATAATAAATTATTATTAATCATAGTTTTTAAAATAAAGTGTTTTGCCATCCTCCACCTTATGCCTGTTTATCATGCGCAACTAACACAACAAGTAGCAAGTAGACTCATGTAATTTGCCAATTAGAGTGGGACATACCAAACACTGACATATTCTAAAATTCAAGTATATTTTTCAAAGATTTAATTTTTGACTCAATTTGTTAGCCTGATATTATAATTTTACATATGATTTCTATAACTTTGTTCATTAAACCAAGCTTTACCTGACAGGGAATTTGAATAACAACAGTCACTACTCACAAGTCATGTATGCCATGTCACTTCTTCCATGACTCGATGGTTTAAATACGTAGAATCCTCCAGGACACAAAGCAATACTCACTGATATAGATATCCCTGTACAGTGAGAATAATAAGCATATGCAGTCCCTGTTGTGGGGGTCACAGACTCAGTAGTTGGATATGAAAATGGAATACGAATCGGATATAGGGTGCCACCACGTTGTTGTGCTATACAGCTTTCAACAACTCTGTCTCCACCAATGCCTGTGAAGCGCCACCACTTGCCAACAAGAAGTGTGTCAGTTTTTGGATATCCAGGGAAAGAAGTAGATGTAAAGTCTCGGTTGCGCCATGGTTCAGTTATGTTGGTGTATCCATCACAAGAGCCTGCAAGGAAAAAGGAAACACTGGCAATAATGTTGATTTAAGCTGTTTGCGTTGCCTGTTAGTGTGTAAATGAATATGATACATACCAGAAGGAAAGACACAAGAGACAGGGATGACAAGGAAGCCTTAGAAAAAGAGAAACAATGGAGAGTTAAGTTGTCAGTGGCTTGAAAAGATACTAAACTTTGTATATATATGCACATTTTAAAGATCAGACGACTAACAATGAAAGAAAAAAAAAGTATATATATAGGTAGATTCAGAAGGAGCCCGGCACATCCAAGATGACACATTGGGATGTGTACACATTTAACCACAAATGACAGACTTAATTTCCAGCGATGTCTTTAAAATATATTGAAAAGGTAATCATCGACTTTGATGTTAAATCATGTTCTGTTTAAACAACGTTATGTTAAAAATGAACAGCAGTAACATGGGAACACTAACATTTTGAGTTAATTCATAGAGACGAGTCAAAAATGTCCCCCTCACTTAATAAGTGTGGAGATTCTCACACATCTATACGAAAAATAAGAACTGACTTACACAGGAGAAGTGAGGAGGCACAGTAGTTCATCGTGACATCTCAAATCCACAGATCAAGTGAGACTGTCTGAAGTCATGTTAAATTTGCAACCCCCAAACAATTGTTTTTAAAAGCTTTGAGGCAAATGTAAAAAACTATGCAAATTTCCTGATGCGCAGTGTTGAAGGCCACCTCCATCATGTAAGCAAAAGGAAAAGTTAGGAGGAGAAAAAGGAATGATGCAATCACTTAGCACTTCTAATGCTAAGTGACTGCAATTCTGGTACCAAAGTTTAATAAAGATGTGTTTTAATGCTCATATGCTGTTTGTGTTGTGCTGATGGTGTATCATATTGTGCACACAGATGGCTACAGAGTAGGTGTGCATTTCCCTTGAAGATTGTGCTCATTCAGTCTGTGTGTTTGTCAAAGGGATTATAAATACAAGTAAAACAAGCAGAGACAATGGAAAGATATTGAAAATAAGAATCAGTATCACAAAAATTATTTCATGCATTTCTTGTATGACCCTAAGGCAGGTTACCACCTTCATCCTAACAAAATATATCCTAAATAGCTTCTTCTTTTCAACATTTTTTTGATGTACCTTTAAGACAAATTCAAAGGACACATCTTAAGTTATAAAAGCTTTTCAAGCATTTTCAAGTTGCTATTAAACCATGAATCATAACCTATCTATGTATTTTAATAATTTGCCTATAAAACTCTAAAGAGGAAAAACACCTGTGTTTGATGTGTGTGCGATTGGTTTGGAGTACTCTAGTACCTTGGAGTCACTCACACATCATTCAATCACATCAATGAAAACATGAATTGACTCACCCATGTGCATTGACTATCCCACACTCAAAAACACCCAAAAACTGTTTTTCTTTGAAGTGCACATGCAAAGAAACAGAATGCAAATCCACTTCAAGGGAGGAGAGTGATGCAGTCACCAAGCACCTCTATTAAAGATGTGTACTGTCACTTCAGTTGTGATAGGATTGATATGCCACTGCTGTCAATTTCATTTGACAGGCGTATTTCTTCTCCACAAAGTTTAAGTTTACAAATACAAATTAAAATCTGTTTTGCACAATTAAACACTATCAGAACATCGACTTTCAGTTTGTTTGTCTCAGGTTGTCAGATTTCTGTTGCTTTCAGAGGTTTTAGCAACTAAGGCTTGTAACAGGGCGATCAAAATGTAAGAACATACAATAAATTGTGTTTTTGAAGGGACAATGAAAGTACAAAGGTAAAATTAAATTAAAAATAAAAAATGAAACTTGGATGGAGGATGGGTCTCAGCCCACAACACAATTCAGATTATGATTCCATCTGTATAGTTTTGTAGTCCTCGTGGTTGGCTGTAACAAATCTGGTGATCTCAGGTTATGGTTAAGCAATTAGGATTAAAATTGTGCTCTACTGGGTGTCATTCTAGTTATTGCAATGAACATATACATATGTAGAATATAGTGAGGATGTGAACTCTTAGGTGCTACGTATATGTATGTTCTAAGCAAAGGTTGAATAATGCATACATGTTTCTTTTGTTTCTGCATCACCTCACCTGTTGTAGCAGACGCACCCACAATAAAAAGAGTAGGAAGTACAGCTTGCAGATGAATCGCAGAGTTTACTAAAGCATTCAGAGCAGACTGAATAAAATCATACAGTACAAGTAAGGTAGAGGCCATCTGAATTTTTATTCATTATCTGTTATTGTAATACATTGTGTTACTTAAAGGGGCACTATGTAGTTTTGGAGAAGAAATTAAAACTCATAATTTTAATATTTACAATATTAATGAGGTAATAATACAAACTCAGAAATATTTTCCCTTTTTTCCATAACTGAATAAACAAGCTGTTCTCAGAGGAAAATAAGGTCCCCAGAACACTGTTTGAAGCTAGAAAAGGTGGCAGGGTCCACCACTTATAAACAAAGTAAAACAGTATGAAACTGTGTTGTTCTTTTCATTTGTTTATTCAATTTATTCAGTTATGAACAGTAGATTGATTGTTTATTTAGTTTGTTTAGACATAAAAAAAAATGAATGAAGTTCACACAAAGTTCCCTCACTGAAACTACATATTGCACCTTTAACGTGTGTTTATGTGTATTTAAGGTCCAGTATGTGCATTTAAGATTAATATCGTCTTAAAAAACAAGATAGAAGCAACAACATAAAATAAGATAGAACCACATAAGAACGTAAGAAGAATTTAAAATATTAGTTAAAAGCCTGATTGAAAAGGTGTGTCTTTAACCTTCCCTTAAAAATATCAACAGTCTCTGCAGTCCTGAGGCTCTCCGGCAGGCTGTTCCACAGGTGGGGGCCATAGTGGCTAAATGCCGCCTCACCGTGGGTTTTAGTTCTGGGTTTTGGTATGGATAAAAGGCCGGTCAATGTTAAACAACTGAACGTTAAGTCATTGTTGAACAATTTGATTCTTTAAGAATAAAAGTGACCTGCTATTCACCAGACTGATGATTACTGTGAAGCTCCAATGCTGAAAAACAATCTGAATCAACAAAGCATAAGTAACAATATAATAATGCAAAGACTAAAATGCACAATGAGAGTGATACATGCCTGCTTTATGAGCATAGGTTGGTTTAGCAAGGTAAAATACACAAGAGGCTATAAGATAATTTACAGTAGCTAGTTACTAAATGCAACACATGCAAACCCATAACCAATATTTTCCACTTAATTTCTTTACCATGCACATTCCTGTCTGCAAACTGTCTCGCTTCATGCCGTGACAAAAATGAATTTGCCTCTGCAGTATGTGCTATAGGTCTACCGCCCGTTGACAAAGTCTTCTCCTAAGTTAATTATGTGTTTCAGTGCGCTCAGTATCAGTGTATCAGTGTCGTCATCTGGGTCGATCTCTGAGTGGTAGTTCTTCACAGGAAAGATGCATTTCACTGGTATGCCCAGCGAGTCGCTGAATACCTCCATCTAAATGTGAACAATGTGACATATAAGAAAAGACAACAAAGCGCTGATTAAAGGCACATTTTTGTGTTAGAATATTTATAATACAATCCAACTTGAATAACAACTCACTACAAGCTTATAAAATCACCAATAGAAATGTACCTGCTTCTTCAGGTACTTGCTCATATATACGTTTCTTATATCTGCTTTGACCTCTGAACAGGCTTCGTCAATTTTGGTGAGAATAGCCAGTTGGGGAATCCCTGCAGAAACAGAGCAGAGTCTGAGTCAACTTGATTGAGATTATATTATAATATAATTTATGAAACCTAATAACTAGCCCTAACATTTACCCAAATCTCTGGCTGCAAGTCTGACCTCCCTCATCTTTGCCACAGATTCAGCACTCAGTAGATTTGCAGTAGTGGCGGAGATGACACAAACCAGAACATGAACTCGGTCCTTCAGAGTAGGGGTTTTGTTGTACCAATTATCATCCTCAGATATCTTGGAGAGAGGATTGAACTAGAAAATAACATTAGATTAAATTAAGGAATAACTTTTGCATTTAAATATTTTATGTGTACTTTTATGTAAATAGATTAGAAAATATATTGAACAAGGTTTGATGAAGTCAGCAGTTGTACATTGTAACCATCTTTTATGTGTCCTCTCATGGCCAGTTTGAGGTCCTCCACACTGACTCCTCTGTTAGTTTCCTTCTCAAGGCCCATTATGTCAGTGAAGACAAAGGGGTACACTGTCTCTGGTCCTCCTTTTTGGATTTTGAAAGTTCTGTACTGTAAAACAGAAGGATGCAGTTATATTATGACAACGGTGCCACCTATTGGATGATGACTGTAAAGCAGTTGTGAAATGTTTTATAGTGCATGGCATACAGTATATGACCTTGATTAAACAATAGTCAAAAGTGATCCATACTTCTTTGGTGAAGCTTTCCTGAGAGACTGCGTCTGCCAAAGCCTGACTAGTCATTCTGCCTTGTAAAACGGTGTCGACGGAGTCAATGAAACTGGATTTGCCGGAACCGGTTGGTCCATGAAGCATGATTCTGAGCTGTTGGAGCTCCTCATTATGAGGCTCATAATCTCTCACAACCTGCAGGTCTCTCTCTTTGTAGCTGTTTGATAAACAAGTTGGATTTGATTTTAGCTAAATGTTCTGCTCATAATGTGTGGCTGCTGCTTAGTCACAGACACCACAATGTTACTGACTGACAACAAACAAATGACATAACAAACTAACAACACATGACTCACCCCCATGGTATGTTCCTCCATTGTTCTGTAAAAGCTGACAAGTAAAATATAAATGTTGGTGTCATATATGAGTCTTTATCACAATTGACGCATATGTCATTATCTGTTATTTTAAGTTTGATGTAATGAATAAATTATAGTATCTTACTGTCAGACTCACTCTGAGGAGATTCTGGGCAGGGTTGTTGTTTAAAGAGTCTACTTAGCATAGCTACAATGAGATAACACAACATATAATAAGAAACACTTTTCAATGAACATTATTAATTGACTATAACTAAACCAAATATCAAAAGAATACCTGAGACTTACAGTTTCTCAATGTTCATTTGTAAGTTCAAACTTGTTGCAATTTATCACAGCCCGCGTAACAGCAAATCAAGTGTGCTTCAACAGCAATGCTTTTGTTCTTTAAGTTGATATTTTATTGTAATAAATTGAAATCCCTAAAATTAGACAAAGCATTTAGTGTGTTCAAGAAAAGAAAGTGAAAGTACAAAGCTAAACATACAAAAAAAAGAAAACATTTACATGCAAGTTTTACTTTTACATGATGATGATAATGAAAATTTAAAAAATCCTCCCACTGCATGAATTTATTGCTACAGTTCAAATAGTAGATCGTGCCATTAAAGGAGCATTGGGTAAACATCTATCACACAGATCTAGCTCAAAATGACTGCATTCTTCAAGTATTTTATTTTTATGTCTTTGTTTAATTGTTCCATCTTAGAAAATGTCATCTTACACGTCCCAAAATATGTTATTATTTTGTGGCAAGGTGAAATGCTATTCTGTTGTGCACACAAATGCTTAAAAAAGTGAGAAAATGTAAAGACAGAACTCAAATAATGGTTTCAAAAAAACTGAAGAAAAGGTGTTGCAGGTAGAAAATCTTTAGTGTGGCTTAATTCTGAAAACACAATATTTCATGTCTTACTAAAAACTGTACAATCGTATTTATCAGTATAAATATAAAGAGGACTGCTCACCTGAAGAGTTGTGCCGGTAGAAAAAAGTGGTGATGGGTTACCTCAAGTAGCCTAAGGATTCTGTAAAATTGAGTAATTAAGCTTTAATATTGTACTCCACATTTGTTTTTGACTCATCATAAAAATGTTACATGACTTAACCACAGTTTCTTGTGCACAAATTAAAGCAGTTAATAACCATGAGTTGATGTTCCTCATCTAGTGAATTGCAAAGACATGTTTACTCTACCTGAGAGCATCCAGTCGTACCTGTACTAGTTGATGTCTGGTGTTATATACGTGTATTTTGTGAGGCACGTATCTTTAAATGTTTAGTAATACTTTCAGTTTCTTTCTCATCGTGTGATTTGTAAGAATTGTCCTCACTGACAATAGTCTAGCCCAGGTATGCAGGATGTAGGGTGCAGTCAGGTGTGTCACACATAAAAATGCAGTGTGCCGTGACCCAAGTAACTCTAGTGTCAAATTTTGGAACTCACCTTTGTTAATACACCGAAACAGGGACACACACGTTAAGTTAACTTTCATTTTTTTCAGTATTTCCACTTTAACCACCATTAAAACTTTCATTTAACTGCTGCTTCAGTTTGACCTGTCTTATATTTAAGCTATTTCAAATGTTTAAACTGTGAATTTTCAGCCAACACACTTAAAGCACTGTTATGTAGAAATTGGCATTTTCTGGCGATTTTGGTACCCCCACAGTTTCACACAACACACAACACAACTGTTGTAAATGCAAATCCAAGGTATGTAACAATTTTTCAGACGTAATGTGCCAAATGCCAACAACAAACAAAACTGTGTTATTTTAAGGGAATCAAGTTACATAATGTTGCTTTAAATTTTCTTTGTGTTTTACCTGCATTCAAATCTATAATCACTGCATCACTGCAATGAATTCTGAGCCACAAAATGATTACAGAATACAAAGTCACACCTGAAAGAGTGAATGGCTGCATTCAGTGCTCAAAATCAGATTCCAGCATCACAGGAATGTTGTAGAGCAACAGTTGGAGTCCTGCCTTGCCACAATCAGGGTAGATTCATTTTCACTTGTGTATATTAAGACCTTGACAAACAGCACTGCTATGCATCTTTATAGAAATCAATATTATAATATAACTTTGAATTTTAGGAGACTGGCAGTGATGGTGACATGATTTAGCACCATAACATCAGTTTAGCAACAGCTATTTTGATGATGAACAAATAATGTTAAACAATTGAATGTACAGTCCTTATTAAACAATTTGATTCCAGCATAAGATTAAATACTGACCTCTGGTGGATGTTTGTGGGCACATTTTTGAAAAACGAGAAAACATGTTCCAAGTGAATAATTTATTGCATTGCATCATATGATTTTGACATTGTTAAAGCACTCATGTCTCGAACATGTAAAGAAAAAAAAGTGCATGTTACAGAAGAAGAGATCTCATTCTATCTTATTCTACTATTACTGTAAAACTAGAAATTAAGTAAGATTTTAACACCAGCAGAGGCTGCAAATTGAACACTTGACAGATGAAGCACAGGTATTATATAATGCTTTAACAGGTGGTTATGTGTATGTAAGCACTCAGTCTAAACAGAGAATGACTTCAGAACAAAGAAACATGTATTCATTCTTTCTTCAAACAAATGTATTGGATAGAAGAAGTGTTTACCACCCATTCTTTGAGGGGACAATCTGGCTTTCAAGTATATAAAGTAATAAGTTAGTGAATAATGTAATTACAAACATCATGTGGGGATTTGTATTGTATCTGCATATATAACCAGTAGGCGATATGAGGGGGGATGCCGTCCCCCTTGTTAGCAAAATTACCAAAAAGCATCCCCCTTGTTAACCTGTCATCACTCTCCATCCCCTAGTAGCAGAAAGTGTGTCACAAATCACAAGATCGACGGCGCACAGTGGAGTCAAGCCGTGTACGGCTGCTTTGCGTTCCGGCTGCTTGGTCGATTTTTGACGGAAACCGCAACAAGCTGCACAGAGCAGATCGCGCCGGCAGGAAGTCAGAGACACAGGAACGGCATAGAGCATCCGGTTAATTTTCAAAATAAAACACTCTGTGCAGACTCCTGATTGTATAAAAACGAAAAATGACCAGATCAACAAAATCTGAGCAAGTCAACAAAATCGGGCAGACAAAAGGCTCCGCTTCTGAACCGTTCCCGCTGGGTTCTCTTTATACATGCATGGTATGACGCCATGCGGAGGGCGGAACAAAACCTGTAGCAGACGCGACGTCATAGAGCAGCTTCCGGTGGATTCCCAGCGTGTCTCTCATGCATGGATCTCATGGAGCTCATGCATGGATAATGTAGCTGTTACATTCCCTGACACGAGCTGTTTTATTAGTTGAAATGCACTCTGCTGGACAAACTATGTCATTACACCAATTTTAAATAAGCCCAAGCATGTTTTTCTCCATTATAGTTTTTAAATATAAGGTTTTCATATCGGACATTATATACACCGATACTGATATATTTGTGATAGGCTAAAATCAGCCGATAAAATAGGCCTATCGATGAATCGGTCGGGCTCTACTATTTTGCACAATGTTCATTGTGTGTCCTTCAAGGAATTTAGATGGTAAAAAATTCCAAGGGGTCATGTAACTTAAAATGACCCTGCTTGTAGTGTATTGTGAGAAACATGAGAAAACCCTGCCTGAATAAACTCAGTCCACTGCATACAATTTAAAGGTGTATTTACTCATTACTTTAATACAGTTATAAAAAGACAATTGTAGTAGGGAGAGAAGGACGATAACTGGATAAAATGGAATTGTAGAATTAGAAATGTCACAGTTATGGTTAAGGCGTCAACAATGTCCTTAGGGAGGTGTACATAGGTGTGTCGGGGCAGGGTGGTGCTCCCATTGAGCCATCCCCCCTGTTAAAAATTAACAAATCACCTACTGTATATAACCATGTTGAAGCATCTACCTGCAAAAAACTATCATATTGTGAAAAGGCAGAATGAAATTACATTTAATAATAATATAAATGAATACAGTCTAGAAGTCTGTTGAAACATTTCACAGCTGCATGGCTGCACAACTGCCCGTTTTCTGTACTAATTCATTTAATTATTTATTTCATAAAGTTATTTATTGAATCTTGCACATATTGATCTTCCATACAAACAAGCCTCCTTTTTGTGCATCTAAGATTACTCATGCGGTACCTTAATAAATAAAGTAAAATAACAAATTTCTAACTTAACTACAAACAATGGAATGAAGAATCGAATCACATGATGTACTGTACTACTAATAATACTATTTCTTGCATGCCTATTAAAGCAAGATTTGCTTTTGGAGTGTAGGTCTACAGGTCGTTGAGGAAGTCTTCTCCATAGTTGATCATCTGTCTCAGTGCACACAATATCAGCGCATCAATGCTGTCATGTGTGTTGATTTCAGACACGTAGTTCTTCACAAGAAAGATGCAGTTCGGTTGAAGTCCTAGCAACTTATTGAACTTGTCGACCTGAGTTTTAAAGTAACAGCATTTCAGTTGATCAGCAGTACAAATCTAACAATTCTTTAAAAATATCACCAACAGAAACGTACCTGTTCCTTCAGGTACTTGCTCTTATAGACATTGTTGATGTCTTTTTTCGCCTGAGGACAGGCTTCATCAACTTTGGTGAGAATAGCCACTTGGGGAATCCCTGCCGATACAGAAACCTGATCAGTATTTTGTTTTGCTGGTATTTTGATTCATAAAACCCAAGATGTAATCATCACTCCACACAGAGTATAACCATTGTGATGTCTGCTCTTACCCATATCCCTGGCTGCTTCTCTGACTTCTCTCATCTTCGTCCAAACTTCGTTGCTTAGCAAAGATACTGAGTCAGCAGGAAAGACAGAAACCAGGATATGAACCCTGTCATCCAGAGTGGGATATGGGTTGTAACCAAGATCACCCTCCATCATGTGGCGTTCAGGATTGAACTATAGAAAACAATAAAATGCAAATCAAATAATGTTTTTTATGAACAATGCATTTTTTAACGAAAATGTGTTTAATGCCAACTAGTACAAAAATGGATAACTTAAAGGTACCCTGTGGAGTTTTTGTAATGGTATGAAAATTGTATTTTTTTAAATTTTTTTATTATTCATTTATTTATTTATTTACTTATTTATTTTGGGAGTGGAACCTACGGAGCCCCTAAAGGGACATGAAAAAACACTTAAACGTTTCTCGTGCTCATGATAAACGTTTAAGTTTTTTTCACGTGCCCAAATTATGAACAACAATCAGCAGTATCCCTCAAGCTGGGATATCGTTTGAAAATGGAAGTTTGATAGGTGAACACTATTTATTCATTGAAGTGTAGTTACGGTGAACTCGGACTGCATCTTGATTAGGACTCACAATGAGGATATGGAGTGTAACAATTCTGTGAGAGCTGTCACTGACTTTATTAACAGGCTTTCATAAATCAAACAATCCATATTCGCAGGTGGTGAGGATGATCCAGATGAGCTGACTGGAGAAGGTAAAGTGTGTGCAGAGACTGCACTGTCTCCAGTGCGCAGTGTGCACTTTCTCCAACTTAAACGTTTCTTGTGCTCACGAGAAAAGTTTCTTGTGCTCACGAGAAAATACCTTGTGCGCTTAAAAAAACGTTTAAGTTTGTTTTTTTCCCCCATGTCCCTTTAGGGACTCCGTAGGGACCTCATTTTGTTGGTTTAATGCAAACAATAATGAAAACGGGTGACACGATACACATTCCATCCAATGTTTTCACTCTATTTCACTGATCTACAGGGTACAGTGGTTATGTACCAGAAATGCAGGAAAGACGTAGACTGCTTTCTGCAGGACTAAACATGGATGTAAAAAAATGCAGTATTCAAACTTTTAGGAAAAAATGAATGTTACATCTCAAAAATACGCACAATGCATTTTGATGAGTAAGACTGGATGTAGATATAACTTTTGTTTGTTAACAAGAAAACTCCACAGGGCCGCTTTAAACAATGTCAGAGTTCAGAGGGTTGTACCTGGTAACCATCTTTCACATGTCCCCTCAGAGCCAGTTTGATGTCTTCCACATGAACTCCACCGTAATCGCTTTTCTCCAAGCCCATGATGTCATTGAAAACGAAATTGTAAAATCCGTCTGGACCATTGGGGATTTTGTAAGTTTTGTACTGTAAAGCAGAAGGATCAGTTATTTGCATCAATTTACTCAATCAAAGATAAATATGCAGTCATTAAAGCAACACAAATGAAGGCATTTATTATAATACAAATCTTTCAGCAAAGAAACCTGCTTTAAGAAATGTTTGGTTCTCACTTTTTTATCCTCGCACTAAAAACAACAAAACGCTCAATTAATTAAAGGAATAGTTTTGAGGAATGCACTTATTTGCAAGAATGAAATAAGTGATGTAAATTAGAGGTGCTTCGCCCTGCTGACTAAACTACATGTCTTCATCCTTAGAGGGTATCTCACAGGATGTGTGTGTGTGAGAGATAAGACACATAGGACTGTATCTGAAAGATCACTCCTCCATCAGAAAGTGTTTTATTAAGCATTTCTTCAGCCATAAGTTACAGAAAATATCCTTGTGTTGTGAATTTGGTTTGTGCATGTCATGTTTACTATAGTTTTGTGTGTGAAGCATATCTCTAATATCTAATATATCAGTTTTAACTAATGTTATTATGACCTTTGTTTCCACTGTGTCAAACCAAGAGGTCTGCAGATCAACTGACATAATACATACGTACATAATGATACAGCTAGCAACTGGATTAACGAACTATAATTATAATAAGAAATGCAAAAATATGGTCAGTAGTCCGAGATGCTATTTTACCCACTACCATCTTTCAAAGGGTTTAAACTGCATGAAATTCTTAATGAACAGTTATTCATACTTGTCTGGTGAAGCTGATCGCAGAAGTTGCATCAGTCGGACATGTAATGGTAACTCTGCCTCGTAAAACACTTTCAACAGAGTTGATGAAGCTGGACTTGCCAGCACCAACGGGTCCATGAAGCAGAATTCTGAGACGACTGGCTTCATTGTTTCGAGGTTTGTACCATTTCATAAAATTAAGATTTTCCTTGTTGTTCCTGTATATTGAAGAAAAAATATTAGAATAAAATACTGTATTATTTTGATTATTGAATGCATAATAGGCACATTGTGATCACACACTAACCAGCCAATACAAGAACAAATGTGTTTAGGAGTCAAATCACACCCACACAGCATAATGGCACCACAAATACTGCATGTTTACTCACTCTGGCAAAGCCCTCCATGGCTGACTCAATAGTGCTGAAGAGCAAATGATATATAGTCAGACAACATTTTAACTTTACCAACATCATGCATTATTTTCTATAAAGAAATTGGAATAATTGTTGTGATGATGATTATAATCATTTTAATATTGACGATAGTAATCAGAAGAAGAAGAAGAAGAATGTGAGAATGAGGTGTGATCTCACCTCCTCCCATAGCTAGAAAGTGAGACAATCACATGTAAATGTGCATGAATTTACCCCAGTGGTGAAAGCAGAATTCAGACACTTTGTTTAAGTAAATGAACCAATACAAGGATGTAAAAATAATTCATTCAAAACTAAAAGTTCTCCTACTTAAGCAAAAAAGTAATATCAGTAAATTCTACTTAATTCAGCCTGCTTGTCCTTCAACAATAATGGTCCCTGTGACTGTTATATTAACTAGACTAGACGGAGCTACTTAATCTATTTTAGATACAGATTCAATCCAGTGCTTCTCAACCAGGGCTTGGGCCAGTCCAGAGGACCACAAGAGAAACAAGAAATTATTAAAAGGAGAGAAAAGAAGAAAAAAATAATTCAGCTGCACAAATCTTGATTCATTTTTCTGATTATTTTTAGTCTTTAGTCTTGCTTTTTGTGAAATTCTAGATTGTATTTCTGGCCATCAAGACCTCAACGAGTTTTTCTATAATCAGAAACAAAATCATATTATTTTCATTAACTCATCCTGATGTTTTATTATCATATTATAATTCTACATAGCTTCAGTACTTGAGTAAATTTACTGGGCATGCATGCAGGACATAAAACATGTCTTTCATAAAGTCTGTTTTATAAACATCATAAAGAGACAGACATCAAATCAATCTAAAAACATAAAATCAGTGAAACATTGGCTTCCCAATCACAGGAGCATCTTTTACTATTATATCTGAGAAGAGACATAACAGAAAGTTCTTACCTTTTCTTATGTGGTCCCTGGTTCCTGCAGAATGACACTGCAGGTTGAGAGGGTGGAAATGTATTTATAGACTACTTTTCTGCTTTCAGTTTCTATTTTCTCTGATCCAGTTTATAGCCAATCGTGTGACTTACAAGAAGTCCACATCATTGTTGACCAGAGGTTACTTTACTCAGTGACAGTACTAAAGTAACTTTAGCTGTCAGGGAAATGCAGTAGAGTCGAAACTACAGTATTTCACTTTGAAGTGGAGTAAAGTATAAACAGCATAAAAGTAAAAGTATAGCACAAATCTATGTAAATTAAGTACTCGAGTAAATGTACTCAGTTATGTCCACCTGTCAGGCCTGGACTTAAAGGAGGACTCAGATGCAGAGGGTTATGCAGATCAAGCAGGTTTTATTTCTATGAATTGCTTCACGGCTCTTAAGAAACGAGTGATAAACAAACCGGCTATCAACTTTAACTTCTCTAGGTAAATGACAGGGAGAACAAAACAATGAATAACAGAAAATCACTCCGAAGAGGAAACAAAAAACTGAATAAACTAATCTACTCTATCGAGGATTCTTAGCTATGAAATCTCAAACAACATAAAGCGCTCCACACAAGGGAGGTTCAGGGATTTACAAAACTTTAGTCTACTCTATATCTAGGAAACAAAAATAAATACTATGAACAAAAAACCACTCCAACAGAGGGAAAAGAAAAAGGCTATAAATCAAGGCTATCTTAATACTGCTTTGGAAAAAAAACTACAACTCAAAATCACTCTTCTTAAGAGGAGGAAAGAAAAACAAGAATACCAACTTAGAATCTGTAGAAGAACACTTGACGTAGACATGGACCATGGGAGCTGGAGACGCACGAACGAACATGATACTCTGGCACAGGACAACATGCAGACGCAGACTTTAAGCACAAGAGGGTAATTGGGGACCAGGTGAAAACAATCAGGGATCAGGGGAGACGTCAGACCGGTGACACAAGAGGAAGGGCAAGTGACCTGAAACGAGAGGAGAGTTACTTTTCAAAATAAAACATGAAATTCACAAGACAAAAATCCCCAGACGAGACACCCCTCACCGCGGTGTGACAGTACCCCTCCCTCTAGGGCCGACTCCTGACGGCCCAGACTGTTCAGAATGGTCTCTATGAAAGTCATCAATGAGGGTGGGGTCCATGATGTGTCGAGAGGGGACCCACTGTCTCTCCTCCGGTCCGTAACCTACCCAGTCCACTAGGTACTGTCTGCCCCGGCCCCGGTTGCGTACCGCCAACAGCTGCTTAACCTTGTACACCGGGCCCCCATCGACTACCTCGGGTGGCGGGGGGGGCGTGGCGGCTGGAACCATAGGACTCTCTTTGAATGGTTTCACCTGGCTGACATGGAAGGTCGGGTGTACGCGGAGGGACCGGGGCAGACGGAGGCGTACTGCTGCGGGGCCAATGACTCTGGTGACAGGAAACAGGCCCACGAACCGTGGTGCCAGCTTCTTGGAGGGAACTTTCAGGTGCAAGTCCTTGGCTGAAAGCCACACTCTCTGTCCAGGCTGATATGCGGGAGCCGGCCGTCTCTTTCGGTCTGCCGCCTTCTTGACCCGATCTCCCTGTCGGATCAGCACCTGGCGGGCTGCTGCCCAGATGCGGCGGCAACGTCGGACCATGGCATGGGCGGAGGGGACCGATACCTCCAACTCATTGTCTGGAAAGACTGGGGGTTGAAAACCATAAGCACATTTAAAGGGAGAGAAACCTGTGGCAGATGTTGGCAATGAATTATGTGCATACTCAACCCAGACCAGGTTTTGCTCCATGTTGAGGGGTTCTGGGAGACCAGGCACCGGAGGCCGGTTTCCAGTTGTTGATTTAGGCGTTCGGTCTGGCCGTTGGCCTCCGGGTGGTAGCCCGAGGTCAGGCTGGCCTTAGCTCCAATGAGCCCGCAAAACTCCCTCCAGAACCGGGACACGAACTGGGGCCCCCGGTCAGAGACGATGTCCTTAGGGAATCCATGAACCCTGAAAACACTGGTCATCATGATTTCTGCCATCTCCTTGGCGGAGGGCAGCTTAGGCAGGGCAATGAATCTGACCATTTTGGTAAACCGGTCCACTACTGTGAGGACCGTGGTATTACCTTGGGATACCGGGAGCCCCGTGACGAAGTCCATGGATATGTCGGACCACGGTCTGGAGGGGATAGGGAGTGGCTGCAGTAGGCCCATGCGGGTCCCGGAGGACGTCTTGTTTCGAGCACAGACCGAACATGCCTCCACGTACTCCCGAACCTCCGGCTCCATGGATGGCCACCAGAACCGCCGAGAGATGGCGAACATCGTCCTCCGAACTCCCGGATGGCATGAAAGCAGTGAGGTATGAGCCCAGTGGATCACCTGTGGGCGCAACTCAACGGGGACAAACAAGCGATTATCTGGGCACCCACTAGGTGACGGGTCTCCACCATTAGCCTGCTTCACCTCATCTTCTATCTGCCAAGTCACCGCTCCAACCACACGGGTTAGTGGAAGGATGGTCTCAGGCTTCTTGGCAACAGGCTCGGGGTCGAATAGTCGAGAGAGGACGTCTGGCTTGACGTTCCGGGACCCCGGCCTGTAAGAGAGGGAAAAGGAAAAGCGGTTAAAGAACAGCGCCCACCTGGCCTGGCGAGAATTGAGTCTCTTAGCTTTTCTGATATACTCTAAGTTCTTATGGTCCGTCCAGACTATGAATGGATGGTTGGCCCCCTCCAGCCAATGTCTCCACTCCTCTAGGGCGAGTTTCACCGCCAACAGCTCCCGATTACCGACATCATAGTTTCGTTCAGCCTTGGACAGTCGACGTGACAGGAAGGCGCAGGGGTGCATCTTCCCATCCTGTTCCGAACGTTGAGAGAGGATGGCTCCCACCCCTTCATTGGAGGCGTCCACTTCTACTACAAACTGGCGTTGTGGATCTGGCATGGTGAGGATGGGAGCAGAAGTGAAACGCTTCTTGAGGTCCTGGAAAGCCCTCTCTGCCTCTGGCGACCAGCGGAACTGCACCTGGGTGGAGGTAAGAGCATGGAGGGGAGCAGCTATTGCGCTAAAGCCTCTGATAAACCGCCTGTAAAAGTTAGCAAATCCCAAGAACTGCTGAACCTTCTTGCGGCTATCTGGTGTAGGCCACTCAGCTACAGCGCTAATTTTAGCCGGGTCCATCTGTACTCTCCCAGGGGCTACAATGAAGCCCAGGAAGGAGACGGTGTCGGCATGAAACACACTTTTCTCTGCTTTGACATACAGATTGTTCTCTAACAGTCTTTTCAGAACTCTGGTCACGTGGTCTTGGTGTGTGTCAATGTCTGGGGAGTAAATTAAAATGTCGTCTAAATACACGTAGACAAAAAGGTCAAGGAAATCTCTCAATACATCATTAATCATGGCTTGGAAAACGGCCGGAGCGTTGGTGAGTCCAAATGGCATGACCAGATACTCATAGTGGCCACTAGGGGTGTTGAATCCAGTTTTCCACTCGTCCCCCTCTCTTATGCGAATCAGGTGATAGGCATTGCGGAGGTCTAACTTGGTGAACACCTTGGCCTGCTGGAGTTGGTCAAAAACAGAAGACATGAGAGGGAGAGGGTAACGGTTCTTTATAGTAATGTCATTGAGAGGACTATAGTCTATGCACGGTCTTAGGGACCCATCCTTTTTGTCCACAAAAAAGAATCCGGCGCCTGCTGGCGACGACGAGGGACGGATTAGCCCCGCCTTTATGGATGTAGTGAGATATTCTCTCATGGCCTCTCTCTCCGGTCCGGAGACCGAGTACAGGCGGCCCTTGGGTATGGTGGAACCTGGAAGAAGGTCAATGGCGCAGTCGTATGGCCGGTGTGGGGGAAGAGACATGGCTTTGGTCTTACTAAAAACCTCACGGAGCTGGTGGTAGCAGGAAGGCACCGAGTTTAAGTCCGGATATTCGGCTTCTGTGGCAGGGTTGACAGAAAACAGGTTAACTTCAGCTACCTCACTGCTCTGGGCTAGACTAAAAAGACAGTCTTTAATACAATCCTCCCCCCATCCTAGGATTTCTCCAGTCCTCCAGTCTACCTGGGGGTTGTGGCGAAAAAGCCACGGTTGTCCCAATATCAGTGTGTGAGTGGATGCTTTGAATAAATAGAAGCGAATATGCTCCCTGTGGTCCTTAATCTGCATGTGGAGAGGTTCAGTGATATGGGTGATGGAAAACAGTTCTTTCCCATCTAGAGCTCGAGCCCTGATGGGCTTAGCTAAAAGTTCTGATCTTATGTCCATTTCTTCGGCTAACCCCCAGTCCATCAAACTCTCATCGGCTCCTGAGTCTATGAGTGCCCCAAGATTGGTGACAGTGTGATGCAATAACTTCACTTTGGTGAGAGTGCGTGTGACGGGGCCTGAAGCCGTGATTTGACTCACCGTCTTGGGTCGCTTGGCTGGGCAGGTTATGACGAGGTGACCCGCCTCCCCGCAGTAGAAGCACCTTCCTTCTAGTTGCCGTCTCCGTCGCTCCTCTGGTGTCAGTCTGGCTCTGCCCAGCTGCATGGGGTCCCCTTCTTCCTCCGCGGGGGAGTTATTACGCGGCTCCGACGGGGAGCGGTGGAGAGCTGGCCAGCTTTGTGTTTGCGAGGGCGGGGCTCCTCCGGTCATCACAGTCCTGTCGCTCCGGTGTCGTCTGAGCTGTCTGAGTCGGTTGTCCGTCCGGATTGCGAGAGCGATAAGATCGTCCAAGCCTGCGGGTAAATCTAGAGGAACCAGGAGATCTTGGATCGGGGCTGCCAGCCCCTTCAAAAACACATCATAGAGAGCCGTGGAGTTCCACCCGCTTTCTGCCGACAGAGTGCGGAAACGGATGGCGTAGTCACACACAGAGTCGCTGCCTTGTCTCAGCCCACTCAGCTCCTGTGCTTTCTCCCGGTCGTCCGTCACGGGATCAAAGGTGCGTTTTAATGCCGCCTGGAAATCTGTGTTGACTGTTGAGTCCTTCACTCCCTCAATCAGTCTAGTTTAATTTTCACTTGTATATGTAGATGTGGAATTTAGTGTTAACCTCATCTGACCAACTTTGTATGAAAATAAGGCCGACCATATAAAAAAGAGGAAGAAAACAAATCCCATATTACCTTATTCTACCTATATATTTTCTTTTTAAAGAAATTGTACTGATTGCACTGACCTAGCAAGACCAGCAGAGGCTGCAAATTGAACACTTGGCAGATAAAGCACAGCTCACCAACACAGAAAAAGAGAGGTTCAGAACAGCTATTTCTGTAAATCAGTTACCAAAAACTGCCTTAGTATAAAATCCAAAAAGTACAAGTAAGGTAGAGAAAGCCTCATTTTTTTGTTCTATATTATGGCATTATATAATGCTTTAACAGGTGGTTATGTGTACATAAGCAAACAGTCTACACAGAGAATGACTTCAGAAGAAAAGCACATTTATTCTTTCTTTCTTCAGAGAATTTTATTGGATAAAAGAAGTGTATATCATCAATTTTTTTGAGTGTAATAAGTGCATCACGTAGAGGTATAAGCTTTAGTGAACGATTTCATTATAAACATGATGTGGGGATTTGTATTGTAATTGCACGTATAACCATGTTGAAGCATTTACCTGCAATAAACTCTCATATTGTGAAAAAATAGGATGAAATAACAGTTGATAAAAATATAAATTAATACAGTCTAGAAGTCTGTTGAATTATTTCACAACTGCATGGCTGTACACGTGCACATCTTGTGGTTTAATTCATACAATAATTTATGTCACAATGTTGTTCATTGAATCTTGCACACTTTGATCTTCAACATAAATGAACCTCCTTTCTGCACATCCAGGTTTTCTACAGCTTACTCGTGCAGTATTGATGTACTGTATACTAAGTAAACTATTTTTCATGCATATTAAAGCATGTTCTGCCACAGCAGTTTGTAGGTCTACAGGTCGTTGAGGAAGTCTTCTCCATAGTTGATCATCTGTCTCAGTGCACACAATATCAGTGCATCAATGCTGTTATGTGTGTTTGTTTCTGATTCGTAGTTCTTCAGAAGAAAGATGCAGTTCGGTGGAAGTCCCAGCAACTCACTGAACATGTCGACCTGAGTTTTAAAGTAACAGCATTTCAGTTGATCAGCAGTACAAATCTAACAATTCTTTAAAATATCACCAATAGAAACTTACCTGTTTCTTCAGGTACTTGCTCTTGTACGCATTGTTGATGTTTTTTTTCGCCTCAGCACAGGCAACATCGACTTTGGTGAGAATAGCCACTTGGGGAATCCCTGCCAATACAGAAACCTGATCAGTATTTTAAACATTTGTTTTGCTGGTATTTTGATTAATAAAACCCAAGATGTCATCATTACCCCACACAGAGTATAACAGTTGTGATGTCTGCTCTTACCCATATCACTGGCTGCTAGTCTGACTTCTCTCATCTTCTTCACGACTTTGTCATTTAGCAAAGATACTGAGCCAGCAGGAATGACAGAAACCAGGACGTGAACTCTGTCATCCAGAGTGGGAGATGGGTTGTAACCACGATCACCCTCCGTCATGGGGTTAGGATTGAACTAGTTAACAATAAATTACAGTCAAACAATGCTTTTTTATCAACAATGCGTTTTTAAGTGAAAATGTGTTTAATGCAAAACGGCACCCAGTGAAGTTTTTGTAGTGGTATGGAGATTATTTATTATTTTTTATGAGTGGTACCTCGTGTTGTTTTTCTCATGCACAGAATAATGCAAAGGTTCAAACGGGTGACACGATTCACATTTCTACCAATGTTTTCACTCGATTTCACTGATCTACAGGGTACAGTGGTTATGCACCAGAAATGCAGGAAAGACGAAGACTGCTTTCTGCAGGACTAAACATGGATGTAAAAAAATGCAGTATTCAAACTTTTATGAAAAAGTTTGTTAACAAGAAAACTCCACAGGGTCACCTTAAACAATGTCAGAGTTCAGAGGGTTGTACCTGGTAACCGTCTTTCACATGTCCCCTCAGAGCCAGTTTGATGTCTTCCACATGAACACCACGGTTATCTGTTTGCTCCAAGCCCATGATGTCATTGAAAACGAAAGAGTAAAATCCATCTGGACCATTGGGGATTTTGTAAGTTTTGTACTGTAAAGTAGAAGGATCAATTATTTGCATCAATTTATCCAATCAAAGATAAATATGCAGTCATTAAAGCAACACAAATAAAGGTTTTTAGGTCGCACTTTATTTTACAGTACATTAATAAGACGTAACAAGCCGTACTTTGTATCAAATTAGACAAAAACAATACACTAATAAGATGTAACAAGAAGTACTTTGTATCAAATTAGACAACTACAAATAATGCAATGTTAATTAGACAGTAAACTAGAAAAGTTAAACTGTCATTAGACACCATATAGCCTACCCAAATTATGCTGTAATCAGAAACCGCATATAAAGTCTTATTACTTAAAATATAGTCTACTATACTGAGACACTATTATACCAAATTATACTGTAATAACAAACCAAATCGGAGAACCTAATACACTATGACACCATTTTACAAGATCTTAGTCTAATAAGAAATCACACACAATGCCATATCAGATCCAAAATATGCTAGTTAGATGCTATTCTACCCTCACTACCAAATTATGCATTTAATGCTACCAACATCGCCTACAGCTTAATTAGACGAATGTACTGCCATATTATATCGGGCATGGCCTTTATAATAGTCGGACAAAACACACTTGTTTCTAAGAACATGTTGTTTTCATTTAGTTTGCTGATATTCTTTGAAGCCGGGTTATTATTTCATTAATTATATTAGACGCTAAATGCGTCTGATATAATTTTATTTTGAAAGCGTCTCGCTGTGAACCGAAAACATCCGGTGTTCCTGTGGATAGTGTGTGTCTGCGTGTTGGAAGTGTACCTGCACGGTGATGAAAACAATCATTTTGTTTACTTAGCACCTGGCTGATAAAGGGCACAAGGTTTGTTGTTATATCGTTTCATGATATGTTTAATGTTTATTTCAGATCGCGGTAACTTTTATGGTTTTGTACAGTTTGATATAGCTTGTTTGAGCTAGCGGGAACGCTAATTAGCATTAGCTCAGCTATCCTGTTGGGTCAGAAGAACGGAGATGAGGCTGGTCGTTTCATTTCTGTGTTTATTAATAGAACGCATTTTGTGTGGTTTGTATTGGCTTTAATATATAAAGTTAAAGGTTTATATTTAATACAAATGTACTGGTTAAAAGTTTTAGTTTTAAGGAAGATAATAACCTTTATTTTTTATACTTTTTTCATAGCTCACGGTGTGTTCAAGTGTACAAGGTTCTTGCAATAAACACTTTGGACCATCAGTTAGAGAGTATGACCATCATTCAGCCGGGGATGCTACACTGGTTAGCTGTTCAGTGAACGTCACTGGGCAGTTCAGTTATTTGACTGACATCTGTTCCTAAATTTAGGAGATAACGTTTTTCTGAAAGCTTCGATAGCCCAGCAAACCTCCAGGACCAAGGACTTCCAGAGAGCGACCATCAGCTCCTCACGAGCAGCGTGTGTTTGAGCTGGAGCTCGGCTACGAACAGCTGTGGATGCCCCTGTGTGAAGAGAGAGCCACAGTGACGCATCGTGAGCCGCACAGCGCCCTTTAGCCCTGTGCTGGCAGGGCTCTGGAGCACTGGAGGCCGTCCACAAGGGTCAGAAAAGCGACCCTCTAAGAAAGTCTAATAAGGGTCTAACAGTGAGAAGGACCACTTTATTTTACAGTACAGTTCTGTTGTAATGTGCCACAAATTATCCTCTAAGTAAGTCTAATAAGACTGTAATAAGTGTCTAACAGTGGGAAATAAAGATGCAATGTCCTGGCAGCTTCAATAGCTGGTCTAATGTTACTGGGGTTGGATAGTGACATGGCTTTAAATGGTCTGATGTCTTAACTATGGGAGTAGAGTTAAGCCACCTACAAACTCCACAAGACTCCAGAGAACATCCAGGTTACCAGGGAGGTGTGTAGTAGTGACCAGATGTGAACTGATGTGGTTTGACTCTAGTTAAGGTACCGTTTTCTTCTAATGATCTATAAATGACTCTGTAAGAAAGTGAAACTATGTTAACTAAAGCTCAAATAAATGTATTTTCCTCTGAACTCTGTGTGTTTTGTCCGACTATTATAAAGGCCATGCCCGATATAATATGGCAGTACATTCGTCTAATTAAGCTGTAGGCGATGTTGGTAGCATTAAATGCATAATTTGGTAGTGAGGGTAGAATAGCATCTAACTAGCATATTTTGGATCTGATATGGCATTGTGTGTGATTTCTTATTAGACTAAGATCTTGTAAAATGGTGTCATAGTGTATTAGGATCTCCGATTTGGTTTGTTATTACAGTATAATTTGGTATAATAGTGTCTCAGTATAGTAGACTATATTTTAAGTAATAAGACTTTATATGCAGTTTCTGATTACAGCATAATTTGGGTAGGCTATATGGTGTCTAATAACAGTTTAACTTTTCTAGTTTACTGTCTAACATTACATTATTTGTAGTTGTCTAATTTGATACAAAGTACTTCTTGTTACGTCTTATTAGTGTATTGTTTTTGTCTAATCTGATACAAAGTACGGTTTGTTATGTCTTATTAGTGTATTGTTTTTGTCTGATACAAAGTGCAGCTTGTTATGTCTTATTAGCGTTTTGTTTTTGTCTAATTTGATACAAAGTACGGCTTGTTACGTTTTTATTATACTACAAATCTTTCAGCAAGGAAACCTGCTTTGAGAAATGTTTGATGCTCACTTGTTATCCTCGCACAAAAAACCACAAAACGCACAATTAATTAAAGGAATAGTTTTAAGGAATGCACTTATTTGCAAGAATGAAATAAGTACAGTAAATTAGACGTGCTTCACCCTGCTGACTAAACTACATGTCTTCATCCTTAGAGGATATCTCACAGGATGTGTGTGTGAGAGAGATAAGACACACAGGACTGTATCTGAAAGATCCCTCCTCCATCAGAAAGTGTTTTATTAAACATTTCTTCAGCCATAAGTTACAGAAAATATCCTTGTGTTGTGAATTTGGTTTGTGCATGTCATGTTTACTATAGTTTTGTGTGTGAAGCATATCTCTAATATCTAATATATCAGTTTTAACTAATGTTATTATAACCTTTGTTTCCACTGTGTCAAACCAAGAGGTCTGCAGATCAACTGACATAATACATGCGTACATAATGTTACAGCTAGCAATTATATTAACGAACTATAATTATAATAAGAAATGCAAAAATATGGTCAGTAGTCCGAGATACTATTTTACCCACTACCATCTTTCAAAGGGTTTCAAACTGCATGAAATTCTTAATGAATTGCTCAGAATAATCAAAATCAACAGTTATTCATACTTGTTTGGTGAAGCTGCTCCCAGAGGTTGCATCTGTTGGAGCTCGAACAGCAACTCTGCCTCTTAAAACACTTTCAACAGAGTTGATGAAGCTGGACTTGCCAGCACCAACGGGTCCATGAAGCAGAATTCTGAGACGACTGGCTTCATTGTTTCGAGGTTTGTACCATTTCATAAAATCAAGATTTTCCTTGTTGTTCCTGTATATTGAAGAAAAAAATATTAGAATAAAATACTGTATTATTTTGATTATTGAATGCATAATAGGCACATTGTGATCACACACTAACCAGCCAATACAAGAACAAATGTGTTTAGGAGTCAAATCACACCCACACAGCATAATGGCACCACAAATACTGCATGTTTACTCACACTGGCAAAGCCCTCCATGGCTGACTCAATAGTGCTGAAGGGCCTAGTGAGACATAATTACATTACCAACATCATGCATTATTTTCTATGAAGAAATTGGAATAATTGTTGTGATGATAATAATAATAACAACATAATATTACTAAGAAGAAGAAGAAGAATGTGAGAATGATTATGTCATGGAAATGAAAGTGTTGCAGGTTTGGACTCACCTCCTCCCATAGCTGTAAAGTGAGACAATCACATGTAAATGTGCATGAATTTACCCCAGTGGTGAAAGCAAAATTCAGACACTTTATTTAAGTAAACTTACCAATACAAGGATGTAAAAATAATTCATTCAAATATGTGTATATATGTAATAATTGCCCCTGTGACTGTTATATTAACTAGACTAGACGGAGCTACTTAATCTATTTTAGATACAGATTCAATCCAGTGGTTCTCAACCAGGGCTTGGGCCAGTCCAGAGGACCACAAGAGAAATGAAAAATGATTAAAAGGAGAGAAAAGAAGAAAAAAAATCAGCTGCACACATCTGGATTCATTTTTCTGATTATTTTAATCTTTGCTTTCATGAAATTTTAGATTTTATTTTCTTGCCATCTAGACCTCAAAGAGTCATTTCTATAATCAGAAACAAAATATTTTATTTTTATAAACTTATCCTGATGTTTTTGTATAAAATCTTACTCTGAAACTACTAGTTACAGTAATTTTAGCAGTCAGGTAAATAGAGTGGACTAAAAATATATTTTCCATTTTATATTAATTATAAAGCAGCATAAAATTATTATATGATAATTCTACATAGCTTCAGTACTTGAGTAAATGTACTGGACATGCATGCAGCACATAAAACATGTCTTTTTTCAAATCAATCTAAAAACATAAAATCAGTGAAACATTGGCTTCACAATCACAGGAGCATATTTTACTATTATATCTGAGAAGAGACATAACAAAAAGTTCTTACCTTTTCTTAAGTGGTCCCTGGTTCCTGCAGAGTGACACTGCAGGTTGAGAGGGTGGAAATGTATTTATAGACTACTTTTCTGCTCTCAGTTTCTATTGTCTCTTTTTCAGTTTGATGCCAATCATATGACTTACATGAGGTCCACACCATGTGACAGACGGTACTAGTTACTGTAACTTTAGCTTTTCAGGGAAATGCAGTAAAGTCGAAACTACAATATTTCACTTTGAAGTGGAGTAAAGTATAAACAGCATAAAAGTAAAAGTATAGAACAAATCTATGTAAATTAAGTACTCGAGTAAATGTACTCAGTTATTTCCACCACTTTACACGGATATCAAATGTTAGTGTTACACCACTACAACACAACGACGTGGTGTGGAAAACGTTACTTTTATTTTCACAGCGGGACTGGCAAAAACACATCAACATGTCGGGCAGTCTATGTACGCGCTCGCTTTTCTTTCTTTCTCTTTCCCAGAATGCCGTTCACCGAAAAACTTCCTCTTTGCCCTAACCTGGCAGTATTCTGCTATTAACACACTCATACTGCCTCCTACTGGCTATAATCCAACAGGGCGCTACAATCCTCCCCTGCTAAACACATGTTGTCCTCAACATTAGCATTTATAGTGCAGGTTGCTTAAAGAATGTGGCAGCAATATTCAACTAATAACTACATCTGAAGATAACATTTTCAATTCAACATGTAACACAATGACAATACCTTTCTCTTGAAAGTTATAAAGAAATGAATGGATTAAAGTGCATTTAAATGGTTTTACCATAAGTGTACAGTACAATCATATACTATGTGATCTCTTCACACTTTACTCTTGCAAAAACACTACAGTGTCTTGACTCGATGATAGTCTACTTCTGAGTAGTTGAAACGAAAGTACAGTACCATATTTATGCTTTGAGACAAAAATAATTTCCATCTTCTCACTATTTACTCCATGGAGACTTTTGACTTAAACTTGTCTACTGAAACTATTCCATTTACATCTTTTAATGTCATAACTAATCTTTACCATATGGGTTGTGAATAGAACTTCTGTTCATTAACATAAACAATGTAGTAATAACACTTCATCTGTACTGTGTTACTTACATCTTGAAAAACAAAACTTTTTTTTTTTTATGTTCATCTTACTTCAGTCTGTATTGTCCTGTGGCACACATATGGACGGTTACAACTCAGTTCACAAACTTATGTGCTCATGTGTCCATTTTTTTCAAATATTGACCACAGTCCATAATAAACAAAACAAACTTTTTTCAGTAGTATCCTGTAGGCACAAAAATAGGACCAACCAGGTGTGTTCCCAACATCTGTGGAAGGAGCCAGGGCACACTACACTGTCCATACATGGGTGCCAGTGTATCAACATACATGGAGTTAGTGTGAGGCCCCACCACACGATGAGTGGGTCGGCCTAATGAGTCATATGTCAGTGTCTCTCTAGGTCTTCTCTCTCTCTGTGACCTGCGTGGCAGAGTGTCAGGGGACTCTGGCTCCTGTGTGCTGGGCAGGTCTACAGAAGGAACAGTTTGTGTGATCTCGAGAGTGTCATGTCCAGTTGTGACATTTTCAGTCACACCATTGTCCACAAGCATTTCCATACTGAACTCCTCTTCTTCAGCATGAAGTTCAGACTGCGGTTCTGGTTCAGGAGTGATAGGAGGTGCAACACTTTGCTTCCTATGCTCCTCATGATGATGATGGTGCCTCAGTTTGTGAGCCCAGAAACAAGCCTCCTCATCTGAACTCTCTGAGTCCTCTGGTGTTTCCTTTGGTTTACTGTTCTTGTGTTTCTTTTCTTTTTGAATCTGAGGATTTTGTCTTTTCACAGTGCTTTGAGCTGATTCCTGAAGTGGCAAAGCATTGCATGGCATCAGCATGTTGCGATGGAGAACTCTGCCCCTTCCTGTGCCACGTTCAGGTTTTACCTCATAGACTGGGCTGTCTTCCCCCTTACGAGAGACCACTATGTGTATTTGACCCTCCCAGTATGAACGCAATTTTCCTGGTCCTCCTCGCTCTGACATATTCCTAACGAGGACTCTGTCACCTGGGTAAAGCACTGAACTCAGTCTTTTTCTATCATAATATGTTTTTCCTCTCATATTAGTCTTTTTAATGGTTTTGGATGCTATGTCGTATGCTTCTTTCATCTGCTGTTGCCATTTCTGAGCATATTCCTGATGTGAAATAAATCCTTCCTCTTCATTTATTCCAAATATCAAATCAATGGGCAAACGGGGATGTCTACCGAAGAGCAGGTAAAAAGGAGAATATCCAGTTGCCTCGCTCGTGGTGCTGTTATAGGCGTGAACAACTTTACCAACATAGTCACTCCAATTTCCTTTTTTTTCCTCGTCCAAGGTCCTCAGCATCGACAACAACGTGCGATTAAATCTTTCAGCTGGGTTCCCTTGCGGATGATAGGGAGTTGTCTTTGAGTTTGTCATGTCCGTGTATTTTTGCAGCTGTCTGAACAAGTGGTTCTCAAATTCTTTACCTTGGTCATGGTGTATTTTTGCAGGAAAACCAAATTTGAGTGAAAAATCATTAAAGATTTTTTCTGCTGCTGTCTTGCCTGACTTGTTACGGGTTGGATAAGCCTGAGCAAATTTAGTGAAGTTGTCAATGATCACTAAAATATATTCATACCCTCCCCTGCTTTTTTCAAGGTGAAGATAGTCAATGGAGACCATTTCAAAAGGAGCTGTAGCAGGTAAGTGACACATGGGGGCTCTGCTATACACTGTGGGTTTTTTCTGGATGTTACATGTACAAACTTTAGTTATGAAAAACTCAATGTCTTTTTGCATCCCAGGCCAATAAAACCTTTGCCTAGCAAGGTTTACCACCCGCTCTACCCCTAAGTGTCCCATCTCACAGTGAAGGTACTTGTAAACAAAGTCTTTGTACTCTTCTGGAAGCACGATTTGAGTGAAAGTTGACGTTTTGCGTTGTAACAGACCCTCTTGGGAAACATACAGTCTCCTCCATTCATGAAGCAACTGTTTTGTTTTCACTGTTTCTCTGTTCATGACACTTTTGTCTGGTTTTTGACCAGATGCTTTCCACTGAAGCACACGGGATATGACAGAGTCTCGTAACTGTGCTTGCAGTAACTCTTGATGTGTTACTTTTACATCTGGCTGATTTACAGCAGTTAACTCCTGAACATGTGGACTGCAGGTAATGACTGAGATCCAGTCCACTTCCTGTTGTTTCAATGTTTCAACTGTGCTAAATATTACACTCAATGCTTCAGGGGAGCACTGCTCTGTACACTCACTCATATAAGAGTCCATATTCACAGGTGCACGAGACAGGAAATCTGCATCCACGTTTGCTTTCCCTACTTGAGTGTTATATTGAAGTCGGCGAGCTCGGACACCCAGCGATGTCCGGTGGCATTTAATTTAGCTGTACTCAAAACATATGTAACTGGATTGTTGTCACTGTATATTGTTACAGAGGGCGCATAAAACAAATAGTCTCTAAATCTATCTGTAACGGCCCATTTGAGCGCTAAAAACTCAAGCTTACCTGAATGTAAGCGATAGTTTTTTTCTGCAGGTGTCAATGTCCGTGAACCGTACCCAATAACTCTGAGCCTGCCTTCCTGCCTCTGATACAAGACCGCCCCCAGTCCCTGTTCCGATGCGTCGATGTGAAGAATGAAGGGATCTTCAAACCTTGGATAAGCCATAACAGGTGGGTTAGTTAAAACATCAATCAAATAGTTCAAGGCTGTCTGATGAGTGTCAGTCCACACTATTTTGTGATGTGGGGGGAGCTGTCCTGCCCCTGCTGACCGGAAGGTGGGTTTTGATTCAGTAGTTTGGGCTCCGCCTCCTGAGAGAAGGTCGTACAAGCACTTAGCATGACGGGAAAAATCCTGCACATAACTCCTATAATAGCCTAGGAAACCAAGAAGTTTGCGCAGCTCTTTGATGTTAGTTGGGGGTTTTGTCTTGAGTGCTTGTACAGTTTCAATTTCTTTATTGTCCATTTTGCAGCCTTCAGCCGAGATCACTTTACCAACATAACGGACTTCATTTTTGAACAGGTCACACTTGTCTGGCCTCAATTTTATTCCACAAGCTCGCTGTTGTTTGAGGACAGATCTCACATCTTCTACATGCTGCGTGAAAGTTTTGCTATAGACCAGCACATCATCTAAGTATGGAATACATATTTTGTCTCTGAGACCTTCAAGGCTCTCCTCCATACTACGCTGAAAAGCGGAGGGTGCATTTGTGAGGCCAAATGGGATCCTGTTCCATTCGTACAGTCCCCACGGGGTGGTGAAGGCTGTGAATTTCTTTGAGCTCTCACTGACATTACCTTGATGGTAGGCTTTACCTTGGTCCAACACACTGAACCAAGCATTCCCTCCCAGACCATCAAGTATCTCCTGGATCCGTGGTATGGGATGTCTGTCTGGGATTGTTTTTTTATTAAGCCCCCTGTAATCAATACAAAGTCTTAGACTCCCATCTCTTTTTCTCACGCAAACTACTGCAGCTGCATATGGGGAAGTAGATTTGCGGATGAAACCTTTATTTAGCAAGTCCTGGATGTGATTCTTGACCTCATCATACAATGGACGAGGTATGGCATTGTATGTTTTGGCTACTGGGACCTCATCAGTTAAATTAATGTCCATTTTCAGGTTTTCAATGTATCCAATGTCATCCTTGTTCCTAGCAAATGTTCCTGACTCCTCCCTGAGCATTTGCTTGACCACTGCTTGCTGCTCACTGGTCAAGTGGTCCAGGCTGACAGGTGGATCAAACAGTTTTTCATGGGGGTCGCCCTGAGGTGGGTCTGCGGTGGAGCATGGTGGAGCCTGGGGAGTTTCAACAGCTACTGAATTAACCTGTTGTTCCTCTGGCTGCACAAGGTAACTGTCTGCGATTCTCTGTAAGCTCCCTATCACAGTTTTGCCTGGCATTGTGATGTCATGTTGTGTGGCATTTCTCACAAAAATGTTAACTTTACGTGTGGAACAGGAAACATTTAACAGCTGACAGTTAATTGTGAGTCCCTCGTCCAATGACAGATTTACCTCAGGTTCAAATAACATTTCAGCTTTCACTTTCAGATCTGTTTTGCAAGGACAGGTGATACACCTCATTTGTCCTGCTGGAACTACAGTAGCTGTGCGCCCTGTACTGACAAAGTAAGGAACATTCTCATTTGTAGCTCCCTGAATGACATTTAGTAGTGCTTCTACCTTTCCTGATCCTAACCTCAGTGAGTTTCTTAGCACTGCAATGTTGTCACTAGGCTGAACCTGATCATTTTTGCTTGATAACATCTCGACAATGGCATTGAATCCTATGATGGATCTCTGAACTATGTCCTTACTCACCAGCACTGGAACCAGTATATTGTCAGACACTGCTTCTTTAACTTTTGGATCACACAGACTGAAACTAACTGGTACCCAGCCCTGAAAAGGGATTTCTGAGCCATTTGCAGCTCTTACATCCAGTAGTTCATCATCACTTAACAGTTCACTGATTGGACGGATTTCTGTATCAGGTAAGTTTTGGGATTTCCATGCCTCACTCATGATGGACACTTGTGCTCCTGTGTCCCACAAGGCTTGAGTCTTCACAGTGTTCATTTTGCACCAGACAAGACATTTTTTGCCTATAAGCTGTGCAACTCGTTTGCGTTTTGTACTGAGATTGTATGGGCCGGAGGGTTTCTCTTCTTTCAGCTCCACATGTGACTTTGACTGTGCTGTGGGGTGGTGAGTGGGCAATGTCTTTTTTAACCCCTTTATGGTGCCCACATTTACAGGTTCTGCTTGAGGGTTCAGTTTTGGGTCATGTTGGGACTTTAACTCTGAGGTCATGCCATGTCCCCCTGTCACAACCTCTGCGAGTTTTCCGACGACTTCTGTCTGCCCCCGACTCTACACCCCTTAGCCCAATGTGTGTCACTACCACACCTAAAACAATGGTTGCAGTCCTTTTTGTCCTGCTGACATGCTACACATTGTCTCTTAGGTCTCTTAAAAGCATTGGCTGGAGCTTTGGTCTGACTGACATCACTGTTTTGCCTCCCACATTGGACAGTTTGCACAAGGGATGCTACTTGGCCTGTGAGTTCCCTTATTGCTGTGTTGCTCTCCTCTATTTTTGCAAATAAAGGATTTTCTCGAATTGGCTTGTTTGGTTTAGCCGTTACTGTTGTTGTGAAAGAGTCATTGTCATCACCACTTTGCTCTACTGTACTCAGACTTGCTCTATGAGTGGCTTTATTTGTGACTTTAATCTTTTGGACCCTCTCACTTTCATTATGCTGGGCGATCTGCATTTTCTGTAGAAGCAACTCATCACTACTGAGCTCATCTTGCAGATACATCCTCATTTCTGCTCTTATGTTATCGTTTGATAAGCCTGTCATGATGGACTGGAAACACTGGCTTTGTACAAGTTCTCGGTTATATTTCAGGCCAGACTGGGCTCGCTCAGATGCAAATAGAACTTTTTGACGCAGATCAAGAACTCTGACCAGGAAATCAAGTGCAGTTTCGCCAGGGCCCTGTACAGCTTGTGTTAGTTGTTGGTACAGTACAGTTGCATCCTTTTCAGCATAATGTGTTCTTAAGATTTGTCTGAGTGTGGCTAAAGTGAGATCTCTTTTTCCTTCCAGGTAACTTCTCAATTTCAAGCCAGGATTTACAGCACGAATCACAGCCTCCATTATTTCCATTTCCGTGTAGCCCTTCCTTAAACCCCCTTCAATCTGGTGTTCAAGACTGCTAAAGCTGAGGGTGTCCCTTGATGTGGACTCACCAACATGTCCATTTATCCGGAAGTCCTTTCTGAAGCCACTGGAAGCACAGCAGCTGTTACCGAGGGAGTTTCTACCTCTGCCTGGAGTCACCTCCTCCCGCGCTGTCTCCGGAGCGATGTGTGTCTCCAGCGTCGGCACGAGCAGTGTGCGGTCTCCCCGCTGTCCTTCCGACGTGGGCTGAGCTGGGCGAGCCGCCTCGACCTCTCTCTCCTCCGCAGCCGCAGGTGCCAGGACGAACGGCGGTGCTCCCCCGTCGTCGGTCTCCACCGGGCCCTCTCGCAGAGCGTCAAGTGCGTCGTTCAGCTCCAAAAGCACCGACATGCCTTCGTCCTCCCTCTCCAGAAAGTCCTCACGTTCACAAAACTTTGTGATATGCTTGACCAAAGCACGACGAGTCTTACTTTTAATGTCTTCCGCCATTTTACAGAGCTCACAGACTCGGTGTAGTTCTTTCACAGTCAGTCCGAGCAGTTTAGCTTCTATCTCCATCAGGAGTTCTTCTCTGCATTCCGACATATTGCGTAGCGTTTTATTTACTGTCAACACTATGGAAAAACAACAAAACGGGACGTGTCGACCTAGCTAGACTTCAACTGTTACCTTAAGCTACCGCTTCCCTATCAGTTGACTTGCTGCTCTCGCACATGTCCGACGTCTTCAGTCTTTTTCCGGAGTTGAAAAGAGTCGTCCGCCGCAAAATATTCTTTCAAAAATCTCGGTAGGACCTCCAAATTGTTACACCACTACAACACAACGACGTGGTGTGGAAAACGTTACTTTTATTTTCACAGCGGGACTGGCAAAAACACATCAACATGTCGGGCAGTCTATGTACGCGCTCGCTTTTCTTTCTTTCTCTTTCCCAGAATGCCGTTCACCGAAAAACTTCCTCTTTGCCCTAACCTGGCAGTATTCTGCTATTAACACACTCATACTGCCTCCTACTGGCTATAATCCAACAGGGCGCTACATTAGCATAACTTGGAAACTATTTTGGTATTGTCACACTCGTTGACCTGTCCTTAATATTTTAAACTAAAGTAAATAAAAATATAATTTAATTATCTCTTAGTGTAAACACAATAAAGGGACAGACATTAAATTAAACTTAATAAATAAAATGTGTGGAACATCACTCAAAATAAACCAATGGCATTTTGACTGCACAATCACAATAGCATATTTTACAATTGTTTGTGAAAACAACATATTAGAAAGCTAACTTCCTATCCTCTGTAAACAGTGGACATACACAGAGTGAGGCTGAACCTTTTTTTTTTAAAGAGTCTCCTTCGCTTAATTTTCTTTTTGCAGATTCAGTTATAGCCATCTGTGGGAAATCCACACTTTTCTTGATCATGCAGCCCATTTTAACACCTTTAAGACTAACTGGCATGTGCAGGGACATTAAAAAAAACAGTAGCTCCACTAGTATTAACTACCTGTCAGTCTCAGGACTTTTATCGTAGCTTTAATACATTTTTTGTGACTATTGGACCAAACTTGGCAGAAAAAAATCCCTGATCCACTGGTGACAACTGAAGAAATTAATGAATATTACATAGAGAGGAATCCAGTAAATTTACCATCAAAATGAAAGTAGCTAAAGTCATGCTGCTGTACAGAAGTGAGAATAGACATAACTTCACAAATTACAGACCTAAATTACAGAAGTACAGACACAAATAGATAGATAGTGTCAACATTGAAAGAGTTGATGGGTATAAGTTCGTTGGGTTGACAACAGATGACAGAATCAGCTGGAAAGCTCACATAAATCATGTACAATCCGAAGTGTCAAGAAGCATTTCAGTACTGAGTAAAGCCAAGCATGTTCTGGATCACAAAGCTCTCCATATTCTCTACTGTTCACTGGCGTTATCGTATTTACAGGACGGCAGAGAGCGGTAAGAGGAAAGGAGGAGGGCTAGCTGTGTTTGTTAATGACAAATGGTGTAACTCTGGGCACATCACTGTTAAAGAACAGGTCTGCAGTAAGGACATTGAACTTTTAGCGGTTAGCATGAGGCCGTACTACCTCCGGAGGGAGTTTACACAGGTGATCGTACTCGCTGTGTATATCCCCCCCTCTGTTAACGCTGATGCAGCTTGTGACCTTCTCCACTCAGTCACAAGCTCACTGCTGACACAGCACCCACAGGCCCTCTTCCTCATCTCTGGGGGATTTCAATCATGCCTCTCTGTCCTCCACGCTGCCCACATTCACACAATATGTCACCTGCCACACCAGAGACAATAAAACACACGACTTATTTTATGCCAACAGCAAGGAGGCATACAACTCAGCCCCCCTCCCTCCCCTGGGAAGATCTGACCACAACCTGGTTCATCTCCTGCCTGTGTACAAGCCCCTCGTAAACAGGCAACCAGTGGAGACCCGCACAGTTAAGACATGGACTGAGGAGTCTGAAGAGGCTCTGAGGGACTGCTTTGACTCAACTGTGTGGGAAGAACTGTGTGTTTCTCATGGGGAGGACATCAACAGCTTAACAGGCTGCATAACGGACTACATAAACTTCTGTGTTGAAAACACTGTACCCACCAGGACTGTGCGGTGTTTTTCTAACAGCAAACCCTGGATTAATCCTGAAATAAAGGCTCTCCTTAAGGAGAAAAAGAGGGCCTTTAGGTCAGGAAACAAGGAGGAGCTGAAGGCTGTGCAGAGGGAGCTGAGGAAGAAGATCAGAGAGGGGAAGAACAGCTACAGGAGGAAGATGGAGGTCCAGCTGCAGCAGAGTAACATCAGTGGAGTCTGGAAAAGCCTTAAAACCATCTCAGGGCAGAGGAAACCAGACTCTCAGGCTGCCGGGGATCAGACGTGGGTGAACGACCTGAACCTATTCTTCAATAGGTTTGACCAGACCTCCTGCGTGGTACCAGTACCAAAGATCCCTCACCCCTTCAACAACTACAGACCAGTTGCTCTCACTTCACACCTGATGAAGACCCTGGAGTGGCTGGTCCTTGTCCATCTCCGCCCTCTAGTGGGACCTTTTATGGACCCACTCCAGTTTGCCTACCAACCTGGCATCGGAGTGGACGACCCCATCATTTTCCTCCTGGACAGATCACTGTCTCACCTGGAGAAGCCTGGAAGCACTGTAAGGATCATGTTCTTTGATTTCTCCAGTGCTTTCAACACCATACAGCCTGCACTTTTGAGGGACAAGCTGGAGCTCACGGGGGTGGACCAACACCTCACGACCTGGATCCTCGATTACCTCACCAACCAGCCACAGTATGTGAGGACTCGGGACTGTTTGTCGGACACAGTCGTCTGCAGTACGGGGGCCCCACAGGGAACAGCCCTGGCCCCTTTCCTGTTCACCCTGTACACTGCTGATTTCTCCCACCAAACACCCCACAGCCATCTACAAAAGTTCTCTGACGACTCTGCTATCGTCGGCCTCATCAGGGACAGGGACGACAGAGCCTACAGAGGACTTATTCAGGACTTTGTCGACTGGTGCCAGTGGAACCACCTCCAGCTCAACGCCGGGAAGACCAAAGAGCTGGTGGTGGATTTCCACAGGCGCCAACAACCCTGCACACAGGTGAACATCCTGGGAACGGACATTGAGATGGTGACGTCTTACAAGTACCTGGGAGTTCACCTGAACAATAAACTGGACTGGACTGATCACACTGCAGCAACATACAAGAAAGGTCAGAGCAGACTCCATCTGCTGAGGAAGCTCAGGTCCTTTGGGGTGCAGGGGGCACTCCTGACAACTTTCTATGACTCTGTGGTGGCATCAGCCATTTTCTATGGAGTAGTCTGCTGGAGCAGCAGCATCTCGGCAGCAGATAGGAAGAGATTGATAAACTTATCAAGAAGGCCAGCTCCATCCTGGGATGCCCTCTTGACCCAGTGCAGGTGGTGGGAGAGAGCAGGATGATGGACAAGCTGTCATCGCTGCTTGTGAAGGAGTCCCACCCCCTGCAGGTCACTATCACCGCACTGGTCAGCTCCTTCAGCGACAGGTTGATACACCCCAAGTGTGTGAAGGAGAGGTATCGCAGGTCCTTCCTTCCTGCTGCTGTCAGACTGTACAACCAGCACTGCTCCCAGTAGACCTCACGGGTGCACTGTGCAATACAAAACTCTACACATATCCACACACTTTCTGGTTTGCACTAATTGGACAATTTTTAATACCCATATTTATTATTTATTGTTTGTAAATAACAATACCAAACTGTTTATACTTACACTGTTCATACTATAAATACTATGTCATACTGTAAATACCAAGTTCATATTGTAAATACTATGTTTATACGAGTTAATTCTATTTCTTATCTCTTATTATATTGTTTATTTTTTACTTTTTATTATTGTTTAAGTGTGATACTGTCCTTTGGCTGCTGTGACTAAGGAATTTCCCCATTTGCGGGACAAATAAACGAATTCTGATTCTGATTCTGATTCTGATTTAAGTTATTGTGTGGAGGTTTGGGGCAACACATATAAAAGTTCATTGCAATCACTCTCTACACTACAGAAAAGAGTTATAAGGTTAGTTCGTAATGTTGGATATCGGGATATATGTATATATATATATATATATAGATATAAATATATAATTTAGATATGTATGGTGAGGGGTAAGTGGATGCTGGAGAATACATACTTAAATTATTATATATAATATAAAAACATATTTAATTAATTATGGGAATAGTGCATGTGACGTACATGAATAGTACATGTGACGTACATGAAGACTAAAGAAATCAATATATAAGCTATAATACACAAGATAATGGCTGATAAATTATATTATATTATATTATGCAGGATATATTTATGCAACATATACACACACATATATATATATGTATATATATATATATATATATGTATATATATATATATATATATATATATGTATATATATATATATATATATATATATATATATATATATATATATATATATATATATATATATATATATATATATATATATATATATTGCAGATTCAGTTATAGCTATCTGTGGGAAGTCCACACTTTTCTTGACCATGCAGCCCATTTTAACACCTTTAAGACTTACTGGCATGTGCAGGGACATTAAAATATGTCCAGGACTGAAATGTAGGAAAAAAACAGTGGCTCCACTAGTATTTACTACCTGTCACTCTCCAGTTTTTTAACAGGACTTTTATCATAACTTTAATACGTTTTTTGTGACTGTTGGACCAAACTTGGCCTAAATAAATCCCTGATCCACCAGTGACAACTGGAGAAATTAATGAATATTATATAGAGAGGATCCCAGATCTATGTTTCTGACAGCAGTGGATGAGAAAGAAATTATAGATATTGTTAATAAATGTAAAAACAAGACGTCTACTGACTTTAATGAAATATACATGAAAAGGGTTATTGAGGGGATTTCAAAACAACTAACATACATCTGCATCTTGTGATTCCAAACCAGTAATTTACAATCAAAATGAAAGTAGCTAAAGTCATGCTGCTGTACGGAAGTGGGAAAAGACATCACTTCACAAATTACAGAAGTAAATTACAGAAGTACAGATACAGATAGTTCCTTGGGGTGACAACAGATGACAGAATCAGCTGGAAAGCTCACATAAATCATGTACAATCCAAAATGCCAAGAAGCATTTCAGTACTGAGTAAAGCCAAGCATATTCTGGATCACAAAGCTCTCCATATTCTTTACTGTTCACTGGCTTTATCGTATTTAAGTTATTGTGTGGAGGTTTGGGGCAACACATATAAAAGTTCATTGCAATCACTCTCTACACTGTGGAGGTTTGGGGCAACACATATAAAAGTTCATCGCAATCACTCTATACTACTAGAAAAGAGTTATAAGGTTAGTTCGTAATGTTGGATATTGGGATCACACTAAGTCATTATTATTCAAATCAAAAACATTAAAATTCACTGATCACTGAAGTTTTTCTGTATCAATTCTTGGTGCAAAACTATGGAACAGATTGAATGTGGAGTTGAAGCAGTGTCCAAACACAAACTGGTTTAAAAATGTTTACAAAAACATGATTTTCACAATGTATATATATATATATATATTTGTAGATATAATGTAGATATGTATGGTGAGGGGTAAGTGGATGCTGGAGAATACATACTTAAATTAAGAATATACAATATAAAAACATATTTAATTAATTATGGGAATAGTACATGTAGCTACAGGGGGTGGGATTAGATTAATTCACACTTCTTCCCACTCCTTTTTGAACATGTCATTAGAATTGCCTGTTTTCATATGCACTGCTCTTTTGTTGGTTCATTTGTTTATGAAAGAAATGTACATGTTCGAAATAAAGATTTCTATAACTAGCTACCGCTGGATTACTAGATTTAGAGTTTCTAAATATTGGCGGAACAACAACAAAATTTGGGGGTCTGAGTGCCAAATGATACTGAAACCTAGTTTGTGCTTGGGATCTTATTATTGTCCTCATTATTGCACCAAACCATCAAAACTACAAATGTGAAATTTGAAAGGTAAACACAGACGTGCAAAACATGACCCACGTCCAACATAAGAGGGTGCTGTAATAAAGCCATGTGAATTTGGTTAATTCATCAAAGCAACATCTTCACACAAAGGAGAGTGTGAAAAAAAAAACATGGCGGACTCAGAGAGAGTATAAAAAACAGCACTGCATTTTTGTCAAGAAAAAAACATATGAACTGAACTAAAACATTAAAAATGACAATCAAATAGTTTATTGGTGTGTTTGTTGGTTTACATTCCTTTAATGAATTACAAATGTTTCAATGATTACTGAATATGACGCCTCACAGTAATATAATGCCTCATGTGAATAAGTGCAGTTTATATAATTTTGATTAGTATCAAAAGATTGCAGTATTGTAGAGCAAGTAAGGATATTAAAAGACTACAGATAAGCATTGAGTTATTCCCCCTCAGTCACAGTCAGGATCGTTTCACAGTCGCTTGTATATGTAGACGACACTGTGGCAGTTCGGACAGCGATGCTCAACGTCTTGACAGGAATCAATGCAGAACGGGATGCAACAGCAAAGAAAACACCTGTAAAAGGAAACAAAGTGAATTTTTGGTAGTTAGTAAAACAGGATTGTTTTGTTTTACTCTGTGGTGTCAGATTTATACTTTAAAATTTACCTCCTAAATTTCACTTTCTCTACCAGGAACTAGACATGCAGAAATTGTCTAACCGAAAAGTTGTTTTTACCCAAAGACGGCGAGTCCAGCACAGATGGCCCAGGTCATCAGGCCTGCTGTGTGCTCTGTCTTGGTGATCACTGTCTGCTGGCACTGGGGACACACAGTTTGTCCTGGGATGTCATGTAGTGCAGGTGTTACAACCACGTGAGTCACTGAGGACGAGAAACGCACAACACATAAAGTAAAGGATGTCTCTCCATAGTCTTTTGTTTCCGTATTTAAAGTGAGTGCAGTGCCCCACTGCTCACTGCAGTGTTTGATAACCGCCAGCTTCTCAGACATTTACATTCTTATGTAAACTTTCTGCATTGGGCTGTAGTGGTGAAATGTAAGTAAGTACATTTACTCAAGTGCAACTTATATATAATTCTATACTGCTACACTTCTCATCTGCTACTCAGATAAATATTGCATAGATATTGTACTTTTTACTTCACTACATTTATCTGACAGTAACTTAAGCAAAAGAGCAGTATATAAGTAGTTACAATAGCTCAAACATCCACAGCAGTAAAATGCAACACACACATGAATGCAGCAGTAATGTTAACTTCTACTTATAACTTGAGTTTTTCCACAGTGTGGTATTAGCACTGGTAAAAGTGTTGCGTTGGATCTGAACACTTCCTCCACTGCTGTTGATTTGCCATTGTCAGATTTAAGGGTAAAATGTGTTGACTGCACTGACTTAACAAGACCAGCAGAGGCTGCTAGTAGTACAACAACTGTGATATGATGAGGAGAAAGTCCAATGTTTCAGTGTTTATATGGTCCCCGTCCGGTAATTCAAGCTACTGAGAAATCCAAACAGAAAGCACTTTGAAGCAAAGCTCAGCTCATATTGTTCTCATCGGCAGGCAGACAGTTGAACTAAAACAACCCAAAATTGAAATCAACGTAAATTTGAGAATTACAACACATCCTATATGTGTGAAGCCAGCAGTTCATACGAGCTATATAAGTGTGATATACCTTTTTTTACATGTTGAATTCACATGTGAAGAATTATTATACCTGTGATAAGAATCCTGTCCCAAACAATGTGTCCGTCCACCACAGGAACAAACAGTGAACAGTAGCTTATTGTTATGCACAGAGGCTACAAATGGGCTATTCTTCAGATCACTTTGGTAGGAGACAGAGGAGTTCACCCACTGACTTTGTACCACTGTGCAGCAGCAGTGATTCTCATTCCACACACTGGAACAGAAATATATTTACCATCTGTACAGATGTATGTATTGTATGTAAGTTGAGATAAAGATGAGATACACCTTTACTAATTCCCACACAGAATAAGGGGTACAGGTAAGAGAGAGGGCACAAAGCCAAAGCCAGACACTAAGGAATAAAATATTCATATAAAATAAATTCAAATATAAGTTAAAGGAAACATTATGCTCATTTTCAAGCTCATAATTTTATTTTAGGTTACTACATGAATAGGTTCACTGCATAAAAACACACCAGTGCTCTCACACAGCAGCACTGTCTGAAACGCTCTGTTTTAGTCCGTCTCTTTAAGGCGCCTCCTCCTGAATACCCAGCCTGCTCTGATTGGTCAGCTCACACACGCCTGAGACACCACTGCACAACATGTCTCAGGTCAGCTCTGTTGTGTTTTCAGCTTCCAGTAAGCTTCACTTTTACCATGAATGTAGATATACATTTATACATTATACAATGTTTGACATGGTGACTTAGTGTGATGTCAAAAGTCAAAAATGAAAGTGGAGGCTATGAAAAGGCGTTTCAGGCACTTCAGGAGCAGTGTTTTCTGTGAGAGAGAGGAGATCCCATTGGTGCGTACTTTGGGATTTTTAATTTTTAAGAACTTATATGACATACTAACGAAAAGGGGAAAAAATGAATAATAGGTCTCCTTTAAGATAAGTGAAAACACTGAGGAGCTGGCCCTGGATATCTCCACTGGGTCTCCGAATGAGTGAAACAATGTCCAGGGTGTAAATGTGTGTGTAGCTGCACACCCAGAAAACTGGTATAAGAATACATCTATTATCATTTTGTTTTACGACAGCATTGTCTGGGGTCAGGTGCATCGCCTCACCTGTTGTGGTGGGAACAGCTGTGCCTAGAACCAAAGGAGGACCTGGCAGATGAAACAGACACTTTACCAAACAGGAAATGGCAACAAACAGGAAATGGCAGTTCAGAGCAGATATTTTTATCATCACCTACCAAAATACATACAAATGCAGTATTGGTTATCTTATTTATTTTAAACTTGTGGGTTTTGATTGGACTATGTGCATGGTTATGTTTCTTACACATCTGCAGTATACAAAGGATGACTTAAAAAGAAAGGTCCATTTGCAAATTTTAACTGAGAGATGTGTGAAATAGTGCTGCTAGGCATCAGAAGCACTAACCCCTGTCATGGTTACAATGACTACAATGACAACTGAAAAGTATCATCTTTAACCCAGGCAGACACAGACCTCCCTGATATCCAGCAGGTGGAGGTCCTCCAGGGGAGACACCAGGCGGAGGGTACATCCCTTGCTGAGGGTACATCCCTGGCTGAGGAGCACCACCATAGTTCATGGGTGGCCCAGGGTATGGTGGAGCTGCCTCCTGTGGTGGGTATCCTTTTTCCATCTTCAGAAATCGTTACTGAATATGAGAAAAGTATATGATTCATTTTTTAAGATGATCAACTGGTTTAATACAGTACATACATTGATTAGAATTTTACTGTAAATATAAGAAACAGCATTGTTACAAGCTTGTTTACAATGGATGTTTGACATAATCTTATAGGTTGTAAAGGGTTTCAGCCTAAAGCATCTGCAAAACATCCCGTTTGAAAGCATAAAGGCCCCTTCATTCATTTTGGTTAGCTTTACAGTGCCGTTTTGCAATCAAGTGATTAACACTAGTTTCATTTCTTGCATATCAATTTCATTTCAGTGTAATGTCCTGCCACAACAAATAACAGTAAGTGAACACTTCTGCTATTGCATCACATAAGGATAGCTATGTGACAGAGCTAGTGAAAGTGTACGCTTTTATTAAATACCAACTGCAGACAAACTGCTTTTTGGATTCATAACCATGTTGATGAATAGTTTCATAGGTTTGATCGCTAAGAAATGCAGTCAGAGAAAAAAATGGCTTTATCAAATGTAGATGTAGGCAAAAGATAGTTTAGAACAGTAACACCTCATAAACATTTTCAGTGACTAATATCTACAAAATGATATTTGGTATCAGATTAGACTGTTTTAGACTGCTCAGATTTAGTGATTAAACTCATGCACAATAGGAAGTGAATAATTCAACCAACAAGACCTTTCTGGCTGAACAAGCTTCGCTTTTTCCATCTACACCCTCTAACCGCAGGGTTGCACATCCTCTTTGAAAACCAAACATCTGTGACATTCGTTAGCTATTGCCAAAGACATAGAAACAATGCTGACAGCAGGTGAGTGTAATGTGGCGACATCATCCCTCCTGTATCTGAACTGTACAACTTGTTTGTGATCAGGAAAGCCACCCTGATCACAGAGAACCTTTCTCACCCCCTCCACCACGGTACAAACAGTACAAAGTCCCACTGGCTCGAAAGAGCATCTTCAAGAAATCTTTCATTCCCTCTGCAATAACCAGCCTGAGCAATATCAAATAGAAACTGCACGTTAAAATCAGTTGCTGTATTGACAGTCCCCTTTTGTGTGTTTTAAATTTGTCTTAAATGTGTTTTAAATGTGAATCGTGTGTATTGTCGAGCCTTGTCAAAGCACTGGAGCGTTAGGAACGCTCACACTAGTCAAACAAACTGGACTTTGGGGGTCAAACGTGTATGGGCACGCTGCGGATTGCCTAGCGTGAGTGCACCCTAAGACTCTGTAAGGCTGAGGGGAGCTGCAGATTCGGGTGATAACTCTCGCGACGCCTTCCTACATTTGTTAGACATTGTCATCTTATGCATTTTTATTGTGAAAAAATATTGATTTTAAAGATTTAAGTTGAAGTAATAAGACCAAACTGTGAAAATACGAAAAGTAAAAGTCCTAGTCATATCAGTAATCCTCTGTAGTAGCTGACACATGTAGCTGCCAAACTTCATACAGAAGGCAGTCAGGACAGTAGTTCACAGTTGCAAGAGTGCTTTTTTTAGTTAGTTAAGTTAAGTTAAGGTGTGGCTATGGAAACGTCAATACTTCAATGTCATGCAAATAATTGTATTATTTTATCTTGGCAGATCCAGAGCTGTTTATCGATGGGAGCCCAGCGATGATTTTTTAAACTATGGGATTAAAAAGTGGATTTTATCTTCACTCCTGTTTATCGACCTGACTGAAGCAGCAATCTGCAGAGATGACCTCCACTGTTGGGTGTTTCTGTAGTGTAATGTTGACTGCTGACTGGACCTGGAGGGGAAATACACTTAACTTCATGAAAACATTGCAGAGACAAGCAGTGGAAAGAAGAGTGAGAACTGGAGTCTCTGGTGAGTGCTGAGATTTGTGAGAGTTGACCTGAATTTAAACATACAAACAGCATGTCCTCATTAACATTAGCTTACTGCTAATGTACAGTAAAGTAATCTGGCTGTTTGGAGCAGATAATTACTGTGTGTGTGTGAATAATAAACACTGTGTGATCCTACAGTCAAACTCACTTAGCTGGTGGTGAACACCATTAAACACTCACCATTGCTTATGAAAATCTACAGTGTTTCCCACACATTAATTTATTTGTGGCGGTCCGCCACAATATCAACATTGGCCACCACATATTGATTTTCTCTTTTTGAAGCCGTGCATCCCGTTCTAACTCACTCAAGACAGCGCACCCGTCAGTGAATAACATGATGTTATATACTCCGATACAGTGGATGGCGGTGTGGTTTTTAATCCGCCGGTAAAACCAACGAAGAAGAGGAGGAGGACTATTTAACGCAGTTGGCTTGACCGTAACTTCCTCTGCAAAGAAGATGGCTGGCATCATTGTAGAAATCAAGCTCCCACAAAGAGCGCCAGGCCTTGAAGCCAGTTTTTGTCGTGGCCAAGCCGTGTAATTACATCGTCATGTGATGCAACATTGTGAAAGACGCGTCTGTAAAACGGTAATAAAAGCTGCACAACCCCCGCGAAATGACTCGTTTTACTGTCAGAATTTGAGCAATTCAGTCCAATAAAATTTGGAGAGTCTAGAAGAGCTGCACGATTACATTTTATCCCCATTCAAGTTAGCTGGGCGCTCAACCGGAAGTTAGCCGGCTCACGCCCTATGGCACCCCAGCTGGACAGCCACCGCCACAATTAAAGTCTGATTCTGTCTGAAACATTGATCTATCTGACATGACTCAGGCACTAATGTTCACCGATGAGTTAATGTTTTAAAGTTTTATTAGTGTAAAGTTGATTCTCCTTGGCCGACTTCCCTATCACAGAAGTAGTGACCAGCAACTACACGAAACACACCCTTACCTTGAGTTAACTTGTAGATTTTTGTGTAACTCTTTTACAGCTGTTTGCAAGATGCAGGCAATGAGGAAATGTATCTCTGTCTGACTACGTCAGATTAATTGTGTAAAACTATAACACAATGATGATGAAACAAAGTAACTTTATTTTAGTACCTTAAAACCAGACTACAGAGCAGCTTCTTTACTAAGGCTGTGACACTCCTATGTTCATCCTTAACACTCCATCATAAAAGATAGATTACATTTTATGATTTTTCCAAACCAGTTAGTCAGAATCCCAGCATTCATGTATAACTATAATAACCATAAAGAAAGCTTGTCTTCCTGATGATGCTCTCATTTGGTCATACAGAGGCATCAATATTAAGTTAAGACTGTTTCATGACCAGTTAAAAACTCCTTGTAGTATGTTCAAGCAGAGTACTTGAGAAAATAGTTACTTTCCACCACTAGGGAAAACTGGGTGTAACTAAAAATGTCAAACTGTTGTATTACTTCAGTAGCTCTTGGTCCAAGGCGACAGGAAGCAGTGAGCAGCAGCAGCAGTTTACCGTAACAGTCATTTGGTTAGTGGGAGAGGCCAAAAGAGTTGAGGTTTTAAAGAGATTTGTGTTAATAATCTAGCGTCGGTTAGAGCCGGAACTGTACAGCTGCAGTGGTGTATTATGATACTATAGATAATGTCTGTTGTCTGTTACCCAGAGTAAATAGGCCCTGACAGTCTCTGCAAGCCTTCCTGTGTCTCATCATGAATCCATTCTACAGTAAATCAATTAGAGAAACATTACCCACAAACAGATGAGGCACTTTAATCCACCACAGTATTGAGCTTGTGCCTCACCCTGTTTTGTATGGACAGTGGATAAGGCTTGAAAACACCATGGGTACACTTGAATACACATTTCTGACAGAAGTGTTTTTACATCTGTTCTATACGGCGGTGGAACAAAAAACAAAAAAAACAGCTTGATAATCAACATTCAAACCCTTCACTAACACATGACTGAACTTTAAACACACTGGCAACAGCTGTTCATTATATAACTACAGATGTGAAAAATTAGACTTACTCACTTGTGAATTTCCATCCAAAATGAGGGGGAGTAAACGCCCTCTTTCCTCGAGCTTCCTAGTCCACAGCGAGACTGGAAGAACTACAGTGAAACCAACTGAGTACAGACAGACGTCACAACTATAAAACAACTGCTACAGAAGATTACAGAGCTATAGAGGAAATATTATTATGTAGTTCCTCTGGAGCAACGCAGCAGTGAGACTGTAGTTGTACTTTCTTACTCTCTAATGCCCCTCCCCCCTATTCCTCCTCCCATTCTTTTTTTCATATGACTGGGTAGGTCTTGTGAAATAAACAGGATTCTATTACATTCTGTTACTTCAAAAGTTCAAATAATGACCAGTATGGAAATAAAACTCATTAATACAGAGCTCAACAAAAAGAGAGGGAGAGCAGTGTGTGCTGGCTCAGAACAAAGTGTTCTTTGTCTGACTGACATAATGTGACTTCTCAAGTCAATTTTTCACTCAGCTATCCTGGGAAAATTCCATTTAATAACACACATATGCATAAAGTACATTGGTATTACGAAACAAGGTGACCCAGAATAAAGAGAGCAAGAGAAGATGTTTTAGATGAATAGAGAGTTCAGGTTTTGCTTTCTTTCATTGTTTTTATGTTTTCAAGATCTATTTAGTCACCTATGTCTATTTCTGTGGGATAACCCCACCCTCTGGTTTCCTGTATCAGCCAACCCCCTGGTTTTCTCAAACTTACTTAATGAGAACCATGTTGTCACGGTGTGTGCCGTCGCAGATTGTTTTGTTCTTGTTTTTCAACTTGTTTTCTCCCTAAAAGTTTCACTTCTCCCTTTCCCTCACTTGCTCCTTCCCTGTGTGTGTGTCTGTGTTCGTGAGAGTGGGGGACCACCACTGCCCACGTGAGAGTGTGTTTGGATAAAGAAGGAAAAAAAACTCCATGCGTTACAGCATGAGCAAGGAAGTGACACGCTCCATTAGCAGTGTCTCAGGCTGTCACATGCACGTTGTCTCTATCCCTTCAGTTAGAGAAACACCAGCACAGGCCTCTTATATCAGGCTGCTGTAATGATTTGATGACTGGTGTGTCTTATTGATCAATTCTCTATAGTAATTCTCTTAATGCTTCTGTAGGATGACTCCACTTCATAACCCACTCTGTTTCCAGTTCATTACATCAGTGCATAGCTGTCACTGATTTGTACTGATTTGTAACACAGAACAATCGTAGAGGGTGAGCCTCACCTTCAGCGCCCCCCTCGACCTTCTTCCCCAACCTCTGTATGTGAGACTTTCTCAGCAGCAAGCAGACACGCCTTTACAAAACAGAGGGTGCCCAGCCGCCCACTCCCCACACGGCAACATGACATAATTGACTTGACGGGATGTGCACAAGGTTAACTCTTTTGCTGACAAAGGTGGATTATGCCCCACCTTAAGCTATCAAAATGGTGACTCACCATGGCATCGCTTCAACCTGTCTGACCTTTCTGCTGTTAATTTCAAGTACTGTTTTGCTGCGTGTTTGATAAACCAGATCTATCCAACTCAAAGCTGTCATTTTCCTGAGTCCATACCCCAACAGGTAAATTAAGTCTCCGTGTTTACGTTGGGGAAAGTCTTGTTATCATTGGTGCCAACTTAAAGACTGGAGGGTCAAAAAGTCTAAATAATGTTAAATGACGTCACATTGTTAGGAGACTCTCTGCATGCTCCAACTGAGTTTGCCCTGTGAATGGACAAAGCAAAATAAAGAGAGACCTCTGGTTTAAGGATTTGTTAATGTACTTTAGCCTGGCCCATGTAGCTGGCAAACAGCATGTCAGATTCTGGACTAACTGTGCTTTTAATAACACAGGAAGACACCATTGTTGCATGAACAGGGAGTTTTTATTTCTGTTCTTTGACAGCTTTCTGGCCAACTAAAGTAACTTAACTACCCGTGACAGCACTTTGTTGGGCAAATTACGAAAAATCTGGAAAATGACACAACCCTTCAATAGTATATACGTAGCTTTTTGACCCACGTCACTTAGGACATCCATGGTATTGCATAACAGTTTGAATCATGTCAATAAAAATGTTATCATGCTGATGCAGTGGAATAAAAAGGAGTGTTGAAATGGGTGAAAGTTAATTGCACATTTAAGCATAATGCAGAATGAATGATAAGAAGGGTAATATGCGATTGGTTCTGTTCTCCCCAAGCAGAACTTGCTCATTATTTCTTTCAGTTTTGAAATACAACTGTGGGAGAAATGTAAATGCTAAAGGAAGGTTTGATGTCTCATGTGTTTAATTTGTGCGTTTACAGTCAGTCTGAGAGGGCCTCACCATACTTCTCACTCAGCATACTTTTGTGAGCAGACTCCTGTCCCTCCTTTTGCTCTCTGCTGTGTTTAAAGGAAACATCCCACATTCTTTCACAATATTAAATATTTGTCAGCGTCGGCCCTATCACGCTTCTCCGGACATTCTCTCCCACGCACTGACTGAGTGTGAATGATCCAGCTCTAAGCACATGACTTTAACACTTGTAGCCCTGCTGACTGTCAAGACTGGGCTGACAGATACTGATACACAGAAGTCACAGGACTATCACAAGAACATTATCCATTACATCAGGAATGCACAGCGCTGCAGCCACACTGATAATACAGACGGACATGGGAAGGTGCTGCTCTGCCTTCAAATCCAGGGACTGCCTATTTTTGACCAGTAGAGGTCGGCATAATGGCAACATTATAATCTCAGACATCGGTTTTCCTTCCTCACAGGATATGGGGTCAGTTTCAGGACATTGCATGAAGAATAACAGACACACCCACAAAGCTCTCACTATGCTATCTACTGTCAAGAATTTAGAAGTGCAGACATCTTATTTTCATCATTCACTGGCACATTTTTTATATATTTCTGAGGTGCACAGATGTTTTTCCACTTTTTTCATCTCTTTTTGACTGCTGAAGTTGTGTTTTAGCGTTACTACATCTTTGTGTTTCTACTACAAGTACAGTAGTGATTTGATCAGTGGTTACACAGCAGGCCAGTGCCCTCATTTCTCAACAGTGTGTATGCTCAGATATCTTCGTAACTAATCAGTCCTATGCCAAGTTTGGAATTTATCAACTTGTACACAGGAATGTGTACAAAAATAAGCACAGCTCTGCTTTCACACAGAATCCAGTGGTAGAGTAGAGAACCAGCAAATAGAAACAGAAAGCGATGCAATTGTCGTGATTTCTTTGTACACAATGTGGATAAATGAGGGGAATCATGTTTTTATGACCCCTATTCCACAACAGTTAGGACGCTGTGTGAAACGTAAATAAAAACAGAATGCAGTCATTTGCAAACAACGAACCTAAACCCCATCCTTGCTTGTAGAAAACTGAGCCCCATTCATCCCCAATAATGATACTATCATGTTCCAAACATGTTTTTTGAGCGTTCAATGTGATTTATTCATTAGGCAAAACAGGGTTCATAATGAAAAGAAAGTACTACTTTCAGCCACACAAACACAAAAACACGTCTACACACAGGATATAATTCTGTAGTGCATATTTTAAATGTGTGTCTGGGTGAATGTTAACAGCAGCAACAAGCTGGTGAATATAATATGGTCAGAATATTCAAATTAAAGGTTTGATATAATGTTAACAGTGTCCCTCAATTTTTCATTTGAGCATCAATGATGTAAAACACAGAGTCCACCTCTGAAAAGCAGTTCCATCAATCAAACACAGGTGAAAAAAAGGGAATATCAGTTTGAAAGTTGTTTCTCAAATCATGTCACGAAGGCCTCAGTTCTACAAAAAAACTTGATTGTGTATATGTATCATGCAAAAATATTTTTTTCTATTGAGAAAACAATCAAGGTACTAAATGATTTCAGCAGCAGGCTATTTTAAAGATGTCGACTATGATTTCACAGTTGTATCCTCTGGGGTCAGACATTTGCTTTAACCCTCAAGATTTACATCTATCGACATAGCAACAACCTCAGGATGTAAGTGCAACTTCCACACTGCTGAGGTTTTATACTGTAATCCTCAGGGGGAGCAAGAAAAGAGGAAACAGTGCTATAAAAAATAAAAACAAATTGCTCCTGAGCCTATTTAAATCGCCAACCTTTACATTATTACTGTGGCTGGATATTTAAGGACTCTGTCGTTGACCAGCCCCAGTCCTGCTCCAACAGAAACATCAAGGTGTCCGGGGAAACATTCACTGAATAATTGCCGTGTGAGCCGTGCTGAACTGCACCACTCTCATTTTAAACTTAAAGGTTCAGTGGGTGTATGGGTAGCCTAATCTTTTGCAAACAGGACAGGATCTAACAAGAAACATGATAAACATGATATGAGTGTTTCAGTGTGTATGTGTGGTGAGAGAGAGAGAGAGAGAGAGAGAGAGAGAGAGAGAGAGAGAGAGAGAGAGAGAGAGAGAGAGAGAGAGGGCATCCACAACAAAAGTCAGTTGCTGCACAGCAACCTCAAAAACAGCAGACCACAGGAGTGGCACTTAAAATGCAACAAGTATGGAGGGGAGCTGCATGTGTATTGTTTTATGGTCAAATGATCTTGCGGTATCAACTGTGATGTCGCTTCCTGTCTGGGAGTGTTAACAGATGTGTGAAAGCAACAGAAATGTAGAATAGCTGTGAGAGTCAGTGTCAGGTTTCAGTTAAACATTATGAGCTCTTGTAGACTTGATGTTTGTGAATTTTACTAGATAAATGACTGTTTTACCTCCTATAGGGACTCACTGTTGATCTTCAGTAACAAATGTTACTAATTTGACAGCCAATCCCCTTTATGTATCCAGTTTATTTGTTATTTTACTAATTCATTTTTGTACCTTTTGCTCTGACCCTTGTTATGTAATCTCTTTGTTTTCATCAATGAATTTGTTGTTTTCAGTTTCAAAATTGCTTCCAATAAAAACTGCTGTCAACTTCAAGCTTTATTAGAAGTGTTTAGATTACTGCATGGCTGTACACCAAATGGTTGAAGCAAATAAACACGGCCTGGGGAAAAAAAGAAAAGACAACCCTAATGGATCTTAACATCATGAACACACTTTAAGTATTACTCATTGCTGCTCTGCTGCCACCTGGTGACTGAGTCAGTGTAGATTTTCAGTTTTGGGTTGTGTGCAGTAAAGGGGTGCTTCTTAAACTCACAAATGATGCAGGGAGACTTTTTCGTTGTGAGAACATTTTGGCGTTGTTGTTTCGACCATATGATTGTACACCTACAGTAGACTGTAGCTCTGTTTTGAATTGTGAGTGAACTGTACATTTCAGCTGCGACAGAAGTTCTGAATTTAGCATTTGATAACTGATAGTCGATAGTTCCTCTACACACATACAGGTGGATTTGTCCTCACCTGTTACCTGAACAATATCTTAAGCTGACACTGCAATTTGTGTAGTGTTATTGCCCAAACCATCTAAGAACAATGGCTTTTTGGTGGTTAATTGTGCTGGTGGATGGGGTTTGGTCCCACTTATTTTCTCTGGATTAATACCAGTCTGTCTACGTGTCCAGACACTGGTCCAGACTGAAAAATCTCAACAAGATGAAATTTTGTACAAACATTCATGACTCCCAGAGGATGAATCCCTCTTACTTCTGTGATTTGCTGACTTCTCCTCTAGCAGCACAATGAGTTTACATTTGTGGCTTACTTGTCATCTAGTGCCATCATCAGGTCAAGTCATCTGTTCATGACAAAATGCTTTCAAAACTAATGACAGTCCCATCAGCCTCAGCAGTGCTTTGTGTTGGTTAGTATTATGCTTGATAAACATCATTGTTGGAATTCATTAAAAGCATGTTAGCATGCTGACATTAGCATTTAGCTCAAAGCACTACTGTACCCAGGTGTAAACTTACAGGCTTGCTTGCATTTATTTCTGAAAATCCTCCAAAGCAAGCACTTCTAGTTCTCTTTAAAAAAAAAAAAAAAGAACTAAAAGTCATGTCGTTTGGTTTCCACATCAAGTCCTCAGAGTCGGGGTCAGTGAGGTTTCTTGAGAGCAAAACCGGCATGAGCCATGTTCAGGTCTCAGTTTCATCCCTGTGCATGCTACACTACAGTGCTACTGTGTCTGTAGAGCTCATGGAATGTAGCAATCACTTATTAATGACAATGGAATGTTATCTTTCCCGCTGAGGTTTCAGTGCCATGCAGAGAAAACCCTTATTGTCCGTAAGCAGTTATCTTAAAAAAAAGTGTTTGCTATCATTTTAAGAATCATTACAACTAAACTGACACAAAAGCGAGCATTTTTACACAGTGATAGGATTGTACTGACTAAGGAGGAACAAAAAATTCAATGGAGAGGACTTCCCCAATGGTTAACCACTAAATCCTGACCTCAAGAAATTCATTCCGAACTGAGATTATCTTCATATTAAAATATTATACATCATATCCACTCTCCCATTTTGAGTGTTGGAATTTTTTTCTTTGCTGTTTTCAAGTACAAAATTGTTTATGAATCAGGCGTACCCTACTCACAACTGGCACATTCATATCACATTTAGAGGTTTAATAGCTGTCAAAGTCTGACCATTTCAGATTAAGTTATTAATTAGGTGTGTGTGTGTGTGTGTGTGTGTGTGTGTGTGTATGTGTGTGTGTGTGTGTGTGTGTGTGTGTGTTGATTTATAGCCCTTTGTAGATTAGACCAATTCTTAAAGCTACAACAAGGGACTTTCAGTTCATTATTTTTTGTTTATTCTCATGCCTTTTGTGGACAAAGGATGATGACGGTGACAGTACAGTTTGTTTTAATGCCGTACCACCGGACTACAGAGCAGCTTCTTTCTCCAGACTTTGAGACTCTTCATTTCATCCTCAACACTTGTGCCTCTTATGACTTATCTGACCCAGATAAGTCAGAATGTGACCTGGTGACAAGCTTTATCAGAAATAGCCAATCGTCCCAGACCATCAGTCTGGTTTACTTATGTATGTCATGCAGATACTTCAGTATTTAATTGAGACTGTCCATTGTAGAACGTTTAAAAGAACTAAAATTTACATCCTAAATCTTGGCTCTCATTTCCCCTGCAGTATCTCACACATTCTCTAGTGAAAGAAAGAAAATTATATATTTTCTACTGTGTAACTAAGGCCCACTTCCTTCAAAGCCTCCTGTAAAACATTTACAGATTTGAACTACTGCTGTCACTAAGTTAGCAAACATAATGAATGATCTAGAGGGTGTGTGAGTGATAACAGTGACAGTATCATAAGGTGCAGTTCCTGTTATACATAGTTGCTCTAATGATCCGAATTCTTTATTGACCAAGTCGCGTGTACACAACTGATAAGCAAATGACCAACAGCTGCCCTCCTACATAACCACTCCATATAACCGTGTCACGTACATGCGCATTATCCGCTTGGCTGTTGGCCGTTTGAGGAAGAAGTTGTGATAGGGCAGAAACAATAAGGGATCAGCCAGAGGTTCCACATTCACCTGATTTTATGTGTCCGTCATAGAGATCAATGTGACACTAACAGCATTAGGGACTAGGACTGATGGAAACCAAAGAGCTTTTTTAATAAATCCAAGAAAATCTATTACATCAACAAGGAAGCTGGTGAAAGATTATTTAATTAAGTATCTATCAATAAGCAATAACCACAGTGAAGTGACGGCAGGATTACAATCATCATGGTTACTCTGGACTTCAGGACACTGACAGTGCCTGTGGGCATCGTGAGGATACTGGAGGTGATCTTGACCTGCATCTCCTTCAGCTTGGTGGCATCAGTGGGCCACAAAACCGAGCCCTTCTTGACCTGGTGTATGTTCACGTGGTGCTTCTGCTTCTGCATCACCATCCTCATACTCATCCTGGAATTCACCAGCCTCAACAACAAGTTGCCCATCTCCTGGGATGACTTCACCACTGCTTTTGCCATGTTGGCTACCCTAATGGTGGGTGCCATTTTAACTCTTTGTTATTTGTCTTAGATATTTTTAGGATAAACTTGTTGCAGGTCTTTGTTAAATTAGTGACTAGTTATTGTTACTGAACATTCCTGTGTTTGGAATGTGTGTCTATTTTTTGCGGAGGGGTACCAAAATAAAGTAACACATATTTCAAACTAATAGATTATGTGAACTACAAAAAAAAGAAAGTGTTTTTGAGAGACCACATTACACAATATTATTTTAGTCCCAAACCTTAATGCAAACCTAAAGGGGACCCAGATCCACATCACCACGAAATGTAATGATGCAGCTGATAAAAAGGCATGTTATACGCCTATGTGCAGGGAAATATATTGTTATTATATTGTTTTCATAAATTGTCATATATGATAACGATATATGGCATAATTGTTGTCTTTTCCTGGTTTTCAAACTTGAACTTACCAGACTGTTTCTATTTACCCACTTAGTCATTAAATCCAACGTTACTGATAATTTTTGTCAAAAAACGTGTGTTAATCTTTTGCGAAAAGTTGTTGCAATGTCAGTATCAGGGTATTTGGTCAAAAATATCATGTTTGAATTTGTCACCAACTCCTATCACTTATGAAGTGCTTTTGAGGAGTTTTCAAAATATCAAGATATATATCATGCATCGGGGTATACTCTCAAAATATCGCAGTATTATTTCAAGGCCATATCGCCCAGTCCCAATGTCTCTATTCTTAAAATTATAAGAGGTTTATTAGGTTTATGCTGGTTTAAGCACCCCTACAATTTGATGCAAAATGCTGCATTTTCCATCATAAAGACTTCAACAGTATCTTAAATTTATAAACCTTAACAGGAGCTTTAATTATGCATTCTTCATGTGCCGACTTTGACATTAGTAACTCTACTAATGTACACATTGAAGCATGTTAACAGGTCTTGGGGAGTACCACTGCATATGAAAAAAGTAGCATAAAGACTGTTATCTGATCAATTGCCTCCACTGATGTCACTCAGTGGCTAAGTTGCATTGTGGGTAAAATAGGCAATAGGTTTTGAAAAAGCAGTCCACTGGTCTAGCAATGCAGTCCTCTAATACTGTTGGACTGATTATAGACAGTTTTAAAACAAATTAACAAAATCGATACAGCAGAACCAGAGATTTCTTCTTCCTTTTCAAAACCCTGGCGACTACATTACTCACAATGCAGTCAGCCACTGAATAACATTAATGAAGGCAATTTATTAAATTGCATGCACCTTCCTCTGGAGCAGCAAAGGGTTTTATAATATTAGTTTTCACATATGCAGTAGTCCTCCACAAGTCCTGTAAACACACTTCTATGTCTAAAATCAGGTTACCCTTTAAGCATTTGTAAATATGTATGTTTATTTACTAGTGATAAAAAAAAGCAATACAGTTCTTAAGTGGTCTCATAATTGTAAGTACTGGACAATAAAAAAGTCAAATTGTAGATTTCCCACTTACTCTTGACGATTCTCTCATACAGGTGCTGGCAGCGTCAGTCATCTATCCGGTCTCCTTCTCTTGCCCTACTTGCAGTAAATCAATTGGTGCCACTGTTACTTCCTGTCTGGCCTTCATCCTGTACGCCATTGAGGTTGGGCTGACCCGAGCAAAACCTGGTGAGATTAGTGGATTTCTGTCCTCAGTCCCGGGCCTCCTCAAGGTTCTTGAGGCCTTTGTGGCCTGCATCATCTTCATCTGCATAGGGAACTATAACTACGCTCGGTTTCCAGGGCTCCAGTGGTGTGTCGCCGTCTACTCCATTTGCTTCATCTTTGCCCTCATTGTCATCCTTTTTACCATCGGACGCCTTCTGTCTCTCTTCCCCGGACCATTTAATAAGATCCTGATAGGCTGTAACGTGTTGGCAGTGTTGATGTACGCCACAGCTGTGGTCGTCTGGCCATTGTACAGCTTCAAGAACTACTCTAGGCCCAACATCTGCTCACAAGTGGTTGCATGTCAATGGAATAAATTAGTAGTGGTCTCTTTCATGACCTGTTTCAACCTTGTTGCTTACATTGTGGATACTGTTTATTCCTTTAAGATGGTCTTCTTCGTCAGCACAACATAGGTTGTATATAAGCCTCATATTTCAGCTGTTGGAAATCTTCTAAGTCCGCTCAAAGATTGAACATGAGTAGGATACTGTAACATATTCTTTGTGTAAACATATGTTATTTCACTGTTGTTTTCATGATGATTTAAACATTCTGGATTGTAGTGCATTTGACCGGAATGAGGATCACTTATTTATCATGGTGATGCATTCACTGATGAAACAACAATTACTGTGTCTAGGTGTTGACTTCTAATCCACATCTCTTCTTTTCCTTTTTCGCCCTTCATGTGATCATTATTAATGATCATATTTTGTTACAGCATTAATATGATATGTGTCTGTCTAAGTTGTAAACGTATGTAGTGCTCATTCATGTCAATATCAGTGTGTGAAATCTGAATAAAATATGATAAAAATGTGGGGTTATTGTGCATGCTTACGTCGCTGTTACCATATCTGGTTGTTTCAGTACTTCAGTAATAAATTACAGTCATGACTGAATGAATGAAATATATTTAATGGTTAAATAAACTGTTCAATGGTCAAATAGGTACAATGGGACCCACCCTGTCCTTGTCAAAGGATGTTTGCAAAGGTGTGTCAAGGTGTGCATACCCTGAAACACACAGCAGTTACGGTTTCACAACTCCACTCCCACGATGCTATAATGTGCGCTGAGAGATAGCGTGGGGGGAAGAAATAGAAGAATAGAAACATGCCTCCAGTCTTTCTGTCAATACTTCAAACTCACACATTAATAACTCACTGATGATGTAGAGCTAGATGTAGAGTCTACTGATTGGATACTCAATCGACTGAAAGTCAGCAACTTTTTTAGTAGATCCCCTCCACACATGTATCAAGACACTCCGAGTAGGATGGGATGTTGGATGGGGGTCTTCCACAAGACAAGTATGTATTGCTAAAGCTTTTAGTGAACTAGTGGCACAAGAAAGGCACTGAGCCAAGCTAAGTCAGTTAGCAGAAAGCACACACCTAAAGCAGAAAGGAGTAGCCGGGTAGCCTTATCGAATGGAGGTACGTCCGTGACGGCTATTTTGCTCATGTTTACCAGTTTGTTGAACATAGCGAACTACGGTTAGGGTTAGGGTAAGGGGTTAGGGGACTGCGCACGTTCATTTGTTTTGGAGGAGTGGCAATGGAGAGGCCTGAAGGGAGGAGGTTGGATTTTCAAAATGTACTTTGCTCTTGGCTGGTTTCTACAATCTAACCTTCCCCCGCTTTAATGATGGTGGGGGGTTAGGGTTAGGGTTAGGGTTAGGTGGTTCACATATGAGTATGTTTAGTCTTCATCGAACAATTTTACAAAAGCAAGTCTGTAACTGAGCTGGATTAAAGCCCAGTTTGCTTATCTTAATGACATCAGTTACAACCATGCCAAAGCTCAAATGAGTTGCATAACCTTTGACCAGTCCAGGCATTACTGCTCTTTAAAAGGTCAAAATGAAAAGAACCAAGAAGTTGGGAGTAGCATTTTTTTATTATTATTATTTTGCTCTTTGGTGCAATGTACCAAAAGGCTTTTCAAGGTTTACAAAGTGTATACATTTTCCTGTTGGTTGTAGGCAGTGTAACCACTGATATAACCAAATATGATAACAATGCTAAAGCAAGTACACAAAAAACAATTATTTTTAGCACTATTTTTAGCACCTAAAATATAATTATTACATAAAATCCATTCAAAACAGATATCCCTCCTTCAAACTCTACCTTTTGTGATACCCACGAACAATAAATTAAGTGAAGTAAGTAGGTTCAGAGCGATTTTCCTCAGGATATGACCTACACCCCATCATTGTGTTAGAGATTAGCTTCTGAGCTAGGCTTGTGCTGAGGACCAGAGTCCAGTGTGTTGTGAGGTGAACGTGATAACACCCAACCAGTATCCAATAGGTGGAGTGAAACAGGGGCCATAAACTGCACAGATAAGGACAGGATGCTCTGTTTGAATATACACCACCACACTTGGAGTTTCATTTTCAAAGAACACACCTGCTCGAGCTCATGCCTTCATGGATTTCTGCAATGGGATTTTTGTTGTGCTGAGAATCGACTGACTTTGGAGACAAAGCAACACGCTTTTTTGAAGGTCAAACAGACTCATCCTGTCCAGCCATGGCCCATATAGATTTGCATTCAGTGACCCAGCCTGTGGGCATCATGCGGATAATGGCGTGCCTCCTCACCTGTATGTGTTTCAGCCTGGTGGCAGCAGTCGGACATGTCCTATCTCCCGCATCTTCCTACTGGGCGTGGTGCATGTTCACCTGGTGCTTCTGCTTCGTCTTCTCCTTCCTCATTCTCATCCTGGAGTTCACAACGGTCAGCACCAAATTACCTTTCGGCTGGAATGATTTCACCGCCGCCTTCGCTATGCTGGCGAGCCTCATGTGCCTCACCACCTCCATCATCTACCCCACCTTTTTTGCCAAAAATGGTGGCCCTCGCCAGATTGGGGCCTCTGTGGTGTCCTGGGTGTGTTTCGGGGTGTATGTGGGCGAAGTGGTCATAACACGCCTTCGTCCGAGCGGGGAGAACATCGGGTTCCTCTCCACATTGCCCGGCATAATGAAGATGTTGGAGACTTTACTCGCCTGTCTTATCTTCACGTCCCTAGAGAGAGCGCAGTTTGTTTCCCATGAAATAAAGTGGTGCGTGGCTGTGTACTCCTTGTGCTTCATCTTTAACATCATCATAATCGTGCTCAGTCTTGGACGGCTGTCATCTTCTTTTCCATTCCCCTTTGACAAGCTAGTGATCGTCTATAACATTTTGGCAACAGTGATGTATATGACAGCTATGGTGATGTGGCCACTTTATTGTTTCAGACTCAGTAAATGTGAACCTAACTGTGACAGGGATAAACTGGTAGTGGTCACCTTCATGACGATCATGAACTCTATTGTTTACATCCTGGACACTGCCAACTCTATACGCCTTGTGTTCTTTCGCAGCAACCAGTGACACTGCTGCTTATCAAAACTGAGAACGAAATGCGTCCTCGGTTTGGATCAATGCAAACAGAAATGATTTGGTTATTGTGCCACTCATTATGTGAACTTTGAGACTGTTCACAAAGAGATATTAATTGTTGCTTTGTTGTTTTAGATACATGTATACATTCTGCTAACGCTGTTCATCATGTGCTCGCAACTGTGATTGACTACAATAATGAAATGTTGGGTGCCCAGTATAGTATGGAGATAGAAGTAGAGTAAGTTAATGATTATAAGTGCAGTATCACTGTCGTAAAAATGAAAAATTGCGTGGTAGAACTTTGGATCCTGATAGACAAAGAGTGATCAAACAATGCAGGTAATAATACTGAGCTCTGACTTGAGTATATTGCACTGCTTTATTGTCAAATTTGCTGTATGTGAATGTATTTGTGTTTTCACATTCATGCTTGTGCTTGATTAAAGGAATAGTTGGATTTGCAATTTTGGTAATACACACTTATTTGATATTTGAGTTAGATGAGAATAATTACTTCCTCTGGTTGACAGTCTTTATGCCAAATTCATCAGGAACTGGCGGTGACTTTGTGTTTATCATACAGGCACTAAGGAGATACAAAAGTTTTCATCTGAACCTTGACAAGAATGCAAATAAGAGTAGAATAGAAGAGTAGAGCAGAAGTAACAGTTCCAAAAATGTCAAACTGCTCCTTTAATCATAGTGACATGAAAAAAAGAGTAATTTATGATCTATGTCACATGAATCATCTGTAATAAGGGGACAACAGTCTAATGCTTTTTGTGATAAATTAATTGCTTAGCGTAGGGCACCGACCACAGATAAATGTCAACTGAATGCAGGACATGCACTGACTGGCATACAGAGCAGCCAATGAAAGATGAGATGGGATGGGAAGAGAACAGAAAAGGGAGAGACAAAAAAGGACAGAGAGGTTGACAAGATAGAGGGACAGAAAGGAAGGAGAGAGATGGCAAGATATTTCCAGACTTTGGAAGAGTGTGTGGGAAAAGTGACAAAGAAAATCCTTTAATCAGCAGACAGATGAACCATATGGAGTTGGGTTTATTGCCAGGTGCAATCTTTCTTTTTTCTAATTCATCTCCTTTTCTTCCTCAGCAATGGGGTCGGTAGGTGTAGAAAGCCAGAGAGTATGACGTCAGTCAATTCTTTTCTTTTTTTTAACCGATTGAAATGTCATCCAAATCTCACTGTTAATCCTGCAGCTATTGTGCTGCCTGGCACACCAATCTGTGTGAGTGAGGTCAGTCAATGGGAGCAACTGAAGCGTGGAAATGTTGCTTTTCAACTCATGTCAGAAAGACAGACCACGTCTAAATCAATAGTCTATTTCCACAACCTCCTCTGTTTTGGTTGAAGTAAATACTCAATTCACTGAGTTAGATGTGGAAACATTCCAGCTCTACATGTATTTTTCACCAAACGCGGATGTCTGTCCAATCCCTGTCCAACACGTCTTGTGGTCCCTTAGTCATAGTCTTGGTAGAAATTCAGTTTTATCTGATATGGCCTGACAAATACACTGTCAAATGGTTTTCAATACCCTCTTTTTGTTTGTTCAGTAGTAAAGTGTACCCACTGAGCTAAAGCCAAAATTGCAAACACAATACAGATAAAATAAAGAATAACAATAACACACATTCCAGTTTATCGGTATTAATTTCCTAATTATTACAAATTAGCATGACTGATTTTATGTAAGAAAGAAACCTGAATACGGTAAATTACACAACTTAAGTTATCAGCAACAAACACAACACATCTCTATACCAGGTTGATTTTTAACTTCACTCTCCTTATAACCAAATAGCCTTTGGCTCATTTTAAAGTCACCTCAAGTTTTTCGTTATAACAAAAAAAAATAAAACGCTATTCATTCTCATCTACTAAAAATATTGTGAATGGCCTTTGGGACAATCACTGACAAGATGCATCACCCTTGATGCTTCGGGGTAAAATTGGGCTTGTGGTGTGATAATTATGGTGTTTTAAAGTAACAACATTTCACCTTCAGTTATAGCAGCCCATCAGGCTAATCAGTAATGGGTTATAAACACCACAGAACAGCACCAAAATATATCATTAATACAAATCCAGCCTTGTTTAAGTGTATTTGTATTGCAAAAGTATTAGTTTCACCTTTTAACATCCTTGACTGATCCTTTGCAGTTTGCCAGTTAAAATTCATACTGACTATACATGCTGAAACCAGCCTGTTGAGATGGGCTTTGTTTTTTGTCAATTACTGTTTGTGTACGTCATGTAATTACTATGTACATATGGGCAATCCTTCTAAAGTCAGAGGATTGCCCACAGCTTGACATGCATGGCACTGCAATACGTGCAGTCTTTCAACATCCTTGTCTAGCCGCATGCTGTGATCCACTGAGGTGAGCACAATAGAAAACCATTGTTGTAACAGTGTTGCATGAGTCACTCAGAGTCACACCGTTTCTGTTTCCTTTTTCGTGGTTATTATCCTCTATTAAACTTCTCCTCTGATTAGTGGCCTTTGATTCAACTGTGCAGCAATCAGTGGAGGACACTGTGAAAATGAATCACCGCAAATTAGTTGGCATTACTCCAAGAGTGTCAAGGGAAGAAAATCAATGTGTATGAATCTGCCTGCAAGTTTGCACTGGGGATTTTCGGGGAAGGTTTTCCTTATCAGAATTAAGGGTCTAAGGATAACTTGTCTTTTGCTGTATGGATTGTAAAGCCCCCTGAAGCAAATTTGTGATTTGTGATATTTGTGAAAACTAGTTCACGGATAAGTTTAAACCGTTTAAGGCTTCATCGTGTTCCTGCTAAGTGTGAATAAGTTTGTACTTTTGCAGGTTCGAGTTAGGGATTTCCTTCTTTGACAGCAGCCCCAAATAAATTTTCAAGCAACTGAACATCCAGGCCAGTGAGGAACCACCAACAATCAAATCGAGCTACTACTGAAATTACTGAAAGTAGACTTGAGGTCTTTATTTTTTTCTCCAGGGTTTGTATATATTGATACACAAGATTCATTATACTCACTTTCTTTAACATTTGTCTTTCACAAATACTCACCTGACTTCTGGAGCAGTTATTTTAAGCTCCCTTGATCCTCCTTTTCTGCAGCCAGGGGTGTTAAATACAGGCTGACACTGTCACATTTGTAAAAGAAAAACTTTACCTAAATACTTAATAACATGTCTTTTTTAAGAAAACATTGCTCATCCACCCAGGAACTTCTATAAAAAGTAGTGACCTGACAAGTTATAATAATGATTGTCAAATCGGTTTACTTACGGTCTTTCCTGATTAATTCCTCTAATTTGCACCTCAGGGCGATGTACAAAGGGGCTCTTTTAGCAGGAATCTAAGCACTACAATTTATTTGCACAATAAAAAAAGAAACATTAATGTGAAGTCAAATCTCTTCAAACTCTGGAATTCAGTGCCAAGCTTTAGAGCCTCTATTATAACGACTTCAGTCTCTGAGTGATGTTCAATTTTGGATTTTCTTCAAGGTCTCCAAACCAGAGGACACATTTCCAGAAGAATATTAAGTCCATATTGTCTTGATGTCTTAAAATAGTTCTTGTGATTAATTCCATTTATTCTGTTGGATTTAAAGGGTACCTATTATACTTTTTGGGGTTTTTTTTCCTTTCCTTCAGACTTTTATGTTTTTGTGCATGTAAAAGTTCTTGAAATTAAAAAGGTCAAAGTCCACACCAACAGAAGCTCCTCTCTCCCACAGAAAACATTGTTCCTGAAATGCCTCATCACTGGTCCCGCCTTTAATTATGTGACTTTGTGACATCACACTACGTCGCTGAGTCAGACATTTGCATAATTAAAGCCTAGCAGCTAGTTTGGCAGAAAGAATGGATTTAGCACAGCTGCTCTGTTGTTGTTAGCGGTGCTGGCTCAGGCGTGTGTGAGCTGACCAATCAGAGGAGACTGGGTATTGAGGAGGGGGGACCTGAAAGAGACAGGAGCTAAAACAAAGCATTTCAGACAGAGTATGTGGATAGTATGAGAAAAGTGACGTGTTTTTTGAGCACTAAAGCATGTAAACCTATTCTAGTAGTAATCCAAACTAAAATTATGAGCCTGAAAAAAAGCATGTGTCTCCTTTAATATGTGAAATCAGAAGGAAAACTCAGCAGAATTGCTTTGAGTTCACACCTACTGATCTGTAATTTAGGGCCTAATTAGTATCATTAACCCTAACCCTAGTAGCACCCCCACACACACACACACACACCACCACCACCACCACCAAAGTCTCTAATAAATAAGATGTTATCAGGAAACTATACAGCCAATATCAAGTGAACCGAGTTATTTATCTACATGAAATTATTGGACTTGTTGATGTCTTTTGGGGTTCAGGGCTCAGTCAATGCAATATGCAGCCAAAGGATAGCCACAAAAGGAGTATCCTTATTGAGTTATGACTCAATCACCTCTCCACCTTGTATCAGTGACCACAATCTGGTAGCCAGTAGCAACAGACGGCAGTATGATGGAAAGTATGTATTACACTGTATATTATAGCCTTCAGAAACCAATGAACCCTGAGCCATGAAGCATTGTGTCATAAAGAAGGTATACAGAGCTTTAAATTAAATCAACTCTCCAACCCTTTCTACTCCTCTATTCGGATACTAACTTCAAAAGCAGTGATGGCATCTCTTTAAATTCCACTAAATCTGCTAGTATCCGCAAATGCATCTTTATTAGTTTTAAAGATTTCCAACCTCCACAGAACAGCTTGAAACTGCAGATGATATTATAAAATGGTATTGACTCTCTGGTTCTGACCCATTAGCTTGGTACTGCCGACAAAATTATTTATATATTTATTTCTTCTTTCTTATTCCAAATCAACACACACACCTGTCTTGCCAGGTGATCAGAGGTGGAGTATTGATTCATCTTGGTTGAGAGCTCCCATTGGCCACAAACCCCACACACTACTCACACTTCAGTTACCTTTAGAGACCTCTCCAATCAATCCCTGCCGGCTTTTTGACGTCAGCCAGACAAAGTCCGTGACTGACATCACTGTGATATGATCTCAGTGCACATGCCCGCAGGGGGAAGGCTTGACATAGAAAAGCAGGAGGTGCTGGCAGAGTGACTCATCTGAGCAAGAGAAAGACCAAGAACGAGGAGAAAACCTCTAACAGTTGTCTGATTCTCTGACATCGGCAAGTAAATGCAAAGTAGAACATTTCTTTTCCAAATTTTATAATAAAAAGTATGAACCAATTTCTCTGATCTGAGTACCAGGCATGCACTACAGTATTCTTCATGTACAGCAACAATATGTGTTTCTTAGTCTCACAGGTAGAGTAGTAGTATAGAGCACAGTTGTTTATAGGGAAGTGAGTTATGGCTTAGTCTATCAGAATTACTCTCCACCTATTAACATCACACCTTGAATCGGAAGATGTTTAGGTACATAGACTTTTTCCTGGCTTACAGCTGAATCAGATCTTTTAAAACAAGCACAAATCCCCTGGATTTCTTTTGGTTCCAAGTGTATGGCCCTAAACTATATGTACAATTAGGTAATTTGACTGGAAATGATCAGGTGCTATCCCTCTTGTTGGTTAAATTATCAAAATGTATGTATATGTGTAAATGTAATTCAGTTAAGCTGCCATCCCCCTCTCCATCCCCTATTAACAGTTGTTTTTTCAGTCACCAGTTCATTGCCATATTACAATGATTGTAGGGAATTAAGGCTGTGTTCATACTGCCAGTCCAAATCGTTTTTTTGAAATTAGATTTTTGCAAGTCAGATCCAAATCACACTTGAAGGTGGTTTGAAATGCGATTCAAAACAGATTTCTACAGATGCATTCTCTTTCTGGATGCTCCGGTCACTAATATTGAATTTAAAGCGTCTTTTGTGTCACTTGCAATCCGACACACATCGGTGACGTCACATCCAGAGAGACAAGAGAAGTGCATCCATGCAGCTGGGCAGAAGAAGACACCAGAGACAACAGTGTGTTGTCCATTAGTGTGCTCAAAACGTCTGTAAGAGCAGTGAAGTCCAGAGATTTAGATACATCTTAACTGAGCTGTGTAATGATAAATCCATGGTGCTGTCTGTGGTGCTGAAGAAGCAGATGGATTCATAATTACACCTTTTCCTCTCTGTCCAGCTCCGTCTGTCAATTTCCTATCGGACCGATAATACTCTCTAAACTATACTATAAATACTCTTTTCTACTCTATGTTGCAGCCCTTACACTCTGTAGATTAGTGTCACCTTCATGATCAAAGTAACTACCAGCATTGTGTAGTTGTGGTTATGCAAGAGGATCATAGAGACACACTGATGCCTGTAGTATTCCTGTAATATTGCAATATTTTTTTTATGATCATTCAGTAGTGTCTGTGTAACAAAATGTTTTAGTGGAGAGATTACAGGTTTTTACTATAGGGTTGGGGTTGGGGTCAGTATTAAGTTGGGCCATCTACACAATTAAAAATGAGCGAATCTGAGAATATTTTTTCATTCAGCTGATGTAGGTATTACAGTCCCATCAGCAGCAGTATATAATGTTTCACATTACCCAGCCTGTGGTGAACACAGTGGAGCAGTTTATTCTTTAGATTAGTTTAGATGAAACTAATTTATGCAAGGAAATTCAATCACTGCGGCAATTGTAATAAGAATCTAAGCACATTAATGGGATATGAAATAAGAAATAAGTAAAAAATTGCTTTAAAAAATAGCTGCTGTATGCCTTTTTAAAAAGGGAACCTGAAGAAAATGTTGCCATCTCGACTACACTGTGGCAGGTCCATGGATGATCAAATATCTCTGTCAGCCTGTCGGAGAGTCTGATATGATTTAGTTTATTACTGAGTAATATGTTACTGAAACTAGGTGTTTCTAATATTCTGTCCACCCCAATTACATCAATGAGACTAGACTGAAAACAAGATTTATTGCAGGGCTGTTAGACTGGATAGCTATGTGTACTTAAAGGAGTATTACACTGATATGATTAAAAGAGTTTTGGTTGACATAACCTTGAAAATGAGAGCTCGGATGGCCCGCACAGGCGGAAACACAGGATAAATTAGCCGTATCATTATCCTGGCATCCTGAGTGCCTCTACACACCACTGTCCCTTCAGGGCAAGCCTTTACACACAGCTGTGTGACAGTGTTTACTTGTACACTCATAAGTTGCATAAATCTTCCTGGCTAGTCCACTGAGGACTGGTCAAACTGGGCCTGTGAAGACGTCATCAACTTCCCACTGTCCTTTCTTCACCTGCTTTGATGTTTTAGACTGGTGGAAAATGCAGGAGTGGAGTACATACTGTAAACATGCCCACACAGACACACACACTCACATGTTGGTGCAACACATCTGCAGCCCTGTAGGTGTTCCCTATAGACTGGCCATGATCCACCAGGAGTGAGGCATTTCTTTTGTTTGTGTGGCAGCCTGTTGTTAACGCTGCACTGACCTGGATGACAACCACATGAAGTTAATGGCTGGGAAGTAGACAGCTTTCCCAGACAATTACCATCAAATCTCTTCCCTAATGTGAGATCTCATCCTCCCTCCAAGCTTTTTTCCATTACAGCCTAATTCCTCTCCCCCCATCTCAGGTGCCCCTGGCCACCATCAAGGTGATTTACTCCCCAGGGTCCCTGTGTCTCTTTCTGTCTCACAAGTTATTCACTTTATGATTGACTGAAGCTATAAAAGCATCTGCTGCGCAGGAAAAGAGGAGACACAGAGGGGTACAAGGAAAGCTTTTACACCAACAACTGGTCTTGGCTGTGAGGTGATTACAACCACACATGGGTGGGACTTTCACATGCAAAGGCGGGGTGACGTCCTCCACATAAATACTGGCAGTGACCCTGTGAGTGACTCCTCTCCAGCTCAGGAACGCATCTCTCAGTGCTCAGCGCAGGAAAATCAAACATGGTGTTTTTTGCGCCTCTGACTATGAGAATCTGAGAGTGCTGACATCAAGAAAATGCCTCAAGATGACGATTCGAGTGTGAGGAGATGTTTATTCAAGCGACGGGGGACGAGAGAGTTGATTTTGACCTCAGTGAAAGTGAAAACCGCGTGAATACGGCGGGAGACGCACATCACGCACCCTGATATTGGAGAGGATAAAGCGCACAGGAGCGCACAGGTAAGTTGGATCCAAACTACTAATGTGACGGCATTTACGAGCAAACAGTGTGTTTAGGCAGTTAATAAATGAATGAATTATTGCTGTTTTTGAGAAGACATACACATTTTTATCATTTTGTATTTGAGTAATTTATTTTCCAGGGTCTGACGCGTTATTTGAGTCACGCGTTATGAGTTTGGAAAGCCCTTAATTTATTCAAGTTAATCTCAAGATTTGGCGGACCATGAACGCTTCGGATGACTCTCGTGACTGTGGGCTATATCTATTATAGTTTGGTGGACAAAAATGTCAAGCCTGGCGCAGCCTGGGGGGGGGACAGAGGCTGCGAGTGTTTGTGTTCTCAACATCGCGCTGCGGGCCGCGCGTCACTCCCGTGTTTTGGAGCGCGGTTCACTGAGTCTGCACGTCACACCGTTTATTTGTGCAACACGTTTTCACAGCCTCGGGTTGCAACGTCCGACAGCTGACAGTTATCAGATGATTATTATTTTAGGTCACCCACAAGGCAACAGGTAAGGGCATGCAGGTAGCCAATGGACTCTCATTATCCAGGCTATATGTGAGTGCATTGTATAATACATTTAGGTAAACACTCACATTCATCACATCTCATAAAGACATGATTCAGGATCAGTTTGGTGCACTCGTTATATCATAATTGTCATTTTATTTTTCTTATAGATTGAGGTGCAGAATGAAAATCATAACTCTTCCGTCAATAGACAATTCATCATTTTACAGTCTACATTAAATACAAAATTTTAGATTACAGTGTCTTGAGAAAAATGTACCAACATTCTCCTAAAATGTAGTGATGTAGTAATGAAGTGTTGTGCTAAAGTTTTCTGTTCTCAGAAGCTGTATGAATGCATGAATGCAGAAGAGCCAAGTCCCAGCTACAGCTGTATTAAAGTTATCCTTTACTTCACCTCCTGTTGAACTTTAATGAACCTATTTGTAAACTGATTTTCAGCTCATTCAGTGCACGTCATCACATTTTGTGTGTTGTGTGAGACAGAATATTGTTAAACCTTAGAATCAATACTCTTTCATACACTGGAAGGATTCCTGCTTTACAGAATCAATATTTTTTGCTCTGTGTGTTTTGCCCAAAAACCCACTTCAAGAATTTTTATGTTAACATCATGTATTTTTATCACCGAGCACTCCAGCTCTTAATGGTGTGGGCTACTTGCCACTTGGCCACAGCTTCTTTTTTTCTGTCTCCGTCCTCCCATTAAGGACATCTAATCCAAAAGCAGTGACAGTCTTGAAATCTGCTTAACTAATGTCGTAAACTTCTAAAGTGCAAATTCCCATTAAGAGAAACGGCTTGTTGGCCACATGCCCAGATAATTCAGTGGAAGGTTTCTCTCCTCTCCTGTTAAATGTGGGCATCTTGCCCAGAGAGTGGTGTGTTTTTGTGAGTGCGTAGTGCAAAAGGTAGACATAACATGATTTTCCCCCCGAGTGCTGCAGTGATTAATGGTTTAATCGATTGGTTGAACGTAAGAAAAATAATCTGAGGCTATTTTGATGATCTTGTAATTGTAAAGAAAAAAGCAAAAGTGTGAAATATTTCAATCAGTCAGTTAACTTTCATTCAAACTGGAGAGGTCATTGAGGGTGACAATGACATCAAGTCAAACAAAACAAAGAAAAGAAAAGGAAAAACAATAACAAGGAGTGATACTGAAGAAAGTAAAAGGCAGTCCCACAATGGGCTAGTAAAATGTCATTAAAAAACTATTGGTTTAGGATAATTTGATACAAATTAAAATAACTTAAAATAACATTCAGTTACATAAAAGCCCTAAACTTTGCAGTTCTGCCACACAAATTAATAGATGAAATAACATTAATCAAAGTAAAATAAAAAAACAGTAAAATGGTCATGATTAACATAATTGAGCGTTAATAAACACAGTTACTTAAAACAACTGGAATATATAAAATACAATTTCTGACATGGCCAAAAGATATAAGAGTATTGATTTTGTTCCAGGAGTCAGATGCTGTAAAATTAAAAACAGTCTTTCCAAGTTTGTATAGAGCCGATCTGATACAAACCTTCTGAGAGATGAAGCACTCTTGACAGATAATGTGGTAGCTTTCTGTCAGGGCTTCAAAAAGATACCAGTGAATATCACATCTTTCTTTGAGGGGAAACCCCCCAACCTTATCATATAAAATAAAATTATGTGTACCATAACTCTCAGGGCAGAGTGAAAGACAGAGTCCAGAGGTTTGAGACTAGGAGAGAATGCGTGCCTATAAATGGCATCCCCATTGACTGGCATGACATTTTCTAGCATGAGATGTTTTTAAGTAGTCCCTATAATCATTTTAAATTTGTGTCTGTCTTTTCTCTCTTGAGGAATTTCCTTCTGTAATCCAAATGGACAGCAGCTCCTTCAACATGGATGACAACTGGACGTCGATATCTGAGAACATCGGCATGTTTCCCTCACAGTCCTACCCCATTTACAAAACCTCCAACAATGTCTCGGAAGAGGCCGCGCCAATGCCCTTCGATGTGGTCACTGCAGTCGTCTACTCCATTGTCTTCATTGTGGGTCTTCTGGGTAACACGTTGGCCATCTATGTGGTGGTTCGCTACGCCAAAATGAAGACAGTAACCAACATGTACATCCTCAATCTAGCCCTGGCAGATGAACTCTACATCCTGGGTATTCCCTTCCTTGGCACTAACAGCGTGCTTTCCTACTGGCCATTTGGGGACTTCCTCTGTAAGGTGTGCATGACCATTGATACCATGAGCCAGTTCGCCTCCACCTTTTGCCTGACGGTGATGAGCATCGATCGCTACCTGGCTGTGGTTCATCCTATTCGCAGTGCCAAATGGAGGAAGCCGCAGATGGCCAAGATTTCCAATGCCATGGTGTGGGTTGTGTCCTTTCTGATTGTGCTGCCGGTCACGATCTACTCAGATGTGCAGAAGGGGTTCAACACCTGCAACATAACCTGGCCTGAGCCGCAAGAATTGTGGTCCATTGTCTTCATCCTGTACACATCCATCCTGAGCTTCTTCGGTCCTCTGCTTGTCATCTGCGTCTGCTACCTGCTCATTGTCATCAAGGTAATACGACATAGGAACTGGCCTCTGATTTTTACTTGTGTCTAAGTCAATAGTTTGAATTGTCCTGCCCTTATAATCTCATAAAACTTTGTCAATATACCATCTCGCTTTCAGGTGAGGTCAGCAGGCATGCGTGCAGGCCGGACTAAGCGGCGTAAGTCGGAGCGTAAGGTGACGCGCATGGTGGTGATCATCGTGTTGGTGTTTGTCATTTGTTGGCTGCCTTTCTTCACTTCTAACATTGTCAACCTGATTCACACCATCCCTGAGGCCAACACCACCATCTACTTCTCCCTGGTCATCCTCACCTACGTCAACTCCTGTGCCAACCCGGTCCTCTATGGCTTCCTCTCTGACAACTTCAAGCAGAGCTTCCAGAAGGTGCTCTGCATCCACAAACCCAATTGTGTCGGTGCTACAGACCAGATGGGAGGTAGACAGACGGCACCCGTGGACAACCACAATCCTGTCTTCACACCCAGAAATCACACACAGAATGGACAAATTCAGAGCATTGAGGTATTGTATGAACAATATTCATGTGATCCATGTAATTCCTGACATACATTCTTCTTAATTACAACATTTTACAGCAGGTATCGTCAGCCAGTTTCAAATTTCAGCTTCTGATTAATGGAATATTTTATATTTTTGACACAAACAAACTTATATAGACCTGCTCCTGGCCCCCATCCCGAAGCCAGAGGGCAATACTTTAATACTGAATCTTACAAAGAAGGATGGAAAGTGAGAGACGGGATTATATAGGAGCATAACGAAACTAAATCTACTCTGTGCATGTGGATGAGTGCCATCAGCAGCCTCCACTGTCGACGTTTTCAGAGCATTGTTATCCTGCGATATAATGTGACCTCCAGATATGAAGCCCACCACTAAGTTGTGACATTGTTTCTCATTCTGTCTTTACTGTATCCCTGATCTCTGTGTCTGTGGTGTTGTTTCAGCAGTCTGTCCAGGTGGAGGCTACTGGGCATCCTGAAAGCAAGCCTTTAACTTCAAACACAGTGGTGAATGGACAGCAATCGCTATGAGTTTTCAAGCTGACCCTTCATGTGCTAGTGTGCTACCACATGGGACTTTTACTCTTGGACCTTGTATTGATAGGTATTTCTTTTTTTTTTTGTATTATTGCTGATTCTTCTGTGACTTGGACATTTAAGGAGAAGACCAGAGGAGCAGAGTAGTGTGAGAAGGCTCACAGAGCAGTCATCACAGAGCTCGGCATTTCTGTTTGTTATTTACGTCTTTGTACTGTAGCTAGGTGGGCAGCATTGTTCGAAGCATTATTTTACGTAATGATGTATGATCTCAGTACAATACAGTATACAGTCATCATGAGCTGTTAAAATGCTGTAAATTCTCAAATAACTTGATTTAGACTTTTATTTTGAAACAGGCTCATACTGGAGACTGGCATTTTTTGTTTTATTTTTAGCTGCAATAAGTTGTGAAATGAAATAGCACAGCCAGGTGGATTTATCTCTTCTCTCTCGCATGCTGGAGTGGACGCCGGATGGCGACGTAAAGGAGCTGCATACCTTATTATCAAATCCTGGCTCACAGTTTCGCTGCTGGACTGTGAGCTTTGACATTTGATGCCAACATTACTAGGAAGTTGCTGGACAACGCTGTGGCATCTCCGCAGCCATAGCTTGAGCTGTTAACAATGATATGATCAGTTTGAGCTTCTTTGAAATACTGCCCAGTAAGATGAACCTGTGGACACCTTAGAGGAAAATGGAAATATTTATGTTAGAGACACTGTGAATTTCAGAATAGTAGGTCATTTTAAATATGGGGTCTTTAGACATGCCCACACAAAAAATGATAACTTGGGTGTTCTTTTAGAGAATCAATCATGAATATTAATAAACGATCAAGTCTGCTTTGCATGCTGATATGTGCCTGCATGTAACAAAGATGTTGTGTGCATCTATATCCACTAACAGACAGTTGATGTTTATAGTATCTGTGATTTATCAACATTATGGCAGGTTTATGTTTCAGACTGAAGCACTTTATCGTTATTTCATTTCAAAAGAGAACAATGGCAGCTTCACGCTTGAATGTTTCTCCATGTAATATGATATGGCTTCATTTTTATGATTTTTGTAAATGAGGTCAAAGTAGTTTTATTGCAAAAAAAGAAGAAGAAAAAGTGTTGTTTTTTCCTCGGGCAGGTCACTGAAACAGATTTGGATGTATTATGTGATATGACTTAAAACGCCTTGCCATGGAAACAATAATTTACATATAAATCTGAAAAGTTGTCAGCAAAATGAAGAGAGGCAATTCAGAGTTTCCCTGTGAACCGACTTTTTATTTGTTGTTAATGGTGGTGGGGTTTTATTTGTTTGTTTTATTTCCCAGATCCATGGTCTAGAAACCCTTTCACTGTCAGTTTAATAAATGCAACCATATCAAAACCCAAAGTGGAGTGGAAATTGTCTTTATTTGTTTTTTTAATAGTCTATCTTGATACAATGTCATGTGCATTTTGAAAGAGTTATTGGTCATTTTAATCTTTTCATTTTATTGAGTCAAAATGGATCACTCTTCCAGCGAGCAGTGAGAGGAGGAAGGATTGCAGCAACCAATAACTCTTTCAATTTACATGTGAAATACAAGAAGTGTGATAGAAGTAACAAACCAACATAATTCTTGAATCTGACTGTAACTGCTTCAAATAAATACATATTACAAATGGGCTGATTTGCATTTCATTGCACCTCGTATACCAGCAGTATATAAGCTGCGAAGATTATCCAGCTGAAAACTACGCACAATAAGACAAAGAGAAAAAGTGGTTAATAAAACCTTCTTGCAGCTGTTGTCCTGGGGAAGGCCAGGAGAAAGAAGTAACACTGAATAATATACATCATTAATAAATGGCTAATTTAAAGCCAATCAAACTTTAGTCAATAGTTTTTTCAGTGTTACTAAACAATGAAAAACTTCATAAACCATTTATTACGCAATTGTTTTTAGTTATTTTTATTGCAATTGTATACTCTACTGATGTTTAGTACACTTTGTAAATGGTTGATAAATGATGTGTAGTTCTGTGATGGCTTAATATGGTTTATAAAGCATGTCTTTGCTTGTTAACAGTGAAATAGCAACTAACTAAAGTTTTGAAGTTTTTAGTAATTAACTATAAATTTACCATTTGTAAATCATAGTTATTATAAAGTGTAGATGTACACCTGCTGTTTCTATTTTCACCTACCAGCTTTACTAGAAGGATGAGTTGTCAGAAAGGTGTATGTTACCAGCTCTGTTAGCAGCTGTAGTAAATGTTCTTGGGCCAAGTGCACATTTGCAGTATGTGACAGTTGAATGTGTATGTTGTCCTGCTTTATGTCTTCCCTCATTTCTCTTTCGTAGTCCTCCCTTATTGCACGTCTGTTTACTGAAAACCTGTTCTTGTGATTGGGTGTGGAGGTAGAAACACACTCCGTGCCTTCTGTCACTTCAGGTTACCTTGGTGTTTACGGTCATACTGCTTTTGTTGCATCAATATCAATGTCAAGCAAAAGATCCAGTCTTATTATCAACAGAGAAAATAGCACATTTTACAAGAACAGTTTCTTTAACCCTCTAATCGTTCAGCGAGAGAATCAAAATTGCAATACGAAAAGAAATATGCACATGAAATTACAGATGTGCTACATGCACACACATACATCCACTTGTTTTACATTTTCCTCATTGACCCACATTGTGACTTAGTAAGAAATTGATCTTATAAATCAACAAATCTCAGAGGTACTTTTATATCTTGGCATTTGTAATAGAATAAATAATTCTACAGCAGCAGAAATCTGTAATCAGTCCCTTGTACTGTACATAGCTGCTCATGCTCTAGGCAGTTTTTGACTTTGGTTTTGGAAGGTCTAAAGCTCTGCAGTTTACAACACAGAAGGCATATTTCATCTCACATTATCCCAAAAGACTGAAACAAAAACAAAAAAAAACTCCAGTTATTTGTAGCCAAATTAGCAGCGTGGCTCAGAAGGAGACTCTCCAAAGACCACCGTAACCTGCAGGACACGGTGACCGATGGAGACAGTGGAAGCCGTGTCTAGGCTAGTTCTGGTAGCCTTGATAGCTTGTCTATTTGTCTAATAGAAGACGGTAAGCACCAAGAAAAATGCAGCAAAGTTTGTCAATCCCACTATCGCCTCCATTGAGTTTTGATATTATGATTTTTGAACAATGCAAAAAGTTAAACAATGACCTAGGAAACTTGACAATATCATCCTTATTAGTTGTCCAATCACAACTCATGAAAGTTGTGGGCAGAGTGGGCTGGTTCTCATTAGTGGTAGTCCTGGTACATTTGGTGCTGCAGGCAAGACTGCTTCCCCAGTGATCTTTCTTTTCTATGATTTATTTAAACAGAGGTTTACACGGCCTCTGAATGTAATATACAGGCACATGAGGACTCACTGGACAGGACAAGTGGAAGACAGCTTTAGACCAAACTTACATAATAACATGATGTAGAATAATTATTCATAATGTGCCGGATATTTTGAAAACCAACAAAACAGCATTAAACAATTAGTGAAGAAGCATTTTGGCCTGTATGCCACGGCCAGCATTTCCATCTGTCTATAAACACATTAACAAATTGCCCGCACAGGGAGGTTGATGGGGCAATTAACCAGACGTACATTCACCAACCAGTTATTTATCATCCTTGAAGTCTTTTCTTTTGCAAATCCACAAAATATTATTTGATAACACTTCCGATAAAGCATAAATTTGACCTTTGCGTCCAAGTAAGTTTTCAGGTCTTCTTTGCCTCATTGTGATGTGCGAAGCCATAATGGACTCATAACTGACTACAGAAGGACAGAAACCACCCCCTGGTACTTAACATTTGGGGAGAATAGATGTAGTACTAAGCGCTTTTCCACGAACGACCGCACAACTTCAACAAGTGACACAAAGGTCAGATTTATGCATTTTTGCAAATTTGAAATTTCCATGTGAAAGACTTTAAGGGTGAAGCCTTACTGGTTGATTTGGCAGATCTGACATCTATTTAACTATCTCTGTTAAAGAGCAGCTAACCGCTGCTTCCCTGAACTCTGGGACCGTCTGTCAGGCCTCTCAGGCACACAGTCTTCTGTCATGCTTGCTGATAAATTATCTCATTTCGGCACTGAAGAACATGCACTTCAGTTTATTTATTTTGCAGGTAATGACTGAGGAAGAATACAGATCTCAAAAACTATTTTTCGTTTCATCACCTAAGTCCCAATGTTGACCAAGAACATCTGAAGCTTCCAGATGTACCCTACTGTTTTTGCAAAAGCATTGACAATATCACAGCCTGTACGCAGGCCAATGACAGCCTGACATACTGCATTGCCCGGTTTTTGTTTATTTGAAGAGGACCTATTTTTGCAGTTTTCAAGACAATCAGCAAGTTATTATCTTCACAGACATATTTACCACTGCAGCAGAACTGGCACCAAAAACATGCCGTGTCATCCTCTTCTTGTGTGACCTCACTTCAAAACCTTCCCCATTTTTTTGTGATGCAGTTAATTTTAACCCTTAAATGTACCCATAATTGACTTTGTGTAGCAAATCGAATTAATTACTTCACAAATCACATCTGGTTTCCATTATAGTCTTCCCTATCAGCAGTTTTGCCTTTTTACTTGCCTTGTTGAAAGTCAGCCCACATACTTATTGTACCATTTCCTGTCATAAAGATCGTTAAACACCAAAAGATTAAAAATAATTTGTTAAGTGTGAAAAATGATTTATGGCAACTGACAACTGAGGTATCTATTATACAAATGTGGTGTTTTGTTACTTCTGAGATGAGGGACTTTTATAATGTCTTTTTTAATCACTCTTCACTGTGAAACTAGCACGAGAATTATCTTTATTTGAGATTGAATAACAAAGGGCAGCATGAGGATACCACTTATTCTCAATACCTCATGAAGTTGCTTCATTTTAAATAAATCACATTCATGAATGCTGATTTAATTATTTTGGGCAGCTTGTATTAGGTGTTCATGTTCATGCACTGTGCTCGGTATCACTTCCAGGAAATCAATCTGATTCTTTTTAAGTGGAAGATTATGTCGAGTGTGGGACGACAATGTCATCAATGTTCTCAAGCTGCTGGGAAGGAAAAAAATCAGACAACAGGAAACTGACTGAACCTGGCTCTATGGACACACAAGATGTGTTTGTTGACGCACTGAGAGGAGGTGGAGGGTGAGTATTTCTCTAAATAAACTATATGTCAGTCTCTGTAGTGACAATGAAGAAAGGAATCTAAGCGTTTATGTTGGTGGAGGTGAAAGAGGTGCTATGAGTCACTGACATCTGAAAGGCAGAAAGTGAACTGTTAGAGTTTAATTTCCATATTGGAAAGAGTATGCTGTCCGTATGTGAGGCACATTTTACAAAAGACGAAAATTAGCAACTGAAGTCCATATGAAACAGGGGGAGCACATCATTTTCATTAAACACTGACGCATATTTAGTAAAGCATTGCTAATTTTTGTGATCAATATTTTATACAGTTTCTCCCCTCAGTTGATGTTCACCGCTCCTCCTCACACAACCTGACATTCAGAAAAATGTTTATAATTAGTACACAAAGGTTGAGGCAAGGTTAATTATTGTGAAGGACTGCGGGGGTACATGACTGCAGGTCCTTCTAGGAATCTATTATTCATTAACTGAAAATAGTACCTTCTTTCCAACCTTTATAACATTTTTAAAATAGTTATAAAATTAATAATTGAAGACTTGATTTTTGTTACCCAGCCATCTATTAAAAGTACCAACAGGCATCAGGGATGCTTCATTAAAAGCAAGCCTATCAACGATACCATTTCTATTGTTTTAATGAGTTTGACCGAGATGTTGCTGACATTAAAATGGATATTGCACACTGAATAGAGTACGGGGAAGGTAGAGAAGTACTTCAATAAATCACAGCAGTGCTGCTTGCACCTTTAGACAAGAACAATATCTTTTTTTTAATCTGTGTTGCATTGCAGCAATTCAAAAAGCCAGTCACAGCCCAACCCGAAGCTGAAATGGTGTATAGTTTTCAAGTTCAAATAAAAGTCAAAAACACTTTCTCCTGTGTGTTTTAGCTGCAAATGTGTGTGCGTGAAGAGCGAGGAGCACTGAGGGGACCAGAAGGAAGAGACGGAGGAGTGAGCTGCCCTGTGTGGCTAATTAAAGCTGAGAGCTGTGCCCTTCTCCACCCCACAGTGTCTTCTCCTCCCTCTGCCTCTGTCTATTTCAATAATGTATACCAGATAGTTACTCCACTACACCAAACCCAAGATATAATATGCATGCTGCCACTCAGTAAGTCAGAACACACTGAAAACCAAGATGTCTGTGCCTTCTTAGTCATTCAACATCACTTGAACATTATCTCTACTTCCATTTCTCCTTTTGAAGGAAGGGTAATTTGAACATTTTGCAAGATACCAATTTCTCCATAGTGTTGCTTCAAGATACAATCTCAATAAAATTGCAAGCAGCACTACAAGTATGATATAAAAGCAGAATTATGATAGATTTTGGACTGCTAGAGTTATCATGATGATTTTTGCTGTCATTTTCTCTATTTGCATCAGTCTACATCATAGCATGTGGTTTGAGGAGACATGGTGGCCTTTTCCTCACACAGGTTTCTTTTTCAGCTAGAGCGATTTGATATTTTGGCAACTCTGTAAAACTGAATACGCCACAGTGGGAGGAGAAGCACAGCAGGGAGGGCATCAGTGTGTCAGTAGCAATTAAACCTGGTGAAGAGCATTTGGCAGAGTGTGTTAATAGCACGTATGAAACAGTCCAAAAGCTTAGAAACCATTGTTGTGGACGATGCATTTGATAATTTGATGCAGTGACTAAGTGATGAGATGACTAAACCTGGAGCTTATACATAATATATTGTCTGGATGTTGTGTGTGTCCTGTGTGTTTGTTGACTCATGCAGCCATTTAGGTGAAGCTGTGATGGAGACTAAACTTGGACTTTCCCTCCCAGATGGCAGCCACTGTCTTCTTCAGTATAAACACAGGGCAAATACCAGCCAGCGCTGTTAAACAAGCATTACAATATGTGTGTGTGGGAGTAAGATTCTGACAGATGACTGACAAATCCATCCATTACCTCCAGGAGGAAGAGGTCACAGCATCACCACAGCCTCCCATCTGTTTTTCTTTACATTTGCAGGCATTTGCTTCACTAAACTCCCCTCTCACGTCCAGGAGCTGTCAATCAATGTAGCTCAGCTTCCCCCGACAACTGGGAGATGGGAAGGGAAGAGACAGCAGGAGAATGTAAATCTAAAATCTAAAATCTGGGAAAATGTTCGGAAAAATGTGCAACACATAGGAAGAGTGCAGAGAATAAAAAACACATTTTCCAATTTAAGTTTGAGTCTCAGTGTCTGAGGTTCTGAGTCAACTATGTGCTGGACTGCAGCTAGCCACTGCATTCCCATGCAAATGTAATGTAATGTTTTCACAAACAATTCATCAGTCTATGAAATGCCAGAAAATGTCTGTAGACAGTTTCCCAGATACTGAGTGACATATTCACAAGTATTCTTTTGTCCGACCAAAAGTCCAAACGTCAAAAATCAGCCCAATGAAATGTTGGGATTTGACATTCCTGCAAACCACAGATATATTCTAATTTGTTTCTGTCACACATATTGTATCAACATTTCACATTTTATGTATATGAGCTGACTTTCATGTGGGGAGGTTGAATGAATGGTAGTGAGTGTGATGGCTGTGAAACCAGAGACCACTGTTCATGGCGAATGTTTCACTATTTGTAAGCTTGAGCAACATTTTTGAATGTGACAACAAAACCGGATCATTTTGAGAATATTTCAGGACAATTTCCTGATGTGTTTGTGCCTAAACCTAACCAAACGATTAGCATAGCGTTGTCACAGAAATGTCAAGTTGAAAACATATTCCAGCCGTTCCAACATGCTGTGGTTTGCAGGAATGTGCATTGCCAGCATTTATTTTTGTGAATAGGTTGCAAAAGTATTGAGAACTGAGAAAACCAGCAAATTACTACAAACGCTTAATCAGTTATCAAAATTGTTGCCAGTTATTACTGTAATTGTCTTATCAGTAAAACTTTATAATAACCATCATCAATAAATGTATAGATAATTTTAATGAATACTTATTTCCTTGTTGAAACAATGAAATGCTTTATAGACCATTTATTAAGCAGTTGTAAAAGTTTGTAAACATCAGCTGCAACTTTACAATGAACAATAGCCTAATACCATTTATAGATGATGGCTATCATAAACTGTTACCGACTAATCTTTGCAGCTCCACTACTGTTTATTCATCCCGAGACAAAGCATGATCGACTGGATTTGTCACATTTTCAGCAACAAAAATCAAGAAAATGTATTTGTTCCTCAGGACATGCTCACACCAACCTGGAAACAAAACAAACCACCAGCAGGAACGATAACAACATAAAACACTGTTGTCTCTGCTCAAATTGAATTCACTGAAGTCCCCACGTGAAAAGGATGATGCTTCCTGCCCTGACTGACTGGAAACTGATCCATTAATCAGAACAGTCATCAAGATTAGACCGTCTATCAGCAGGTGGGCGTACGAGGGAAAAAATAGCGAGTGAGCTAGTACTCCAGAGAAGACAAACACTGATTTGCTTGTGTGTGTTTCCCCAGAGGAGCTGATGGAGGAAATGATGCTCTGAACTGATGGAGTCATCGCTGTGGACAGGAAGATCTGTAGGATAGCAGTTTGGTAATAAACTGAGATTGGGTGTTTGTGTTTCATTGCAGTAAAGCTGTGAGCTCTAACTGGATCTGACGTTTATAGCCCATCAAGGATGAAGGGAAGAGCCAGCTTTACATTTTACAAACCTTACTCCTCAACCTATGATGCTCAACAACAAACTGAATATAGCAGTTAGTGTAGTGACCCTTTGCCTATCAACAAGTCACCGGTTGCAGATTGATTTGTTCTGATGCTTGCAAAAATGACAAGCATCACAAAACAAAGGCGTTATATTTCTTACAGTCCATTGGCTGTCCAATATACGGAAGGCCTAAAGGGCCATGCATTCATACATTTTATTTCCTCCTTTATTTCCTTTTCCCGTGATAACGAGTTAATTTCATTTGTTTTCTCGAGATCTCGAGTTATTATCTCGAAATAACAACTGCCACTTTCCCGAGATAACGGGATAATTTTCTCGAGATCTCGAGATAACGAAACTTTGTTTTCCCGGGAAAACGATATAATTAATTCGAGATCTTGAGAAAACAAAACGATAGTGTAGTATATTAAATCATTGCAGGAAACATCATTCAGTGTAGCAATGTCAGAGGAGCAGGAGCATATCTTTTCAATCAAGGCCTGACACAGGCTGAAATAGCATTATGCCTTGCTATTACAGATAATATACACATTAGTGTGCGTAATCTAAAAAGACGGTTAGCAAGGCTTCAGCTATATCGGCGGCACAATCTAAGTGAGCCTGATGTCGTTGTTAACTACATAGCTGACCAGCTACGAGGTCCCGGGCGTCTCCATAATCTTAGGCCTATCATATCACAGTCATTATCTCGAGATCTCAAATTAATTATGTCGTTATCTCGGGAAAACAAAGTTTCGTTATCTCGAGAAAATTATCCCATTATCTCGGGAAAACAATGTTTCGTTATCTCGAGATCTCAAGAAAATTATCCGGTTATCTCGGGAAAACGGCAGTTGTTATTTCGAGATAATAACTCGAGATCTCGAGAAAACAAATGAAATTAACTCATCACTTATCACGGGAAAACAGAGGAAATAGAATGTATGAATGCATGGCCCTTTAGGGCTTCCGTACCAATACAATACAACAGAGTGACTTTCTCTGTGATGAGTCATTTGCCACCTGTGACCCCATGATTATGTGACCTCCGCCTCCCTGACAGTGGCACCACTCCCCCAAGTGATGAAACGTTTACAAAACAAAACTAAACTAAATATTAACAAAAATGTCTCTTACAATTAGTATAATAGAAATATGGCTGAAATAATTCTGTTAACAATGAGTTGTTTTACTCTTTTGCTCCTGAAACCAGGCTTACCCGTTCAACATCAAGGTAGAAATAATAGCAAACAAAGAGCTCATGCAATGCATTCAAAATAAATATAATAAGTGAACTGAAGTGATCACAGAGATAACAATTCTTCTTCACAGGGAATAACAACTAAAGTTTAATGAATGTTTACTGGCAGATTACTATCATTATTATCATTATTATTTATATATCATTATTATTATTTTATTGTTATTTGTTTGATTATTATAACTATTATTATTATTATTATTATTATTATTAAGAGGAAATGTATTTATTAAGGTAGGCTATTTGCAAACATGCTGGTACTGATGTCAATTATATCTGTATTGATTAAAAATAAATAAAGTTTGTTATCAACATGTAGCACACAATGTCATGAATTCCGAGAAAATACTGCCGTTGTGAACAGTTTTGTTCACGCTCATTTATTAACTTACAAAATATTATAATTCAATTATATTGAATTATATTTTGTTTAATTAAATTATCAAATTTAATAAACTAAAGTCAGCTATCAAGGCACTATTATTATTTTGTAAGACTTTGACTTCCGGTCAAACCTTTCAGAATAAAAGTAATATACTTGTACAAAAATATATATCTTTTCAAAATAAAAGTGGCTTGATAGTTAGTGTATATAGAATCATAGGTGTTCACTGCCCTCCAGTGGTCACAGTGGTGAACAGCAACGCTGCATGAAATCAAGGAATGATACTTTTAATAATCAAGTTTCAATTAAATGCTTTTATGACCCGTTAAAGATGAACATACCATCGCCAGTTGATGGTGAGAAGTGCATCTAACACAATAAGCAGTGGTCTCTGGACCTGGACTAACTAACCTTAATTAAAGATTGAATTACTATCAATTAATTTTGATTGACTCAAATCCTACATCCTGTCTGCAAATCCACAGGCAGTCATGTCAGGGTTCAGAGGTTCAGACAGGTTTAAATTAATGTTACTCTTTAGTTTTAAAGACATTGTTTACAAACCATTTCTCCCACCCAGGGGCAGTATTGGACCACTTTGGATCCTCTGTTTGTGCCCTGAATATTTCAGTTCGCTCACAGAAACAAACAGGTAGCCTGACCGGAGGGAGGTGGTGCTATTGCGCACAAAGCGCTAACCCTGCGCAAACTACAGTATAACTGCATGCATATTCACCGCACAGTTGTTATGGATAATGGAGAGGTGAGCTCTGTGGATCATTTCGACTTAAACACGCCTGCAGTATCTGTGATGATGCTCTGTTGAAGTCTGTGCGCGCTGCCAGGGATCAGTTTTGGAGTCGCCAGCAGTGCGCGACACAAGACACACGATCTGGAGGACTGGTCGCATCATCGTTTTCTCAAACTTTTAGTCTGCTGCCTCCTTTGCATGTATTTTCTACAGTGGGATTTCTTCGTCTGAAGTGCATTTGGAGCTGTTCACATCGTGTTCTGTGTGTTTCTCTAATATGGGGGAAAGCGTGCGCATCGGGCAGATATGTTTTCGCTCTGTGGAAGTTTAGCCCTGCGCCCGCTCTCCTAAACTCTCATCTTTGCATTTTAATCATCATTCTTGAACCGAACACTGCAGGAGGTTTAAAAACGACGGTGGGAAATGACCAGCGAGCTGAAACCACGGCTTTGTCTCATGGTAAAAGTGGAGACCGGGTATGGATTTCACTTGCACGGAGAGAAAGGGAAGAGCGGACAGTTCATCCGCAAAGTGGAGCCCGGCTCCCCTGCAGAAGAGTCGGGGCTGCGCGCTGGGGACCGTGTGGTGGCGGTGAATGGTGTTAACGTGGAGAAGGAGACACACCACCAGGCAAGTAGATGTGCATTAATATTTGTGCTTGTACCATGCAGGATGAGCGTATATCAACAGGTCACACTGGCTGGTGCGTCCTGACACAGTGTGGCCACCTTCCTCCTGGCATGATGCTTTGGAAACTTTGCCCACATGAAACCACTTTTATTAAAAACCCTCTTTTGCTATAGTTGATATCACGTGATTTATTTCATGTGACGAACCTACAGAGTCTCTTTGCTTGGGTAGAAGGTATGCACTGATAAAGGACTTCAGGCAGGCTGAGAAGACTGTTCCAGACATTCACTTCTCTCCTTGTGACAATCAGAGACTCCCTGGTGAATGTTTACAAGTTCTGTCCTGTAAATGCCAAGAGCTCTCTTAATATAAATCAGTCTGTGTAAATTACACCACTGACAAACTGTCTCTACCTTTGTTTGCATGTGGTTTTGTTTCACTCAGAGACAGCAGGCTCAGATAATCAGGTTCCCAAGCTCACAGACACAGAGGAGCATCAGCACAAATGACCTCTGTGTACATTAGGTTTCTTCTCGCAGATAAAAAAAATAAACCTGTTGATTATTGCGTTTCTTCTGCCATGGTGCCTTTGATCCTGGTTAACTCAAAGGGCAGAGGGCATCACATTCCTGCTTCTCGGCTTGTGTTGTCAGATAATGATGTTTACCTACATCTGAACTGTTAGAGGCCTCATCTGAAAAAACCTCTACTCTGCCCATCATGTTGAGAGAGAGAGAGAGCTGTGTTTCTACTCTTACTCATCTCAATCTAACAATCATTGTATAAGGAGTGACTATATTCTTGATTATGTGCACTCAAATGAAAACAGTGACAAATACCATCACAGTTTACTATCACCTCTCATTCCATCAAATGACAGCAGAACCAAAGGTGTCCAGTTTTCTATCATTTTAAGAGATTTTAAGAAAAGCACCAAACTTCCACATTTCAAATGTTTCAGATTATATTATACTGCATCAACATTAACATCAAACAGTTCATCTTACTGTATGTACAGGCTGATATTTTGGTCAGTGTTTGACACTGCACATCCACATGTCAAAGAAAACCATGAATATGTTAAAAATGTTCGAGCACAGACTGGATTCTTCTAGGGAAGCTGGTTAACCGCGTAATGTTCTCTCTGATGCGACTGGACTAGTCTTTCACAGATCCAGTCTGTGATGGTTCTCTGCAGCTACAGTGTGAAGTTCATTTATTGTGCTGTTTGACACATATGTAAACAAACAGACCATCAGATCACAACCAAGTGTCACACCATCCTATTCCATCCTTCAGGTGGTACAGCGGATCAAAGCCTTGGACAATGAGACCAGGTTGCTGGTGGTGGACCACGAGACGCACGAAAGTCTGCGCAGCCTGCGCCTCACAGCCACAGAGGAGATGGCCGTCCTCGGGGCCGGGCCTCCTTCCTCCTCCTCTCCACCGGCCTCCCCCTCCGCTCCCCCGTCCTCGGTCCCATCCTCCCCCAAGAAGCGGGAGAACGGCTCGGTATCCAAGCAGCCGGTCACACTGAGCGGCCAGGTGCAGAAGCCCACCAGGAGGTCACCGTCTAAGGCTGCAAAGAAGGTAAGCTGGCCCCCCACCCAGGCAGGACGTGTGTGATCAAGAGTAATAACATCAACTTTGTTACCGTCATGATCTTTCATCGTTTTCTTCTTACTGTGAGGACTGAGCACTCTGGTATATTCTTACAACAAATAGAGTGAACAGTGTGGGCTAACGTCTAGTTTGGTTCTCTGTGATGCTTTTTGTAAAGAGTATTGATCTATTATGTTCAACTTTCAATTTTATCTTGTGACAACATTGTGCTCATGGTCTGGCCAGGTTTAGGCACAAGTTAGGTAAAGATCATGTTTTGTCTTACCTGCTTTTATCGCCACAAAAACTGTGAAATGTCCCGATGTCCTGCTAAACATATTCACTAGTTTCACTATTACAAATGGTGAAACACCATCTCGAACAGTGGTCTCTGGTTTGTCAGCTGTCACACCGCAACCATCCCCTCCACCTCCCGACATAAAAGTCTCCTCATACACGAGTAAGGTAAATGTGATTTAAAATGTATTGTAGAAATGTCAATATGCTCCATGTGACATGTACAAATTTAAATTTAAAATGCTAACATTTTATCGTAGCGACCTGGTTGCCCCGCCTCAAAACAACTAATATCTGTTCATAAATTCACTCTCATCTGCACAGTAAATATGAAGCTATCGGCAGCAGCCATTCAGCAAACAACTAGCCTGGTTCTGCCAATCATTTTATGAGCACCTCTAAAGATAATTAATGTCTTGTTTTTTTAAACATTACAAAAATCAAGCTTTAAAAAAGACAAGTTGTGGGTTGTAGTGGCTTATGTGGGAATATTTCTTGGCTGGGCATTTGCAGTCACCTCCTGGAGTCCTGTCCAGGTGCTAGTAGGTGGATTTTTTTAAACTTTAGAACAGAGCCAATCTTAAAACTGAACTGAACAGTTAGTAATAAGTTAATTCAGTGTAAACAAGATGACAAGGCCTCACCAACACACCTCCTCCTTAGTAGGCCAACAAGTAACCAGCTTTAGCCCAACAACACAAGCTTTCTCAGACACTTATAGTAAGCAAAGCATTCTTAGAGATCTGTCAAGTCCCAAACACAAGAGTTAAAAATACTAAACGTATTAGCAAACAGATTGCAGTGAGTCAACTCTTTGAACAGACTCTCCTCAGCTCAGAGTCATGCTTTCACCCCGGACTTGTTTTCTTGCTGCTTTACCAGTTTCAGATTAGATTAGTAGATGTCATGCAAGTTTCCATCCTGCTCTGCAGCCTTTCATGCATGTGTGTCTGTCTCTAAATGTGTGTGTGTGTGTCTGTGTCCCGAGGGAAGGACATGGCTAGCTGAAAGCATTCCAGATGTTGATTTAGGGGTCAAAGAGGGCCAGAGAGGTCAGAGGATGGGAGCCGTCAGATGTTAGGAATCTGGCGATGGACAACGCAGTGACTCTGCCGAACAGGAAGTCCACATAAATCATAAAAAGTAGATGAATAAATGCTTTTCTATTACAGATGTTGCATTTATTGTGAAATGATATTCCAGAGGGTTTTTTTTTTTTCAGGCCATTGACATCTCATCTTCCTGTGTTTATTTACACATGCTCTTTGTCACAGTTGGTTGCCCAGCGCTCAATAGTCACTTGATACATTTTTGTTTTTTTGTTTTTTTTTAATTCACGGTTTGATTATTCCATGTCAACATGGAAAACAGGATGTGTTTCCGCCTGCTCTGTCTCTCCTGGAACGCAATGATCTGATCAGCTTTGGTTTCACATGGTCCCTCACAGCGAGACGAGGCCGCTCCACTTCTGCTTTCTGCATTTACACAACATGTGTTTTCACTTAGGTTTGTCCTGCCAATATGCGAGCGGCACTTAGGCACTATTCCTACAAGAGCAGTGACAGGGCCAATCAGTTAAAATCCTAATGTGTATGTGTCTTTGTTCGGCTCTCGCTTTTGCGACCCGTGGAGAGTAATCCCAGTGCTTGGAGGGGTCAGATTGGCCCCGCTAAGGCTCAGGAAATGCTTAGAGGTCTCTCGTTTCTCTCTGACTTTAATGACTCTAATGAAAGAATGGAAAGAAGGTTTAGCAGGATGAGCCAAAAGGCATTAGCAGTGCAAGAGCAGGAAAATTGGAGGACAATGTATGAGCTGCTGTAGGAACATTGATTTGACCATAAATTACCTCCCGTTCGAACTAGGGCACTGAAACCTTCCTCTAACACCGGATTGGTACCTTTATAGTCTGCAAAGAGTTGGATGTCTCTGTTTTCCTGTTAGATCTCAAAGGAAGCAGTACTGCAGATATGCAGACTCAGTATTGACACTGCACGCTGATACAGCATTAAGTCTGGTGTGTAGTAGTCATTCGTCCATGTGGCTGGCAAGGAGCTTTGGCAATCAATACAGTGTAATTAGGACAAAAAGCAGAGGGGAAAACAGACTGATCAACTATGATACCATCAATCAACAAGTGGCCGATTGTTGCACCAAGACGAAGAATTCATCCAAATTCTTCATCCTGGTCTTTCACAGCTGGAAACATCGACTCAGTTTGCTGTTAGATGTTTCGTTTCGCTCATTCTGATCAGTAGGAGAGCGAGACTGCTGAGCGCAGCACATTTCTTCTCACATTTTTGTTCTCTAGAAAAAGCAGGAGAAAAAGAATGAGGGAGAGATGGAGAGACAGAGAGCAGACTGCATTTGGACTGAAGGAAACCCAGGAATGAGAACAGCCAATAACAACCTTGAAGATTTGTTGGAAGGAGTTTCAGGAAGTGGGCCCCCCTCAGTGGGGAGTGTGGAGTCAGTGGGCTGTTGAAGAGATCTCATAGGACTTGGCAATGCCTGTGCATGTGCCAGTATGTCATTGACGGTGGGTGTGTATGTGCACATCTCTGTGAGCTATATGTTTTCATTAGTTTGCCCTGTAAAACCTGTAAACATCCGACCACCAGCCTGACAAGCAACAGGATTAACTGTGAAGCACAACACGGGTCATACTGTTTCATTTTGTAGTGCTTTCGCTTCCATTTCATTTCACTTTGAGCAGATTGGATTTGAAAATTGAATTTTACTATAGAGCAAAGGGTTTTAAACTGTGAGACATGTCTCTTCAGGGAAACATTCTGAGGCAAATATTCTGCCTTAAGTGAAAGAGACAGTTAGTTGTAGTTTGGTCCGCTTGTCAACACGTTCAAGAGCTGGAGCAACAGCAGCAGTTTAGACGCACAGCTCATGGAGCTCATGGAGCATGTGTTTACTGCAGTTTGCATCACAATGTGTACTACATCTCTGAGTTGTAACTCAAATCTGGACACACAGACATAGTGCAAAGATTTTTTGATTTAAGGTGACTTGCACTTCCCAAAAATATCATTATCACTGATGTCGACCATTAAAAAAGTCCATAAATCCACTTAGACATAATGGAAAAGATGCTTCTTATAACTCCAGAACTTGCCTTAGAATTGCCACATTTTTAAGTTTTCTTCCATATCAAAGTAATAAGGTGATAGTTGTTTGTATATCCATATGTACATTTCAAACAGGTACTGCTAATAGCTAATTCAGCATACTTTAAATGGGGCCAATTTGACAAAATTTAGTTGTCAGTTGTCTAAGTTTTGTCAGAGGGCCCGCAGTGTCAAAACACTGCGATACAGGGAATATAAAGACGCGTGTTAAAGTATTAGAAATACGACGGTGGAACTGAATGCCAAATAGTGTCAGCAAAACTTGAGGAAGTTTTACAGTTTGTTTTCTTTTTCCTCTCCTCTCTGTCAAAGCAGCAGAAAATCTTTGCAGCTACAGGTTGCAGTGTAAGGCCCTGAAGGACACACAGCAGAGACACTCCACACACACAATCATGAGCATGTACAGGGTCACAGTTAGAAACATGTAGACATGAACCTTTTCTGCATCTATAATCACTTGCACATTTGTGCAGTAAATTACTCCATTCAGGGTTTTGTGTGTTTGTGTGTGAGTTCCCCAGGTTACATGACACTGCCTGTATTTTTCCTCAGTTTTATGACCTCTCATCCCCCAGGTTTCTTTTTTGTTTGCCTCTGTGTGTGTGTGTACCCTCTTGGGTCTACTTGCAGTTCGTATAGAAACATTGTGCTTTCGTGCTCCCCATTGTCCATTCTCATACTGCATTTCTAATTCAATATAACAAACTATACACCATCAACAAAAGCCATTTTTCTTTATTTTGCTAATTTCTTCACCGAGGTCTCCAGCACAACCGGATTACAGTTGAGTCATGTTAGGCTGTTAGAAATTCAATTTTCAGGCCTTAATAGGACGTTATTGCTGACCGTGACCGACAGTAAATTACACAACCTTATTTAAGCCTGGTAAGGGTAGAGGCTTGTGTGTAGCCAAAAAATTGTTTTGTTGTTGTAGTTGGGTTTTTTGTTTTTAAACATCCCCTAATATATGTGAGTTGCTGGCAAAAAAAAAAAAAAAAACAGCACGTAGATCAGTTTATTTTCTCCTTGAAAATAATTGTGCCTTGAAATAATATTCATTGTCTTTCAAGTTTTGTAGTTAGAGTGTACTGAAATTGAAAAACTAGTAGATTGAAGTGAGCCCTATAAAGAGACTTGGACTAAAACTCAAAAAGTAACTTAAAGACATTTTATCCTGCCTTCAGTCCAGCTTTCTCTGACAAGACAGTAGTAATTGTGTCAAATTGAGGCATGAGCTCAGCAGCAGTCACTCTCTTACCTATCATCTCTCAAACAATTTTCTTGCCTGGTCATTTCCGTGGAGGCACATTGGTAGCCAGCAGACTGCATCAAACACATTAAACAGAAAAAATGATTGATGTTCAGGTCCACCTGTTCCTGCTCGCTGGGAAAAGACAGACATTTCAAGGACAAGAACATTATGACTCCGATTTGAGATGTATCCTCTTACATCGACACACACCTGAGGTGTCAGGGCTCTGTCGTCATGCCTGTTTTCTCCCCTATGCACACACACATGCATTGAGGTGTCTCATGTGGGTGTGTCATTACAAGGGAAGCTCAAGATAAAGTGTCAGGTGTCACTTTCTCACCAGAGGCTTTTTTTTAACTCAATGACAGACACGCACAAAAAATGATTCTGCAAAAAAAAAAAAAAAAATGCAACTTTTTTGATATTCCATTGACATTTTTCTTTTTTGTCTTTCTTTTTTGTTTTTAGTTGTGAAAACAGTTTTTCTCTGTCTTTTGAACATCTTTGGATTTTGGACCATTGCTGTGAGAAACAATGATGACATCATTTGATTACATCACAACTGATTCTAAAAATATTGTGACGGTCATTTTTCAACATTTTCCGATGTCTTACAGACAAATGATTGTGAAACTAATCAGCAGATTAATCATGAGTGGAAATATTGGTCACATACATCGCATACATAAAATTACACATGAAAATGATCTGCTACAAAATGACTATATATTTCAGCCAAACGTACAGTTTTCCCTTCGTTTCAAGCAGAATTGGCATCCCTGCGTCCTTTTTGTGTGTGTGCTTGTTGCTGACATCACGCAGCGCACAGGCTGGCTGCCCATTTAATGCATGTTAACTGAACATCTTCTCAACACATGAGGAAGAAAACAGGTCATGTATTAACACGTAACACAGATATTATGCCTTGCAGACAGACTGAAAGATGTAGCCACATAGAGACGGACATGTTCCTGGCTTGTTTTATGGAAGTGGTCACATTTTGAGAGAGATATTGTCTCTGGTTCTCTCCTCTCCAGCCTCCCACTGGCCTGAATTTTCCCTCTCGGTTGGTGGTGAGACCTCCACCGTACTCACACACATATTGTGGTCTTTTGTTGTTGTTCTTTCCAGTCCCGCCGCACTCCTTGCTTGGTGTAACACCAGGCTTGTTAGGAAGTACACGGAAAGTCGTTGCTGTGGTAACAGTCAGCATCAGGATCAGTGTGCTGGAAAGACACACGTGGAAAATTTTGGTAAGGTGAAAAATTAATGTTAAGTGTGAGAGAAAGGTGAAGAGAGACAAAGAGGAAAGGGCACAGGACACGATGTCCATTATGAGTTTGACCTTTATTGAGATTGTTTCCTTTGGAGCTCATGATGAGGTTTTAGTCAGTCAGACACAAAACAGTATGAATCAGGTGCAGTAGCCCAGATGATCCCAGCTGCGAGCGCACAGACTGACATGTGAACAGTACTTTGTGTTGTAATAAACTTCACTACGTCGTGTGTAGGATTTGCAGGGTCCTGTTATCATCTGTTCCCTATAGAGCACACACACATCTGTTAAACCAGTTAGAGAGAGGGGAGGGGTGTGTGTTTGTGGAGGTTGTGCACAGTCAAGAATGTAATACAGCTGTGTGTGACATATAAAGATTCATAATATATTGCGTTGTGCACTCACACCATGGTAAGTTTATGTGCATATTTGTGCTCGGCTATGGGAGGACACACGTGTGTCACAGGCGGTGAAACCTTAACAAACTGATTTCCATCTAAACACCCGCAGAGACTAAACAAGTCAAACATGGAGATGAAGTACGCAAGAGAGAACAGTTTTCACTAAATCCTCCCTACAGAGAACTACAGAATACTCACACATGTGCATCTCTGTAGTATTTGAGTGAAAGAGATCTGCGTGAGAACAACATGGTCAGAGAGCCCAGTTTTTAAGGGTCAGGGCAGGAGGTCTGGGGGTCAGGCTTAAATAAACACAAATAGTAGCATTCGTGATCTGTGAGAGAGAGCAACAGAAGAGATGTCTTTGCTGACAGTAAACAGAAGAAAAATGAGACGTTCTGTAGCAGTGAACGCTGTGAACGTGATGCATGAGACGTGTTAGAGACACGGCTCTCTACACTGACTTTCAGCTCTAAATAGACCCACAACTGCAGTAAACATCATTTCTCATCTCTGTCTCAGTTTTTCCTGCATCTCTTGCAGATGTTGTGAAGATGTTGACTGTCATGACAAGGCAAACCCGCTGTCATTTCTTCCTTGGAACATTATTCTTTAAATGTCTCTCTGGTTTGCGGATTTTGGGCTGCCGTTAGCACAACAATCATCTCTGGCCATTAATTTCTAATAGCACGAAATGAGATGATGGCTCAGGCCAGGCTCCCTGACATCTCATCCTTGTCCTGTTCCCAACTCGGTTTCTTATTTTGCCCTGGATAATTGGAAAAAGATGTCCCCTGTCAGCTCTAATGTAACGTCACACAGCACAGGAGTCGTCTGGAGGTAGTCAGCGCTTCGGCCTGTGTGATCATCTGCGCTCCATTTCTGCCTGCCTCCCAGACGTACTGAAGGGGGGTGCACATATCTGAGCTTGTTCCTTGTTGCTTTGTAAAAATGAGGCGTTTGAGGTTGTGCATGCAGAACAGTAGCTGTACAGTTGAGGATGATGTGGGAGCATGGAAACAATGTCAAGTGTTTCCTTTTGGCAGACGGAAGGCATTTCATTTGGTTAACATTTATTTAACCTGTCATCAATGCACAAAACTTTCCCATTTTACAAAAAAGCGAATACTGAGGCCTTTTCTTAGAATATCGGAAGAAATACGAGTTTGCACAGATTTGTTTTTAAAGTGACCGAACCTTGGTGAGAGTGAGTCAGTAATCCTTTACCAACATCTGGAGCCAGTGTTCAAGAGAAAACCCCCAACCCCCCTTTAAATACCAACTGTGTTACATCAAGACGCAGGGGTCTGGATTCTGTGCGTGTGTCTGTGTGTGTGTTAGAGAGAGAGTAAACCAAATTCCTGGAGTAAAAACACGGCCTGTAGAACGTGGAAGGGTCACAAGTAGGGAAGGAGGGTGTGTGTGTGTCTGGGGAATTAAGGAACAGAAAGGGTTGAATTAGTAAGTTAATGTAGGAGGGACATGAACAATCGAGTGTATTGTATTAAATGTGTGTGTGAGAGTGTGTGTGTTTGAGTGTGAACACAGCTGTGTGTCTCCATGTATTATCTCTGCATGCAGAGCTGATAATATATTGTTAAGCCAGAAGATGTTGACCTGACTGTCTCTCTGTGGACGTAGTTGGACTTGGACAACAACAAATATAATTATTTTACTTCGACAGCAAATCAGTCTTTGGCCCAATACCAATACAGCCCTTGCCCCTACCACTTAGCCCTACCCCTCCCTTTTGCATGTTCTTGTCTAGAGGCAGGGCGTCCAGATTCTTGTTGAGATAGAGGGGAAGGGTGAACATTCAAATTAAAAAAAAAACTTCAAAATCGAGGGTTATGAGAACTCTTAGTGTCCTTTTCTTTATAACAAGCATAAAACAATCGCAACAGTTTGCTGAAGTCTTTGTAGCTAACCAGCTAGCTTGCTAACATTACAATGTTAATGCTGATTTGTGCACGACAGTCCCACATTTTGATGTATTTCAATGCTACATCCCCCCGCCCTGACTCTGATGGCATTTGATGCCTGAAGTTCAACCTAAGTCCAGCAGTGAAGTTGCTGCAGTTGGTACCGATCCCCTTGTATCAGTGCAGACTGGCAGGGTAGAAGCACAGGGTGCTAATGTTAGCCTATAAAGCACTGCTAACGTGAGCGGTTGGTAATGAAGCAGGGGTTTTTTTTTATTCAATGACTTGACTGATGGCATCAAATTGTGAACGAATTATGAGCGCCTGTGCTTTTCTATCTCCATCATATAAACTGCAAATGGCCTTGTAATCATACCGTGATGGCCACAGCGAAAGGTGCCATGTTGGAAATGTCCAGTCATACCGTAAACACCATCAACGTCAACGGATGATGTATGAGGGGTGTCCTATTTCATATGGGGAGATTTCATTACCCCTTCTAACTCTGTTATGAGGGGCGAGGGGTTCACTCAAAAACGAGGAGTAGGGGTAAAACCTGGAAGTGGGATTGTTAAGTGCATAATAGCTTCCTCCAATACAATGAAGAAAACCCTGATAACCTAGCCAAGTATAAAAAATGTATGAGTTATCTTTCACTCTTATCTGGCTCCAGCATACACTTGTCAGCTTTTGTGTAGATGTGTACCTGCGCTCAACCTCAGACCCTGCAGTCAAATGATACAGACTGATCTTGTTACCTCATTGACTTAAAACGAATTTATACAACGTTACATTCCTACATTTCTTGGACTTTCTGTGCCATGGAAAAGTCCTCCACAAATAAAGTTTATTATTATCCCCCAAACCATAATTATACATATTATGAAGCTGTAACATTTCTTTACTGAACGCCTCCCGTCCACAGATTGTAAATCCAGTAACTGAGAAGCTTGACCCAAATCTTCAGCATTATTTATAGATTGCACTACTTTTGTATAGCCCTTACTGGGTCAGAATATAGGAAAACAGGGCTGTAGACTTTCAATCATCTGGGACTGACATTTTTGAAATCATTAACACTCGTATTTGGTCAGTTTCTTGAGCTTTTGGATTTTGGGGCCTTTCCCAACAAATAACGTAGGTAAACATTACACTAGCTCTGCTTCTTTATTGCTGTTTTTTCAATCTCATCTTTTAACTATGAGTTGTTGGATGTGGGAATATCAGTGGAGCGTAGGTCGGCTGTAGCCAGGCCGAGGATCGATCTATGTGCTGCCCACACAGCATCATCGCCAACAAATACAAAAGAGAGAGAGAGAGAGAAAAGAAGAGAAACAAAGACAGAGAGAGAGAGAGAGGGAGGCACAAAGAAATTCATCATTGCTAGACCTCTTTATTGTTGACTGAGAAGTCCTTGAAAGCAGTGAAGAGAGCTTTTCAGCAGGTGTGTAGTTTCTGTGCTTGTGACCAGCGAGCTCACAGTTGTAACAACTGAGCTGTTTCACAGGTTTATCCATGTGTTGTTATTCTCTCTCCTGCCCATTTCACCCATTGTCAGCCCCTTCGCATGTTCACTTTGAGTCTCTCACATCTGTGAGTGCAGCAGTACATTCCCACACATCGATCCACGCAGTGTTCACACACACTTTGAAAAACACACTCAGGCATTTGTTCCTAGTGGCCCTCTGGCCCTGCTGTGTTCCGCTCAGTTCGCACATCAGCATCTTGGATCAGTTTAATTGCAGCCATCCGTTTCTCGAGTAGATGTGATAGCAATTCTGTTGATGCTTGAGTAACTTGACTCAACTGGAGGGGGAGGCTGAGTTTGTATGTGTGTGAGGTGAGATTAGTGTGCATTAAATTATAAGAGAGGATGTGTGCGGTGTCTCAGGAGACAGGAATCCTCGCTAATTCATTCATAATGCTTCAGAAAGTGGACAGAGGAATTTATGTCCATCTGCTGCAGACACACACACACACACACAGACACACACACACACACACACACACACACACAGATACAAATCTATTGGCCTGGTGACATCTGTGAGGCCTGTGGTACAGTGCATGTTTGTGTCTCGATGATGTCACAGTATGTCTTAACCAGTCTGGGGCAGAGAGGTTTTAAATACAGACACATAAAGAGCTGGAAATGATGATTATTTTAATTATTAATGAATCTGCTGATTTTATTTTCATGATTAATCAAATAATGAAGCACTAAATATCATAAATTTAAGCTAATAGTCAAGTTTTACAGTCCAAATCCAAATATATTCTGTTTCACATCACAGAAGACAAGAAAATCTGTAAATACTTCTATTTGAGATGATGGAGCCAGCTTACAAAATGGCTTAAGTCACTTTTCGATTGACTGTTTGAACTCTACACATATACCCACTTCATATACACATATTTGATACACACCACCACCTCACTAAACTCTTCAGATTCTCCGTCACACTCCTCTCTCTCGCTCTCTCTTACTCTTAATTCCTAACCGAGGGACGAGGGATATCTGCCACAGACTGATAACAGGGGTGTGGACACACACACACATGCAAAAACATTACATCACCAACAACATCAACTGCTTTTCGATCACACACAGATACAGATAGAGGGAAAAACTGACAAGAACTTATATGGAAATAAAAACATTGTTTTATCTGATGATCAGTTGGAGGAGAAGTGGAGGAGAAAATAGCTGCATTCACCTTCCAAACCTCACACCCCTCATCTGTGACACACACATAGCAACACATAACTGCTGAGTATATCAGCACCGCCAGCAGCCCACACAATTTAAATTGACATTTAAATGCAAATAGGCAGAAATGTTGTATTCTGCAGCCACTTCAATACATGTGTTGTAACACGAGGCAAGATAAGAGATAAGAGGGGGGCAGAAAGTCAGAAAGAGTTCAAGAATTTAGGCAGCGAGAAGACATGAAATACCATGACATGGATGATGAGAGCGTGCTGCACAAAATAAATAGGAGATTAAGGAAGAATGGAGTGAAGAAAGATAGTGAGCGACAGATGGAGAAAATGTAAGAGAGGGGTTTAAACCACCTGTTGGTTTGCCTTCTTTCCCCTCTCGCCGTCTCTTTCTGTCTGTCTTTGCTTAGTTTCATGACCTCCTCATGATATGCTCTGACCGTGAGAATGAAACAGACAGAGGTATGTGTGGAAATACTGTTATTGTACAGGCTGAAACAGCTGACCAAAACCGTCTTGATGGATCGATATAGGGAGGAGCCCGTTGATGTGATCTGGACGCTGACATCGGGTATTATTTTTGACTGTTTGTTTGTCTACATCACTGCTTTTGATCCTTTCCCTTCTGCAGTGTCCACCAGCATGAAACAGGTCCAGGAAAATTCAATTAACATCATACAGCAGGTTCTCATGGAAACTAAACCTGAGCTGTCTTCCGCAGAAAGGCCGTATCAGGGTGACATGTACAAACATAAAGTATGTGTTGCCAAAGCACTCATGGAGTCACAAAAATGAAAAACTGACTTAGTTATGGTCCTGTTTGGTCTTAAAAATGGTTGTTAACTCACACAGTCGTCTGAAGCTATTGATAGGAAAATACAGTGAGGAACAAAAACAAGAATTGGCCTTAAATATGTGATTTGTACTGAAACTTTGATGCAGCATGTTGTGTAGATCCCTAGTAACACTATCTCGCTAATTCCACGCACAGCCTGTTAAGAGCCACAGCTGACCTGAGAACAGCCAGAGCCAAGACATGCCAGCAACAACAAGGAATATTTGATTGGATTTGATGCAGTTAGCAGTACAGGCGTATCATCCGTAGTCGTAGTCATAGTTTTTGAGCAACTTCTGTGCAAATGCAATGCACATTTTTACACAATTCATTGCTGAAACAGTGTATTTTATCATCGGGGTTCTTCAGTTTCACTCTGTATTTCATTGCTTTACTGTAAGATCCATGTCTTGATCTACTTCTCAAGTGTGTATTTGGGTCATGGAGACAAAATGTCTGATGTTTTTGATTGTGTACTTTGTTCTCCTGTAGTGATGTTACACTCAGTAAGGGAGTTCAACCTTTAAACACTCAAGGGACAGATAAACCTTGGCATGTGTGGAGTGGTGCAGTGTCCAATGGGACATTTTTCTCAAAGGACAAAAATGTGTTTCACCAAAGCTTTTCAACCAATTCTTTTTAGATCAGACATGTCTCAGTTACGCTGAGTGCCTCCACATCCATCGTGATCTCAGCTGCGCTCAGTGACAGTTCGGCCTCCAGTAACAACACCCTTCACAATATGTTTGCACTCAAGAGTTCTGCAGCGGATTGCAGCTTCAGCCCTGCAGCTTTTCAGTCAGTCTGACAGTTGCGCTCCAGGCACCTTGAACAGCTGGTACATGACAACAAGCATCAACATCCATGCCTGCGTCATCAGATATTTAGGTCAGTCCTGCAAAAGTTTGAAGAATTTTACAAGCAGCTCATTATTAAGTTTTCCCTCAGTATTACGATGTGAAGTAATTGCATTTTGCTCTCTTGTCAGCTGTATTCATGGTGAATCGAGAGAGTGAATTCAATCTTATTCTTTACATAGTCCAGTAGCGTCATCTATTTTCCCTCTATCATTGATGTTTTACTCTTTGATCTTTGTAGAAGAGAAATGTTGCCTCTGCCCATTTGAAGTCAGCTCACATCTATAAATGGAAGCTGTTATGGTCTACAGCTCTTCTTGAATCAAATATCCCTCCAGCACATACCTGCATGAAGACTGGCAGTAAAATAAAGGCATGACGTTGGCCTTTACATCGTAAAGAAGTTTTCAACACCGCACAGACACTCAGTTCAAGTTCATGTTACTGTTGGTCATGAAGACACATATTCATTAGTGCTGATGACTGATACAGGGTATGAAAATCTGACTCTGGGGCACTGTGACAGCGCAGCATGTTGAGTCATTATAAACAATGACTCGTGACAAGTTCAGCTCCTGACTTTTACAGAATGTCATCCCGTTTACTCTCCTACAGGCCTAATCTTTTTTAATTGTTTGTTTTTTCTTGCTGTGTGGGAAATTTCCTTTGTCGCTTTCTTGCTTCAAGTTACATGAGAAGATTGATACCATTCACATATTTGTGTCCAAAGGAGACAAAATCGGCTAACTAGTACTTCTATTGCTCTGTAATTTACACGTTATGTCTCGTTTGTTAAATGAAGACAAAAACGGAAGCGGAAAAATGTCTGTTGTGCATTTTATGGAGGGGACTATTTTTAATGTCGGGACCAGTTGCCAGGCAAATGGCACAATATTATTTTAGACTCGTTTACTTGTTATTGTCACCTGTTTTTGTAATTTCCACTTCATAGTTGAAGTTTGGTTAGGTTTAGGCAACAAAACTACTTGTTGAGTTTTGGAAAAGATCATCGTTTGGGTTAAAACAGACCTTCTCACACCTTAATCACATTCTTTCTGGCAATCTGAAGGACACCTTGCAGCAACGAGTACTAGCCAATTACAGCACCATATGGGGGGGACAAGGAAGAAGACTTGGGAACAAAATAACACTTTCCAGCAAAGAAATAGTCGACCACACAACACCTGGTAAAACAGCTGTTTCCCCATGTTTTCAATCATTATGCTAAGCTAAGCTAACCAGCTGCTGGATCCAGCTTCATAACATACAGACATGAAGTGATAATGATCTTTACACTGAACTCTTGACAAGTAAGCAAATGAGATTTATTAGAATTTCCCATGAAAAATGTCAAACTATTCTTTGAATCTACTAAATTTGTGTATAATAGCAGGGGCTCGACTTTGCATCTTGAACCGGTGGTATTCTGGCGAGTACAGTACAGTATGACAGTATGCTCCATACAACACAGTGTATCAGTTTTCCAATCTGATCATGTTTCTCCTTGGCTCCTGCTCCTTACTTGACCCATCCTTTTTTTTCCCAGAGGTCCATTCACTGTTGTTTCTTTACTCTCCTCTGTCTCTTTCACTCACTCCTGAGTTATGATCTCAGGAAACACTTAAACAGCAAGTAACACACACACACTGCAGCAATGCAGGGGATATTGTAAACAGATCTCAGCAGGTCTTGTCCTGGTAGAGCAGCGCTGGACACACAAACACACACAGCTAACCTTCGTATCACAGTGCTGTTACGCAACACACCACAGCAACAGTGGGAAAAACTGTTGGTTATCGAGATCTCTGGCCAGTCCTTCTGTTCTCATGTTCCCTCTGCTCTCTCTGGTGCTGCTCTTCTTCCTGTCCTCCATATGCTCATCCTCTCCTCCTCTGTTTGCCCTTATTCTCTCTCTATTGCTGAGTCCTACTCTCTTCCGTTGATCACTCCTGTCACTTTTTTTTTCCAATTCCCTGTCCTTCATTTTCATTTTTACAAGCTCCAAATCCCTCTCTGCTTCTCCCCAGCTGCCTGTCATTTCCCTTCCCACTCATTTTCTTCTCTGCTTGAGCAACACTGTTAAAGCAGCTGCATGTGGGGCAGACCCAAACACATATACGAACACGCTAACAGTTTGAGGGTAGAGCTGCATGGTCAGAGTGTCTGACACAAAGCAATTTTCTTAATTTGGTAAAGGCCTTTTAAATGATCCTCATGTGGCCTTTGGTAACACTTGAAAAGCAATGACGCCTGTGCACTATGCTGTCACCCAAACACAGAGCAATGTCAGCCCAAATAAGACTGAAACCACGAAATCTGAGAAAAGATATGTGTGTAGGCCATGTTTTTCTCTCAGCTATTGTTGAAAACTCAAAGAAAACCCCACCTCGTCTCTCTAACAGATGGAACTGGCTTTACTCGTTCCACTGCTGTCCTAACGGCAACTGGTTTTCAACCGTGACATCAGCGAAAGACTGACATGCTACTGTTGTTTGTACTTCACCGGTGTCATGCAACATCAGCGATGTTTCCATTCAGTGCACCATGTTTAATGAGATTTTATCGGTGTCATAGATGAACTCTGGCTTCAGGCCGACAGCACGTAGGCTTTTCTGCTGCTTCCAGGACACGTCCCTTTTTAATCATCTTGTCAATCTAAATGCAGCGATGTAATCTACAGGGTGTAAATCAAGATTGTTCAATGTTCAAATTACATACAATACCAACAAGCATGTCAAGTGTGCCATCGCTTATTTCAGCACATTGACTGTTCATTACCCCATCATCTCCTTGGTAATTGTTGCTACAGCTGTCAACAGTAAGCAGAGCAGGGATTAGCAAAATTCTTGTAATTTTTTAAACAATGGGTCAGAAAACAACAACAGGCTGTCGCTAACTGATTTTTTTCAGCTGTAGCAGGCTAGCATTAGCTAATGCTAACACTGACTGTCGTTGACTTTTAACTGATTTGTTTGTACCACTGCCGTGGTTATAAGTCCAAATCATCCCTCAATTATCTCTGATAAAGAGAGCAAGTAATGGAGATGTATGTAAAAACATCCCTTGTGTCTTCATCTCTCATTGGATTCATAATTACAATAACAGCATATAAAGTATAAAGGTAAATAATGACCACAAGTTTGATAGATTAGATGTTGAGGATTTGATTTGACAACATATATGTGCAATATGTTGTTTTTGTCTGTTTGTTTTATTGCACTTGGATGTAAATACAATGTACTGTATGTATGTGGTCCCTGAATGTTAATTGTGGTAAGACAACTGTCAGATTCAGCAACACTGAGCCCAAGAAAATTGCCACAGGACACAATAAAGTATCGTAATATTCCCAGATCAATCTCACGAATGCTTCAAAGCCCCAAAACAGTGATTCAGGACAGCATTACTATAGACAAAGATAGTCAAGTATAGATTCAAGTCATGTGCCAAAAAGTGAGACAATTGTCAATGTTCTGGGGTTACAGGAATACATTTGAATGTGTCCTCCGACATGATTGGTGTTTTATTGCGGCAGAAGTCTGTTTTCAACACTGTAGGCTTATGGTAATCTCTGCATAACAAGCCCAGCTGGAAAACAGACTGTTGATTCCAGTGGAACGTTTCCAAGCTGAGAAAAAAAAACATTAACAAACTGGGATACAATTTTTAGCTCATGAAAGAACTCTGGTCGAGTTATGGAAAGTCATAAAAAATTTCATCAGGGCCATGGAACAAAAACCAGTGAATGTGCTTTTAGTTTAACTGTAGACTGGATTTCCCCTCAAAATATTTTGGCACAATGCTTTCTTGTTTGTTTTAAGGTTTTACTTTACTTTACCTGAATTTGGTATAGTAGATGCACATATACAGTAATTGTAGTTTTTTATCTCCAATGATGAGTGTGTTTGCAGTGCACGTTGAACTGAAAATAGTTCCTACAGTAAGATATTGTATGCTGACATGCGTCAGACCTTGCCATATCTGCATTCAGCAAACCAAACTCAGCAGGAAAAACTGCATACTTTCGACTCAGGGTTGAAAGGAAACTTGACCTCCTGATCTAAGAATGGGGATATTAAGTTAACGATAATCCCCTATGGGAAGCGTGCAAGTGAAAGTGTTGTTGACAATATGCCTTACACACACACACGCACACACACAGGCACACAGGATTTGAAGATTCTTTGTAGCAACTCAACACACATTAACACACACACATGCATGCATGCCCAAACACATTTGAGCCAGCAGTGAGCCAGTGATCCTTGGCTGTGAAAGGGTTAACAGCGGTCATGATCCATCCATCGCAGTAGGCCACCGCTCAATTATTCAGCAAGCTGCGATCTAGTTTCATCAACTGCCATCGTCACTGCCAGCGGTCGCATACAGAGGGAAATATACACATGTGCACAGATAGACACGCAAATTAAACGTGTAAACTGGTCTCATACATACAGTCACAAACACATGTAGACACGTCAACACTGCTGACTTAAAAAGAAAAAAGTCAAACTTAGTTATCTTATGAATTGTTGTCTAATCAGAAAAATCCCACAAAAAAAACATTAAACTTGGTCAAATATCAGATATCAGAATCAAATATCACAATATGTTTGATCAAATAGGTCAATATTGATACTGCATCAATATTGTAGGGATGACTATTGGTACTTTCACAAACACTAACACAGTGATGTAATAAATAATCATCAATAATGTGTGATATAATAATCAGGTGGATAAAGGCAAATGGTAAAACAAGTAGAACAGTCCAGTAAGTTTAGAAGCCAGGAAAAGATAACACTGATCGTCATCACTGAATTCTTTGTTGTAGTCTAGTGTTCCTCCCTGCTTTTAAACCTGATACCACTGCACCAAAATGTCGGTTTATGTGCGAGTTTTATAAACACACACAGTACTGAAGAGTCATTTGACCTGGGAATGAATGCAGATTGTACCTTTTTCCCACTGAAGACAAAAGTCAGATGTTAAATGCCGAGAGAAAACTTGAAAGCAATGACACACATTGGCACAAAGGGGGTCAGAGTTTAGTGAAAGATGAATTATGTGTGAATTTTTACGCAATTCATGTCGGAATATAACACGCAACGTAATCAAAATCAAATCTAATGTAATCAAAGTTGCGTAACCCAACCACAGAATCAAACATCGTACAGTGTTGTGTGTACACGGCTCTCTCCCCCACATGTAGACTGACAGAAACAAAGGCTGATTGTGACAGGAAACTGAAGGAATTCATTGGATGGCACTCGTCCCTCTGACAGCACATCCTCTCAGTGTGCTGCAGTCGGACGCTGAGGTCAGGACATGTGTGAGCGTTGTGCTGGGGCATCAAACTCTGTAATGTTCTGCTGTGGGCGTGAAATATTCTATAGTGTTTTCCTTATAGAATTGCACCCTGTTTTATTGCAGAATTTTCCACATGAACTTGTTTTTAGCCGCCTGGAAAAAAAACATGGATTGTGTGTTTTCGCAGCAGTTCCCGCTGCGCCTCCTCCCATTGGAACTTTTGGAGAAAATGTCCGATGCTGATAGCTGACTGCTTTCCTGCTTACAAACTAGATCGCTGACATCGGGGGAAAATCTACATCACATTTCTGTCTCTCTCTTTCTGTCTCATCAAAATATTTTTCACAAAAACCATGAAGTTCTCAACACCCACAGTTCAAACAAACACGGTGACCGCATTCCATTTGTTGGCCCCTCGGTTTGGAGAAGAAGTTGTGTGGCAACTCAAACCCTCTTTGGCTCATATCTTTGAAACCAGGAGTCTAGGTCCTTTACACTTTCCCACACAAGTCAGACATCTGCATCCAGCCGCCATCAGTAATCAGCAAACAACGCACGCAGGGTCGCGTTGTCACCCTCAATGTCTGACACTTGTGCACAATTAAGCTTGTACAGATCAAACCCACAGCACAAAATGACCAAATCAATGCTCACTAACGTCAAAGACTCCGACTTTAAGAGATGGCACAGGCCCCAGGGGGTGATTAGCGGGGTGTGGACATGCATTGAGAGGCAGTCGGAGGTTAGATTGGCAGACACTTGCGTCTCCCCCACATAATGACTCCCAGCTGTGCTACTCTCACTGTTTATGTTAGAGGAGTTCCACTGCGAACTCTTTTCCTCGCCGTCGTCGCTAACTGGAAACGTCTGTCATCTTAATTTTTTTTTTTTTCTACAGGGCTCTGCCTCTCTGTTTATCTGTTTATCAGTCTGCTGTGTTTCTCTGCATACTCTTAACATGACTGTTTCTTTTCTTGAACTCTCTTTCTCAATCCTCTCGCTGCATCTAATTTTCTGTCCCTCCCACGCACACTCTCCCTCCTTGCTTGTTCCCTTTCTCCTCTCTCTCTGTCTGCCATTTTTCTCCTTTCGCCCAGATCCCAGGATGCTAATACATTCGAATGTAGATGTATTTTTCTCTCCCTAGCACTTCCTCTCCAGCCAGGAAAAGGAGGATCTGGAGGGACTCATGAGAGTTGTTGTTACTCTTCCTCTCTCCCTCTCCTTCCTTTTCAGGGCAGGCTGCCCAGATCACTGCTACACTAAAGAATTCAGTGCCTGAAATGAAATTATAAATTGCCATCTGTGTTATTTTTTTACAGTTGAGTGGCAGAAGCAGAGGTACTGTTGTACAGCCATAGTTCTTAAGCTACATTTGCAATAATAAGTTTAAAGTAAACAGTTTTTAAAAAGCTGGCATCTTCCTTTTCTGTCAGAATAAATCAGAAACCATCTTCTCCTCTCTGCGCACTGTAGTACCTTTGTCTCTCTCTCTCTCTCTCTCTCTCTATCTATCTCTATCTCTCTATCTCACCCTGCCCACATACTCCATATGTATTTTTAGCATGCACAAGCTGGACTATGATGGAAGCTTCACATATGCAGTGGAAACTTCTCATGTTGCGTAATATGATTGCAGATCTGTCCTGTGCACGCAGCATGTAGACTCATACTTGGTCAGCCAACACCTCCTCTACCTGTCTGTTACCTCTACAGATAATATCAGAGGTTACAGAGTTTGCAACCAATGCTATCATCCTTCTCACTGCACATTTTATTCCCGGCGTGTAGGTGGTAAATCAGTGTGATCACACTGTAGCGCTCGAGGCACAATTATACAGGTTCTATAAATGTCTTGGTCCAGGCTGTTAGACGTGTCAGTGATGTGCTGCAAATGGACCGCTCCGGTATAATAAAATGTGACATCTATTGTACAATTGAATGGCAGCACAGAATGAAAACATTAAAAGGAGATCTCGCATCACATTCACTATATAACACATTATATAGTACATTGAATATGATTTACTAAAACTGCATTCCCTCACAATACAATACAGGCTTGAAAGGTGTTTTTCTAGTCACCTGCTTTGTTCACATGCTCTGCATACAGCAGAATACCTCTCGCCCCGTCTTTCGACAAATGCTGCAACATTTAAGCCTCTTTTATAAGCTTGTGAGCAATGTGAATACCAGTTTTGGTGTATTTATTAGAGGCCTCCTAACTGAGAATGATCGCTCCATCGAACTCTTCATCATGAACCAATGGATGAACCTTTGCATTTATATCTAATACTAAAATCCCCATTGTATCTCTCTTCTCCAATTTTGAGCCATGGTTGTATAACTTTAGTGAGTCACACTGTACATAAAAGATGTCATCACTTTGATAAATGGGAAACTGTGTTGTTATTATGTGAGCATGCTGCTTCATCTGAGCCATACTGGTGAAATTTGTATCGCTCCAAACGGGTCCCTCAAATTACACTCCATATACAAAGATTGAGTGTTGACAATACTGTATGAGAATCAGTTTGTTCTGAAATATTCTCCAAAAACAAACTAATCCCCAGACTGATCATTTACAGTACAACTCAGTGGTGAATAGTGACCATGCTTTATCATGTTTTATCTACCAAAGGGTCATCCTAGAGGGCACTTTGCACTGCATTCTTTTCTAACAGAGGGTTAATCAAGTCCACCAGTGGTACAACTACTGGTACAACTTGTGCTTCAGACCCTAATGCACAACTAAAATCAGTTAGTTGTCATCATCAACTCAATTTCGAGGGAAAAAGCAAAAGGATTAGTGTTTCCACAATGCAAAATCACACACTTTTTTCATCTCTTCCAGGAGGCTCTTGTCCAGGCTGAAGCCCACACCCAGCCCCAGTCCCAGTCACGGCCCCAAGTGGACCCGTCTGAGCTCGTTCCACGTTTGTGCCACCTGGTGCGGTCTGGGATGGGCTACGGCTTCAACCTGCACAGTGATCGATCCAGGCCCGGACAGTACATCCGCTCACTAGACCCAGGATCAGCTGCAGACCACGCCGGGCTCCGGCCTCAAGACAGGCTGGTTGAGGTAGGACGGAGGAGCCATAAGAACAGTAGCACCTGGCAGTATAATGTATTCCAATACAGAAGTCCTGCAGTAAACAGCTCTTGTATTGGACTGCATTATATTGTCATGTATGAGTGTGGGATGTAAACAAATGCAATTACATTATTCAGATATGTACAGATCTGAACAGGTACGAAGAGCATCTACATTTTTGAAGTTATATTTGTCTGTTAATGTGGGAACAGTCTCAAAAGTGCATGCTAAATTGCCAAGGGAGCTTTTCAGATTTTTGTCAAAAGCTTTCTCATTTTTTATAATAGACAATTCAGGCCACATTAAAATTAATCTGGACTTTCTCCCATTTTACACACTCCTTTTGTTCTTTTTCTGTTTTGTTTTTAATATGGGATTCAAATACAAATTGTGTTTGATTGTGCAATTTAAAAATTATTATTTCTTTCGTTGGCAGCTAAACTTATACGTACACGTGAGAGTATTAAGACAACACAAAACAATTTCACACATAAAATGAAGCAATCTCAATGATCCCTAATAACTTAACATGCACTGGGTTGAAACAGCAGAGCTGAGCAGAGGAATGAGGAGACATGTGAGCATGCTAATGAGGTGATATTGATAAATGATCCTGGGTTTGTCTGCTACATGTCAGAGAAGAGTATGATTTACTGCGTGTAAGAAAACTGCTCCAGAGGCCTTTCGTAAGCCTTCATCTCGTCACTTTGGAGAAGCGTGGTTTTGTCTTTGTAGGTGTGTGTGTGCTGTGTGTGTGTTGCTGGTTGCCTACACTCGCTGATTTTGCATATGTGCCCACATTTCCACACAACCATTCAATCCATTACCTCCATACAAATCTAGGTTCGCTTAGATCTCCTTTTCTTGACCCTTGATTCTATGACACACCAACACACAGTACTGCCTACCCTTTTACAGGGAAAGTAGCTATTGGCTGCTATTGGAGCTAATTTACTTGTGTTTTTAAACCACAAAACAAATATGTAAGGGAGTTATTATGTTTTTACAGTGGTTCAAAAAAGTTTCTATATCATTAATTAAAGTTTGTTTCTACTTTAGAACAAAGCTGTTAGGATAGTCTAAAAAAAACTTTAGTCTAAAGCTTTATGTCATGCATTCTTCCACATTTGATCAAATACAGATGTGACCCCCATCTATATACACTGTCACAGCTGTAACTAAAATGGCAGCAGTCACACTCGTGTCTACTGTCAGGCCCCTGTCTTAACAATAACAGGACCGAAGCCTGGACTCAATCTTCACCCTGTGTGTCAGACTGGAGAAGCCGGTCATAGGGGAGAGGAGAGGTTATAAATCAGTCTGATGGCAGGAGCTGACATGGGGCAGACATGGGGGAGGAGGGGAGGAGGAGTGAGTTTATGTATGTCTCTTCTTTTAAAAGATTGAGAGATATAAAGATAGATAGTGCGTGGTGGTTGAGAAAGAAAATAAGGAGCAGAAAGGAGGGGACTACATGGCAGTCAGATACTGTAAAGGTTAAAAGTCATTTGTTCTAATGTCTGAAAGGGGTGAGGAAATGGGTGACAAAGACCATGGGTGCTCTGTCAACTTCATTTTCATTTTAAAGTAGTTTTTCATCTGAGCGTAAACACACAACTTTCACCCTTCATTCCCATGACCTTTGCCCTCACTGGCTGTACATCAGTGTTCAGGCCAGGCAGCAGAGCAGGCCAAACAGGATCCCAATAGGGTCTGATCGTAAGGTTAAACAGAGTTCATTAAAGAGCCCCTAGAATGTAAAGGAACATACTTGTCCTGTGTTTGTATGTTTTAGACAACTTTCCCGACAAGTTAATGATTAATCGCTTACCTTCCAGGCAGCTGTTGTTCCATTTAATAGCAGTTTGTGACAAAATGTCCTAAAATCAACTTAAGTGACTCGTCAACAAAATATTCCTTCATATAGTTTTTTGCTAAAGGTAATCCAGTTGAGAGGGCAACATTTTTAACAATGCTCTCAATGTCTCTCCAATGACCAGCTGACCATTAAAATATGGTAAACTCATAAGAAATTTTGGGAAAATATCCAACACAGAAGAAATTAACACAATATTTTGACATTTCATGAAATAGCCATATTTTACTTTCTTGCCAATAGTTAGAGGAGAAGATCGTTACTCGATCAATACCGCTCTCTTGTACAGTAAATACATGCAGCTGGAGCAATCAGTTAGTTAGCTTAGCTTAGCATAATGACTGGAAACAGTGGCTGTGTTCCAATTCAGGGGCTGCATCCTTCGAAGGACGTGGCCTTTGCGGTCTTTGAAGGCGTGACATAATTGGCCTTCAAATGCATCCTTCGAAGGATGCAGCCCCTGAATTGGGACACACCCAATCAGTCTTGTTAAGCCTTGCAAATAGATGAGGACCCAAATGCAGACACAACAATTGGGTTAATCAAAATCCAGGCCACAAAAAAGGCAGGCAACAACACTGACAGGTTTGGGTAATCTAAAGAGAAATACTAAAACTAAATAAAGTAGAAACTGGGATGAAACTCAGGGAACACGGGCAGGACTGCAAAACACACAAAGGCGGAGAGCATGAGGGGCAAACACAGAGGCACCAGGAACAAAACAGGACTGGAGACAGAGAACGCAGGACTGACGTGGGGAAACAGACAAACTGACAAAGACAAAGGGAAAACACAGGCTCAAATACACAGGGACTAATTAACAAATGAAACACTGGTGAACAAAGAAAAAGGGTGGGAAAAAGAAATGGGAAGTCACAACAAAACACAAGGATGAATTCTACAAAATAAAACAGGAAACATCTAAACTGAAAACCAAAAGCATGACAAGTCTGGCTTTGTGCAAAGGTACCAAAAACTCACAGATAACATTTTTTAATCTGAACAAAAACAACAACAATTGGATTTTTTTCACAGAGGGTTATGTGCCAAGAGATTTAAGGCTAGCAGTTTCCCCTGTTTCCAGTCTTTTTGCTAAGCTAAGCTTATTGGCTGCTGCATATTTACCAAACACCAATGAAAGTAGCATCAATCCTCTCTTCTAACTCTCAGCAAGAAAGCAAATATGAATATTTTTCAAAATATCAAACTATTTCTTTCAAGATTTTCATATTAAAGTGAACTTACTTACTTAAATGTATGATATGCTTTGCAAAATAGTTGACAGTAATATATTGTACTGTAGACGGTATGTTGTAAGTGGACCAAAACATGGATAACCATCAGTATGGTCCAATAACTGTAACTGTGATAAGGAGAATCGAGCAGACCTGCAGCTGTCCGTTGATTAGTGCAGTTGTTGATCACACTTCAGTAGCAGTCTTGGCATTAGAACATGCTGATGTCCTGATGCTCCACTGGAACATTAGATGGCTGAGGAGAGTGTGTGGGAACATCCTGTAACAGGTCACCACATCTCTCCACAGAGACATAAATTGAAGGTCACAATTGCATGCTCACACACAAATTAATTGAAAGTTACTGAAGACAGTGCTATGCCAAAGTCAGTTCATAGAGGAGTTTCATTTGCATGGTGTGCATGTGCAAAGACCTGGGTAGAAATTACATAGAAATAAATAATATGTCTGATAATATCTGCTCAGTTTAGTGCTCAAACTTGACAGAAAATTAATTATCAATAACTATTTTTATGTTAGTTGCAGCCCAAGTTTAGTGGTTCCTAACGAACAGAAACAGTACTGTGAGTTTCCTGTTTGTGTAAAGCTTTGCACTGTTTTTTTATTGACATTATCTTTCATTTCCTGTGGGATTCTGTAAAGTAAACACTTAAAGTGTTCTGGCAAATATGAGATTTCACGACAAACGAGTATAGGACAACTTTATCTCATGTTTTAGTTTTCTTTGGACCAAAAAATCTGAGCCCCTGTTGAGGTAGTTGTAAGTGTGTGTGTGTGTGTGTGTGTGTGTGTGTGTGTGTGTGTGTGTGTGTGTGCGTGTGCGTGTGTGTGTGTACATGCTGATAATTGCAACCGTCTCTGACCATGCGTCAAGACAGCGCTTGTGTTATCTGTCAGCAGCTTGTTAGAGAGGTGAACAACCATGACAGATTTCTCTCTCCCCCTCATGTCTCTCGCTGTCTTTTTCTCTCACCACGCCCCATTACACTGGAGGTGTATCAGCAGCGAGCGCTGTAAAGAGTATGGTGAGAGCTCGGCTTGCTGCCGATGTTTTGGCAGACACCAGTCAACGCCTCATCAGTCTCTATGCTCTGCCTGCACTCAACAGTGCGTACTTGGGACCTCTGACAAACTTGTGGGTGACAATAAAGAATATACAAAAGGGCACCACACACACTTTTACAATAGTTTGGTCCAGACTGAAACATCTCAACAACTGTTGGATAGATTGTCATGAAATTGTATACAAACATTCATGAACAAAATTATTTTGTAAAAGCCCATATCTATCATGTCAATAAAGAAACAGTGACCTTTGCTGAGACATTACTATGACACATTTCTAGTCTTGATTTGGCAAATGTGCCACTCACTCTTTCCACTAGTGAACATGACAGCTGTTGTGGGAACATTACATTTCCACTAAATTACAGCTAAATCAGAGGAAATTTGAGGAAACAAAAATTGCTGTGCAGTCACTGAACCATAGATTATCTATAACAGCTTGTTTAACAATATCTTGGAGTTTCTTCTAGCTTCAGTTCATGTCACATTTACGTTTGATCAATCCAGGTTTATCTGTAGCTGCTCTTACACACGCACACACACACCACTTCAAAAATGTGCCAGTGGACTTCAGGTGGCTGGACCCCCCTTGACTTTGATGAGACACACACTTAAACACACACTTAACACAGATACACATACACACACACACTTGTTCCCTGAGGAACAGTCCCATGAGAAATAAGCTCCTGTACTGTTCCTGCAGCGTGTATTAATTAGCCCAGTGGGCAGAGAGCAGAGTGTATTGTCTTGTGTGGGATGGACTGTTAATGAAGGGCTGTGAAACATGACACAACACCTGTTGTTTGGCTGAATACAAAGATGCTTGTTCTCTCTCGATCTGTCTGTCTACGTCCCTGCTTGACTGATGTCTGTTTTTCATGTCTGCCTGCCTGTCTGACTGTCTTATCTGTCTCTCATGGGAAGAAAGGATAGATCTGAGATTTTTTATATGAAAGAGAGGAGATGTTTTCCACCTGTTGATTCCACTTCTTCCAACTTATTTCTAGTATTGTTTCCCTTCCACTGTCTCTCAGTTGATCTTGTTTTTCTCTCCTTTCTTCTGTGATAGACCTATAAAAGTCTGTCTCGTTGCGCATATTTTCCATATTTATTATACCCCATTTTCCTTGTCCACAAATAAAAGCAAAAGCTAATTTCTGCATGTCCCATCTTGTCATAAGCAGTGAATTTTAAACAAATTCCCCCTCAGGACTCTGACACCTGAGACCAGCACAATAGCCGGAGCCTAGGAGAGCCATCAATAATTGATTGTGTACCAACACTAACTTGGCGCGGTGCGCCTCTACCTGCCTCTGAGAGGCCGAGGTCTAGACAAAGCTGTTGAAACGCAGGCCTCCAAATGCACGCAGCATCTAGATAAGAGCAATAACTGGCTATTGTGTTTTGCAAGCTAGGTGTAGAGACAAGGGTAATGTTGTCACACAGATGGTCGGTCACATGTACACATATTCATTGTGTCCCTCTGTGCAGCTGTTGTTAATGTTTTTTGATTGTTGGAGCGTCTTTCAGAAAGTCTTCTTTTAATGCGTTACATCAAAACTTCCCACAGCTGTGTGCACATCTGTGAAGAATGAAGAATTCATGATTAATGTCAATAGTTTGGCTAACACTGAGTAGAGTGGTCCAGGTGCTCTGAGAGTCCTGTTGAACAGTGGATAATCAGTATGTTGTTTTATGGCTCCACCTGCTGGATGAAAGAGGTAACACAGGCTCTCAGCATTGACGTGAAGTAGGTTAATTCAGGTGATTCGTTCAAAATAAAAATGAATGTGTCTCTATCTAACCACTGACATGACAAGACTTTTATTCATAATTAATCCATTAGTTGTTTAGTCTTTAAAATCACAATCTCATCACAATTTCCTAGAGACCAAAGTGACGTCTTCAAATTGCTTCTTTTGTCCAACCAACACTCTTCATTCACTTTCATAAATCATAAACAAAAGCTGCAAATCCTCACATTTCAGAAGCAGGACATTTCTGCTTGAAAAATGACATCAAGTATTAAAATAGTTGGCAAATAATTTTCTTTTGATCAACTAATCCATTAATTGAGTAGTCTGTTTTATTTTAAAGTCTGCTCAAACAGCCAAGTAAAGCTTTTCAGTCAGTTGCTGTTGTCTGTGTTTACCAAAATCTGTATAATCTCATAAAATCACCTGAAATCCAAGTTATCACAGTGTGTATTGTGCTGAAGGAGCAAGAAGAGCAATGAAAAAAATGATTTTATTTTTTTAAACTCCACCTTCCCTCCTAACAAAAACCCCTCTCTTTTCTCTGTGTTCTCCAGGTAAATGGCGTGAACATCGAGGGCATGCGGCATGCAGAGGTGGTGGCCTTCATAAAGAAAGGTGGAGATGAGACCTGGCTGTTGGTGGTGGATCCAGACACAGACGAGCACTTCAAGAGGAGGGGGGTTGTCCCCACAGTCAACCATGTCAGAGGTAGGACTGTACTAACAAAAGGCTATGTATGCTAATTTAAATTAATAAATAACAAAAAAAAAATAATCACAATGTTTTACTATTATTCATGAATATGAACCATGTACAGAGATCATAAAGACTATCTATATTAGAGTGTAAAAAAGCAATCTGTGGGCTTCTGTGTGCAGACTACGATGGTCCATCCATATCCAACGGCTCGGCCAACCCTCAGATCAACGGCAGCTCCACCACACAGTCCATCAGATCCACACGATCCGACCTCAGCAGCCAGGGCAACAGCACACAGGTGGGTGTGGGTGTAGGTGTGTGGCAGTGTGTTTGGTCTTTGGTCCCTAACATGAAAGTCAGTACCCTCAACCCTTCTGTCTGTCTTTCCATCTTCAATAATATCTCCCATCTAGCTGATGGACGATGAGGGCCGGCTGCTGGACCCATTTGCTGAGATGGGCCTGAGCGCCACGGCGGCAGAAGAAAAGATGAAGGTCCATGCCAAAGAAAAGAAGAAAGCACCGCAGATGGACTGGATGAAGAAATACGAGCTGTTCAGCAACTTCTGAGACGTTCCCCTCCGAGGACAATTCAAACACCAAAGGACAGAGATATGACCTCTTTGCAGCCCTCCATGTGGACGAGATTGTGTTATGGGACAATGTTACTACACAGATGATGTTTTTTTCTCTGAGAAAGAACCAGGATCCCCCATATAACAGAAGATATTTTTTCCTGGAATCAAATGTGACAAAAGGAAACTTGTACAATGGATTTTACTTTTTAAGCCACTTAAGAGACTCTTTACTGGCTTGCTTCAAAGTGCTTAATGACTGCAAAAACTGTGCATCTCAAAACACTTCCCATACACATGCTTCTATCAGATGGGAGTATTGCAAACAAATCTTCACAAATTTGCCTAAATCCTCACCACTTTCTGTCTTTAATCATCCCATTCTCTCCAATCCAACAAATGTGGGAGACAGTTATTTTTTATATTTAAAAAGTATAAACAGCTATTAAAAAAAAAAAACAGTATCCCATCATTATGGACTGCATTTAACAAAAAATTTTACGGACACTGTGACATTAATGATTGTGGACATTGTGGGAGTTTCAGCCCATCAGTCAGAGGAAGCCCAAAGTTGGCGGAAGATCACTGTGAAAGAGTTGAGACCCTCCACTTCCAGCCCACGCAGATGCTCGATAATAATAACCACAGACCGAGACAAGGAGTGCTGTGTGTGCTGGTTGTGTGTAATGTAACCTACACGTATTTGTACTGATCGTCAGATCGGCCGTGCTTTATTCAAAAATAATTCATGTTACTTGTTACTTAGCGCCACCACTAACCTCTCTTCCCAAAGTGCTCCAGTGTTCATGAGTATAACAAAGGGAAGCTACACTAAAATGACATGTATTGACACAGTAAATAATGGAAACTGGAATGCAGAAGAAAGAAAGAATTCTCAGGGCAAAAGGCACGATGAAGGAGTTTATCATTGGCTTGTTGTGTACAGCAGAGGGCAAACTTACACCACAAATAGAGGCTACTTCTGGCACTTAAACTTAACTTAGTAGATGTTTATCCAAGAAGATATACGGGGGTTGTGTTGGGCTATTTCCTAGTTAAACATAACATTTTTGTACGGATTAAACCAACAACATAAACAATAGATTTTTTTTTTTTGAGCTTTAGATGTGCTGGAAAGTGGTTTTTGTTACCTTTTGGACTAAGCTAAGCTAAGTGGCTGCTCGCAGTAGTTTCAGACATGATAGGGTGGTACAGTGCTTCTCATCTAACTTTTCCACTAGAGAGCCAGTAAGAGTATTTCCCAAAATTACATACTATCCCTTTAATTACACAAGGACCAGAGCCAGGAATGAAGGAGAGATTAAGGCTCAAAAGTGCAGTTAGCATATTTGAGGCTAACGTTGGGAGTGAGGAGAGTCGATCAGCCACAACTTGAGCAGTGTTAGCAGGTTGTCGGGCGGAGGGAGTCGCAGGAGGAGCACACAGTGAGGTCAGAGATGCTGTGGAGAGAGATCTAGTGAAAGAGACTGTGGGAGCCATGGAGCTTACTGAGGATTACTCCGCATACAGGGACAGCTGTCATACACATGCTCACACACATATGGAGCACAATGCGTGTGTGTGTGTGTGTGCAGAGGAGGTATAGGCTAGAATGCCACAATCTAAGCAATCTTGATGTGATGCATTACAACAAGTGGGACTGCAAGTTGGAGTAATGTCGGTCACGTATGTGGACATGTTGTCTTTTTTTGTACCCGTTCACATCCTTACATGTACTCCACACGAACAGAAGTGTCTGGATTCATCTGTGAGCATCAGTCTGTGTGTGCAGGCATGGCCCACTCTGTATGCTCGCAGCAAAACCTCTCTATGTTACCATGGCTGATATATATACAGTAAAAGCATACAGTATACATGGCTGGTTGCATTTTTTTCAATAAAGTGTGACAATGGCATTTTTTTGAATATATTAAATTGTTGTCATCGTCTTTCATGCTTTTTCTCTTCTGTCCTTTCTTGACTTTTGTTTTTTATCACTCATCTGCTCCATAACTACTTTTTTACTTTGTCTCTCTTTGTTAAAACAGTGTCCCTCAGTCGCTCCTCTTGTTTCCTCACTTTTTCCTTGTCAACGCCTGCTCTCTTTCTCTCTCTTTGTCTGTCTTGCTGAGGATTATGTCGGCGTACAGTTTCATTTTCTGCCTGTTCTCCACCAGCCAGCTGCTGCTGTGAGCCACGTAAAAGTCAAACAGAGGTCAAAAGTGTGTTTTTGTGTGCATGTGCAACGGAGACAAGTGGGTGTCTGCACTTTTTATGTTTATCTTCATTGTCTGTGTTGAGGTATACAGTATGTGGTTGTATGGTTTTTTTTGTCTGCATTTAAATCTTCCTCCAGCTTTTATTCTAAGAACTCAGATACTGTGGTTAAGTTAAACTACTGAAACAACAGTGTAAAAATGCTCAGTTACAAGTAAAAGTACATTTAAAAACCCACTTGAGTAAAAGTTCAGTAGTTTATCAGCAAAATGTTCTTCAAGTTTCCAAAGTTGCAATTATTTACAAACAAGTATTTTTTTTCAGTGCAGAATGACCTATTTTAGAATAATGTATACTATATAATTATCATATGATTATAATTATGTATGCCTTAATATGTAGGCAGATATTACTTTAGTGTTGCAGATGGCAAAGGTGGAGTGGATATTTTACTATATAAATGCAGTCGGGTAGCTTGTGAATTTCATCAAAGAATCAATTGGGTCTTATTTTTAAAACATCAACATGCATCTATTGATAATATTTTGTATCATTTAGTAACTTGAGCCCAACCACGTATATCAGTCGGCTGACATTTGCCTGTCACAGATATATCATATCGTCTTATGTGTTGCCTGATAAGAGCCAAGAGGGAAAACTTTTTCTTTACAGAACATAATGCAGTAAAAGGTGCTTGGGGTGATTTATAGTTATTAAATTCCCAGTGAACTGTTTGAGTGCACTAATGTCAGTTTTGGATGATAAAGTGTTTTGCTTACTTGTAAAATATCCTGCCTCCGTCACATACACGTCCTTGTCGAGAGTGATGACTGTGAACCATATTTTAAGGGATCATTGCAAAACTTGTGTGTTTATGTTTACTTTCTGTGTATATGAGAATATCAGCCGATGTATCAATATAAGAATTTTCTATCGGCATCGGCCACAAAAATTCAGTATGGGTCGGGCTCTACTAGTAACTAAAGTTGCAAATATAGTGGAGTAAAAATGCTAAAATATTTCCCTCTGAATTGTAGTACAGTACAAAGTAGCATACAAGGGAAATACTCAAGTACACAAAGGGCCTACCTCAAATTGTTATTAAGCCCACTACTTGAGAAAGTGTAGTTGGTTGTTTTCCAACCTCGGGGTAGGACCCCATCAAAGTGTGGCTCGATAAATCTGATGGGTCCTAAAAAGATTATTGGGGTAGAAAACAAGAACAAGTTTCTGCTGAACAAATATGTATTTGTGTTTTGTCCTTTGTAAATTATTGGGTGATTTCTCCTCTTTGATGAAACTGCTAATAACGCAGAGACATCTGAAATGTGTCTATGATCAGTGGGTCAGAGTCATCATATACAGTAGTTCACATGTGGCCCAATTGCCATTCTGAAAAAACAAAAAACAAAAAAAAAACAATACTGTATGTCCACTAGGTGGTGCACCACCAACATTTAGCATCCAGGAAGTAAGCCAAACCTCAGTAGCGTGTGAGGCTGTTTGTACATCCAGTGCCTACCTGATCTTTGTCGAAATGTAATGCCACACGTGTGCACATTATCAGGCTCCCTGGAGGTTATGGCAAGGCCGAGCAGTGACGGCAGCACATCAAAGGACAGGCCTAGTTCAAAGCAGTCTGCAATTTCAGAACAGTAAAAGCAGGAGAACAGAAGCAGAGAATAGAGCCACAGGTGGGCACTTTCTGTTTCGCCTGTCAGGGCCGATGCCGGCTTTTCTACTTACTATTGATGATAGATGATTGCCTGTCTCGCACCCTAGGTTTCTGTTCTCCCACAGACTACTGGAGTTTCATTTAAGTTTTCCATACAAACAATTTTTTTCATCTGTGCTTTTTCACTTTGATTCTGTTTGTGTGTCTCTGAATCTTTTCCCCCTGTCCTCCAATCCCACCACCACCACCACCATCCCACCCAAGTCAGAGTGCCACCCATGTAACAGTGCCAGGGCTGCCTGGGATGCAGCGGTGCCCGCAAAGAGAGAGAAACCAGAGACTGACAGGGAGGGAGAGAGGAGGGGGAGGAGAGGGAGGAGGGGGGTGAGCGCGTCCCCATGGCAACCGTGTGTTTTTGTTAGCGCTCGTGAGTCAGACAAGCAGTGACTCACAGTCAGGAGGAAACACACACACAGTCACATTCATACTCACACTCCCACTCACTCGAAGGGAAGCCAAATAAGGACAGCTACACCAACACGCACAGAGAGGGAGAGCGAGAGGGCAGGAAAAAGCAAAGAGAGAGGGGAGTGAGTTGGATAATTTGTGCTAACACAGAAAAATCAAGAAAGAAACAAAGAAAAGGAAAGAGTTGCAAGTGAGGAAGATGAGAGACAGATAAAGACAGAGAGCTGGGAGAGGAGAGGCTATGTGCCAAAATGGAGGGAAGCCGGAGGGCACGAGTGTGGGCACATACCCTCTCCCAAGAGCACCCTTCACATGGGTGGGGGTAGCGGAAACACACACGCAGACACACCCAGTTTGTGCACACCTTGGCTTAACTTGCTAAACCACCCATTTATTGTCTGACGCCTACACGTTTAGGAAGGCCACCTGGTTATGCACAACAAACTTCTCTTGTATTGGATTTTGCAACAAAAAAAAAAAAAAAGTCTCCAGCTTAACAAAGCTGAGCTGAGATGTGGGTTTTTTTAGAGGTTTTTCTTTAACTACAGATCTGGTCACGTAATGTTTTTGCATTGTGAAAATGAGCAGTTTGAATATTCTTGTGTAGGTCATCTCTTTTCGTTGTTTTCCCACGACCTGCGTGTTCAGTGCAGGAGTCCTTTAGGTGGTGGAGATGACTAACTCTATTTACACGGAGGAGTGATTTACATACAGTTACAGACCATTGCTCATCGCACGCTAAATGTGTGTTTTGGCTACCGTTGACCCTGACATAGTGGCTCTTTGTGTGAGTGAGAGTTCCCCACACATCAGCAGCAGAAGGTAGACCATTGCACAGCCCCCTCATCCTGCAAAGATGTATCTGTGTGTTTTTACAGTATCATAAAAAGTGATATACTGCAAGTCGTCGCCACTCCACTTAAAGCTGACAGCCAACTTCCACTCAGTGGCTTTATGACTCTGTCTCTCTCCCATCGTTTCCATCATCTAGTTGGATAAAACAAAAACGAATAAATGCTTCAACAAATCAATTAAATATGTCGTTCTGTCTCTCACTTTCTTCGTGTGCAACTTTCCCCTACTTTCTGTCTCTCTCTGTGACTCTCCAATGGCTGAAGGAGAGTCACAGCAGCCAATCGGAGCCCGTCAGTTTTATCTCTGCAGAGAAAACACACTAGAAATATCACCTGTCCTATAATGGATGTGAGTTGTGTCTTTCTTTGGGGGGGGGGTTCACAACACAGATGCAGGGTAGCCACAGCACACAGTTTGACTTCCAACAAGGCTTCAGTTAAAAGATGCCTGTCAAGATAAAAATCACAGTTTCTTTATCGGCATGCTTCAAGACAAATCCCCACCTCCCACGCAGCAGGTGAGCAGCAGGTGGAGAAAGCATGGCATGGGGGTTTTATGGGGGAGAAAGAGGAGGGTCAAAGGTCACTGTTAAGTGGGCCGGCCAGCTGGGAAAGAGCATTAGAGGCCGGGAGGCTAACGAGGGAGGGCAGAATGTGGTGCGGAGCTGTAAAGGGTACAGGAATTGGGGATAGTGTGCGCGGCTGTTAACACGCATGTGATTAATGAGACGGAGGAAGTCACCCGGCTGTGTGTCACTCCAGATGATGTCAGCGGTTGAGCGGAGGAACAGAAACAGCATATGGCCACAGATAGGCTTCCTCTCTCGCCGACCACCACAAACAAACAGAAAATTACAGTCCTAAACGTACAGTACACTACGTTTCATCAGTTCCTCAAGTTGAAAAAGACAAATATATACACAGGCCAGTTGTGCAACTATTTGTCATTCTTCCTGATGGCTCATTGGTTCCTTCTTCCTCTTTTTTCAGCCATGGCGCCATAAAGACTTCACTACCACCATTTGATTCATAATAAACTATTACTGCAATTGCTGTCGTTGTTTTAGACATGTTTAATCTTCATCCTCCAACTGAGAGAGGAGAAAGAAATAAGAAACTGTGATCTTCCTTGATTTGTTCTCTCGATCCCTCCCATGCTATGAGCTCACTTCAGGAAAATTCACCTTCTGTGTTTGTGTGTCCTGAGAACTCATCTGTTCACCGGTTTCACCACCAGCCAGACCCCGATAGCTGGACCACTCTTCATCTGGCCAGCTGGGTGGTCAGCAGACTGGTTGGCTGAATGTCTGATTGGCTGCTCTGTTAGATGGAGGGATGGATGGATGGCAGTCTATGTCAGCAGAAATGCCAAGCGGCCGTGAGGGGTTTGGAAGGAGGCTATCAGATAGGAAAGCGATGGAGGGAGAAGGTGGGAGCAGAAAAGGGAGTGTGGAAATAAAAGAAAGGAGTCACATCACATAAAAGGGTTCGTTCTTGTGTGGGATAATGAACCAGGACGTAAACAAGTGAGAGGGCCAGACGTCAAGCAGACAGAAAGAAAAGAGAGCAAGAAGGGGGGGTTGTAAAGGTGGTCTTGGCTGGATATTTTTAGCATGTGGAGTGGGAGAGGGCGGTATCTTCTCAAGGGGTTTTTCCAGAGGAGTATATTTAGAGCTGGGGTGTGTAAAAAAGACAGAGGGAGAACAGGAGGGATGTGCACTGTACACTAATGCCAGTCTGATGTAAGAGTCTGCAATAGGACCACACACATTCCTTCTATTCTCTCCGTGGCACTGCCTTCGCTATATCTGACTCTTACACACTCACTCCACTGTATGCAGAGTACAGAATGCATGTAATCAGACACCCTTGATCATATATATTGTTCTTGTACAAATCCAACACTCTCACATTCACAGGCCTCTCACAAACTCCAAAATCAGACATCACATTCTTGACCCAGTTATGAAACGGGGGAGTAGCTTCTCAACAGTGAACGCCCTGTGGACAGGTCGACCATTTAAAAACGCTCAATGCCCGACAGCTTTTCAGCACATCGACTAGCACAAGGCATTCCAGACACCGCAAATCAGACAGAGATTTTCCAAATACTAAAGCAGCTAATGTGGTCTAAAGGTTGAAGAGAAAAGAGAGGGACACAGCTGAAAAAGCAATGCTAATAATAATGAGAGAAATGAGAGAACAGAGAGAAAGGCAGAGAGCAGTGTGGTCTCCGTACAGCTTGCTAAGGATAATAGCATGCGTGCTGGCTGGGGCAGACAGAGAGAGAGAGCAGAGGAGAGAGAGTGCAGAGCCGCAGTGACGCCATTGTGGTTCCGCAGCACTTCCTGTCTACCGCCACAGTGTTTGTGTGTCTTGTCTCCACGGCAACTGCCAACACATAAATACCAGAGAGGTAGTAGAGAGGGAGAGAGAGAGAAAGAGAGAGCGTAGTTAAGAGAAAATAAGGACAGGCCAGTCAAAGTCAAGTGGATCCATTCGGAGCCTCTTTTCTGGCTGTTTTGAGCTCAGTTTAGACGGTGCTGGTCTCTGGGTGGACTCTATGACCGTTGTTCTGGACTGGTTTCCAGTGAAATGGTCCAGCATGGATGAGGTGGTGTAGAAAAGTTATGACCTCAAATGTCCCAGTTCTGGGTCAAGGGGTGGAGAGGGAAAAGTGCCCTGAGCCTGCTAATTCAGGGTGGAGCTGAGGAGGAGGAGAGGGATGACGGATTGACAGGTTAATTCGGGAGGCCACCTACTAGCTGACAGGTTGCTGGTTCAGTCCACTCAAGATAGCTGCAAGCACTGAATTATATACAGTACAGCACATTATAGAGAGAAACTAGAAGAGGCCAAACCCTAAAATGCAGCGCATCGAATGAATAAAAGTTGTTTTACAGTAGTGTCAAACTTTAAGGTCCCCAAGGAGCTATTTGCTTTACAGACTAAAGTCCAGCACATATGTATCCTACAATGTCACCATGAATCATGGGGGAAAAAGGCGTCATGACATTATAGTTACAGTTTGTTTAAAAAAGCAAACACAGATGGAAGGAAGCACAATCTATATCTATAATTGCAACCTTTGGGAAACTAAACCTCCGCCCTGGAACTTAACATGTAAAGGATGTTCAGGGTCCAAAAAATTGTCTGTGCCTTTGAGATGACCCTCAATTCACACAGGTGCTGAAAGGGTAGTGCCAGTAATTTTACAGCACAGCTTGACAAAATTCATTGTGTTCCTAAACCAGCAAATCATAGAAAAAATAAGGAAAGACTCAATAAAAGAAAAATAAAACATATCCATCAGTGCCATTTCCACATTTAAACTTGTTTTGCCTTTTTACTTCAAGCATCAGAATTAAGCTTCTCTACTAGGACTGTGCCCAAATACTCACAGTTTATTGCTCCAATGCTGGCAGGGGCTTACCCTCAATCACAGCGGGCGCAGGGGGAAGGGACCAGTTTCTTTCCTTGGTCTTCGCTACATTTATTTGGGATGACTGGTAACACCAATGAACCAATTCATCAAGGACTGGGCCACGCGCCACATCCTGCAGACGATTCACGATTACGGAGTCATCGGCATACTTAAGGACAGATCTTGATGCATGCTTGCTCTGGCGCTCTTGTGTATATAGAAAGAGTAAAGGTGTACAGCTTTAAACTTAATCTACTGTCTATTATAGGAAACCCAGTTATTGAGTACTTCAACAGAGAGTTAAAGTGAAACAAGAACTTCTTTTTTTCTGATCCAGAAATATTGTTGTTTACTCAGTTTTTTTAGCAGCCTGTAATGCCCATGAGCCCAACGCATTGTTGGGTTAAACTACACAACTCAGCAAAAGAGTCCAGTTCATGGGAAATGTATGTCTGTTAGAGCACAGGACAGAGAGGATGTTTTTGGACAGATTACAGGTAAAAAGCTGGAGAACATCTTGAGAAAAGAGCGCTGGTTGATATTGTGGATATATGGATGAAACCAAGTTATGAAAACCACCTCCGCTGCAACCGTGGTGAATGTTAATAAATTATGTGGTCATTAAAGCATTATTTAACTTTATCATTAACTTGAAAATGCAGGGGCAGAGGACATGTACAACACGCCCTGCCAGTAAGAACTTTTTGTGTCCTTGGGCAAGGCATTGGCAGTCTCAGTCATCAGGAGCAGGAGAACACTGTCAAACTTTTTACATGTGAATGTGTTTGTGTAGAGAAACTGTACTGTTAATAAGCACATGTTCTTAGCCAGCGTGTCGGGTTAAATAAGTGCAACACTGATACCTCATTGATCAGCTGGCACAGATAGCAGCTCTTTCTCTCATTCTCCCACATTTTGTTCTTTCTCCAAAACCATTTTCCATTGCTTGTTGCATAATTGGTTCTGACTCACCATGACAACTAAATGGAAGTTGGTTTTTTTTTATTCCCAGACCCTGTGGCCCCGATTAAAGCTGCTACTGTCGTCTGACTCACTGTCTAAAATGGTCACTCAGCCGAACGTCCCGTGTGACCAGTTGACGCACACAAATCTACACGCACACACATACATGCAGAACACATGAAGACAAAGGTTTATAGACACTTGCGTCTAGTTTATAGACGCTGTGTTGCAAGCATCCAATTCATAACGAGGTCTTTTCTTTTTTTTTTAAAGAAGTTGATAATTAAATATATTTTTCTTTGTACGGTATTCAATTGAATTTGAGTCAGGCACATTTTTGGAATAGGTGTTGTACACGCAAAAATAATAATGAACGTAAGATCAAATACAGTGAAACATGTTGTGAAATATGTACGCATATGTAAGACACACACATAAACACATACACTATATAGGTCTGTACTCTGACCTCTTAGGTAATAGCAGAACACAGTATGGAGCATATTTCTTCATGAACTGTTAACTAAAGGTGACACATGGCTCCACAAAATCACCCACTGCAACTCATGATCTGCAGTCTTTCCCTACACATACTGTATATTCACACAAATTACAATATACATACTGCTACTAATACACCGGTCAGTGTAATCTATGAATACAGGCTCATCAGTTAAAACGCACATACACAGAGGGAACATTTACAACCATGCTTACATATCTTTACAGCTGATAATGTTTTACAGAACCATAAATAACAGAGTATGACCTCAGGGTAAAGAAGCACTGAACTCTCTTCAGCACCGTTTTCCAAATACACTCACTGCCAGCAGGAATGGTTGCAGACCATTGCACACCAGAGTTGCTCTCAGTGAATTGGCACCAGTGAAAAAAGTTGCACCTCCTTTTCACAGTTTCATACCAAGTTTATCTGGCTTATCGTTGATCCCCGTGGCTGATAGACCACTGTATTGGTCCAGACTGAGGGTTGTCTTGAGTCGTGGTTGTCTCATGATGAGTCGCTTCTGAGAGCAACTCTGTATCATCTGTCATTACAGTACTGGTGTTGCATGTGGTTCGGCTAATTGTAATCTCTGTGGGGAGTGTGCACGGCACGCAATGAGGTTTCGACTACAGAATGGAGATGATTTTTTTTCTGTTTGGGACAAGTTAATCACTGAGACAACCCAGTTTACTCTGTGTTAAAACAACTCATCTGACCATTGATACAGATACAGATAAACACACACGATACATTTAAAAAGAGAGAAAGCAAGACAAGAGACAGAGTGGTACAATTCTGAGGTACTTGTACTTTACATGAGTATTTCCTTTTTCTGATACGTTATCCTTTTACTATTGTCATACTGTTGACTGCATAATGTACTAAATATCTTGATATCAATACAGACAGCTCTAAGTATACGTATATTATCATATGATACTCTGATGGTACCATATTACTCTTGGGGCTGCTGGGGCTCAGGAGGTGGAATAGGTCGACCACTAATCTGATCTTCCAGCTGCAGGTCGAAATGTTCATGGGCGAGATACTGAACTCCACAGTGTGTGAATAAAGCGCAGAGAACTATCGTGGGGCACTTTGGATAGGCAGCGCTGCCTCTGCCATCAGTGTTGATGTGTGTGTGAATGGATGAATGTGACAAGTGTTGTAAAGCAGTTTGAATGGTCTTTATGTGTGTCACTATCGCCTTAATTTAAAGTTGAGTTGCTTGTAACTTTTCTATTTAATCTGTTCTTTTTTATGTTATATACTTGGAATATATGATATACTTAAATATATTCTTTAAGTTTCTTTATCTAATTATAATCCAATCAGGGTTGGGAGGGTTATTTTAATGTATTCCGATAAAGTTACTAATTACCTGTTAAAAAATGTAGTCAGTAACATAATCCAAGTATCACAATATTAAAGAAATGTTTTTTAAATTCTAATCCTGTTAGTAATCCCCTTTTGACTGAATGTATCTGTAATGTAATAACATATTTTTTCTGTAACTTTAGCAGAATACAGGTACCTTTTTTTGTATCCTAATTATGTAATCCCATTACATGTATTCCTTACTCCCCATGCCTGAATCCAATACATTATTTTGAAATGAACTATTCAACATAATGGTACTTGAAACTTTAAGTATCTTATGATGCTAATACATCTGTACTTTTACAAAAGTAAAACTTAAAAGGAAGAAGTTCTACTTGTAAAAAGTATTTCTACTTATACAAAAGTATCTGAACACTTCTTTGAAGACTGACTGGCTTCACTCATACCACAGGTATTTTTTGCTAACTAACAATCAAAAAGTGAAGGTATTCATTAAACTTGATTCAACTCTGGCTGTTATGCAAAGTTGTAAATCCCCTTTGAAGACAACATAGAAACTGAGGTCCACAAACAAAACATTATCCCATCTGAAGATAAACACCGTGTCGCGGTCATGCTTACTGGCATAGTCATTTCACTAAGCTTGGAGTGTATGTGTTGCTAAGAGACGCGCAAATGTGTATGTGTGTGTGTGTGGAATGTGTGACGTCCGCTCTCTCAAAGGGGCGAGGCTGTCTGTGCAGGACTTTGCCGCTAACACACACACCCAAAGACTTCAGGGGAAGAAGGGGAAGTCATAAAGCCTCTAATAGCCCGTCTCTGAAGCTCGTGTTACTGTCTGTGTGTGTTTGTGTTGGGGGGGGGGTCCTATATGTTTGACAGGTGCAGATCAAACCAAGCTTGGACACAAGCACCTCACACTCACACACAAAGACCCTGATGTACATAAGTTTCTGCTGTTTTCTCCCTATGAGGACTCGTGAAACCACCATTACCACTGGGCGGTTTGAATCATTATGGATGCGTTACTGATGATTTATAATCTTCATAAGTAAAACACAGGGAGGAAGATTTTCTCTTGCTCTGACAGGGACATTAAAATCACCACAATAAGAGCCACACAAACTGTAACTCAAATTTACACTTGGGTTGACTCATACCCACAGATCTCTCTCGCTCAATAAATAATTTCCACATTGAAACAGTGTTTAAGCGATCTGGAAATATCAGTTGTGCTTTGTCTCTTTTTGCTTAGATTACTGTAACCCTGCACTCCTGCCCCAGTTAAAGTCCCTCTCTCAGCATAAAAAAGCAGCTTGAGGTTTCACCAAAACAAGAGACGAAACCACTTTACATCAACATATTATCACACTGACATTAATACTCAGAACTGATAAGGTTACAACTTTAACAAATACCGCTTTGGCTTGGATGCACTTGTATGTAGTGTCAAATAATCAGCTTCCAACTGCACACATTCAGTCTCAAAGAAGAAGATGATTTTGTCCATGAAATGAAAAGTGCTTTGTCTTTTTAATAGTGGTTTACAATTGAAAATCCCTATTTTATTAATACACTTACATGCGCACATACGTATACGCACTCTTGGATAAAAGCTAAATAACAAACATCTCAGAACAAGTTTGCAAAACGGTACTGAAAGTATGTTCTGACATCCAAACAACTGCTATTAGCAGGGTTTGAGTTAACAGTATCTTTCAAGATGTAAAAAAAAAAAACTTCTTTCTGAAACATAATGATAGAAAATTGTGTTGGGTTAGGGGCTCACAAAAAACATAAAAACACACACCATGAAAACATAAACAGTTCCATAAATAAATAAGAGTAGGAGAGCAAAGCTGCATATAAAAGATGTGTCAATTGGGCCTCTTGTAAATAGATATTGTAAGTTCTCTGATCATCACTATCTGTTCGGAGGGATGCTTAAAAACATGCACATTTTTGCAACTCTCCATACAACATCCTCAACATTTAGAACAGTTTGTCCGCCATAACACTGCACATTTAGCTCGGTCCTCTTCCTGCCTGCTATTGACTCAAACAGCCTCTGCTCATTTATTAGCAGCTGTGCAGCCAATTATCTCCCTGCCCCCTTTCCTGTGTTCTAGCAGCAGCCTTGGCTGTGCACAGGGGAGGAGAGGGAAGGGAAGGGAAGGGAAGGGAAGGGAAGGGAAGGGAAGGGAAGGGAAGGGAAGGGAAGGAGGGAGGGAAGGAGGCAGAGAAGAGACGAGGAAGGGGAGGGCCTCCTCTCCTCTGACATCGTCATAAAGGAATCCCCTGCACTGGGTTGGTCCCGCCCACTCTCTTACTCTCACCCTGTCTGGCTCCCAGACTCACTCTGGTCCACACACACTGCTGTCTGCACAGTCGAAGGAGAAACAGACCCACGAGAGGGACGGAGAGTGGGAGACACAGAGATGGAGAGTTTGGGGACGACAACTGTGAAGTTCAACTTCGAGTGTGACGCTGGAGAGCGTGGGGAAAGGGAAATTGAGACAGATGAAAGGAGTAAAAACTGTTGTCTCAGGTAGGTGCAGCATCGCGTCTGCCTCTTCTCAGAAGTTGACTGTTGACTTTTTACTGTTTTATGACTTTATGACCCGGAAAATCTGCACTTTTCTCTTACTTTTTTTTTTCTTGAACCACTGGTCTCCCACAGAGAGGCACTTCACACTCTGGCTCCTGCAACCTGTTGATCAGGACAAACATTCACACGGAGCGACAGTAATGTCTGCCTGCTGTTAAAATGTACTGTAATGTTGGCACTGGAATATTGCCTTGATCAGAGTCTGCCACTGTGGACCGGCTCCATTACAAAGGTCAGACGTAAATAGTTCCTTTGAATGGGATGGCTTAATTTCTGTCTGTCTTTCTGGCTGCTTGTCTGCCTGTCCGTCTATACAGTATGCCTGTTATTTTAGGGATTATATCTCCACCCGTCTGAAGGTTTTTTTTGCGTAATTGCTTTGCCTCTACCTGTTTGTCTGCTTTCCTCTCCAACTATCTGTTCACGGTATGTATGTCATCCAACTACCTATGTGTGCAATCTATCTATCTCCATGTGCATCAATCTGTGTACCTTTCCGCCGGGTGTTCACAGAGTGAGAACAGAGGTCATAAAAAGTTTTAGAAAAGCAGTCGAGGGACGAAATGGTAGTGGCGAAGCGAGGCCGGAGCCGCTCAAACATTCCTCTCATTGTTCAGAGTCCCTGTAAGTCTGCGAGCTCCCAAACCTCCATGAAAGGAAGGGAATCCAGCAGCTACTGTAGCTAACCCAGTTTCAGCCACAGTTCAGGGCCGGCTGTCTCCGTCTCCCTGTCCGCCCTCTGGGAGTGTTGGTTAAGACCAAATCGGGCAGTAGAAGGCGAAAATGGAACTTGAGGTCATTAACGTGACACTGGAGCACGGAGGAAAGACAAGATAAGAATGAGTTGATTTCACTTCGCTCTGTATGTGACTGACTTCAGATAACCTCTATGCTAAAAGAGAGCAGAGAGAGGTGGGAAGTATTACTATTCTGCCTTTTACAGTGAGGAATCATTAGATTGGAAAACTGACCAGGGAAGGCCAGATTCATGAATGGATGGAGGAAAGAGGGAATAGAAGGAGGAGAGAAGGTGGGGATCCAGGACTGAAGCCTTGGCTTTGGTGGGGTGGGTGTGCCCGGCAGCAATCTGTAGGAATGGGCCCAGGCTCAGGAAACCGTGGCGTAGTGGAATAAAAGTGTGTGTGTGAGTTGAGTTTTTGCATCCATTTGTGCATGTGTGGTTCAGTGGCAGCAGGGCGGCTGTACACTAAGTACAGGGCTGGTGGTGGTAAGGGTGTTTGGCAAAGAATCAGGCTGAGGATAGGGTTACACACATTGGGCTACAGGGAGTGGACCACGGGCTTGGGCTGGGCTCTTCACTGCTGAGGCTAGCTTTACAGCCCGAAGAGACTTTGAGCTTTTCTCTTTTTTTTCTCAATCTGGAGCTGGAAATACTTTTTTTTATGTTCAGACTAATGTCCCACATGTGGTGGTGCGTTCCATTGATTCCAAGCCAGCCAATGAACTCTCGCCTTTGATTCAGGAAAACGGCAACAGAGAAGGCCCATAGTGGAGCGCAAGTCCTTGTTTGAATGTCACTGAATGTCACGGGCTCTGCAATAATTACGCCCTCACACGAAACATGAAACAAATACAACCTCACATACCCCCAGACACACTCTGTCTGGTAGAAAGAGAGCCAGGGTGTGGTACGATGTAAGGTGTGTGGGTTCAAAGTGTTTTCTGCATTTTCACTACAGTTTTTAACCAGATTTTAAAGATGGGGTTAGGAAACCGACAGTGCTGAATTAGAATCCATCCACCAGATTAAAGAGGGCAAGGCCTATGAAAGTTAGTTTGCACTGCTGTGACTGCTCAGATCAAAGACTGAAAAGTTAGTTGTAGAGGAAGCGCTGCCACAGTTTCTACTTCGTCAGGCATCTTTCCTCATCTGTTCACCTTCTTGGACTCTACTTAATACAGTTACTTTTCCATGTCTTCCTCCTCTGCGAGCCAGCTTTTGCACCTATCAGTGCATGGTGTAATGGATACGATAGCAATTATGAAAAGCAAATGTGGCATATTTACACTCCAAGAAGGGAATTCAGATGTTATTGTTGCCCTTGTGTGCTCCAGTGTTGACATAATGTCTTGAACCATTAAACTTAGAAGTATCGATTTCACATGAAGCCGCGGTTGGAAACAAACTGCCCTCTGTAAAATTCTCTGATGCAATGGAAAGATACAAAAATGGATTCAGTTTGATCATTATTAATGAAGTGCACAATACAAGCGCACAGCCAGCCCGTGGGTCACCCCTCTTACTGTTTGCTCTGTGTAGCGGTTCACAGCCCGGAGGTGTGAATGATGTCAGATTGGTATGTATTTGTACTATTCCTGGTTTATGAGACGGGGTGAGAACCAAGCTAATGCACATGCCATGTTTGCCCGGCAGCCCCCTGACATAACTGTGTTTGTTTATTGATAGCAGGCATATTATGTGTGGAGGGCAGATTGTGTCTGGCCTGTGAGCATTTGTGTGCATTTCTTAGTGCATCTGTGTGTGCACGCACACACAAGGGCATAGGGAGAGAGAAGATATGTGTTGAAACAACGAGGGGTTGAGATCCAGCTGTCTCAACAGAGGCTTTTCCACTTAACTGTGTGCCCTTGTGTAAACGGCAAAGTCAATTCTGAACTCTGGCTGAAAGGGAGAGACGGTCTGAGAAAACAGCCAGTGGCCACGTCTACACTTGGACCTCCATACGTCGTGTGCGTGAATATAAACTGAGTAGAACACACACATAGCCTAAAGCGTGCAGCCTTAAACCATCAAAGCACCCGCACACAAGGCCATAAGCCATGAAGACACTCTTAAAAACAAAGGTTTTAACTTTACCAGGGTACATCTGCTGGCGACTGTCACCCAGTGAATTTTCCTATTCTACGCCTCCGTCAGGATACAACACGTTGGCACAATTATGAGCTGCCAATAAGTGGCAGCCCACATGGCAGAACCTTATGATTATTCTTAACCATAATAAACATCCAATTTGAGAAGAGTGTAACAACAGGATTGCCTGGCTCCGCCGTGGGACTTAAAAAAACACAAGACGGGCCAAATGCAAAAGTGAGACATGTCAAGATCCTTGCAGCGAGCGTTTGAGGTGAGGTGTTGGACAACGTGCGTCAACCAGAATGCCGTCATTACAGGGGAAGGGAAGGAATGAGCTCATAGACATTAACGGCTGCGGGTTCGACGGGGGGAACGCGAAAGGGGAGAGAGAGAGAAACCGATGGAAAAGATGAAAAGGCAGAGAAAATAACACACGAGATGAACCACTGCCAGATGAAAGGATGGTGGGATAGAGGGTTTTAGGTTGATGGAGGAGAGGAGTTAAAGGGGAGTTAGCACGCCGTCTTTGATGGGTGCTGGGTCCTTAAACGACCTTCTGTATTGAGACGGTCTTATTGTGACCATGTTGAGACGGACCAACAAAGGGCTGCAATGCACGTCTCATAAAACTAAACTGAACTTAAGGAGCCGCTCACAAGTAAAATCCAACAGGAAATGTGTAAAGATTCACTTTTATGTAGATATTATAGTTTGTGAATATAATAACTCTTCTAGCCTGGTCCTAAAATTATGCTAATCTATCAGGAGAGTGAAAAATACTTATTGTAATGTAATCTGTGTCCAAGTACAAAGCAAGAGCAGACAGTGAGTGAAACCACTGTTTTCAGCTTTCCCAGTAGCACCAAACTCACAGTGTGTGCTGAACGGTTATAATCTGGTGTTATTGGTTGATTGGACCGCGGACTGAGAGAAAGAACATTGGCCTGAAGGAAACTGGAAAGTGTCTGCACATGAAACACGGTTTAGATTTCGTGTGACGATGCTTGCTGCTTAAAGACCAACTGCTTAAAGGCTGATTTTATGACAACAATGATACAGCATTGGTGAGTGCACTGTGTCCCTGGCACAGCTCTCTGGTCAGGCCCAGAATGACAACAGACAGCCAGCTAGAACTTATTTAGAGTCCAGAGTTCCCCAAAGGTGTCCCACTGACTCATACCTTGTGCATGGTGGAATATTCATGCTGTGAAAATGAAGAGACTTGACGGCAAAATAGCTTTCAGTGTGGATCTGAGGCTTGGAATGACATTCAGTTATTTAAATATGTCCTGTCCAGACAAGTATAATTCAACAAAAAGGAATTCAGAGTAAGAGGTTCTGCTCCGGGGACTGATGAGTGTGTGTGTTTGTCCTTCTTAGTTCGTGTAGGATGTGTCGGATATCACTTGACAGACAGTAATATGTAGAAAAATCCTATAAATACAGTATCACTTTCCGTACACAACATCAAAAGATTCCTGAAAATTTCTGATGAGATTTAGTAGCTTTGCAGCGGAGGAAACACAGTCCTGTGCTGTTCTTTTCCACACAAGGGGCACAGATAAAGGGGCAGAAGCAGAGCAGAGCGGGGGCAAACGTCTTTAAAGGGAGTGCCACTTGACTGGCCACTTCCTTCTAACCTAATTCTCCATTCTGTCATTGAAAAGCTATTTTTATAAGAGGCCACGGGAAGTCTGGGAGTAGACAAGAACCATGCACATACACAGGGGCAGAAAGAGCGCAATGACTATGACCTGTGAATGACAAAGATTTAGCACAGCGGAGGGTGATAAGACAGAGATGTGGGCAAGAGGTAAAATGGTATTAGAGGGTAGGATGATGGAGCAGGTCAGTTAGGGTATTTATTATTTGTGTTTTGCGTGCTTTGACATCTTCTTCTCACCACAAAACTGTCTAGTTGTCTCTGTTGGCCAGGGGAATTCCTGGCAGAGTGATTTTTGAGACTACAGGACTGAATCACATTGCCAGGGATTTCCAATGGCTGACATGAAGAAAGCAAGCTCTATCTCACACACAGATGCACACTAATCTGCCAACTCACAACACAAGTCACACACCCATGTTTCTCATTTGCATACTCGCACACAAACACACCCATCACTGTCAGGAACAGACGCCCATGCAACCTGGCTGTGCGGCAGCAGGACTTAACCCACATGTGAACAGTGAGTGTGTGCCGTGTTCACAGTGGTTAAGTTCTGCCGCCACAGGGCTGCAGCCGGCGGGGGGGTTGGAAAGGTTAGGGAGGGGCCGCACTGCATCAAACCGCTGCTCCTCACATCAACACCAGACTTCAGACGAGCAGGATGGCATCTAACGCAAAACGCTGCTCACTGCAGTTGACCTAGAGCCATTTTATATCCTCCAAAGACCCAAAATATGTGTTATATGTGTTTTCCAATCCACCTATTTTTATGAGCACATGAAACAAACATAAATGCCATATTGCCATCAGGTTTTTAACATCTTTTTTAATTATGTTGCACCTGCCTGTAGAATAAGCACCACCAGCTGTTTATCTCAATCGTAAATGCGCAAAATGTGTTTTTCTCTAGCCAATTTTCTGGAAACTCTGTTAAAATTTGCGGCACATTTTAATGGCGCCAAACAGACCAGCAGTCGGTCAATGAAAAGGTCAACAGCATGCTGCTTCTCATTCACTAGATTGACTAATTCTTCTCCACCAAACTTAAGAATCACACCTAATCACTTCTACCGTGAAATGTGTGGATGACTCACTTGTGTGTTGTAAGCGTCAGGGTGGTGCACTGTGGCCGAGGGCAGGTATAAGCGTCTATAAGCTTCTGGTTATAACTTGTGATCTCTTGAAATTAGCTGAAATAGTGCGGCTTCAGTGTGTCTGTGTCTGCTAAATGTCAGCTGTCTCATTAGTGCTGAGGACTGCTCCTGTTCCTGTCGGGCGAGCAGCAATATGTCATCATATGTTGTCATTTGTATCGCCTGCTGCCAGGGTCTCTCAGGGGCATCGTATGTGTAGCTCTCTGTTTGCGTTCATATGTTTTTAATGCCTCCACTTGTTGATTTTCTGCATGAGCATCAGTGTCTGTTTGACTTGTGTGTGCGGTGTTCTGACTTTTCTCTGTGTGTGTGTGTGTGTGTGTGTGTGTGTGTGTGTGTGTGTGTGTGTGTGTGTGTGTGTGTGTGTGTGTCTGTATGCCCCCACCCCTCACCCCCTGCTGGGTCGGTCTCCTGTGCCTGCTGTGCTGATAATCAGTGTGTGACGTCGGCTGGCTCAGTTCAGCAGGAACAGGGGACTGGTCTCATTTCCACACACACACACACACAGCTGAGTTTAATAATGACTGTAGCCTGTTAATTGTCTTTAAGTCTGAATGTGTGCATGTATTTTTAAATGCATTTTTAAATGCATTTCTTTTGAGATGTTTGTGTTAAACTGTGATTTATCTCAGTGAATTCTTAGTGGCTACATTTTTCAATACATTCTGTAATGAAACTCTTCACTTGGATTTATTCCTGCTCTCTTATTGCATTTATTGACCATTAAACGCTACAATTTTGATGAAACAATATAAGCTATTTTAATCAAAAAATCAATGTGGAAATTAAAGTAATTAGACTTTGGACTGCACACCTGCTTGTAATATAAGGTATGTTGAAATATTTCCTTCAGTAGTTTGTATGTATTGCTGATATTATTTCATAATTACTTGTCAGTTCTGTTTATTGTCTGTTTTTGCTGTTATGTTTGTAAAAAAAAACAAATGTCTGGTTGATGGCTGTTGTTTCACCTATATTAAGTATTAAAATGAAATTTCTTTGAAAAAGCAGTACATATGTCTGGTGTTTTTTTTGTTAACCATGCCTTCAGTTATAGAATAAATTGTACATCACAAACACAATATTGAACAAATATTATACACATATATATTCCTATTCACTATTTACCTTTCTCAGTCTTCTTCCTCTTTTCGTTCAGTTTATGGACAGCAAATCAACAGCTGGTTTTCATTCCTAAAAATGATTTCACCAAGGTTTTTCACTGTAAAACACAAGTTCCTCTTATCAGTGTAATACACAGACTCTTTGAAAGTCTGTATAAAGTCTGTATAATCTCACAGCACCAGGTTTCCAATTGGTAAGAAAAAATCAATTATCATAATATGTTGCTTTAGTTAGGTCACAGTACAATTATGCAACATTAACTTTTGACCTCGTATGAGTTCTGCAGTCTCACGTTCACGTTTGCATAGCTGAAGGTTTTTCTGAGATGTTGGTGAAAAGAATTAAGAAAACAGAGAGACCATCATGAAGTTTCATAGTACCATTATCAATAAGATGGGAAAATGTGCATTACTAACTACAAATCTATATCCACATACACAATTCAATAATAACCTTCAAAGACAGAATGACAAAATTACTTCAAAGTCTTTCTATTTTTTTTTCACATAGTTACTTGAAGTTGAAATAAATGCAGCTGAGCTATGAGAATGTTGTGATCCAGTTTCTCATTCCCTAAAATCTGCACCTGCTAATATCAGTAAACATTCATATAACAACAAGTACTGGAAGAGCTAACACAGCACTGAACCATCATTTCCTTTAAAGAAAACCTATAAGAGATATATTACCTCCTCTGACATTTGCTTCACCTTCTAGCTGAACAAAAACATGGTGCAAATGTTGTACACTTTGTGTATATTGGAGTGTATTAACCCTCTGGAGTGAAGGTTTTATTTTGTTTCATTTTTGTCTTTGTTTAGCACCTCTTAAACTGTCCTTACCCCACCTGTGTGGTATCTATAAACTAAGCTATGAGTCTGACTTTTTATCAATTTTATCAAAGTAGTAAAAATAAAGCTACCAGAAACATGCAGCGCCTAGAAAATTGTACAAAACGTGAGTCATAATCAATCAAAATATTATTATAAAACGGTTCTAGTTTGTAAAACAATTTCCTTTCACTGTGTATGCAGATACAGCAGGAAAAATACAGTTTATTTACATATAGCTGATTTTATCACAAATTGTTGTGCCCTTTTCACTGAAAGTCTATATATGCATGTAAATCACTGGAAATATTAATAATTTACAGGTAACATTTCACTCACTGAAGGTTTCCTGGTTGAGGCCTACAGAGAGACACTGAGAATGGTAAAGGAAAACCTGTCATTGCACATCCTCTTTATTTCCCTGTTACTGTGGAAACCAGTAATAATGCAAAGTGGTTATTAAAAATAAAAAAAAAAGACAGATCTTAAAAAGATGGTGACATGCAGTAAGCATTAGCCTAATCTGGATGTTTGTCCTAGCCGGGTGGTTACTACAGCAACAGTGACACATGGCCGTCATCAGCCTCAGCCTGCTGCGTCAGAGGAGGAGACGGCGGTTCAACTGACGACTTCCTCTTCCTGTCCTGAGAAAGCAGCGTGAGGTAAAAGCAGCCTACCTTTAGGTAACCTTCTCCTACTTCTCTCTTCATTCATCAACGTCTTTTCCCGCCTTCCATACATTTATTGCCCTTTTGTTTTCCGTTACAGTCTGTACAGTTACAGAAGTTATCTTTATGTCTCAGCCCCTCCTCGGGCTGCAAATCCTTGCTCCACCCACGCACATGCACTCCCTCACCTGCCGCTACCTCTTCGGGTCGGCCAATAGGCGTCCGAGGTGGGTGTTCCCATGGCAACATAACAGGTAAACAGAGGTGGAGATAAGGAGCCAGGACGATGCAACAGAAGGGTGTAGGTTTGGTTTCCGGGGTTAACTTATTATGTGCTTTCTTTTTATGCCTCAGTCTAAAATTGATAATATTGTTTTTACCACAAAAAGCACTGCAGTTTACTAACCGGTGTTGATCTTGAGTGTCTTTTTAGGACACCTACAACAAATGTTGCATTACCTTTTTCAGCCCTCTCATGATGCACACAGCACCAACAAGCTCTGCCATGCCTGACCACACCCCATTGTTCACCATTCAGTACTCCCTATACTATGAGCACTTAAAGTACCCCTCCAGCCAGAAATGTGTTTTTCTTTTTGTTCCTACAGTTGAATGTTTCAGCTTCACTCTGTAGAATGACATATGTGCAGACTTTTGCGCTAGAAGCATGTGTTACTTTTTTTCTATACTCATTGAAAATCGGATTTTAAGAGGCAGGCCTACAAGCATGAAGTCAGTATTTGTCAGTATTTAGTTACACATGTTTGACGTGGAAACTTGAATCCTCCAGTGCACATACACTGAGAATGGACTTGACAGTTAAACTTGTGAAATGAAGAATATATGCATTTTCTTATTATTAACAAATTATGATTTGTTTCTACTGAAGAATGAGTAGGTGCCATTTAAATGATTTTTAGAAGGTAATTATACTTTTTTCTGTAAAAACTATGTCAGACACACGGGGGATATTTTTTTGCACGTGTGGAAGGTATCTGTAATAGTTTCCACTTACTGATCATGATCTTTTTGTGTCCCCGCTGCCAGCTGTAGAGACACACAATGCTTATTTTTGCATCCATATGCTCTGCATTTGGAGCATTGCATTGTGGGAAAGTTAATAGAAATACTTTTTTCATTCCTTTGTGGAAATTTGAGGGCAATATATAGCGGATACCTTTACACACTCAGAAATCGGCCACTTAAATAAAATGGCAGTCAGTTAATGAAGAGCATTATATAGTAAATAGGGACTTATTTTGGACACAGCCTGAGAGTCGAAACCCAGGGATGCTCATAAAGCTCATAGCTGTGAGCATAAGATAATACAGGAATTCTTATCAGCCCTGATCTTCTATAATCTGGAATGAGGACACAGTTCATCGAGACTTGAGGGGAAAAAAATTATCTTAAACAATTAAAGTGATTGGAAAAATATGCAAATGTGCACACATCAATCCACCATGTATGAAAGAAAGAATTCTTTTCCCTCCAATCCACACAGATCCACCCCACCCTGCAGCTGTGCAGCAGGTCAGCTCCCCCTCTGTCTTTTCCTTCTTCTCCCTCCCTCCTTGTCTGACTGTCTTATGGTTCTCACCATAAAAAAAAAAAAAAGCCGCCAATCTGTCCGGGAGAAGACATAATTGCCATTATGACTGCTGTGGCCCTGGACATCACACACAGTGTACTGATTGTTCTACAGAGGAGGACGGGGCAAACACTGTCTGCTCAGTGTGCAGACGCCACACAATATTATCATAGCGTGACTACAGCTCATCACACACACAGTCACTATCTTAGTCTTTTCAGCCCCCTCACTATCCCTGTAATCTTTCCATTAAGCACAGAACAAACATAAGTTTCTATAGGGCTGAGAATCCATACACCGCTGCCTTTTTTTTAAAAAAAATCTTTTAACTGTCAAGCCCTGGGTAAACATAGAGTCACACAGTGCCGCCGCCAATAGGAAATGATAGAAGTACTGAATGGAAAAGCCGTTTGTACATACAGAAACGCCCAAATTTGTGTGTGTGTGTGTGTGTGTGTTTGAGAGAGAGAGAGAGAGAGAGAGAGACATATGGTGCTGAGGTTTTGGGAAAGTTGACCTTATCCCAGTTCCAACTCTACTTCTCCATCTCTGCTTCCAAAAAAGAAAAGGTCACCGTTCCCACTGAAAAAAGACAATCTGACACTTTAGACAACTGTATGGGGGAAAAAAAATCAGGCTTCGATGAATATACTATATACACGATACAAATACTACCCACATTTCCACTGCCAAGTCTGCAAATACTACGGGTAACCGTGACCGTGTGTCAAGGATTAGCCAGAGGAAATAGCCACCCGCACAATATCATACTGATGTATTGTGATGGGAAATGTTTTTATCCTTGTTACTGGATTCTGCTGACAGCAGAAAGGGAAGGACATGAGTCCCACCTACTGCCACTCGCTGCCACTCGCACATATGCATAAGATTGCTTACAACCTTTTTTCTTCTCTGTTCTGTTTTCATTTTTTATTAACAATAGGAATAAATACAACCATGCTAAGCTGAGATTTATGAGAAATCAAATCCAGTCCAGATGCATCTGCTGTACATGGATACAATGATACTGTCACATTTCATGCTGTATTACAACTTGATCCCTTACAAATAGTGTGTTTTTGCAGCCACGTAATAATCTGTATAAGCAAGCAGTAAAAATCATCATCACCATGGATAAAAACCTAATTCGCATCAAAGTATAATCTTTTGTCATTTTCTCTTCATGGCCAGTGTTGGTTTATTATATAAGATCATTCACAATTTGGCAACACAACCTTTAAAACATTTGGGACATCATGTAGAGCTGGCTTAAGGACAAGAGCTTCCTCGAGAAGGGACTTTTACGTTGCATTTAGATCTGCAACATTTGGGCAAAACTGCTCAGTTAAGGCAGCCAGGATGAAGAAATCTTTACCACTGAGTAACAGAGTGCAGTATTTTTAAACATATTGAAGTTAGTTTGGTAATATGGTTATAGGACAATCAGGTCTGCAGTCATAAAGCTAAACAACAGTGTTTTGGTTGATCATTTCTTGTAGTGATGAACTGTCCTTAGTACTGTCTTTTAGTTGTTTCAGAATGGTTGTTCCATTTCTTAGTTATTCATATGACCTTTATTTACAAAGTGTAAGGTTTTGATTTACTACAACCTGCATAACCCGCGCATCAGGGGTGACCTCCACCGAGGTACTTTTAAGTTGAAAATTAGCATCTAACTACATCTGGTACAATGGGTGTATTGTGCATTGTCCCAACTAAATGAACAGTAAAGGTTGGAAGCTGAATTAGAAAAAGAAGTTTGAGTCTCTCAATTACACAAAAAACAGGTTGTAAAATTGAAAGTTTAGATGTTACTAGCTTTTGGCCCCTGGCCCACAATCAGGTTTCATTTTTGCCCTCCAAGTTTTTGCGCCCTTGCTCCATTTCAATCCAGCTCAACTGTTCTGCCATAAAGTTTGCTTTTATGATGCCTATAATGTTCAGAGTATGTTGACACGGTCATATCATAACTACTACCTCAATGATAGGCATGTAGTTCAATTTACACATTTCCCTGAATGTCACCAAAAACATAAAGTTAGAATTGTATAGATTGACAATAGATTGTACACGTTCCTAATGAAGTGGAGACTAAGAGCTACACTTTCTGCAGTTACTAGTGGTTCATTTTTTATATTTTTATAGATGTGGTTCAAATGCAACTGAAGAGCTTCAAACTTTAATATTTTTCATAATAGGTCAGCAGTAATGCCTCGTCTGTCCTGCAAGGCAAAAAAAATCCTTTTATACAACAAAGATCACACACATAGTCATGTGAAATGTGTGTCACAAAGTGGACCCCTTGTGGCCTTCTCACAGACCTACTGCACTATTTGTAATAGTCTACTAAAACCCTATTTAAAAACAAAGAAAGATTTATTTATGGTTTATTAAGATATACAGGCACATGTTCATCCTGTAACAGTGGCAGTAAGATACAGGCTTGGAACATATAACAACTGACAAGCAATTAGGGAATATTCCAAGTGATGTGACTGTGTGTCCTACTACAAATAAACTGTAATAAATCAAAATGCTTAGTTGAATAACAAGCCTCATGATGTGTATATCTATTCTCTCTCACCCACACAAACACACTCACACACATGGATATAAAACTAGAATATTTATGCGCATACACCTAAAACCTGATGCATTTTAGACAGTCTCTTTGGTACATGCAATAGCATGCTACCCATGCTATTTCTGCTATCTGAAGACACAGGAAAAAAAACTGTACTTGTTTTCACAAATAAATATTGTTAAGGAGAGCATTAAGACAGAAGACTTTCACCACAGACTCCCATAAAATAACATTTTCACTGCAGCATTGTATTAAATGCTGCTTCTTTTGCGCCATTCCAAAAATGTATTTACAACAGACCAGAGGATCAAACTAATATCTGCAGTGAGTCAAACAAGCTGGTTGTTGTTTCTACCAGAGCGTTTAAGGGGGCAATTATTTAATCTGTTTTCTTGCCGGCAGTCAGCTTGTCAGCGTGGACAGCGAAGGTCTCAGCCACTATCAGAGGGAAGACTAGAGAAGCATCTGCATACACCTGGGAACAGAGAGCAGAGTGGTGCATCACTTTCATGTTATGTTTATTACACAGTCACTACACTGAATTGAATCCAGGCCCTGGTTTTCATATTTATGTTTTTGTGCTTTGGTGCCACTCTGTACACTTGGATTTAACACTGTGCAGACACTGCCACCTTGTGGCCAAAACGGAGACTGCAGTGGCCCATACACAGATTTTTTTTGCCCAGCCTTTAAAAAAATTAAATCAGAAAATTGATGTTTGCAAACTAAAGGTTTTATCTGAATAGAGTAAGTGTCCTGCTGACACATATTCCCTTTTTCTGGGCCAAATTTGTTGCTTACTTGAGTAGATTTCAAATCTGTCACACTGGCATCATGGTGTCTTAGACTCACTGCATGTTTGATGAGATTAAATAAGAGTTTTTACCTAAAACATTTACAGTTTGAGTTTGGTGTCAGCCAATCACCATTAAAGCAACATTTTGTGCAATTTGGCACCCCCACAGTTGAATCTGAATGCAACAACACTGTCGTTAATACAAATGACAGGTTTCTGTAACAGTATTATCAGACTTAATTTCAGACTAGCTAAGTAGCTAACAGCAGCTAAAGTTAGCAGCAGTTAGCGGTTACTTTCGCGACAAGTAAAGCTATCTGTCCTTCAGTAAACTCTGTTACACACTCTGCCCGAGGGATCCTACCCGCCTACCTACAGGTGATCCAGACGCAGAGTGGGATGACTGAGACACCAGTCACCAATGTTACAAGTCAGTGTACATCAAAAATAAGTTATTTATGAATTATTAAGTGAAACAGAAAGAGAAGACATCTCAAAATAACTTCAAATAAAAGGGTATCTGAGGACATAACTAATAAATGGAGCATAGTACTGACATGGCTAACACTGCTGGGATAAATATTGATACCTTAACAGGTTTGGCGTCTGTTCTGATCTTGCCCCAGGATACAGCTTCATCGGGTCTGGCCCCAGAATCAGAGCCATCGAACTCCTGGCCCGTGTTCACAAACACTGCATAGTCAGCTCCATTCCTCTGGAGGGAGACATAGGAGAGTGCATGTTGTTGTAGTATTAGGTTTTGACAGGTTTGCTTTGCTGACAGGGGCTGTGCTGTATGACAGCCAACTAGGAAATGTCTGTCTATAATTAAACATTACTATCCACATCAAATATAGACATGTGTAAATCTAGCGCGGACAACATGTTTTTTATTAACCTTATCATAGTTTTGCACAGTTTCATACAAAAACATCATGGCTGACAGTGGTGTAGAAAACTATTCAGATAACACAAGTAAATGTCTGCACTGAAAATGTACAAGTGCACTTAAAAGTAGTCATAATTCCAGAATATATGTATTAATTATTTTAATAATGCCTTAATGTATAGGTAGCATTTTACTGTTACAGTTGAAAAGGGACTAATTTTACTATTTTATATGACATTTGCTTGGCAGTTTAATCTATAAACTTACTTTATAAATTCATCATATTATTTGCAAGTAAAATCTTAATCTGTAAAGTAACTTGTAACTTAAGCTGTCCATTCAATATAGTGAAGTAAAATTACAATATTTCCCTCTTACTGTAGTACTGTAGAAGTGTGAAGTAGCATAACATGGAATTACTCAATTACCATACCTCAAGTTTCACAATTTCGGAGGAATGTGCAGTTACTTTCTACCATTAATGGCCAACTAAATGTTAAAACTTCACATAATTGTATACAAAACCTGATGTGAATTCCTGCATGATTAGAAAGTAAGAAATAAGATTATCAGAAGTTTGTTACCATAAGATTAGCATTGGCTATATGGTGTTTGACCAGCCCTCCTCCCAGGATGATCATTCCTGTCCTTTTGGCAAACACCGCCTGGCTGTTAAGCTTGCGGATATCTGAAATAAAGCCCACAGTCATTATATAAACAATAGATAATGCTGAGACAGCTGTGGTGATCCTGTTTTATGGCAGTAATGTTGCTTTTACCTTCCACTATGTCCAAAACTAAGCCAGGGTTCCTGAAGGAGTGGAAGTAGATCATGTCGCCCAGAGAGCCGTCTGTCAGGGCAGGACTGAACACTGGAATGTTATTCTGCCACAAAATATAAAGAGCACATTAACAGCAGTAATAGACTGTACCAACTGTGCAAACTTAACTGAGACATAAATGACAAATTGTACCGTGGTTGTAAATACCAACTTTGGACTTGAATTCCAACTTATCTTAATTGACATCAGACTTGATACAAACACACTGATTAAGACCAATTTTGCTGCAACTCATCAGTATTGTAAGACTTTTAAGCAATTTGATTTTGTGTCTTGAGTGGTAACATTTCTCTAATGTTCTTAGTCTGATATAATACATAACCAATATAAACCAGGACTTACCTTGTATGCCCAGTAATAGACAGAGTCAGTATTATTGATCTCCTTGCCAAGTCGATGTATCATTTTGGAGGGGGTCCAACGGGTGCCCTGAAATAAGAAAAAAATAAATAAATAAAAAATGAATTAATGAAAATAAAAATTAAAAAATCACATGATGGAGACGATGTTATATTATCAGTGTTAATTCGGCTAAAATACAAGCACTTTTCAAGGCATCTAAACCCAAAATTTCCAGACTCTCAAAGCCTTTGTCATCACATCTAAATTGTTACCATAAATGCAATTGGGGAAAAAAAAAGTTTACAGAATTACTTTTGTCCCCACAGCAATGAGTGTATACTGTCACTTTGTTTATTTTACCAGCTGACTTTAACTTGGTCCGTTTTAATTCTTCCTAATTTCTACGGGATTGTTTCATTTCAAGTATCAAAACATTTTTGGTTTGCATGATTAATTGTGTGGATGAAACACCAGATTATGTTGACAATCAAGTATTTGTCATGGAGTATATTATATAGTATAGGTTTCATCTGTACTGGGTGCAATATTAAAAAAATATCTTCATCACTAAGAGACACAAACCTCTGTGTTTTGCTCCAACAGCATCTGGTCCAGGATGGGCATCAGCCAGTCTTCAAACTTACAGTAGTTGTCATTGGGCACCAACAGATTCCCTATCCTACATAAGGAAAGGACATGGAAGGAGGAGGCAGAGATGAGGGGAATGTACAAGGACCAGACGTAAATAAACATTTTGGGGAATGGGATACATAAGTTAGGAGTAACTGCAAGCCAAACACCTCTATCACGTGCTTTGTCTTTTTGAATACACATCACGTCTGCTATTTATGATTTCATGGTAAAATACGGCAGAATAAAGAGGGCTAGAGTAAGCAAACACTATTTTATATTGTGGTCTGACCTGTGATAGTTACACATTTTCAGAAGTATGTTCATTGGCTTTCTTGCCAAGAGTAAGTTAAGTAAATTGACACAACTCCTGTCTGGTAAATGTGACAGCAGCTAGTTATCTTATCTTATCTTAGCCAGATGAGATTATTGAGCAGCCAAGAAATAGTTGGGTATATAATCCCAGATTTTTTTAGAAATAACATGTAACATTGAAAAATGTTAATTAGCTAGATTTCAAGGTGCTTGTAGGAGGCTGTTTTTGGACCGAGCCAGGCTAGCTGCTTACCCATTTCAAATCTTTATGCTAAGCCAAGATGACTGGCTTTTGTCTCCTGCTAGATATTTACAGTACAGTACAGACACGAGAGTGGTATCAGTCTTCTTATCTAACTCTAGGGAAGAACTTACAAGAAATAAACCCAAATAAATCCCAAAAAGTCAAACTATTTCTTTCGGGCTCAGTGTAAAATACTGCCTTTATGGCCAGCAACCTGACCTGCATCATTCTGATGAAGTGAATGTGAGGTGTATTGTTGCCAACCTGTTGATACCCCGCTGGCGGAGATCCTTGCCCGGCAGGCTGAAGTCTCCCAAGTATGTGTGAGCCAAACACTTGATGAAATCCTCCTCTATGCCTCCAGCTGTGGTCACAATCACATCCACCTAACATGGCGTAAAAATACTGATTCTCATAAACTTGTCCCCGTTATTGGTTGATTGTTCTGGATGTTAAATGTATAAATGCGTGTACCATTTTGTGCTCTGCCAGGTAGCGGATGCTCTCTCGGACTCCGGAGCTGATGAGATTGGAGGTGTAACCCAGGAAGATGGTGCAGCCGCACTTGCTGGATGCTTCACCAGACTCTTTATTTTCATTTCCTTCATCTGCCTCCACTGGCTCAAGACGCTTCTCTATCTGCGGGTGTGGAGTCATTAGACAACAATGGTCACTGGTGCTGTGAGTCCCACCAATAAAATCCCACTCACCTCCATTGCACTGGGGCAGAGAAGACATCTCAGAGACAAATGCCTAAAAAATATCTAATAACCCTTCCTACACAGCCATTCCTCTCACCATTTGGTTGATCTCCTGGATGGCCAAACCCAACCTGCTGGCCTGGAACCCCGTGGTGAGGTAGGATTTCAACACTGCCTGGAGATCGACTCCTTGGTTGAAGTCGTAGCCTCTGATCTTCGGCATATCCTCTGGGAGCTCGCAGCTGGGCTTGAGGACAGCCTCCATTGCAACAGAAGGGGCCTGGTCTGCCATCTTTTCTGCAAAAACAAAAAGAAGATGTTAGTGGAGCCCTGATCAAGTAGCAACAGATGTAATCTCTGTAGTGACAGGTAGCAGCTCTGCTTTCACTGAAATGTACAGGAAAAACCATGACTGAGCTTCTGTAGGTGGTGAGCTACATGTGTCGGATGTATGAACAGCTGAAAGAAAGAATGTCTGATCTGACAATATCAGCCTAACTTTAAAGCCCGGCATCCCTGAGTTTTCACAAAAACCATCCTGAAGGATTCTGGGAGACGAACCCTGGGAAATGGCACTGATCAATAGAAAGGGTTCAGATGAGGCAGTGTCAGTGTAACTGTTTTCCTATAAAATGGAACATAACTGTGAAACAAATATCCAGTCTAACCAGCTTGAGGCTTGGCATTCATGTTGGTGCAACTAGACACATGCCATCCCCACCCAAAGACAGTTGCAGAGCAAGTACACCCCATCATGGCAACAGCACATGAATTGGGAAGACAGGTTGGGACAGGTTGATGACATAAGCTCTTTGTCAAGCTCTTCTTATCTTTCCTGAGCTGTTTTTGTGGTGTCGCAGTTCACCTGCTGGGTGCGCAACTGTCATAAGGGGGTGCTTGTGCATCTACAACGGTGTTTGGATGTGTGGTGCGTGTCATCCATATGACTGCCAGAACCAAAGGTTTCCCAGCAGATCATTTGTCTGTAACGATGTGATCACTGTTATTCACCTATCAGTGGTTATAATGTTCTGGCTGATCGGTGTATATAAAAACTGCATGGCTAGCTTGCACGGCTACTACGATTACAAGCTAACGACATCAACACAATTCAACTGAACGAATAACAATAAGCCAAAAACAAAGGTTTACACCGTGTCTAGGTGTCGTCCATTGGGCAGGAAAATGACTTAAACGGAGCACATATGTGGAAGGTGGAGGATAACATCACCTACGTGCTATAAGTGATGTTATCCTCCACCACAGAATCGATGTGGTCCGATGTTAGCTAGAGACAAGCTAACTCGGAGTTGGTCTTATCCTATCGACTGGCTTTATTATTCATTTTGACAAGTGAAGACAGTCATGAAAACGTACCTTCTCTTGGACAGACGTCTGTCGATGAAGGTGGTTAAGTTTTAATCAACTGTCACCAAAGACAACGAAGACGGTCTTCATTAGCATGTCTGTAAACAACGCATGGGTTGCCTGCGGCAAGCAAGGTCCTACTACGGAGAGTGCGAAGGGACATTGTATTTCCACGCGAATACCATACGAGTGGACAAAATGAGTTAGACTTACATTAAACAATAGTTTCCCTGCATCAACACAATAACAAACAAACAAACTACTAAATACCAGTTTGTGTGTAGCGCATATTGTTCAGTGTTTGTTAAAGATTGTATCAAACAGGATTTGTGATTGAAATGTTTGGTCTTGTCCCTTTTAAATACATGAGGGGAACAGGATAGTGAAAACTAGAGACGTCTTTCAGTCAAACCTAGTACATACATTAATTTATCATTATACTCGTAAACAGTTGGTTTTATTTTCTACATGTTTTATTCACAGTATTAAGTATTTTTTTAATAATGAAACATTCATAAGTGTGTTAAACAGTGACTGGAAAAAAGACTGATTCTTTGTTTTGAAGTTGCATTACTGCTTTTGTATTAACATATTACTTAGTATTATGTATAGCACTTGTACTTACCATATTTATCTAATACAAATTTACTAGTACAGTCCCACTGTACAAACTTCGAGTAGATATTCCTACTGCTGTTACCTACAGCTGTAATTAACACATTCTTGTTACATTGCCAGTGTCACACCCTCCTTTGCAGTCACTTGTCTGCACCGCTTGTATGCCTGTTTAATCTTTGCTAACTTGTATTTGTGCCCACCATGATACATTTAACCAAATGACTGAAGATTTCAAATGTCCCACCTTTTTATTACTGCATAAACAGATTTGTTAAGGCCAAGCCAGCTGTACATTTTGTAAAAAGTGAACGCACACATTGTGGGTTAAAGTCAGAAAGCACACATGAAGGACAGCATAATGTCTGAGCCAATGATCTTTTCATCAGTTGTGACTGTGAGGTCATGTGTGATGATGTTTGTGACATTTCCAGCACTATGACCTTTTATATCACAGAGCCTTTGAACTGGCTCCAACAGTGAATAAAAAGGGGGTACAGGTGAGAAAGGAAAGCTTCTCTGACCAGACTCTACTTCACAACCTGAGCTGACTCTTCTTCTTTCACTCAGGTGAAATACATCATTTTCCTACTGCTCCTTTTGGTGTGGAAGAGGGATATTAAGTAAAGATTGTAGGACTTTTTTGCTGAGTTATTATACTGGAGGCAATGTCAGGAAAGATGTGCAGCAGCAGCAACAGCGTTGTTCAGGCACAAAAACTGGTGGATCAACTTCGGGTAGAGGCAGGCATGGAGAGATTCAAGGTATGAAATGATTGTAATAATCTGGTAAATACATGCATGCTAGTTTCTCATCATAATACATCTAGACTGCACCACTTAAGATCAGTTGTTTGAAGATTTCCATAGTTCAGATTTATAGATTATACTGTATGTCTGTAATCCTGTGAAATACCATCCTTTCCACGTTCATCCCAGCAGATCTCCCTGACAGCAGCAGACTTGGTTCGGTACTGCCAGGACCACAGGCGCAGTGACCCCCTACTCACCGGCATTGCTGCCTCATCCAATCCTTTCAAAGATAAGAAGACCTGTGTGCTGCTTTGACATTCCTCAGCACAAACGACCAACACATAACAGACTGCCATATGGACAACTGTGCAACCACAGATTTTCTACTGTGAAATGTGGACAATTAATACCTTTTAGTATGGCAATCTGTTTCTAATTTTTTTTACTTAAAGGCTTTGATTAAAATTGCTCCTTTAGATGAAAGTATAATCAATATATGTTTACCTTTAAGCAACATTTTGTAACTTTTTTACCTTAAAATAAAAGCTTCTAAATCATTTTGATGGTACAGTTTCTTATAAATGAACGGTCACTGTCACAGTCGCTTACAACAGATGTGGTACAACTGAAAGACACAAAAGAAGTTTAGAAGTTTTGATCTTAACCTTGCAATAGAAAATAATTAAATGGGTTACTTGACTCAGGTCACTTTTTAAGAGTTGCTCAGATCAGGAAAACAATTCCTGCGATCTGCAATTAAGATAGCTGCTTTGTCCAACCCAGACATTCAGCACAAAGCCGTTTCATCATGACTCCCCACAGGGCCCTGAACAAATCCAGGCGATATATCACACACTACATTTTCAGGCCATTTAATAGTCTTTCAATGTGTTGAAATAGATAGACACTTCAAGTATTGTGCAATTTTGATTTGTAGTTAGCTTTAAACAAACATGTAAATTGTTATACATTTTCAAAACTAACACACAAACAAAGCATGTGCAGACATACCTACAATAAAGATCATATTGATTAGCACTGCTAAGTGTGATCAAATAAATAGGTTTACAAATACAATCAGTATGTCATAGGGGACTTGGATAATTCAGTCATTTCACGGTACATGACAAGTAACTAATATTTTTGGTATAATGTCAGTCACTGTAATGGATTCGGTGAGCATATAAATATAATAAGCTTGTTTACACAATGTTCAAACTTACAACAATTAAAAGAGAAGAGACAAACTTCTCACAACATAGTGTCTTTGAAACTTAGAGTATTGGCACAAAACTGGCAATTAAGTGAATGAGACAAACATTAGCAACAAACATGTCCACATGTGTGTTTTTTGTTTGTAGAAAAATCTCTCAACAGGATCAAACCAGGAATTTAAAAAAGTTTCATAAAGGGCTTTTGGCTGAACCAACACAAGTGACATTTTTATTAACGGTATGTAATGTTAGTCACTCTGTGTATGCTGAAAGACCAGTATGGTGTAGGAAGTCTTCAGGTCTTGTCCCAATCTGCATTCAAGTCTTGCCACAAATTTAGAAGTCCTGCCCTGTCATTTTCTGGGCCTCCAGATTTCCACACACACATCCCCTGAGGCAACAGCAAGGATCCCAGCCTCCACACTCAGCTGATAGTTGGACACCGAGACAGGTGTAGCGTTATTAGTAAGAGAGTGAAGACACAGGGAGAAGAAACAAGTATCTTTAAAAACATAGAAAAAAAATTAGACAGCTGATACTGTATTAATTATTATTGCATGCCTCAGCTCATTGTGTCATTTAAGTTCAATGTTATTTCTTTGTTGGTAAAATGATTGTTCACCTTCGGAAATTGATCAAAAAGTTAATATGCTCTTAAGTTACATGTCTCATTTAATTAAAATGGATCTTTATATAACTAAAGTTATAACATCATCTTCCAAAGGTAAACAACTTAACATTTCAATCATCTGTAAGATGTGTTACAAGGCACTAACCCCATTGACTCCAGCTTGGTGATGCAATGTGCATAATGTCCTTGGAGGCGCACAAGGGATATGTACCTGTAATACAGACAAGAAATTACAACTTAAGACTGTTCAATAGCAGAGTTAACTAAATAGGCAACTTAAGAAGGAATTTGCCCCATCCGACCTTGACAGTACGATCAGATGAACAGGTGTAGAGGCTTCCGGGGGACCTGTGGATGCCAGTGACCAGAGCTGTGTGTCCCACATCAAACTGGGACAGGGTTTTTAAGGTCCCAGCCTGCATGGAAAATGAGTGGAGCATGCCACTGTTGTCTCCTGCCCATACTTCACTGCCACTGTAGCTCATGGACAGCAGGTATGAGCTCAGCTAGAAGTGGAGGGGTTGACTGGAGTTAGTCTTGATATACAGGTGCATCTAAACATATATGCACACAAACACAAACTTAGGAAACTAGATGTGACTGTGTGTTTGCATCTACCCGGAGTCTCTTCAAGCCTTTGCCTGCCCTGCGGTCGTAGACAGCCACAGTGCAATCTTTACTCCCAGAGATGATGTACTTGTCATCTGCAGCTAGGCACATTACAGCGTTACCATGGAGACGGAGGCTTTTCACCAGGGGTTCAGCAGCTGTGGACAAAACATAATCACGTTCAGAAATTAAGTGTGTAACAATTATGTCATGTGTCACTGCACCATCATCATATTTATATAACTGATGACCTTTATGTGCACTTAATGCACACTAAACTGAAATTCAAGTTACATGCAAGTGCCCTCACCTCTGGTGTCATACATGTTGATCCTCTTGTCAAATGTACCAGACAGCAATACATCCGCCTGACAGGACAGGCAAAGGACAGCAGCCCCGGCCCTGATCAGGCCCCGCTCTGCACCACCTGCCTGTAGGTCCCATAGCCTCACTGTGCTGTCGAAGCCACCTGAGGCCAATAGGGATCCCTGAGATGCCAGGCACCAGACCCAGCCCCGATGGGTGCTGAAGTCACCCTGCCCTCCCAATGTGTGCAGCAGTGTGCCACCAGAGCAGGCCTGCAGATCCCACAGTTTAACATTCCAGTCTCTGGAACCTGTGGCACAAACTGTCCCCTCTCCCCCCACGAGGAGGACTGAGTTGACCTGGGCAATGTGGCCTGAAGGTAAAGTCATGCACTCGAGCGCTGGGGGTGGGCTAGGACTTCTGGGGGGTTGACGTTGCTCCATCGCTGCCTGTCTTCCAATATCCAGATTCCTTTGGTCTGCCACGTGCTCCTGGTAATTAGGAGCACCATCTTGCCCTTCATCAGCATCATGCACCATCCTGTGGTCCCTTTCTTCTTCCATTAGTGCTGCTGCATCATCTTCCAGTCTCTCTTCCAATGCCTCTCTCAATCCTGCCAGTTGGTCCGCACCTACAATTGGCTGCATTTCACCATCCTCACCCTCCATTGCCACCTCCATCCCTTCATCAGCATCATATGCAACCTCCTGCGCAACCACTCCCACCCCTTCTACCTCATCCTCCCTACCGTCTTCCTGCCCCTCTGCATCTGGTTCCCCTTCCTGCCCTGCCCTTTGCTGCTGCCCCACTTGTCCCCTTTCCTCCTCTTCCTCTTGGGTCTGTCTGGCCACAAGGTGCCCCTGGCCTGTCCAGCAGGTTATCAGCTGCTCCATCTCCAGGCAAGCAGAAGGCCAGTCAAAGTCCTCCCTTGGCCCCACTGGAAAGCCGGCTCGGGATCCTATCAGTCTGCGTGCCCGGAGCTGCCAAGCGGTGCTGTCCTTACCCACATTGCCCAATGCATGGCAGACCTAAAGAAAACAAGGAAGACAGATTCAAGAAAATTTCCACTTTCTACAAGACTGATAAAATCCTCTAGGTTCCATGTGTAGTTTCTGATTCCTAATTACTCTAAGTCCTTTTTTGTTTGCCTGGTGCCATGGGCAATATGTTTCAAATTCCTGCCAATGGTTTCACACTTTTCCAATTATTATTATTATTATTATTATTATTATTATTATCATTATTAGTATTATTATTATTACCATTAAGGAATGATGATTCTGGAAATCGGGAAATCTAGCTTTTTTGTATTTTAATTGTCAAGAACACATAATAAACGCCTTAATGACACACTTAATTAATGATCAATAACACTTTTATTTTCTCCAGTCAATTTTGGGAGATATATCACATAGTGATTTAGTAATGTAGTGATTGAGGCCAAACAAAAAAACAATACAATTACACAACAATACATCTTTTAAAGGAATTTATGGGAGTGATTGGCCAAAAGATCTTTGAAAAACTAACCTTTGGCAGCACAGTGATAACACACTGAGCAGGAAGGTGCGAGGCAATGTGGGTTACCATCTCCCATGGTAATGACAACAAGCCACTGGCCTCAGGAGAAGGTGAGGAGCTAACATCAGCTGAAGTTGGGTGACCAGCACACAAAAGACTGGAAGGAATACGAAGACCAATGTGACTTGCTTGTTAATCTCATATCCTTGTGCAACATGAAAGGCCAGAGAAAGTCTTACCCCTGCGGGTCAGAGCTGGAAGCTTCACTTCTCGGAGATTGCTCAGGGTCAGGAGATGGTCCATCCTGGTCATCGTGTGTCCCTGCCTCAGACATCACCTATTCACCTCTCTGCACAAGACCACTAAAACTCAGTTACTGTAAGACAACATTACTTTAAACTAACGCAACCTCTTTTTTGTTTTGTTGGCTGTATATGTTTCAACACATTGAACTTAAAATATATTTTGACAATTAAACTTAGACAAAGCGTTAGCTTTTTAGGGCTTAGATTAGCGTCAGCTACATTGATAATGTACAATTCAGATACATTGCTAAAAGAAAGCTTCAGCTGCCCATGACTACAACGCTTTTCTTTTCGGTTTCACTGGATTACGTTAGCTGTATTTGTAACAGATGTCTGTTAATACATATATTAAAAAAACACTCGTTATAGATAAAAAAAAAAGTTACTGACGTAACTACAGCTATAAGACAGGAGGCTAACGTTAGCTTCAAGTATTGCTAACTATCTGCTGTTGTAAACAAGCCCAGCCTGACAATGCTAGCCGCTCTTTAAACGTCGTCGCCCGATTCAGTTTACCAAAATGGTGACCAGTGTGGCTAGAGCAGACAAATTAAGACTGTAATCCCACATAGTGCTATGCTAGATATATCAAATGTCATTTCTCAACTTTGATCAAGGCGACGTCCTGGGCGAACTACAAACGCCACTTCCGGTATAGAAAGATGTCGTCATCAAACTGCGTGGTAAGGCGACCACATTTTTGTCATCTCTTGTTCAGAATTTAGTCATTTATATACTTTTATATATATATATATATATATATATATAACGTTCGGTGCATAAAGAGCATACAAACAAGTAATTATATAATTATGATTTACATTTGCAATGGAAGCTTATTTTGAACAGTAAAGTTTTCTTGAAAAAAATAAAACAGGCCAAAATCATGTTTAAGTACATCATTATGAATATGAGTCAAGTTAAATTAAGTCAATTCTATTTATATAGACCAAAATCACATATTTGCCATAAATGGCTTTACAGTATACAACATCCTCTACTCTCAGACCTTGGCTGGAAGAAGTGATATTATTTGCCTTGCTGCTACAATAATTGAACACTTATGTCCATGTGCATTCAACAAATAGACTTAAAGGTGCGGTATGTAAGAATTGGCCACCTGTCAAATTCATACTCAAAACAAATAGGGGGAAGCATATCACTAGAGTAACCACTAACTGCTGCTAACTGTAGCTGCCGTTAGCTAATTAGCTCAGTTAGCCCTGCAGCTAGTCTTGTTGTTTTCAACTAAAATCTTACATAAAAAAACTTTTTTGCACAAAAGGCCTTGGGTTAGCACAGAGAACATGTAAGTAATCATCATTCATTCAGTCATCATTCCATCAATCATTTACGAATAACCACACAACCAAGGTCGGCTTGGTATGCTTTCAGTACAGCATGATAGGTGAGCTCAATTCAACAGTGTCGGTAGCATCAAGCATGGGATGATATCAACATCACATTAGAGACAATGGCCAGTACAACATAATATTATCATGTCACATTTTATTTTAGATTTTAAGGGAAAGAAGACCAAAAAAGAAGCAAAGTGTTTCTAATACAGTGTTTCCTCTACATTCATTTAGGAGAGTTGGACCACCACAGTAAGAACATTACAACCACAGCTAGATAAAATGGGCCAGTAAATATTATAATATAGATAACAGGACAAAAATTCAACAAACCCAAACACGCGTAGAGCCTAATGTGGATAACTTCTACAGTAGTCCTAGTGTGAACAATAATAGTGCAGCAACTACTTATAGCATGACTGTCACAATCTCATAATTCTGTGGTGGATTTTTGTGTTTGGTGTTTTGTTTTTCTTTCTGTTGTGCTTGCAGAGGTGCACTGAGAGGCTGGGCGGAGTTTTCCTTTCACCAGAGCTGCTGACACACACACACCTGCAGCAGGTTGGCAATCAGTGCCTGCTGATAAGCCCTGTTCTCCACGCTACCTGCTGCCAGATAATTTCGTCAGTCAGATGTGGTACATGGCTCCGGCTAAATCCATTCTAGAGTTACTACTAGTGTTTTCTCTTCGAGATCTAATATTTATTTGTTCTGTCTCCAGTGATCACCATCATTCCCATCTACCAGCGGCTCTGCTTCCAGCAACCCAGCTCTCTGCACCTCTGCAGCCAATAATAATAATAATAATAATATTAATACATTTTATTTGTACAGCACTTTTAAAAACTCTCAAAGACACTTTACAAGAATAGAATACATACAAGAATACATAAAATCAAGTGCATGGTGCGATAAAAGGAGAAATATGTAGAAAAAAGAACAATGTATGAAGGATATGGATCTGTGTAGGTTTTTAGGGAGAACAGGTTGAGGACAACAAACAGCTACGGGTGCAAATGAAAAGCGGATTTGAAGAGGTGGGTTTTGAGTAATGACTTGAAGGTGGATGAGTCTGGGCAGTCGCGGATGTGTTTGGGGAGGGAATTCCAGAGGGAGGGGGCAGCAATGGAGAAGGCTCTGTCCCCCCAGGTACGGTGCTTGGTCCTGAGGGGGGGTGAGAGAAGGTTAGCGTCGGAGGATCTGAGGTTTCGAGAAGGAGTGTGGTGGTGGAGCATGTCCGTGAGGTAGGGAGGGGCCTGGTTGTGGAGGGCTTTATGGGTGAGTAGGAGGAGCTTGAAGTTGATTCGGTGTGGGACGGGGAGCCAGTGAAGGTTTTGGAGTACGGGGGTGATATGTTCACGGGAGCGGGTGTGGGTGAGGAGGCGGGCAGCAGAGTTTTGGATGTATTGAAGTTTATTGAGGACTTTGGAAGATGAACCATAGAGGATGCTGTTGCAGTAGTCCAGTCTTGAAGTGATAAATGCGTGGATGAGAGTCTCAGCTGCAGAGAAGGAGAGTAGTGGGCGGAGGCGGGCAATATTTTTTAGATGGAAGAAGGCAGTTTGGGTGAGGCGCTGATGTGCTGTTCGAATGAAATAAGACAACATCCAACAATAGCCTTGCCCTGCGCTCACCTGAGTCTCTACACACCATGCAATCCACCAGCGCCAGTGTGAGCAACCTCTCCTCCTCCTTCCACCTCTCGGACGGAGACTCAAGCCTGGGTATCTCCTCACCTTCACCTGCAGTAACCTTGTTGAAGCTTAATAAATTACATTGCACTCAACTCCCTGCCTCGTTGTCCGCTTTTGGGTCCAACTATCTACTACAAAGTGTAACAATAACAACCAAAACTAACAGGGATGGACGTGGGACAAATGCCAAAAATTACACCCCACCACCATTGCTACAGAACAGTTACAGAGGAAACACTCATAGATTTGAGGAGGCATCTGTTCATTAGTTTTCCTCGTTGGATGTTGTCTTATTAGCATGAGCTGCAAAGGTCTCTGCCACCAATAAGGGAAAAACAATGGAAGCATCTGCAAACACCTAGAAAGACAGAAATGACAAGCTGTGCGTTAAAACCTTGTGATTCCTTAAAAATGTAACATACATTATTGCACCATTATTGGGCCGCCAATTATTTGACAAATCAGGAACAGATAAATGTATATCTAAGATTCTAACATTAAAAATGGTAACATAACCTTGACATTATATGTAACCCTTAATATCAAATACCTTCACAGATTCAGCATTTGCTGTGATCTTGCCCCAGGACACAGCCTCATCAGGTCTGGCCCCTGAGTCACAACCATCAAACTCCTGAGCCGTGTTCACGTACACCGCATAGTCAGCTCCTTCCCTCTGGAGGAAGACGAAGCAGGGTATCATTGAGTCTGCTGCAAATGCACCGATGCATTTACAAGATAATGACTCACATCAATGCGGTGCTACTGTGGAAGGCAATCAGTCTGCACTTTCAAGTGAATTTCTTCTCAGTCTTTTGAAATAAATAAATACAGATACACAGCTGTAGCAGCTGTAAAACAGGTCATGACACAGGGACACTGGAACTCAGTCAGTGTTTGGGGTGATGAGAGAAAGTTAATCTATACAGACTAATGAAGTCATACTGCTGCGTGGCGCAAGACGCATCACTTCGCAAAACGTATTAAATACTAAAACATACTGATAATTTCCAGATTAAAAACAAGGTAAAAGCTCTTTCCTGCCACAAATACCAGTGTAGTACACATGTACATCCCAGTAAGAAGCTGGTAAATGTCTGTCACTCTTGGTGGTCAAAGATAAAATTGCATTCAAACAATTGTGTCGAGTCAGCCAGGGAAGGAAATGATGGTCGGTATCCTTTGATTAGAACATGGCAAAAAATTAAACAACTTGATGTGGTCACTATCATGCCGATGGGAAACGATGGGAAACTTGGAAAGGACTATAAAAAAAGAAACTGAATTAATCTCACAACAAACAATAGAAAGTTGGCAATGTCATTCAAATGACACAACGGGGGGAGTTAGCTAATGTTACTTTTCATGACAGAAAGGTGAATAACTGTGGTGCAAGGTAAAGGTCAGGAAATGCATGGGGATAGATCGATATGGATCGGCTGCTGAAATAGTTCATAGAATTCAAAATACTTACCCATGAATTGGCATTGCAGACGTGGTGTTTGGCTACACCTCCTCCCAAGATGATTATCCCTGTGCTGTTGGCAGCCAGAACGAGGTTGTTCAACTTCGCAACATCTGAAATCAAATGCATTGTTTATGACTCAGAGACAAATTGAGGCAACATTATGTAACTTTTATCCTTTAAAATAACAGCTTCCAAATCATTTTGATGGTACAGTGTCTTGTAATAGGGTGAATGGTGTCTCTGTCTCAGCCACTCCGCCCCCTTATCACTTGTTTCTGCTCTATGTAACTTCAGTGAGAGGGTAGGATCACAGCGTTACACACGTTTTCTTCAACATACAAGTTTTCAACACAACATTGTTCTGACGTGATGAGTTTTGTTTGTAGTGGGCACCTACATTACGTCTGAAAACTTGTTACAGACCTGGGATTTGTATTTACCGCAGTGGTGTTGCACTCAAATATTGTGGTGGGCAGCAATTGCACAAAATGGCAATTTCTACATAATGTTGCTTTAAGTAGGCTGAGATGAAGACTCTTCTACCTTCAATTATGTCACATATCAAGCCAGGGTTCTCATCTGAGAAGAGGTAGAACATGTCTCCGATAGCGCCATCTGTCAGGGCGGGGCTGAACACCGGGATGTTATTCTGAAACAGACACCAGATCCTTACTCAGTAACAGGACAAAGACTTTATGGTTTAAACACAAAACCATTTTCAGAATGGTGGGTTAACAACCCAGAAATGACCCTGAATTCATCACAGGTTATCATACTACCAATTTAAGTAAAAATGTTGGTTAGTTTACTCTATATGGACAGATCTCAGATCACTAGCCTGACTGAATGAAAGGATTCACCTTGTAGGCCCAGTAGCAAACAGATTCAGGGTTGTTGATCTCCTTGCCCAGTCGATGGATGATCTTAGATGGAGTCCAGCGAACACCCTAAAAGAAACGGATGTGAAAAAATGAAATAAAATACGAGTGTACTCTTTAATGTGAGGGCTGGAGCAGGAGTCAACTGGGATAGTGAAATTGTAAGAATTTGTAATTCTGACTTTTAGGCCTTTGTTCGTGCGAGAAGGATTTGATTATGGTTTCCATTCTTTCAGCAAAAACTTTGGGCATTACAAACGATATTATTGGAATTATTTTAAGTATATTGTAACTAGTGTTTATTCACTTGGCAACACTCCCTGCACATAACAGTTATTGGAAAAGAAATTCCACAAACCTGGGTGTTTTGTTCCAGCAGCATCTGCTTCAAGACTGGCCTCATCCATTTGTCAAATTTGATATAGTTTTCTTCGGGCATCAAAGTGTTTCCGTTCCTGCAGCCAAAGAGACACACAAAAGAACTGAGTTCTCCTGAAATTAATGATTGTTTTAATATATAATTGATTAATCCTCTCATTATTTTTATTGTCATTGTAATCATCATTTAATTTGTCTACAATAATTCCCATAACCCATCACAATTTCTGAAAGCCCAAGGTAAGCAAAAACTGAAAGATATTCAGTTTACTATCACAGAAGACCAAAACGGCACATCCTTGCAAGTAAGAAACTTGTTCTACTTGAGAAATGTCTTAAACAATTAATCAATTATCAAAAAATATACATGCTCAGCTTCTGTAGTTAACTTATTTTACAAGGTGTCATATTTTGCTATTTCACATGCCGTCTGACCTGTTTAGGCCTTTTTCGAAAAGCTCCTTGCCAGGAAGAGTAAAGTCTCCCATGTAAACCGGGGCCAAACACTTGATCAGATCCTCCTCTATCCCTCCAGCTGTTGTCACTAAGACATCCACCTTCACAGAGAAAGAAAGATATTGTATCACAGAACAAATGTAATGTGTTAATTTGTAGGACAGGATTACATTCCTCTTATTCAAATGTTTCCTGTTAAGTTGTGTCAATAATTTGTCATAAATAGCACAGGAACTTATTTTGAAATGCATGTGAGGAGGGTTGTACCATCTTGTGTTCTGCGAGGTAGCGGATAGTCTCCCTGATTCCACTGCTGATGAGGTTTGAGGTGTAACTGAGGAAGATGGTGCAGCTCCTCAGGCAGGGGCAGGCTGATGGATCCTCCTTAACTGTTCCATTCACCGTCTCCACAGGTTGCTGACGCCTCTCAATCTGTGGACATACAGTGGGTCAGGAAGACTGATAAAACCAATGAAAACTGTAGTGTGAGTCTGGTTTCCTAGATATAACAGACCAAAGAAACTACTAAAGATACTCCAGGTGTCTCAAGGAAGAAAATGCAGTGCATAAAGAACTATCATTGAAACACAATCATTAATCCAGCTGTTACACACTGCTGTCAGTAAATAAACCAGGACAGTGTCTTTAAATACTATGCTACTCACAGCATCAAAGCCTCAAAATAAAAACATTTTAATAAAAAAAAACATGAACATGGGCATTCACTCTACTTCTCCCTGTGCACCGCCCATCTCACCATTTTGTTGATCTGCTGGATAGCCTTGCCAACGTTACTGGCCTGCAAGCCAGTGTTGAGGTAGGACTGCAGCATGGCTCGGTGATCCACTCCCTGGTTGAAGTCGTAGCCCTGGACCCTTGGCATATCCTCTGGTATGGGGGCAGTCTTCCTATAGGTCTCCTGAGGTATTGGGTGGATATGGTGTGCCATACTGTCTCAAAAATAATAGAATTAGAGTTACCACAATATTGCTCATAATATAATTGTACTTTAATATATTGGCCTACTGTATAAGAATATCGAAGAGTGTCAGACAAGATTGTGTTTTTTTTAAAAAGGTCTGACTGCTTATTTGACTCACAAGATGTCTTGTATAAAAAACTGCATATGGAGAGGTTAACAAGGTTAAAAACTAGATTTTCATTGGATGGGTCTTTAAAGTCAACTTCCTGCTGTTAATTAAAACTCATCTGTTTCTTACAATTACATATTTGGATTTTTTTTTCCATGAAAGAAATCTCTACGTGGCTGAAATTCTACAACTTTGCCAAAGTATGCAAGCTTCAATTCAGATATGCAAATTAATGTATACGTCTTGTATATTTTGTATTCATATTTTCTACACTTAGCACTGGCTGATGTTCCTTTCAAGCAGGGTAAGCAGTCTAGATTGTAACCTTACCTGTCTTGTTTGTTGACAGATGTTACTCAGTCCTGTAGACCTGCTGTTCAAAACCTTTACTCTTATAGGCAGGGACGCAGTCCTTAGGTGAAATACCAAGAGAAGTGACAAAGCCTGTTTCACTAAAAAATTAGACGCATATTTGACATTCTGGAGGAACGAGAATGGATAGGCGACAGTCAAGCTATGTATCTATGTCTCAATCTAGAGTGACATTCCGTAAAGTGCACACCTCCACCAAGGCCCAACAGTCCCCTTTAATTCAGTCGACTAATACACCATATTTTTTTCATCAAGATCCATGCGTTATTCCCTGCGAAATAAACAAAATTGAAAAGTGAAAAACTCCCTATCTCGCAATGTTAAAGAAAGTGAGAAATTATTCCTGGATCCGTCCCTTTAAATGGATCCACACCATAAGTCCCTGCCTGTTTCACCTGAGCCTGTTCACTCCAGTGCCTTCCAGTGTTCTCCAGCATCTCCCCGTTTTACCCCGTGTTATGTTTGTTTTTGTCGTTCCTCTTGTTTTCATTTAGTAGAACTTTGTTCTTCTTAGTTGATACTTTGTCTTAGCTTTTGATTGCTTCTTTGTATTTTTTGTATTACATGGTTTTTGGATTTTTGGCTTTTCATTGAAAGCTTATTTTCAGTTCCTTATCCTGCCCACCTCCCGTGTGTTTCTGTGTTTGGGTCCTCACCTTTTCTCAAAGTGTAACATGCACTGCATAGTCCAGGTGTTGCTCCAACAGCTCTAAAGTAGCCTATCGTCAAATATGTGTACAGGTAAAAGCCAAAATATACCCAAGAACAATCTGAGAAGAACAGAAACACTGTACCAGTGTGGTTGGTAAAGGCAAATTAAATCTTTATGACAGCAAATGCATGTCTAACAGTCTGAACAGATTAGTGTGAATAATAAGTCAAAATTTCAAACGTAATATGTAAAATGCATATACAGCTGTTGGTATCTATTTATCAAAATTCTGTTCTAGGACCTTGGAACACCTTTTATTGTAATGAAAAGTCAAAAGGTCCATCATGACAAAGGTCTATCAAACATCCCTATAAACCTAGAAGAATGATTAAATGCAATAAAGAGACAAGACAAGTAGGGTTTGCTACTACTAATGTTAAGTTGAGGAGCTCTCAATTCATTCTTTTGTCCCGCCGGTGGTATTCTTATCAGCATGAACAGCGAAGGTTTCTGCCACTAATAAGGGGAAGATTAAGGTAGCATCTGCAAACACCTGGAGAGACAGAACAACACGTGGATACACCATGAATTACAAAGATTTGGCTCAAATTCTCTGTTTTCCCATACACAGTACTTGTGATAGAAATAGAAAAGAAATACACTCTTGCATGCATGCATGCGTTGATCTGCTTGGCAAGACTTTGCAACAATTATTGAACAAATCAAGAAGCAGACTTTGCGCAATTTTGTAACACTAGTAAATATATAAACATGACATGCATACTCATATGTAAAATCCAGAATTAGTATGAAAGATACCTTCACAGGTTTAGCATCTACTTTGATCTTGCCCCAGGTCACTGCCTCATCAGGTCTGGCCCCTGAGTCAGAACCATCAGACTCCTGAGCTGTGTTCACGTACACCGCAAAGTCAGCTCCCAACCTCTGGAAGTGGACAAATCAGTTTATCAAAACAGCAAACTGAGCAAGGATCATCTTTAATGGTTCAATTATTAATTGATAAAATTGCCTTAGTCTTTTTGAAAGACCAACAACAAATGGCGGTACTCCAACACTGAACCAACCAATGTTGTCACTTGATCACTCTGTAACACTCAGTCAGTCAGTCAGTCAGTCAGTCAGGGAAAGATTTGCATGTTTATCAGGCTGGCCTACTTTGCATGACATTAAAGTACTCATCTGGAAGACTTCTTTAATCAAACTTAGCTATATTTCCTCACGTCCCTCTGAAAGAAAACAAAAATCCACAAATACAAAACCTTTTTTTCTACTGGGGACATCATCAAATTCAAAAATTCTAAATACTTACCATTGCATTGGCATTGCATATGTGGTGTTTGGCCACACCTCCTCCCAGGATGATCATCCCTGTGCTGTTGGCAGCCACTGCCTGGGTGTTCATCCTTGTTATGTCTGGAATCAAATGTATTGGGTTAGACCAACTGTACATCACAAAGACAAATTAGGTAAGCACCAATGAAGACTGTCTTACCTTCAGTTATGTCCACAATCAGGCCAGGGTTGTCAGCTGAGAAGAAGTACAACACATCTCCTATAGCGCCGTCTGTCAGGGCGGGGCTAAACACCGGGATGTTATTCTGAAACAGACACCAGATCCTTACTCAGTAGCAGGACAGTCACACAAATTATAAACACACTCACTGGATGGTAACTTAAAAATACAGAAATGACTTTTCACATGGAAATCATTCTGTTTCATCCTTCCACAGGTTATCATACTACCAGTTTAAGTAAAAGTGTTGATTAATTTATCCCACATGGACAGATCTCAGATCACCACCAGGACTCACCTTGTAGGCCCAGTAGCAAACAGACTCAGGGTTGTTGATCTCCTTTCCCAGTCGATGGATCATCTTTGAAGGAGTCCAGTGAGCGCCCTGAGGGAAGATGTGTCACAGAAAAATAAAACTATAGTGTGAGCTGGCAGAAATACAAGTATCAGGATATCTCAACTACCACAATGAATGGAACAGCATGGGAAATTCCACCTTCATAATGTTTTTTTTTTTTTTTTTTGAACATTCTTTTTATTGAACATTTTCAAAATTATAACAGTCCAGCACAGTGTATACAGGTCATATGAGATATGTAGCAAATCCAGAATACATCCACAGCAGTGATCTCAAAAATCCTTATTAGGTCTAACTTTTCAGGCAGTTCCCAGGTACTCCAACACCTTGCCAAACTTTGCTGTAAAAAATTCATAATGGTTTTTAATTGGTGTAATTCATAGCTCTTCAGTGTGCTCTAAAGTAGTTAATGCAAGAGCAATATGACTGACTTTTTACTACTTCAGTAAAAAGATTTTTTATTCAAAATAAATTCTACTTGAGTACAATAGCAAATATTACTGGGGCCACGACAGATGAACATATAATAGCCAGGATTTCACAATACAGACACTACCAGTGAGTATCTATGTAGCAATTTTGCAGCAGTTTTTACATATAATATGTAGATATGCTATTCCCCGTCTAACCATGTACTAGGTGTTGACCTATGTTTTCAATTTGTATTACTAATCCCCACAGTGTAGAACATTTTAGGAAGACAGGTAGACAAGTGTTGAAAAGAGTCCACACACCTGAGTGTTCTGCTCCAGCAGCATCTGCTTCAAGATTGGCTTGATCCAGCCGTAAAATGTATCATAGTTTTCATCGGGCATCAGAAGGTTCCCAATCCTGCAGCCAAAGTGACACACAGAAGAATTGAATGTGTCAATGAAAGCCAACTTATGTTTATATGTTCTGCATATTGTGATTGAAATGCACAATTAATGAGTTACAGTAAAATTAGGTATTACTGGAATCTATTCATTTCGCATCTTCTTTTATAAATTTAATGTGATATATCCAGTTCTGAGGCTGGTAAGATTTTCAATAAATCAAATCCAATCTTTTGATACTATTTAAAGTTGACACCTGCATTCTTTAATTACCTATCTCTCTCCCTACGCAAGAAAACCTACTTCATTGTGCTGTAATGAAAACTACTTGCTCCATGTATGGCATGAAATCAGATCATAGTTAAGATAAATGTACAGCTTGTACAGTATTTAATGTAAGTATCTGCTCAATTAATTTTTGCTTTAGTATTAAGGTCTAGCCACACCATGGTTAAAAACAGTGAAATATTTTCATTCCTATGGAATTGCCACAATCACACATCTGCTGGATGTGAAATCAATTTGTGCAAATGTTCAAGTTCAATTCTGTGTAGAACTGACAGCCAAAATGGAGGAAGCTGTCATAGCTTTTCAGCTATGTTGCACCATTCACTTTTATTCAACTGCCTGTCTAGCAATGGTTTGCAGACAGTTGTAAATGAATGGGTGAATTCAGTGTCCTGTTAGTAACAGTCCGAAATGTTTTCTGACCTGTCAATGCCTTTTTTAAACAGATCTTTGCCTGAGAGAGAAAAGTCTCCCAAGTAAACCGGGCCCAAACACTTGATCAGATCCTCCTCTATACCTCCAGCGGTCGTCACTAAGACATCCACCTACACAGAGAAAGAAATATATTGGGTAAGGGAACAAATGTAATATGCTGCTCCGTCGTATCTTGGACTCTACTGATTCAAATGTTTCCTGTGAGGTTGTTTCAATAATTGTAGTCTATAGACAAGATAGCATTTGTCAATAGCGCTGGGACATATTTCCAATGAGTTTGAGCAGGGCCATACCATCTTGTGTTCTACAACGTAGCGGATGGTCTCCCTGATTCCACTGCTGATGAGGTTTGAGGTGTAACCGAGGAAGATGGTGCAGCTCCTCAGGCAGGGGCAGTTTGATGGATCTGCCTCAACACTTCCATTCTCCGCCTTTAGTGGTTGCTGACGCCTCTCAATCTGTGGATGTGTGGAGTGGATTACAAAGACGGAAAGTGAAAACTAACAAAGCCGAAGTCAGGGTTGCACTTGGACCCTATGCTACATTTTGCATCAAAGATTAAAAAATATTTTTAAAATAAAAATGTTAAATGCTCGTTGGTGGTGTATAACAAATGTCACCATGCTGTTGATCTGCTGGACAGCCAAGCCAAAGTTGGTAGCCTGGAAGCCTGTTTTGAGGTAGGACTGCAGCAGGGCTCTGTGGTCCACTCCCTGGTTGAAGTCATAGCCCTGGACCCTTTGTGCATCCTCTGGTAAAGGGACACTCTGCCTGTATATATAATTATATCTGTGGATGTGGTCTGCCATACTGCCTGAAAAAACAAGGAATGATATAAGAGTTACCATAATATTTTCCATAACACATTGGTCAGAGATTCAAATCCAGATATGTGCAACAGTCCATCATGGACACAGACCTGTCCAAACAGGTGATAAAGTCTGGCGGACAGCAAATTAGGTGGAGAGCCTTAAGCTGCTTCGTCTGTTCATTGGCCCTTTTTGAGGTCCTTAAAGGACTTAGTCAGGTTTTCTATCACCTATCTTTGTTGGTCAATTTGATATTCCAAATATCCACCCAACGTATTTTCTGTTGGTCCTGCAAAGCCCCTCCATCTTTTTCATGGCTCACTATATGAAGATCTTTGACCTCCAGCAAGTAGGGTGCAAGACAAGCCCTGATGGTATACTGATATACTGTCAGCATCCTGCTTGCAGGGTCTAATGACCAATAGTTTGCTTTGAATGATAAGCCTATTATTTGCCTTACCTGCCTAATTTAGTATGAATACAGTACCTGTTGTGCCTCTACACCAGTTCAGTTAGTGTCTGCCTGACCAACCTGGCTACAGAATCTCTTATGTGTACAATCTATGCAGTGCAACCTCCTGATCCCATTACAGTTAGTTAGTCACAAGTTGGTAGATAAGGTAGGGACACATAGGCTATGTACATTGTGTCTGGTTAATCCAGCCACACAGGTTTATGGCAGTACAATCTGCAAACAAAGTTTCTTTCAGTTTATGAGCCAGAAAATTAGATGCAAATCTAAATTGTCCTAGTTATTCACCTGCACCTTGTGCATAATGAATTAGAAGAGGGATATATATTGAGTGCAGTAAACGAGCAAGTAAATTTTGCTCCACCAATACAGTAACCATTACTGAATTTACTAAACTTAACTTTACAATGGATCCATCCATGAAAAAACATCGTCTTTCAAGCAGAGCCAGTAGATTTCAACATTACCTGTCCTGGCAGAAATACCTTCCTCGAGTGTCCTGACAGATGGTCCTTTAAGGATGTTGGTCTGTCCTTTAGATGTTGCCAGCCAAAAAACCCTATGGTCGCAGAACTTATACCTGTTCTGGCAGTTCTATAATAAGTAGAACTTATACTTTAGAGGAGGGCGGGGTACCGTGCGTAGGAGGAGAGTCCACAGCTCCTATTGGCTACAGATTTTGAGCTATGAACTTGTCCCAGCCTCAACACTATGCTGGTTTGTACATGTCATATAGCTGCAGGTAAACTTGTGTTAACAGCTGTGAGCAGGACTTATGTGACATGGCTGGTCTGAATTGTGTATTTTGATACACATCCACATGTATCATCGGTATACAGCAAGGGGTCCAGGGGCCCGTTTCAGAAAGCAGGTTTAGTGAAAACCCTGACTTAGTCAACCCTGAGATGAGGGAAACTCTGGTTTTTTGGTTTCACAAAGCCAGTTCAGCGTAACTGAGTCAGTTACCCAGGCAACATACTCCGTGAAACAAACCTGCTCGCTGGCAGGTTTGCTTCAACTAACCCTGAGTTTCCCCTGCTCTTAAGTTGAAGCCTGCAGACTGAAGGCAGTGGCAGACATGGCGTGTCCGTTTCTCGAGGAGCCAGTTGATGTCGAAGCGCAAATACTCCGCAGAAATCTCCGTCGGGAGAGGATTATCAGACCCCGATTGGATGTTTTATCATTATCAGCGGTCTGATGATCCAGACAATAATCCTAACCCCCGTGCTGATGCACAAGATGGAAGAGCTGTTAGAGACATGATATGCTTCAACCATTTCTAACTGACCCATCACCTCCCCAGTGTCAAAGTAAGACAATATGCCTCTTATTTTATGAGGTCTTCTTTATTTCCTGGAAGTACAAATGTTGTACAGTTAATCTTTTGTTGTTGAAACAATTGAAAATCATCCACCTGTGGACACATCACCCACCCTTAACTGATGATCCAGCAGTTGTATTTCCATTTGTGTCTTTGTAATCTGCAGCCTTATGTGATCCATTTCCAGATTTGACTTACTGATTTGTGTCTGCAAGTACACCATGTACAGTTGTTTCACAGGGAGCTATAGGAACACAAATGACGTTGAATTTCACAGTGCCATGTCTACTTAGTGTTATAGTAAGTTGTGGGTCAATGCTGAACAACATCTTACTGAGGAAACCTGTGCTGTGGAGGTTGATGGACCCTCTTCCTCATTGTAATTTCCAGCATTGCTCTGTTAGAGAGAAAGAAGCTGCAAGTTGCATTGTGGAACAACACTATCATTAACTGAAACCAAAGTTATTTTAAAGAGGTGTGAACCACAACAGGCCTTTCTGCAACTTCCCTCTCTGTGGCGGCAGATAGGGTGTCTTCATCATCCTCCTGTAATAAAAAGAAATTATTGTGTTATATTCTACCCATCATGACAACTCTGTGGAATATTAAGGGTACTTACAACATCATGGAGGTCTCTTATAGCAGAAGGCTCCACGAGACAGATTACACCATCAGTAACTGGTAGAAGAAGATTAGTCAGTTGATTACCCAGAAAAGTGCCCCACCTAATGTACATTTCTTTTTTTACAATAGTGTGCAGGTCCCATCACAATTTTTCAGACTCTGAGTCACCTTGAAATAGATTGATATCTGAGAGCAACAGCAGCCAATAACAGAACTGTAGCCTACTGCTACAAGAAAAGTCAGTGTGCCAAGTTGTGTCTATGATGAATGGATGGCCATTACTGAGCTAACAGTAGAAAAAGCATGAATGTAAATATGCCATTCATTTGAATAACTTACCTCTTATGTAGGCCCTTGTGTCCTGGGGCGTGGCTGGCTCTGATGAGCTCCCCCCAGAGATGCCCTCAGCAATAGGTCGCCCACTGTTCTGACTGAGGGCATCTCTTCAGCCTCTGTGAGTGGTGGTGGTGGTGGACCGCCACCTGTTTTGCGGGCCTCAGCCTTTTTTCTGTTGGCTATACTGGAGGTTAAATTTGAACATATCCAGAAAACACAAATTTGGAGACATGCATGTACAACAGGCATTTAGGTGTGGCTTTCATATAGACAATATTAAATACTGGCCGTGATGGGATGGCTGAAGATTTGGCTTTTTCTTTGTTTAGGGGATTTCCCTAATTACTTAAATATCGCTATCACATGTTGAATGTAGCCACTGAATGCTGTTTAATGAGGGCAGGCTATAACACCACCACAATTGCTTGTAATTAAATTATACCTTACCTGTTTGGACTATATTTTTATATTTCATCTTTAGTTGCTGCCCGTTGCAGTCCGTTTTGTGCCTGTTGGGTTGCACCTGTGCGCTCAAACACACATATAGAATATAAATGTTGAATGAGTGGAACACTCAAGACGAAACTTTTTTTTTTTCCTCCAATACTCACGCCTTGACTCGGTCAGCAATTTTCTGCCACACAAGCTCTCGCTATTTTGCTGCTGCCCCAGTATTGCTTTTTCTTTTGAAAATATGCTCATTTTCTGCATATGCAGTCATTAATATTTCCAACTCCACTGGGGAGAAGTAGGAGGATCGAGGCTTTTTTCACCTGTTGCCATGGTGGATCATGTTATCTGCGTTCCATGAGGGCTTTTTATATCCTCATGCACGAGCTTCACTCAGGGTAACCTTGACTCAGAGTTGATTGAACTAATTGTTAACACCTGTTCTGAAACCGAAAACTGAGTTTGACAGCTCAGAGTTGGTCAACCTAGAGTTCAGGTTTTGACTCAGTTTTTGTTAAACTTGGTTCCTGAAACAGGCCCCAGGTGGCATAAAATGTACAAATGCCACCTTGTGTTTTAGACAAAAGTAGCTATATCACAAAATATGCTGCAGCTTTTTTAAGTGACATTTGAGATCCATTATTTCAAGATTCACACTGTCTCAATCCAAACAATATGCATGTTTTTGCAGTGTAAGTGTGTATTAAAACCTCAACGAACACCAGGGGCAATCAATCCTTCTTAGTCAGCTTCATTTTATTGACTGAGAAGATACATGAATAAACAAGGTTACGATACGATTTATATATAAAGTAAACATCAAAGGTCCTAAAATTGACCCTTGTGGCATTCCAATTTTTTAATTAAATTCTCAAGTTCAATCATGAAGCCATTCGACACTGTGGTCTATCAGAGAGGTAGTCCTGAAACCATTTAAAAAGATGCATTGGACACACACACACAAAATTGTACTGACACGAAGCTTAATAGAAAAAAAATTTATTTTCCCCTATTCACAAAAATTAAATAAAAAGGGATACATCCGATAACATCCCACCTGCACCACAGTTGAGCAAAAAAAAAAAAAAAAAAAAAAAAGGTACTACATCAAATTCAATTGCCAGCCTTGATATCAGATTGAAACAAAGTTATGAATTAGTTTTCCACATTCTTCCCTAAGGTATGCACCAAGCACCGACTCTCCTTCAGTCCAACCACAATATCAAATTTGACATAATCAAATGGTCCGCTATAAAACAACGAAAACAAATAATTCTTTAAATAAAAAGAATAAAAAGGAAAAAAAAAACAAAAAAAACTTTTAAAGTCCAAAACAATTTGTGCACTGAAGCACAAAAAAATATAAAATAAAAAAACTAAATCAAATAAAAACAAAATAAATAAACAAAACGTTCACATGAGCATAAAAATTAAAAATAAAATAAAAATTACCTGTGGACAACCTGCATTTAAATTTACTTCTGTATATAGCTCAGTGAATCACAACATAGCGAGAAGTGGTGAAACTTTAACAATTCTTTGTGGTTCAGGAGCTGCATTCTTCTGAATGTTCATGTAATGCAGGCTGAACTAGTCCAGCCTGTAATCAATGAGTGAGCACTTCATGTCTAAATGCTTGCACACATCAGTAACACTTGTGCTACAAAAAAAGAAACTCCATGTGACACTGGTTGAGGAAAAACCACACATCAATTCTTACTCTAAAATACATAATCTACTGATGTGAGCTGATATTCAGCAAAACGTTATCAGGAAGGAATAGTTTTTGTTCTTTCCCCATTAGTTGCAGTCTTTATCTCAGGACATTTCTCAGGTAAATGTTGATACTTCCAGTGGCCACATCAACTCAGGCACAACTCAAGCGATGGCCTGGACATTACTTTATCGAAGGGCTGGTGCAAAGTTACATCTAAGCAGTACTCGCGTACACACCTTAATAGTAAAACACCAACAGGCAAACAGCCATACACACTTCAATTACAACCGTCCACTATGGACAATGACTAACAGATAAAGCTGGATAAAGACCACCACTCTCTCACGTAAGCTAACCAGTGTCAAGGGAGAACAATTAGGACTAGGAGTCAGTGTATTCCCAGGCATATCCTACACAGTATCGACGGGTGAATATATGGCAACAGCAATCACTAGTTTGATCATAAGCCGGAGAAGTACCTTATTAGTCCAGCAGTGAATTGCATTGCCTTTGACAAAGCTCTTATAAGGTAGATCCCTCCAAACGGACCCAATATAAAACGACTATAAAAAAAAGGAGCAAGACTTATTGAAAAGCATGCAATGTTTATGACAAGGAGAAGCCTTGATGGCTCAAGCAGCCATCATTTAACAAAAAAGCATTGATGAAAAAGACAACAGATATGGATTGACAGGTGCACTGGGACATGGATCCAAAATACTGTAATTCAGATGTCTCCCTCCTCTTAAATCCTATTCAATCCATTTTAGGAGCTACATTATAGAACTATGTTAAGAGGCCTCAAGTCTTACCCTAGTCATTTTACCATTGCTTAACATTATCATCATTATGCTTACTTTAGCAAGCCATTAACAGTCCTAAAATCACTTATCAAAAAAACTATATTTCAAGATCAGTATATTATTACTGTGTCTTACATTTGAAATTCTAAATTTCTTACAAAAGAAAAAAGTGCATTTATATCAGTAAGAACCAATTAATTCTTGTTGATGTCTTATCGCTCTCATTAAGTCCGTTTTGCAAATACTCTAAAACGAAGCAGCAGCAGCAAAGAGGATTCTCAACTTGCCTACAGTATTTGAACGCTTGTTGCAGTGGGTGATTCTCCAATCTGACATGAGTCGATTCCTGTATTAATCTACCTATAGTTGGTCTTCACACACACACAGCCTCTATTAAACTATAGGGACATTGATTAGACAATATGTATGAATGGGAGGACAAAAGAACCAAGCACTGACTGCTTCAAATTATGGCAGCCTCCCCATGCTGACAATTCGCGTAATAAATCAAGTGAGCAACACGACAGACATTCACTCAAACATGCGTCACTTAAGAGGTGATCATATGCCATGCAATAACTTGGTACTGCGGTGGTAAAACCTTAGAGGACAGACCTACTGCATCTTTTTTTGGCCTCCAGTGAGGGGAAAAAAGAAACCTATGAATCAAGAGGACTTCAGCAACCACGGGAAGAGAAGGAAATTAAATTCAGCTAAATGTACATGTGAAAAGAGAATAAGACCCATGTATATGCACACGAAATGGTTTTTGCAATTTCGCCGTAAAAGGTGCAAAAAATTTGTGCACATTTCCTGCAGTTACATAGTAAAAGCGTCTCTTTTTTGTTTAGCCTCTGGCACGAGCCTGTTTAAACACATGAACATGTGCAAGTCATTCTACGGACTACGTGCATTGTGGTATTTGGGACTGTGGCACCCTATGCTGGTTCAGATAATTCCTTTATATGTACCTATCTGACACCCCCCTCCCCTCCCAGCTGTCTCCTATCTTAACAGAATAATTAAATCAATGCAGGGAGGTCAAAGCCAGCCCCTAATTTTGTCCTCGCCTACCTAGGGTTCCCTGCGGTGCTGTTGGCGAAAGACACTTTTGAGTGTGTTGGATTTAGTGAGGCGTTTAATCCGAGAGGTATATGTATATCCCCAGTTTACCCTCCCACACCCACCACCCTCCTCCCACCCTCCCTCACAGAGACACACAGGGCGCGGGGGGAAAGGGGGCCATCCGCTGAGTGGAGGATCAAGGCCAGTCTCATCCCTCCAGCGCTCGTTTCTTCCCACAATCTGGGCAGTGCAATGAGTTCCCCAGTAACCCTCCCCTACATTAACCTGCGGAGAAGAAAAAGAGGAACAGAGAAAAGGGATTTAAAAAAACAACAACATATGAACACCTAGTAATAGTAGAACTAGTATGAATGGTTCAGGGGTCAAAAGGAAGTATCGTTGGTGAAAAGTGTCATTCTGGATCAGAAAATGAATTTGGGAACAAAATGTATCACTGCTTATCAATGAGCTGGGAGTTTCATCATTTCCAGAAGGTGGTCTGGGGAGTAGGTTGTTGAGAGGTTTGCTGTACATACCTAACAGGTTGGTGTCCTGTGTGGACCAGGGGATGGTTGGATTAGACGCCGTAGCAGGCAGACAGGCGCTCCTTCAACAGAGGAGGAAACTGCTCTGAGAACTGCTGCCAGTTCTCTTCCCCAACCTGGTCCTTGAAGCCATGCAAGATCTTGGAAGGAAAAACAGAAAAACCATCACGAAGGCAGAATAACCTCAACAAAGCAATTGACGGTTAGCTAAACACACCCTCTTAGTTATCGCTGCTACACCTGTCAGAAGTACTGTCACTACCCAAAATATCTAGCAATTTCTTAAACCGTGGGATTCTCATTTCTAGCTGTTGACTGTCAATACACGGGCTGAAATAACAACTCTTGCCGACAGTATATTAGCTGTAGGTTAGGTAGCTAATTCAGATAACGTTAGTGTGATGCCCACTAATGTGCGCCCACAGTTGCGAGTGTAAATATTTGGTTTTATTGTGTTTCATAATTTGATATAATGCCTGTATTGTCTTTTACTTGAAGAAAGTCATTTTTCTATGAGTAATGTGGTTTCCTGGACCAAAATAGTGCAATTCATATAGCAGGTTGCGACAGTAGAGAGCAGTGAGATATCATGGTTTTCCCTGGGGAGTGAAGTCAGGAGCGAATGTACTGCTATTTTCCTCATAACTGCAGAAGACTCAGACAAAGCAAGCCACGTCTCCTTGTGTCATCCTTCTCCTGCTTTTCAAGACACATATAGCTGTGTATCGGTGCTGCAGCCCAGTACCTGTTACATTAAGCTCAATGAGTTTACTGAAAATGCTGCGTCTGACAAATGTGTTTGGAGGATGCAACACTATCTTGGGTAATGTTGGCTGGGGTTGCTGGAGCATAAACTTCCAAGTCTAACGAGCAGGACAGGGGTGCTAACGTTAGCCTGAAATCTGATAACATCTACAACCAACTTCCACATGGGGGAACTACAACTCACTACTAGTTGTGAACCTGGCTGTTTTTTTGGTGTTTTTTAACAAAACCTGCAACACTACAAACCAATGTAGGTAGCCACTAGCCAGTGGCAGACAGTACATTAGTTCAAGTACTTAAAGTACAAGTCATGTACCTAACTACAATTTTGAAGTACTTGCACTCCAGTATTATTATATTCTTCCTTTACTTCCAGTACATTTATCTGACAGCTATAATTACTAATTATTCTAAGATTGAGATTATACATGCAAACCAAACACCATACAACTATTTAAGTCTAATCTCATGAACTATGATGGAGTGCTTTACTATACAAACCATTGATGTCTAAATTACCTAAAGTTTGCTGCACATTGGCAAATTACAACACTAGGTAATAATATTCACCAATACAATGTATTATTTCCCAGTTAGTTTTTAGGAACACCAGCTGTCCCTCCCCAGACGAAAAGCTCTATCCACACTTCTCAGACTCAAAAATCATCCACACCATGAAATCAGATTTCGAATGTCTGATTAGTGATCATCACAGAGTGTGGTGAGCCAGAACTACACTTGGAGAGGGAACATTTGAATAATTCTAGTCATCTAAAATAACCAAAGGGCCATCCATCAGATCAATGTGTTTGACAAGATCGAATCAGTGATGTGGAAATACTTCTGATGGAGGGACTCACCTTATAAAACATGTCCCTCAGGTCATCCTTGGGGTTGACCCAGGAGGCCACAGCATCACAGAAGAAAATGAAGTCCTGGACAGAAGATCAGAGATGACTTGTTACTTCACTACACGGTGAGGTAGAGCTCCCTCTCTAACCCCCTGTATCCCCAAACAGCTTTAAAGCATATAACCTCACCTGAACCACTCCTGCAGGGTTGACGCCAATCATCACACAGATTCCCCGGAAGGCCGAGTCCTTCTCCTCATTATCTCTGATGTTCCTCAGCGATGTGCACCTGACAAAAAGAGACAAACATGGAAAAATATTCATTCATCAATTCAGTTGCCAAAAGGTCTCGTCTAGATATTCAAATGGTAAGGTTCATACATGTGACTCACCATGGTCTAATGAATTGTTGCAGCTGTGGTGCCACTTCCTGGGGACAGACATAACCCAGTCTACCAATCGTAATGGCTGCAGAGGAAGATAAAACAAATTCACCATAACCCTCCCAACATGACCAACAAATGCTTACAATGTTTTAAACACACAATCCCAAATTTATTCTATGCATGTGTGACCATGTGTACCTGTGTTTTCCAGCAGTGTCTTGGGTGTGTTTGGTCTATTGATGATTTCCACCAGGTGTGGCAGAACCATGCCTACATAAGGCTGCATCTCTGCACCTATAGACACACACAACACAGAGCGAGCACAACATCAGATATCTGAGGAAAATGTGCCACTTGCAGCGTGGATGTGTCATGGTTATGACAAAATAAAATGTTAGAATTTGATGCCAATCAGGAATCAGAAACAGCCGCCCACTTTCAACCAGTAAGAGGAGTACAGAGAAATGATACAGAAAATGAATGAGCAATAACTAATTCTTAAAAGTTTTTTTTCTGCCATTTCATTTTGCCTTCAATGGACAGAGAGGGGTGAAGGAGGAGGATAATTTAAAAGTTGAAAGAAACTAGTGTATGAAGAATGTGGAACATTTTGAGGCTTAAATGGGCAACTGAAAGTATGAGTGAGCACGAATAATTAGACAAGTGTAAAGAGGATAAGCTACAAACTTGGGTTAACCTTGTACGAAGAAAGAGCTGAAGGAGTATGAATGATGGCTGGGAGCTAAACTGCATAGTTGGCTTTACTATGTATGAAGCAGTAGCCAAAGGAGTATTAAGAGTTGTAAAAGTGAGAAAAGGGATGAAGGATGCAAAATTAATGTGAGCTTGGAGCTATACTGCATTCCTTGAATAATGGCTGCGAGTTAAACTGCATTCCTTGACAAATGGCTGCGAGTTAAACTGCATAGTTGGCTTAATTTTGTATGAAAAAGTAGCTAAAGGAGTATTAAGAGTCACAAATAGTGGGAAAAGGGGTGAAAGAAGCAAAATATAGTGTGAGCTAGGAGCCAAACTGCATTGCTGGCTATAAATTGAGTATGAATAATTGGAAAATTGGGAAAGAGTCCATTTACTATAAATAGGACTGTGTGTGTGCTTGTGTGTATCAAACTACAATTGTAGTTGTGTTGAAGGTATATCAGTTTCCCCAGCTGTGATTAAAGGTTGCCATTGTGATGCCTAGATGGTAACTGCTGTTTGACTGTTTTACTCCTGGCTCAGACAGTTCATTTCAGGGGTGCACCCGTCATACTCCTACTGCATGCCGCAGAGCTCAATATTGAATTTGATTGAAGCTTCTACACTGATGTGGAACATGTTGAGTGTCAAAAATGCTGTGGAATAATAATGTGCATAGAACATAAATTGTGAATGCTTCTAGCGTTCACACCAAATCTCACTAACATACTAAAATCCTTTTGCAACCAGAAACATAACTTTCAGTTGGCAGCTGGGTGGGGAGGGGGGAGTCTGGGCAAAAAGGAGGCATGTCTCAACATCTCGAAATTAATTCTCTTTTTTTCATATTGCAGTCTTTGGTCTAAAAGATACGCTCACCAGGACAATTCCTTGTTTGTTGCTTGACACTTGTGCCTGTAAGGAGATCACAGAGTGTCACTAGGCTGATCAGATCATGGACAATGGCTTGCCAGGCATGCACGCATGCATGCACACACGTTCACACTATGCGCAAGCATAATGGCTTTTGTTGTTACGTCCAATGGCACAAGTATTACAACAGAATATGGGGGAACACCACACTGTATGACACTCTTTCACAATCAGGCGAATTCTGCCAAAATCCTAATTGCATATTGTGGTCTCAAGATGTGTACATGTCTACAGCCAGAGACAACCGTTACAGCAGGAGAGAACTAGAAAAACGGCCTACCTAGGTCCAAGAACAACAATTAACGTCAAGGGGAAAGACAAATGCAGTGCGTTTTGCACCGACTTGCAGATCAGTTTGCATTTGTTACACTTAATCACACATGAGCATCCACCACAGAAACCTGCATGCAAGCAACTGTGCCCCCTACAGCAGAATGAGGTGTGCAACATCTGGATCAGAAATTATTAGGAACAAAATGCATCATTTTGTGTCAATGAGCTGGGTGTTTCATCATATCCAGACACTGGGCACTTGTTTTCAGTGAGTGCAACAATTTCTTTTAAAAAAATAAAGTAAAAACACTCACCCATTTGCATGGAGATCTCTCCAATGGCCCAGGTAGCATTGTTACACACTGAGATAAACTCTGGGTTCAGGTTGAGCCCCAGGATTGGCATAAACTCAGCTGGGAAAAGGACATGGACATAGATTGGTTACAATACAAACAGTGCCATCAAATCACTTGCACACGCACAGGCTCTGTAATCCCTAATGTCAAAAACATTGAACCATCTAAGGCTACAACAGGTATTAGTCAGTGCCGGGTGCTCCCTGATAGACAGAGTAGTGGACAGGTGATGTAATTCAATATCCCTGTGACAGAGTTACTCAGCGCTCTGATAACACGCACTCACCAATGCAGGGTTTAACATGGAGGAAGCATGCCTTGGTTAGATCGCCCAGCAGAGCGAAGGAGCTTTGTCTCACCTCAGGCATCGTATCCTGCAACACAAACCACACTCCTTAATGTTATACTTGCACAGTAAATATGTAACATCCATAAAAATATGGAAAGAAACTGCAAAACCCATTCCCTTCATACCTGCATGCACTGGAAAAGCAGTGTCATGATGTTAGAGCGGGCCACTAGCTGTTCCACATGACCTCCCAAACCCTCAGCCAGGCCGCTCAGCAGGTCCAAGGCCACAATCATAAAATCCTTGTCAGGAGCCTCATACTGGTCTGGATGCTGGTTGTACATCTGTACAAACAGAACAGACACATGTCACTTCTTTACCTCTGAAGAAGGATCGCTAAATACACAACATATTTATTTTGTGTGTGTTTGCTTCCTCACCATTGCCTGAGCTAGTGTCTTCTGTACTAGTGTGACACAGCGCTGATAGACAGGCTCACAGTAAGGCAGGAACCCACTCTGCAAGGCGGTAGCTACTGACGACAGACACTAGAGGAAACAAACATGACTTTTAGCAACACAGACACGCCGTTTTCTGGGACTGTCTGAATAAATGCCACAAAAGCAGTCAGCAACCATACGTCATTGTTTTTGATGGGAGAGAATACTTAAAGCAACCATAATTCTTTCCTCTGTTGTTTCGATATTAAAGAATTACATTTGTATTCATGTACAGCTACAGACAACTATTTTGCCTAGAAGATGTTCAGTCAAGTTCCAACAACCACAATTAATGGCTAAGGTAGACCCAAAAGGCAGTCTGTTTTGCAAAGACCTGCAGATCACTTTCCGTAAAGGTACGCACATTAACCTGCATTTAAGCACTCAACATCCCAAGTAGCATGAGGCACGTGATATCTGGATCAGAAAATATTAGGAACAAAATGTATCATTTTGTGTCAATGAGCTGGGTGTTTCATCATATCCAGATACTGGTTACTTATTTTTAGTAAACAGCACAGAGGAATTATGTAAAAAAAAAAAAAAGAACACACACAACCAACTTGAACCCAACTTGGGTCAATGTGCTAGGAAAATGTACCTCCTGTGGGACAAGTATTGCTTTAAAAATGAACTTCTCACCTCTAAAAGTGGAAAGAGGTCCTTGTCTTCGTCCTTCAGCTCGTTCCACTTGGCAATAAGGGGGGGCATCAACTTCTGAATGTACTCCTGAGAAAAAGAAAATTGTAAGTTGATTGTCGTGGAAATTTCTCAATTATGACATGCAGACCATTTTCTGTAAAAAGTACGCATATAAACCTGCATTAATGCCCTCAACATCCAAAGTAGCATGAGGCACGTGATATCTGGATCAGAAATATTAGGAACAAAATGTATCATTTTGTATCAATGAGCTGGGTGTTTCATCATATCCAGATACTGGTTACGTATTTTTAGTAAACAACACTTGTTTGTAATGTTTATGTATTAAAAAGATGCAGCTTTTACTTTGTAGACTGCTGTGGTCTGATTATTGGAAGGACTTTCTGAATTAAATTTTAAATTTGAATGATGAAAAAGTAGCCATGTGCAGTAATATAGATCATTGAGGATACCATACACTAAGATGAATCGAGAATTGTTTTGCATACGAATCATTGACAGCTGAATCATAATAGAATCGTGAGGCCAGTGAAGATTTACAACTCTAGTAAATTGATACAATCAGTTTTTTGGGGGTTTTTTTTTAAACACAAAAGGTCTTTTTTTTGGCAAGTTAGATGAGAAGATCATCATCCATCTGAGAAATGAAAAAGAGTATCATCTTATCATACTCTGGGCATAGCGAATTCCGAAAAATAATTATATTAGTTAAAGCTAATAGGGGTACAGGGAGTACAGTTCAAAATTTCACAGGTGCTTACAGGCTGATTGAGGTGGTGACCCACTGAGTCTGCCAGAGTTCCTATAGCATCGTAGAGAATTAGGAGATTCTTATGCTGGTACTTCCCGAAGGCAAACACCAGCGTGTCCAGGATAAAGCTCAGGTAGGGGACGAGCTCTGTGCACGCCTCCTCCTCCAGAGTGGCAAACGCACTAAGAAAAAAGGATGGAGCACATAAAGACACATCAGTATTTTACCTAAATATGGTTGTGATATTCCAGTACTGACACATGCTGGATGGATGTGGATCAGAAAACAATATGGGAACAAAATGTATCATTGTAAATCAATGAGCTGGGATTTTCATCATATCCATTAGGAAAAGTAGAGGAGGAATATGAAGCCTCTCACCTGCAGGCAGCCTCCTGCACTCTCTTATTGCCGTCCAGGATGCGCTTAAGAAGCTCTGTCATAAGGGGTTTGAGGTAGGAGTCGGGAGGCTGGGAGACCACCCAATGTGCATAGCGACTCAGGGTCCAGCAGGCAATGGAGCGCACCAGGGCCTTTTTGTCACATAGACACTGGATGAGGTGGGGGATCAGCTCTGGAAGGTAGGGCACCATGCCCTGCATGCAGCCTGAGGCATGGAGAGAGAAGGGGAAAGGAAGTTACAAAGAGTATGTAAAAAAAATAATAAAACAGAATTAGTTGGGATAGAAATATGTCACTGTTTGTACAACAGCATAGCAACACAGCCGCAGCAACTCTGGATCAGAATATAGGAACTATAGGTATCATTGTAAATCAATGAGCTGGGTGTTTCATCATTTCCAGATGTGAGATGGGCTTAAAAGTCCACCTAATTCTGAGTGGAATGAAATAAAATATAAACATAGTTTAAATGTTCTCCCACATCTAATAGCATGGTTGTACAGGAGGCCCACAGCTGATTGGGCTGCTGTCCAACACTTACCTGGATGATGCTGTGCATGTTAGCGAGGCAGTCAACGTGTGCTAAGCGTGCAGTGAGGGACTAAAAACTACAAAGGGTGCTGGGTATACTTAAACAGAAGCACTCGTCAGATGGCTGAACGAAAATGTGTGGACAGGCTTTAGAAAGAGCAACATTTACTAAATTTAGCCCAATTAGGTTACATCCGCCTAAATTTTAAGTGGGTCAGTGGAATACAAAGTGGTCACTCCAGATGGCTCATTATGGCCTCTTTGCACTGTCCAACAACAACATCTGTACCAAGTGTCTGGCTTCACCCTAGACTGTTTATTCCTAAAGTGGAAACATTTGCTCAAGTGCGGGTGGGGATCTGCAGAAATGATACTCAGATTTTAGTGCATCTATTCAGCTTTTATGACCCTGTAGTGCAATATTTTTAAGGAGTGGTCTGTGCCAGTGAACAGACAATTAAATAATTCAGTCATAACAAGGATCAGATAAAGCCAAGTTTTGGCATCTCTGACCGAATTAGAGTTGTCACAGACACCGCAGACTTAATAGTCTTACCCTCAGCTATTGCCCCCAGGACAAGGATGCCGGACTCCTTTATTACCCAGTCGGGGTGGAAGAGCAGGCCTTTCAGGAGCGGCAGGAGGTGGGGAAGCAGCTCATCACGGAACACGTTGGCCAGCACGTCCAGTGCTGCAGCTGAACACTTTCCTGCATCAAAAAAAGAAAAGCCCAATTACAATCTTCAGGTGCAACCTACAGAGGAGCATGGAAGACTGGGGATGAAATGCAAAGGAGAATAGGTGGATTCAGACATAAATAATTGATAAAAAAAACAGTCTACAAAGTCACCAGAATGCCCCTTTACAGATTTTGGAAAGTCTCTAACTGCATTTCTCCATCACTTACGCAGGTTCCAGTCAGATAGTGTGTCGTCATCATCGTCATCGTCTTCCTCAATGTCCTCACCCTCCTCACCCTCCCCTCCTTCGTGCTGCAAGGTGACAGTTCGCGACTTGTGGAAACGAGGCTTGATGTCCTGATCACTATCTGGAACAGCCTCATCCTCCTCAACATCACCCTGGAGACACAAACACACACGCGCTCACATTTGACTTCAGCCATTTCATGATATATACTTTTTGAGATAAAAGGAGTTTTTCTAAATTAAAAGAAAGTGTTAAGACCAAAATGAGAGCTCACCTTCAATAGTATGATGTCTATCTCTGAATACTTCATCCCATTTACCAAGATAGGTGTCAGTCTATTTTTAAAAGGGAGAGAAGGAGACTTAGTGAAACAGCCAACAAATTCCACATATGAGCTAATATGAAGGGGTTGATTCTGTATTGAATGATCAAACTGTTGTGTTTAGAAAGAATGTATAATAAAAGTAAACTTTTAAATCTTCCACCATATTTTAAACGTAATTAACATAGTACTCACTGCACCAGGTGTCCGGACAGCATCTCCTTACAGATGGGTTGCTCTGCTAAAGTCAGCCAAAACTCGCAGGCCTCCAGAGCCACATTCTCATCGGGGTCCTGGGTTCTCTGCAGCATGTACTGCAGGAGAAGAGGAAAAAATATGATGAAGACACAGTATAAAAGAATTAGTTGGGATTGAAAGAAAAACTGTGTAGGGCAACAGTGCAGCAAAGATTCATATCTGGATCAGAATATAGGAACTTATAGGTATCATTGTAAATCAATGAGCTGGGTGTTTCATCATTTCCAGATGCATCGGGTGAAATGTAGTATAAATATTCTCCGACATTTAAACATGTGAATGTACAAGAGGTCCACAGCTGATTGGGGGGTTGTCCAACACTTACCTGTATGATGCTGTGCATGTGGGGGATGAGGCGGTCAATGCGGACCTCCAGTAACATAACCAGGGCTCGACACACGTTCTTTCGAACCTCTGAGTCCTCATCTGCTGCCAGCGCAAACAGGCTCTAGTAGGGGAAAGGAGAAACAATACGAAAAAGATTGATAATGGGGAGGAAAAAGCAGGAATGGGATGAAGAAGAAAATGGGTTGACAAAAACAACTTTTGTTCTTCTGCTATTCAAAACACACAGCTCACCTCTATAAAGGTGTCAATGTTGTCCATCAGAGCCTGGGCTCTGCCAATGATGAACTGGTTCACACAGGCTATGGCATGGGACCTGCGAGGAAGACAGGAACAGTCAAGTCACCTACAGAGGTGTTTTAGTGTTAAATAAAATGTGTTTTTGTTAATACAGGGGAAACTGTTGGATTATCCAATTATGATGAAAACATTGTAAAATACGTTTGTAAATAAGTTTTTCTGAAAATAAATTATTCTGTTACACATTCAGTGTTTACATCAGTCACAAGCAGAACAGAAACATGCACAAAAAACCTTTAAAATGCCAAATTATTTTAACTGAATCCTATTTGTATTATTGTAACTATAATCTATATATATCTATCTATCTAAAATATACATCAGCGAGGGGGGTATAGTGAATATCTGGATCAGACAGTATGAATACAAACACCTTCACAGTCAGTCAGATGTTACTATGCATCACATCCAGATGGTAATAACACAAAAACAAGCAGAAATGAGTTGCTTTCTCTCTGGTACCTAATCTTGGGACTGCAGTGCTTGAAGAACTGAAGGAATTTGGGGATCATAATGTTGAGGGGTCTGTTCAGAGCGTCGCTGTCCAGCAGCTCCGACGAGTCCTCGCAGATCTTCTGCAGTGCTCCAAACGAGCCCTGAGACACGGACATACACAGAGAGGCTGTCAAATCAAAAAGCAAAACATACAGGGACACAGGAGAGAATGAAACTGCATCAGAAAATACACCTTAGCAAAAGTACTGAATGTACTGTGCTGATTTCGCTTTTCAGCCGAATACGTAAAAAAAAGATTTTAGTCACAAATGCAGTCAATCTTTCTCATTATGGATATTTGTACATCCACTACAAATGCAACTAATAAAACTGAAGTTGATTGTCATGGAAATTTCTCAATTATGACATGCAGACCATTTTCTGTAAAGGTACGCATATAAACCTGCATTAATGCGCTCAACATCCAATGTAGCATGAGGCACGTGATATCTGGATCAGAAATATTAGGAACAAAATGTATCATTTTGTATCAATGAGCTGGGTGTTTCATCATATCCAGATACTGGTTGCATATTTTTAGTAAACAACACTTGTTTGTAATGTTTATGTATTGAAAAGATGCAGCTTTTACTTTGTAGACTGCTGTGGTCTGATTATCGGAAGGACTGAATCAAATTTTAAATTTGAATGATGAAAAAGTAGCCATGTGCAGTAATATAGATCATAGAGGATACCATACACTAAGATGAATCGAGAATCGTTTTGCATACGAATCATTGACAGCTGAATCATAATAGAATCAAATGCAACTAATAAAACAGAAATTTTGTCATAAAATTTTGTCAAAAAATAATCGTGAGGCTTTCAATATAAATTATCTAAGTACAATTCAAAAGTAATAAATTTTGGAATGTTTGCCATTTCTTTACAAGGTTCTGCACACCAGAGATGTTGATTCGAGTCACTGTGACTTGGACTTAAGTCACTATTTTGCTTGTTTGCAATTTAACAGAAAAGACGTGAGGCTCGACATGGAAGTTAAAGACTCGTAACTTGGTGACTCAAATGACTCAAATGAATTGACATTTAATTTTTTCAGTGTACTTTTTTTTGTCTGACTGTTAGTATATTGCTGTTTAAAAGTGATGGGAAGGGAATGTTTTTATTGAAAAGAAATTAAGAAAATAAAGCTTTAGTAAAGCTATTTGTTTTAGTTTTATTATTTTTAATCTCGTTTAAAAACTTATTTTGCTGAATATCAATAATTATAATAAAAATTCAGTTCATTATTACACTTTTTGAACAGGTAGCACAAAAAACAAAGAATAAGGACCTCGCAGGTGTTGTAGTCCTCCGAGTTGAGCAAGTTGCAGAGCTGGGGCAGCAGCTCCGGCCATGTTTGTAGCTCTCCCTTTGAGGCGATCGTAGTGATCAGGATGCCTAAAAGGACCAAGAGAGAGGACAGACTTCAGACTGATCTATAATTAACAGGACCACAAACAATCGCCTTTGCAGCAGCTCTGGATCAGACAGTATGAATACAAATACCTTCACTGGCACTCAGGTCATTTTATGCATCATCTTCAGAGGGTAACAGAAGGAAAGTGGGGGAGGAGTGGGTGTATCGGGTGTGTGGATGAAAAGCTAGCCCACAAAGATAATTTGTGATGGAGAACAGCTTTCACACCAAACTCCCACACAACGCCCCCACAAAACACACCAACTCACCGATGGTGGCACGAATGAGCGGCGAGGGGTCGCCGATGTTGTTGAGACATTCCTGCTTGATAAAGTCAGCAACAGTTGGGGGGAAGTTCTGGTAGTGGGCCTTAACATTGTTCTTCAGTATCAGACCGCTGAGTGAGCGAGTCGGCTCGTCTGAGGAACAGACAAAAAAAAAAGAACAAAAAACTTGAGAAATACAAGTTGTACATGTTTTAAGAGTGTTTTTTTTAACTGCTCAAATGTATCGCACTAACCAATATAGGTGTGTGGGGCCAATTAGGATGACTCTAGACAAAGTACTTTCAGCCTGTAACTATACATCCCTTCCTAACTGTAAACAAAGACCTTTATTTAACATATTTATTATGTTGATCTAGGTGGATTCTAAAGTTGCATTATCAGTTGGCTCAGCTTCACTGTTCGCCAGCTGATGAGAAGATAAACCACACGTGTTGAGCTCACCATACACAATGTTATCTCCCTGTGCGACACACGGTATGTTAAGCTTTTAAGTGTATGGTAGTGTAGCAGCACCTTCAATTATAATGATCTGGGTGTGTTATATATGGCTAAGAGGAAAACTTTACTCACCTTCAGTTTTGAGTCGCGTAAGGACAAAGATGAGATAGTTGTTGAAGTCAGGGAACTGGTTGAGTTGTTCAAGTTTCTAGCAGGGCAGTTAAGGACCATATCACTTTGAGCTTCCAAATTAAGCAATTCTCCACTTTGGGCAACTAGAGAAGTGTCTTCAACTTTAAAACTTGAGAACATTACAGTATTAATGAAGTAAACATCGTACAGGTTAAAATATGTGTGTATTTGGTACTAGCATAAAACAATGCATGTCATTCAGAGGGAGACAGTTTAATAAAATGTAATCCATTAGCTGTACTATTCACACCCTCCGATTACACTGCAGTAGGATACTTGTTGAACAGCTCTCTGTGTGACTGTGTTGGGTGACTGCGAGTCTTTGAGCAGTTGGAGGACCTGCTGAAGTCCCTGCTCATCTGGCTGCCACTCCATCCTGAAAAACACAATAATGAATCCACGTATTAATTCTGTTCTATATATATTTTCCGGTTTACCCCTCTGCAATTTTTATAGATTACCAAGTGAAACTAAGGACAAATAGGTAAGCAAGTGGGCTCTGGATCAGACAGTATGAATACAAACACCATCACTGGAAGTCAGATGTCAGATTTTGATGCATCATCTCCAAAGTCCACATGCATATATATGGTCAGGAAAGGACACAATTTTTGAACAGAAGCTTCAACATTTAGCTCCACTGGATGAAGTAAAATCTTACATCTGCGATAAAGATTCCTAATGCAAATAATCCTTTCAACTTATCAACAGAACTTCTACCGCAACACTTTAGACGCATCAAGTAGCACATCTTGATTAACTTGTATCATAGGATTTATCTAAAGTTTAAGATATCTTGGAACCCATTAGGTTTGGTAGGGCCTTAGCAAAGGTCCTACGCTGAGCCTTTTTTTTTTTTTTTAAAACCAGTCACTGCAATATACTACTTACTCACTGCTTTAAAAATTAAACGTTATATAAAGCCACTGCAGACACCACCTACTGTTATTTTTGTATCTAATTAACCCATGTACAAAATAGTTGAGGAAGAAAGTGCATAAGCTAAAGACTGCATGCAGGAAGTTGAAGGTGCACATGGTGTAGGTTCAAGGTGGACGGGGGGCCACTAGAGTTTGGTAAAGGTAATTTGAGGGGGATATAACTCGCTTGGCCTTTGAATCCCAGAATACAAATACATATAATTGTAAATGGAAATCGGCTTGCGGCACAAAAACGAGGACATTAGACAACACGACAGCTAAAATCTCTGTGACCCAGCTTAACCGCTCCAAGTTAATCCTACCCCCACGCCACCCGGTCTGTAGGTCTAAGTTTCAGAAATGCTTTGTGTCTCAATACTGCTCGTTTATATTTCAAACCCATGCTGTTCAGCACGTGGGCACGAGGCTCGCGATTAAACCGAGGGTCGCGTTCAGCTGCTGTCGGTCAGAGTGCGAGAAAAGTTGTCAGGGAACAAGTTAGCATAGCCATGTAGCAGGGCCGCCTTCCCGGTTCTAAGCTAGCAGTCCGTGTGGTTTGCCTTAACTAGTTACATTGGACTGCACTGATTAGTTTTTCTACCATAATAACCCGAATGATCGATTAAATTATTGGTTGGTTACGCACTATCCGAAATGTCAATTTACAGTTGACCCGATGCTACCAAAAGTTGCCCTTCTTGCTCAGGCCTGGTCGACGGGGCAGGTCCATGCAGGGTGGTCACAATGTGCCCGTCCGGCATAGAAATAGTCAAATACCGCCATCTGCTAGCCAAATGAAGCCCTGGACCAACTCATCCTTTTAGAAAAAGATAAGATCTGACTGGACATGTAAGGTACCGCCGTTAACACAACACTTGCAGGCAACATTAGGCACAAACTTGGTGAACACGTTTTGCAAGCTGGCGTTAGCCGCTAAACCCTCTGAGCATAGTGTTTGACTGACAACGCTAATGCTACTAGCCAGGCTAATGCTATATAACGGACACTTGTTTTGATATTCGCTTTATCAGAACACCTTACCCGATGAGGCGGTCTGATCGATGTAATATATCTGAAATAGTTTGTCAAAGCACAAGCGTACCAATACTATACGTACAATATTGACTTGAAAGTTGAATAATCAGTACTAGGCCGCTCTTCTGCCGTGCTTCGTAGCGGTTCTTCTTGTTCAAATGAGCACGCCGACTGAAATTGACCTATGGCGGCTTCCGTTCAGTACACATTTCGCCAACTACGCGAGATTACCGGAACCCCGTTTCTTTTTCCCGTCACATACCGTCATTTATACAATAATTACCTTCAAAATAAAATAGGCCTACAAACATGAAATGAATAAGAATGAAGGATTAAATACATTTATAAATCATAGAAATAAATGTCTACAGTATGTTGTTTGCGTTTTGATCATGATATTCTGATAATTTGTAACGTTACAAAATAAATGGATCCAAGTGTCGTTAATGTCTACCATTGTATTATTCTTTAATTTAATCAAGGCTCACATGTAACATGTATCATAAAAATTCACATCACTTAAAAATCATATTCAATCTATATATTTTTAATGCATTTGTTTTTGTTGATGAAGTTATTACCTTAGAAGGTGTTCAAATGGTCATGTTATTTTTATAACTGCGTAGGGTGTACAGTAGATACTTCTAAATGTTTATCCAATAAATGTGTTTCAAGTGTTTCTAATAAGGAATCAAATATGCACCTTCACTATCTGACACTGTTGTTGTTCTGTATACGTGGCATGTTGTTGGAGAATATGTTTTTTAATTTTTGTATGTAATATTATGGCTATGTGATGATTGTATGCATATAATGGTACATTATTCCACCAGCATGGCTGTGTTGTCCTTTAAGTGAACTGAATTGAATACATTCAAAACTCTGCCAGAACCTTATTGAGATTGTTTATTCAATCATGAACAACAGTTGTACATATGTCAAATGTACATTTTTCTTATAAAAACTTTAAGGTGTAATGTTTTAAAATGTGGAAAACGTGGCAAAATGGGCGTTATATTAATATTTACTTTCATTGGGCAATAGTTCTTGTCCTGTATCACCATAAATTAAAAATAATTCCTAACTCTGCATACTTTATAATGGGGCTCTAGTATGGATCATTGTGTGAAGTATAGAGAAATTGCAATGCACTGCACACCCAGTAAACTGTCAGTTAGTCTGTGCATTTGTGTTATCTTTCCCTCTTAAAATACTACTTTTGGTTTATACTTCACAAAACAGGCTCAACATAAGAAAAAAAAAAATAAGGGAGTACACCTGAGTTGTAATTGAAATAGGAAAAGTAAGAACCTTGTCATAAAGCCAACAACAATTCAAAATAATAAAAAAACAAATACCAAAATAAACAAATGCTAGGTGGAAGGTGGAAGCCAGAGGTGAGAGAGGTACTGGCTGACTGTAGAGGGACAAATCTCTCCAATGACCTGAGTCCACCTTACAGGGTGCTGCAGAGAGAGTCTACAGAGGCCTGTCTACAATCGCATCATCTGAATATTTTCTTCATATTAAAAAAATTACAACACACATGAGAATGTCCATGAGTCAAAATTGAGACATTATAAAACTTCCAGTATTTCCGAAACAGTGGGCATGAAGTGCTTTTCATAACCTGATGTGCCCTGTTCTTCCTCTGACGAGTTCCAACAATCCTCATTGTCCCTCTCCTCATCTGAGTCAACCATTTTACTGTACGCCTCTCTTCCATATTTGCGGTCTGTCCTTGGACACTCTTTTGTGACGCCATCCTTCATCTGATCATCTTGGCAGTCCATCTGTGAGCTCCCCTCTCCGATCACTGGCCTAATTAATCCGTCAGTGTCTGAAGTTTCCTCCAGGGAGGACTTGGAAGCCCCCAGCTGGATTTCCACAACCTCCAACAGAGAAATCTTTGGATGTGGCTCATGGACGGGAATGCAGATCCAAGCCAAGGGGTCATTAATCTACAGGGAGACCACACACAGGTTTTGTTTGTTTGTTGTTGTTTTTTTGCATTTTGGTAATACACTGAAACAAACAAGGACATGCCTACATTCAGGAGCATGAAGTTGTAAATGGGATAAGCAATTACTAGTGAAATATAAAAGTAATGGCATTACCCAGGATCAAAAATCAGTGTAAACTCTGTTCTAAAATTAAACTCTCACCTGGTGCTTCGTCTCTCTGAAAATGTGGCTATTGCGAGGATCCGGCACTTTGTCCAAGAAAAACAGAGGCACCATTGGACACACTTTGTTTTCTCCTCGACAACCACTGGCAAACATATAAGAGTAACAAAAACATTAGAAAACCATCACAATCTTGAAGATCAATATAAACAATGTTAATTCATTTATTCTTAGCTTCAATGTTAACACCAACATTATATGAAACTTACATGAAATTTTAATTTACCCCAACAATTTAGTTTTGCACCCTAGTTCCAAATAAAAGTTTAATAACACCTGAAATACTTAGTTAGGAATGGATAACACCACATTCTTGTGCGATAGTCAAAGTATTAACCAACACAAAATAAAATAGTAGTGACTTTCCAATCCTAAAGATCAGACAGAGACAGGAGAACAGATGCTTGGAAACACAACAAAAGTCAAAGAAAAGTTGTTAAAGATGATTATCTCACCTGACTAAAAGAATAAGAAAGCATACAACAAACAGACACGGTATTACCAACAGGACTGGGTAGTTTGCTGGAAGAGAGAGAGGGAGAAATGGGATGAGAGAGATAAACTAATTAAACCAGTATTATGATCAAATCACCTATTGTGTTGCAAGAAATATCAAATGACACCTCTTAAAAACTCGTTATCATACAGTTCATCCTAAGCTCATCACATTAAACAAGAATAGAGGTAAGATGTGATGCAATACCAAGTATTTCATGGTGCTTTGTTTCGAAATGCAAGGTGGCCTTTTCTCCATTCCCGACGACAGACACAGCTCTTATCCACACCTCATACTCCTGTCCCGAACTGAGATTCTGCAACGGAAATTCCCGATGGGATGCACTCACATTGTACACTAGGAGAGACAAATTGCTTGGGGTGAGGTTAAGAAATCAGAGAATAGCGGACAGAGATCTACCAAACTAACTATAGTATTGCTTTTCCTTTATTAATACTTTGTTTCTTTCTTTACTACTTTGTTTCTTTTATGTATTCTTCATTATTTTACATATGCATAGTGATTTTGTAACAAAATATAATCATAAATGTAATTTAACCAAACTAAGAGTTTTATGTCATGCTAGCAGCTCAGTGTGGTTGTATTGGGACCAGCCCATTAAGTTATCCTGCCTTGTTTCTATAATTTAAATCAACTCAATATAATGAGTTGAGGAATTTAAACTTAATTTAATGAGTTATTGGTATCCCAACTTAAGGGCTTAAGCCAGTTCAATGAAATGGAAATTTCAATGTGTCAACCTAACTTGACAACATGAGTTTTACCAACAGTAACTGAATCTCTCATGAACTGAGCGTGACCCTTAATGAGTTAGCAATATTAATGCGCCGTAAAAAACAGTGCTTGAAATTTTTATCAGCAAGATCAGGGCGCGACCGGCTGCTCGGATCTCGTTTCTCAACGAGCTGCAGGTGGCAGAAATCGGCGGGAAGCAGGCGAGCGTCGAACCCTAACCCTTGTTCAATAAATGTATTTGAACTGTAAGTCTATTCAGTGTGATCTTTAGTAAACTGTTTAACTTGCCATTATGAGTCAAGACAAAATTAGTTATTTAAAAACATTAGTTTGCTCAATTTGCAACTTTAAGTTCAAAAGCTGCCTTAAAAACACGAGTTAAAGTAACTTGAAATACAATAGAGTAAGTAGTTTGAACTCAAATTATCAAGTTTAAATGGTACAAAATCACAAGTTAAATAACTAGTATTACTGAACTTTATGAGTTGAAACAACATATAATCATAAGTTAGTTAACAAGAGAAAGTAAGTTTTATTTAATGCACAATGTAATATTGTAAGGAATTTCAACTCAGAGTATCAAGTTCAAACAATAAATGGCCATTAATTAAGCAATTTATATAACTTACCTTCCTTAGTTGAAATAAAGCTCTTCTCTAAGTTGAGTTAACTCATGTTTTTAAGGCAGCTTTTGAACTTAAGTTTATAAGTTAAACCAGCCTGAAATTTATTACAGTGTAGTGTCTAATTCTAACATAATGACAATGCTGACAAAGCACAGCTGAGGCTAATGGGATGTCATTGGGTTTTCAGGTCTTTGACCATAAACAGAAAACATGAACAATTTTCTTTCCTTTACGGAAATTACTGAACTCATCCTGAGGTGGACATGAATATAACAAAATTCCTTGGCAGACCATCCAATAGTTGTTGAGACATTACAGTCAAAGCCACAAATGTGAACCGAATGGTAGATCACAAAAGTCACCAGACATCATCTGGACCATGAATGCCTGTGCCAAATTTAGTGCCCAATTCATGTTGAGATATTTCAGAGGATAGATAAAAAATTTAACCAGCTGGTGGCACTCAGCTGGATTTATCTTCTGGAAAGTATGAATGTTTGGCCAACATTTCATGGCAATTCATCTGATAGTTGTTGAGCTACGCCAGTTTGGACTGAAGTGATGGACCAACGACACTAGTCTTAACTAAAATGATCTAATGCCAATTTTATCTGATCCACTGTTATGAACAATCTTTGAAAAAAATCATTTGAGTTTCCTTTGTTTTCTTTACTTATTACTGAAGCTATATTAAATATTGTTGATATACCATTTTGTCTGTCAAGTCCTATTTGGTAGTAGAGGATCAGCCACTCCTGCTCAGAGAGGGGACCAGGATCCCAACGCAGGGTCACATGAGTGGCAGCAATGAAAAACACCTGAAATGATGGCAATTTGGAGGGGACTGAAAAGTAATTGAGACAGAAACATGAGGATTACAAGTTTAACTTCCATTTAAAATGAGGAGAGACGAGAGAAAAAAATGTTTTTTTGAATGGAAACAATGCACAAATACTTACTTCTTTGAAGAGAATATCCAATAGCTGATGAAAGGTGATGGACTTTCCCGTTGTGCAACACTTCGAACAATGACACTTGGTAGGGTTTGTAATTTTTAAATTGACCTGTAGGTGGAGACACACAACAGACTAAAATAGCCATTTTGAAAACAGCCAGAAACCACGATAATTCAGTATTCAGATTAAAAATTAAACCAGTGATAAACATTAATTTACAATTTCTTTAAATCAAATCATTGATCTAGATGTTTGAAATATTTAGGCAGTCTTGTTTTACATGTAATCTTCTTATTATCTATGGCATTTTTATCAAAGGAATCAAATTAAACAGACCTTTAAAAAAAGCTGTTGTCTGGCTTTTGTTTACTTTGACCCAATGAAATGCTTGGCCGAGGGGACATCCTGCTTGTTTGTATTGCACCACATATTCCTTTAGGGTGTCAAAGAGCTGAGAGGGGAGATCCCAGGACACTGTGAGGTTCTCTTCATTCATCTTGAGGTTCAATGCTTGCTCATTTTTCTCTTTACCTTAGTAAGAGAAAATGATGTTAGTTCTGCTGAGCCAAAGGAGAATGATAGAATACAAATACAAATGAAGAAATTTAGATAATAAGATAATACAAATATAGAATTATTGTAGCGCCATTTTCCAGCAATCATACGCTTAACTGTAACTTTTAACTTATAGCTCTCCATACTTTTATGACAGTCTAGAAAATTGTTACCTGGTACTGGCATGGTGAGGTAAGAAGGCACTGTGGCACCATGAGCATTGTAGGCTGACACATTGACTGATGATGCGTCTTTTAGAGAGGAATTAAAGTAGCATTGCACCTCATCACACAACATGTCATATGGTTCAGCTATGGACCCATTCACCACCACCGACGTGCCATTTTTGTAAGAGAGCCTGACGACATGTCCAAGAATGAGACCGCAAGCCTGAGAAACAGGAAGTTTCTGCATGGGGCGAGGAGGAGAGGATAGTGATGGGGTTAGTTTGCAAAAAGAGAGACTCTTGTTCTTGATTTCAATCAGAGGACAGTGATTGCAGGTAAATTGTTTGACATACCTTCCAGGTCAGAAAACAGTCAAAGCTCGAAGGGTATATCCCACAGTCCCTCCATACATCTAGCTTCCCAACAGGGGCTGAACAAGAGAAGGGACAAGACAGCAATTAGAATGAGTAAATAATATTAGACTGCCTTTTGTTTCATCTTTGCAGGGGTTTCCGTCACCATACTGTATGTTTTGAAACTAGGATTATAAAGTCAAGAATGTAAAATTGCATTTGTGTCAACTTGAAATAATTGCTTCCTTGCTGAGATACCATTCTCACATCTGCACAAGCTAAGCCAGTTAGATAAGCACAAAGATGTTTTAACAGGAGGAAACAGCTGTGGCTCTTCCCAAATGTAACAATATCTGCCCATCCGCACATCGAAAACTCACTTCTTATCTGACCCTAAGCAAGAAAGTGAATAAGCAAGTGGTCCAAAATGTCAAACTATTCCTTTGATACTTTTTAACGCAACAGTTCAAAACAGAAAATAGACAAAAGAAACTACAACCATTTATGAAACATTTCCAAGTTCTTTGTAAACTTGTTTACTTGTAAACTTGTAGACCACATCATAAGTGAGGACTCACTTGTCTCTATGCCTGGTATTCTCTCAATATCACTCCAGTCACTCGTCAAGCCTGTGCAGGCACAACGAACTTGAAATTCATATGCTGTGCAGGGCCTGGGATTTTCAAATGTATAGCTGCCATAGAATCCCTCTTCTTCCTGTGTAGAAAGGGAAAAAAAACATCCTGAGCATGTATTCAGTGGATAAAGCTTTATTCAATCTGTAATGTCTAGTTTTTCTTTGAAAATTATCTTTGAGTTTTTTTCAGGACATTAATTAATTCATTTATTTATTCATCAGCACTATCCCCTCACTGTTACTCCATTACACAGTGTGAACTATGTTGAGAGGAAGAAAAGGAAAATAGTGGAAGACAAAATCTAGGACACCTCAACCCAGACTTGGTCTGCCTCAGTCCGATGTCGGACATCACAGGGTCCCAAAATGAGCTGCAGCTGATCACAGTAGGAATTCCAGTGAATTTCGAATGGTTCCTGATGGCTGGATGAGACTTTAGGAGGAGGTGGCTTGACTAGATACAGAGACAGAAACCAAAAAAAATATTTAATATCAAATATCACTTAAATTAAAAGTCAACAATTTAAAGATGAATTACAAATCAGTACCAGATTTTTCTATTGAAACAGGCATTATTTTTAATTGTAGTTGTCCGAAAGGCATCAAGTACCACCAATATTATCATTATTATTATTATTATTATTATTGCTGTTTTTGTTGTTGTTGTTATTGGTGGTGGTGGTGGTGATGTCTGACTCACAGATGTCCGCTGTATTGAACACAACCTCTTCAGATTTGGCAGAACCGTGCTGGTTCATTGCCTGGACCCAAACGTGAAGTCCAACATGGTGGCTAAAGCGTTCACGATGGATAAGCCCAGTCAAACGGGTCCCACTGATCACAAGCAACTCCCTGGTAGACAAGACAGGACAAGAGGAGTAAAACAAATTCAGAAGGCGTCTCCCAAAGGTTAGCAGAATATTGTCATTATCAAGTTGACAGATGACTAGGGCAAAGTTTTTGGTTGTGTTTACCTGCTATTTCCTGGCGCCCAGTGCAGGCTGTAGTTAGTGGGGATCTGAGGTTCCTGTATTTGATCCAAAGTACAATGGATATCTTCAAAGCACTTTTTCTCATCACATGGGAAATAACACTCTGGGGGAGAGGGAGTAGCAGGACGACCTGGAGAAACTAATAGGGGAGAAAAAAAAGAGATTATCTCATATCAGAAACTGTTTAGGTAGGTGCACTGAATAAACAGTGGGACACAAAGTAGGGAAGTTAGGGATAGTAGCACACACTGTACAAAAATGTCTAATCCAAAATGTCCCCACCATGAGTCACAACAATGAAAGGTATTGACCCACTGCAGCAGAATTCCAGGAAATTATGACTCATAAGATGAATAACCACAGACATAAACATCTGAAATAAAAACAGTTGCTTGGAGAAATTAAAAATTCAACACTTTATTACTTCAGTATGAGCTTACAAGGCTTCATACTGATGTCAAATATGGAACTGAAAAAAAACATCCAGTATTGATTTTCTGTCACTTCTGAGCAGTTTTTGCATGTGCAAATTAAATGTAAGTTCTTATTACTATTTATTTGTGTTAGACTTAACTGCTGTGATGGCAAAGACACATAGAGAAAGAGCAAGATTTAAAAGATAAACAGAGCCAGAAAGTAATAGACAGAAGACCGAGCTTAACCAAAAAAACAATTAGAAAAGAGTTCTCATACATGCATCCGCCCATCACCACAAACACACACACACACACACACACACACAGAGCTTTTTTTCTATTCATCACAAGACTGTCACCTTTACCCACTTCTCGTAAGCCCGTGCAGTTTTAGCAGTGATCAATTTGATGCCTGTACACAGCACGTTGCATCGAGGCGCGCTACCAGTGACACTAACAGGAAATGAGCCCTTTGATCAGTCTGAGTCCATATAATGGCACTTCTCCCCCTCCCTTTTCACTACTTCCTTCTTAATACAGACACTACTGAATCACAAAGGATCAGTAAAGAATAAGAGAACTTATGGGCACGTGACCAACACATTTTAGCACAAAGAGGCCCTTTATCAAAACATGTTAAGCTTTATGCCTTCAGTGTGTAAAGTGAACATGTGCTGCACAGAAAAAACACCCAGCTCATTCTTTTTTTATGGTTTATTATGTAGTTTTAAAGTTATAGTTTGCTAGTATCAGCATTGAAGTGCATGATCTACGGTATACTTTGTTGGAGAGCAGACTAAGTGGTAGATTAAGTATTTACATCCTTTATTTAAAGATCTAGTGTATCCCCAGAGATCCAAATAGTGATAGGCAAACACCTTTATAGTGCATTAGCTTGTGGGCACCATCTGAATGTTGTAGCTGGTTGAAATGTAGCTAATCTGACATACTTTTTCTACCCTTGGACAGTTTATTCTTTAACAATACTTTCTGACAAGCTGATCATATATTTTGGATGTAAAATCTCATTCAGCAAAGTAACAGTATTTTATAGGTGATACATAAATCTAGTGGAGTAAAACAACAATATCTCCCCCTGAATGCGATGGAGTGAAAATGCATAAAGTTAACTTTAAAAAGGTTGAGCACAAACAGGAAGAACTGAACTTAATACAGTATGAGAGAAAAGTTGCTCAAGCCTTGAATAAGCCTACCTGCTAGAGCAATACAATTTGGCAGGTTGACCAGCAAGATGGACAGAAGCCACCCTGCCTTAAGTGTGGCCATCACATCTGGACCCAGGTCTCTAATGCCTGTAGGAAACACACATAAACACAGTCATACACATTGGAAATGTATCAATTACGGACGCTAAAGCCTGAAACAGCTACATTTGTCACATCACAGCACTTTGTTGGTATTTTTGACCAGTTAAATAACTGTAGCGAGCTGGAAGAATCACCGACATGTGGAGCCATTGCGTCGATAAATATGCTAATTTACTGTAACGTTACACGCAGTTTTCGACATGCCGACAGTCTATATGCCAGACACACATTCCTGTTACATGTACTCAAATTTAACTCAGCTACTAACGAAGTAACGAATAACTGGATACCCTAAAAACACTGAGATAACAGTTCAAATACTCCATATATTTCGGGGGCTCTCTAAATTTAACATTCTGTGTTATTATAGTAAGCTGTTTTGTTCATAAAAATTAGCCAACCATAAATAGCTCTTAACTATGAATTATTTACCTCATTGTGACACACACTTCGATCCCTATCGCACATCCTGAAGCGTTTCAAAACAAAGTTGACAAAGTTTTTGTTGTGAAGTTGAAACCGTCCGTCCGGCACACGATGTGGCCACGCCCAATATCGGAACTACCAATGACGTAGGCACACACGCGCGCGCGCACAGACGCACTTTACACAGCCCTCTCACTTCCTGCACAGTGGCTGCTGCAGGTCCAAAATATGTGTGTCACATTTAGAAGGCTTTTTTTCCCACACAGAAACAACACAGGTGACTTCTTATCATAACCAAAGTTTTTGTGATAACAAAAAAGATCACCGATACGATAGAACAGCTACTGATAAGACAAGCAGTGATTGTAAACTATACTGTTGGGTCTTGAAACTCCGTTCTCAGATTGAAACTGGTGAAGCTTTTTTCACTTGGGTATTTCCTTCTACTGTCCACTTCTTCTCCACCACAAAGCAGATAGATATATTGTAGTTTCTACTGCAATGCAATTTTTTGACAGCTGTAGTTTCTTTCAAGATGAGGATTTTACATTTAAACATATAGATGTATAAAATATAATGCTTTGTTAAAGATTAAAAGGGGTTTCTGACCTTTTGGGCTTGTAACTGATTGTATCTAGTTGGGGACACTTGTCATATTTTGGATGTTTATGAGTTGATAGCATGTAAGGTACTTACTTGACTTGAAGTATTACTGCTACTTTTTGGAGGCAAATATTGTACTTTTACATCTCTACATTTATTTGATAACTTTACTTACCAGTTACCAGTTTGTAGATTGCATGCTATATCAGAGCCAATTAACATGTTTTAAATTAATTTATTTTACCAGCAATAAGATTAATTTTAAAAACACTGATTCTGATCATCAGAAAAATGATGAATAGCCTATTGAATCCAATAATCTACCGGGTGGACCAATACACAGTATATACATACATGTAAATATATGTAGGTATAAGTTTACTTTTACTTTTGATACATTGGTGCATTTTTTGAAAATTACTTTTGATACTTAAGTATATTTACTGTCAGATACTTGTTTTACTGAAGTGCTATTCGTATGGAAGACTTTCACTTTTATCAAAGTAATATTTTAACATGATATCTTGGCTGTGACCTTTGGGTACTTTTCACAACACAGGTTAGCAGTTCCAAGTAATATCCCCTCTAAACTTCTCTGATCGGGAGATTCATCCCCAAAGAGGTGACATTATCCCTCCTTATTTCACAAAGAAGAGGGTCAGATCAATAGTTATTTGATCACTAAAAATGTCACATGTCACAGTGGTGTATGATTTTAGGGAAGTGTACATAAAATGCAAAATTTGCAAGGATAGTGTGTGCTGTATTTTTGGTGAAGTGATACTATTTTTTAGCCTCTGCAATTGAGGAAAGACAAGATTTCAACATGTACTCAAAAAAACAACAACAATTCAGTGATTCTTTAACACAATTTTTATTGAGTCTGAATATTTAACCCATCTAGCACCCAATGTGCTATGAAACAAATGCAAAATCCCAACAATCTACTTATGATTGACAAACAAGATTATTCATTGTGACTTATTTTGCAGTCATTGCAATTCAGCTTAATGCAGATATATATATAAATTACAGTGTGTATGATAGTGGTTGGGAAGGACAAAACAGCTTGGTTCAAGATTGAAAGCTGTTCATTACAAAGTCTTGAACACATTTTTGAACACATGGAAGCCCTTTCCATACACTTCATAGATACTAAAAAAATAAAACAACATTTCAAACAGTTTATATAACGGGTTAACAGAATGACACTGGACATTCATGAGAAGTGGGAAAAATAGGGTAAGTGTGTGTGTATATTTGTGTGTCTGTTTGTGTAATTATGTGTACAATATATGTCTGCCGGTGTGTTCACTGTGATTGCTAAAGGTTGACTCTCAGCAAAGGGAGCTGATCTCACTCTTGCTGCAGCCCCACTTGCAGCAGGCATTGGACAGGCCCACCACCACATCCCGGCCTTTGCGGTCAGCCTTGCGAAGGGCTTCTAGGATCTCCTCGGTGATGAAAGAACGGGCTGGCCTGCTGAACACTCCCTCCTGGTTGTCTGTAGGTGTGAAGCTTAAATCTCTGTTTCTTTGGAGGAGAGTCTCCACCATGGAGTTGTGACTTAAGCCCTCTGAGGAATCTTCCTGACGAGAGCTGAACGGGTCCTCCAAAACATCTAATCCAAATGGGCAAATAAAACATTAGAGAATTGCCATGGTTTTACTTAAACCCAGATATCAATAAATTATTTCTCACAGTCCATATTGTCATTAAAAGAATTGCTGAAGATGGCATGATGGAGGAGGAGAGTTCTAACCAAATCTACCTGTTTACAACCAATAGGATATAGCGTAAAGTACTTTCATAGACAAAAGCTCAAAATAAAATTACTTAATAGCAGTTTTTATAAGTAAGCAGGTCAGCATAATCTATCCATGGTGACATTGTAGAAGAGAATTATAGCTTTATGATTCCAGTTAAGATTGTCCATACTCTAAACACTGACCAACCTTATGCCAAACAGCATTAGCATCTAATAAAAAAAATGAATTAGTATCATCCGTCAATCTACTCTTCAAAGTAGTGATCTACTTGTCCCTCCATTGAAGTTATCATTGGCATATGCTTTTCAGTACAATTGCACACAGTCACAAATGAGCAGAAGACAGTATAAAGACATAAACTTCATCATGGACACACAATTAATTTACATTTATCCAGAGAAGTAAAAAAAACCATCAGAAATTGAGGGAAAAAAGTTGATCTCACACAATAAATATAAAATAAAATAGCAGCTACAGTCAACATATGAAACAGTAATAGTGACAATGTAGCGCCTTCAGCCTCTCACCTGCACTGATTGACCGTCTCCATCGTGACCCCCCGCAAGTGAAGATGACTGCCCGGATGAACTCACGGCCACATAGTTTCACCCCATATGTTGGGTCGTCCATGGGCTGAACCCCAGCCACCAGCAGACACACAGCCAGCACCACAGCTTTCCACATAGTACCCCAAGAAAATATAGCTCAATAGAAGTGGTTGAAATGATAGGCGATTCTTTGCTTTGAGCAGCTCTTAGCGTTCTGTCACCCTGTTTGCGATGGCTATGACTTTCTGGGTGACCCAGGCGTGGTTTATAAAGGGGATTGGAGCCCTGCAAGTAGACGTGCAAACTGCGCGTGCAGGCCTTTCCGGAAGAGGAAAAGATTCAATAGAGAGATACAGTCAGAGACCTTTATGGAGACAAAAAGCAGATCAAAGGGGGCATAATTACCAAATATGTCAGAGGCCTCAATGATATAATTGTGTTTCAGCATGAGAAGCACTTTTGTCACCTTCAGTATCCCCAATAATATGACATCAGATCCAACTCACATTTAACATTTAAAAAATACATGCTCTTGGGTCATGTGGGGATTGTGAATATGAGGAGCATACTGGCATTAATAATTTCAACCAAAAGCAAAAGCTATGAGACTATGTGGCATGATAAGGTTATAGCATACTGGTCAATTACAACTTTGTTTCCATTTATATGTCTCCCATAGGGCTCAGAAAGTTCCTTTGCTATATTGGGGCATATCATGGTCTCTTGTGCCTTACTAATACCAGATTGTTGTGAACAATACATAAATATTCTAAAAGATCAATAGTCAAATAAATCTAAGCAAGAAACACATTCAGAAAATGATTATAATTGCGAGGAAGCTTCAGGTTGGTGGGTGACGTCAACAAATAACAAAGGGTTAATTAACACATAGAGCAACATCTTAGGTCTGAAAAGAGAAAGGTGACTTTAAATGTTTGTTCCTTTTAAAAAAAAAGAAGGGATAATATACAGTTAACTGACATTGCCTGAACACATGAAATTAACCTTTCCGGCCTCATTACGCCTGTTGCCATGAATTCCTCTGATAAGATTTTAGACTTGCTGGCACCGCTACAGGGATATATTTAGGCCATTGTGGCTGATATCATAATTATTTACATCAGTTTTGCCATTTTTAATCCACACAAGACCCTCTATTACGTCCATATGTATAATTTTCCCTTTCTCTTAAAAGCCACATATACTGTCATCTCTTTGCCAAAAGGTGAACTGGGGGAACTGAGACAGAACCAGTGACATTTTCCAAGTCAGATAACACAGAAGTCTTATTATGAGCCAGGCAAAAATAAAACACATTTTTATCTGTGTCTAGTCAAAGGTCGCTCATTTAGGGATTTACAATGGCGATGGTGAATTTGTAATTAATGTGCCGATAAAAAAGCAAACAAAATGACATTTTAGGAGGGTGTCCACCTTGACATTCATTAACACAATATCATAGAAGTGACCTGTGGAGGTCACAGGAGCAATATGAAAATGCAATAGTTTACTTATTATGAATATGTGGTGTATTTAAAATTGCTGTAGACAAATTTATATAATTTGGTCCTACTCATTGGTTGATTTCTTATCATTTTGAAATAATTTACAAATTACTTTTGTCTTTTAGTAAACAGCCTGTTGTCATTTATATGTTCTGTTGTATGGCGACCAGATAGGCCTGACTATGCAACTGCTAAATCTGACACAGGGTAAGAAAATTGTGAACTGGCTATCCAGGGCTAGCAGGAGCAGGTAACTGTACTGTTCACATTTTGTATAACATGTAATCAGATTTATTGTGTTTTGCCTTAATATTAGCCTCTAAAAAAGTGTTGACAGGAGAGTGCCAGAAATTATAGATGATATACCACCATTGCCAAGAGGCCACTCTTTACAATGGTGGTACTAGAATACCTTACTTAAGTGAGATGAATGAGTGTGTGTCCAAACTATTTATAAAATATGGATTTTGTATAAAGTACAAAGGCTTCGTTGAACACAAACTGCCACTACAATAAAGTCACTGTTCATTATTTGTCAGATAAGTCAATCTGCTAGATCTTGAGGCCATTCACTGAAAGAGCTTGGTGTCAAAATATCCAGATAAACTGACAGGTGAATAATCCATCACCAAAGACAAATGTTTTTGTTTTTTCAAATTGCACGTCATGCAAAATTAATACATTCAAACATTTAAATAAGCAACAGGAGCAACCGCAGAAGGTGAAAACAATAGACAAAATAAATACATAAATATAAATAAATAAATAAATAAATAAATAAAGAGGAAAAAGGATAACATTTACGACATTATTGAAATTAGTCAATTTATGTGTTTTATCCAGCCCAAAGAGATCGACACATAGATAGGACACATCTTTATTGAGATACAAAATTTGCTCAGAACAGCATCAAATTTTATATAGGCCCACCTACATACTTTATGGGCTTAGCATGCCCTTACAGTCTTTATGGCTTTTTTATTGGTAAAGTATACACTAGTTTTTAATATTTGTGACTGAATGAGCAAACTTTTGTCCAAGGAATATTCTTAGAAAGGTTTCTCTAATATGTAATGCAAAGGGGCTTGTGACAACCTCACTCTGGAACAGAGTGAATAGCTGGATGGTGAGAAACAAAAAAATTTCCACAAGGAGCACAAATGGGTAGTAGACAGAGTTGCTATGACACTTTTGACAAGCACTAAGATGAACCTATGACTTTCACTGGCACAGCATCCGCCTAGTTGTAAAAAGTTGATGTCAATGATAGACAGGGATGTTCCACAAATGGGCGTGGGGGGCTTTGTAGTGAACATTTTCTGTGCCTGTGCCTTTAAGATAATTTGGCAGAACTCAGCCAATCAGAGCAAGGAAGGGGGAGGGAAGGGAGCTGGTGGGTAGCAACAGTTGCCCTGGTGAGGACGAAGCGCCATAGCCGCGGTAGCCCTGGCGACAAGAGCCCAGCAACAAGAATCAACAACAACAACAACTGAATCCGCCATAAAATTAAAAGAAGATATTTTACCAGTGGGAAATACACACGTGGAACCAGAGGTGAACCTCTTTACATATAGGAAATATTTTGTGTCCAATTATGCTGAATTGTGCTGTTGCTCTTTTCCCTTGTTGTTTCAGTAGCCATAACAGGCAACTGCCTTCCAGTGTTAGCTGAGATTAGCCTGCAAGCTAGCCGTCGTACTGATAATCAGTCGGGTCCGTTTCTTGAGCGGGGTACTTTGTGACCGCTGCTCATCCCAGTGACAGTGAATTGTGCCTGCCGTGACGACGCAGCCACAGGCGCATACTCAAGCAGGCCGTTGTTATGGCGATGTCAAATGCAAAAAGGTACAAAATGGCGGTTGTTGTAGAGACCAGTTAGCTTGCTGCCCGTGTTACCTTGCTAGACAGCTAGCATTGGTGCTGTCACGACAGGCGCGTGCTTGTTACCGCTTACAGCTAACGGAACCAGCAACGGTCCTTCGTAATGTTCTAAACGATATTTTGGTGCATTTTGTGGCAGTTTAACACATTATGTTTTTATGTAGGAGCCGGCTCTACGGAAAACCAACTCCCTGAGTACATACGTGATCCCTCCAACAGGGAGACCAAATTAAGGTAGTCAAATTAAAAGTGTGAGTATATAGACAGGTTTTGGGATGATGTTGAGGCAGGGGTGGAGTTGAAATTGTCCCCACGATAACGGAAAGTTGAAGAAGCTGGGGCAGGTGGCGGACATTTAACATCTAATGGGCGTGGCGAAGGAGGGCGTTTTGCAGGTGCTTGGCAAGTCCAGAGTTCACTGTAACGTTTGTTTGTTACCTGGTTTGCTATTCAGCGAGTTTAAACATGTAATACGGTTAGTTTTTGCCAACTGACCATTAACGCAAGGATTAGTGTTAAACCTTCACGTGTGTTTGAAATCACAGATGTGACGCTAGATCATAAACCCTTCCATCTGCCCTATCCTTTTCAGTCAGTTTAACAAAAGATGAACGAAGATACGAAGTTCACAAGATAAGATCTAGGATATTACCTGTAACATGTTTAAAATGACAAAAAGGATAAGAAGAAATTTTAATCTCCTGGTAATTGTGTGTGTGACAAAGTATAACAACAGCCCACATTGCAATATTAATGCAGTGTGATAAGGGATTCTCCCTACTTGTGCTACAGGCATAACTGTAAATGTGAATAGCTGTAGGCTTTGTGATCACATTACAGGTAATGAGACACCGAAAGGCTTGTTCCCGTCAGTGCTCCTCCCCCACATCTCCACATTAGCTGCACCACCAACAGGTCAGCCACAGTAGTTTCAGAAAAAGCCCTCTTACTTAATAATTTGCATCAAGGAAACAAATGAGAATGTCGACATATTCGCAATGTCTGCAGGTTGCGAATCTGTTATTAGAATAGATAATAATAAAGCCAGTTTCTGGTGGTGAATGTTGCTCATGTCATTGTGGTTGGACCTTCTGCTCCAAAATAGTAATGAATTACCTGTAGTAATAGTTACTCATTGTAAAAGTAATAATTTACTAGAAGCTATGATTCACCATGTTTTGTTCCGCTACATACTCCAAAATGAGGAATTGTATCACTCTTAAAACTCTGACTAAATCTCACTCCCCTGCTCTGTTTCTACATGAATGATTATATAGTGGTTTCAAGCACCAGTTGATATTAGGCTATTCTAACTAAGTAGAACATAGAAACAAATAGCTCTAGGCTTTATCCCTGGTTGACCAATACAGAGTGTCCCTAATATTTATTAGAAATGCGTAACCAGTCAGTTTTTTCTTTTTCCCAGGGTGATTCCCAGCTCTTGTAATGGCCACCTCAGGCTACGTAGGCGAGATCCAGCCGGCAGCCCAACCCCAGGGGGCTGGTGTTACTGTCACACAGGGGCAACCTGATGCCAGCTCCGCGCCTCCAACTGCCCCTCAGTTTCTGGCTGAGATCCAGACTACTGTGGTCACTCCCACTGTTGTCACACCCACAGGCCAAACTACTCCCACCGATCAAGCCACCTCCATCACAGCTCAGAAGCCCGTAGCTGGTAATCAGACTCAGTCTGCAGCACAGGCCCAGCCAGCCCAGACACAGTATGTGACTGCAGAGATCCAGGGCTCCCCCACGCAGTCTGGAAATGCTCAAAGCACTCCTCAGTATATTGTTGTCACAGTCACAGGTAAGGACTGAACATGACATTACATTATATGCCATTGGAACAAATGTCGATCTGGCCAGTTTAAGGCTCTGCAGTTATACATGCTCAGAAGCAGCGCTTTACCTAATCAATCCATATTTTAGTGGCTTCTCCTCATTAAATTGTTGTCGCTTAAGTATGATATAATTGCAAAGTATAATGGATTGTTATTCTGTAGTATTAAGATATACTTCCATTTTTTACACAAAAAATTGTTGCTCAAAGACATAGTGAACTTTAAAACTCTTTAAATTTTCAAAAATAGTTTATAATACAAACCTATTTATTTAAAAAATTCAGGTCCGTCTTTATCGGATTTAATAACACTGTATATCCCTAAGGGCAATCTGTTGAGTTTCATGGATCATTATTGTGTAGAACAAAGTTATACTTCCACATATTCAGACACTTAAGTTGCCTTATGACACAATTCTTTGTTCTGAGTTTATTGTTTAGTAACTGTAACTTTAATGACCTAATGTGATATGGAATGGACTAGTGGCACTCTTAAAAAATGGCCGTATTCCAACAACTTCATTAAAGTAAAATTAATGATTGTATTTAAATTCTCTCTTTGTCCTTCAGAGGGCTCCCTTCACTCAAGTGACAGTGTGTCGGACTCTAGCCCCCCTCCAGCTGTGGTGCAGACAGGAGTTCCCACACAGGTTGTTCAGCAGGTACAGACGGCTCAACAGGTAAAATGTGCCCACACACATACAGACACAAAATTAGATTAATGTTTCACTGACTCTTTTAACTAAGTAGTGTCTTTATCTTAGCAGAGGTCAGTTGTGCAGGCCACCTCCCAGATAGCCAAGACTGAGCCCGGCACCCAGCTCAGTGTCACCAGTCTACAGCCTGTTCATATCAGCCCAGAGGTAAGTCAAACACACACAGTTACACAGTTCATCATTGGTGGTCAAATATGATGTCTGACAATTCACTTGCACCATCACTGACCAACATACATTTGTACAATACAAACACATCACAGCTTCTATCATAAAAGGGCATCACGTGTGACATCCACAACTTTCCAACTTCCTCACACTTTGACATAATGTTAGTCAACTAATCACATCTTTGGTCGAACCTGCCTCTGCTGGCTTCCAGCTCCTTCCTAGCACTGAGGTGACAGCGATAGTCAGAGATAAAAATCTAGAAGAATGCCAGCTACTTCATGAGATAGGACAACCAGAGTACCCGGTATCAGAAGACAACATACAAGAATGCTGCATCAATCCCCTCTACCTCCCCTTGGACCTCCTTCTGTATTACCAATCACTGTACTTGCCCCCTGTGCATGAGGGGAAAGAGATACAAGTCCACCCTCCAGTCACAAGCTCATGCCCTGATCAGCCACCACTGCAGGCTACAACTGCCACTTTCCAAGTAGGTCAGGGACACAAGGGAGACTACTGCTATAGAGTTAAGGGAACATAGAATCTGTCTGTAGCTAAGAAATGTATATAAGTCATAATTGCAAAAGAAACTTTACATGAAAGTTGTCCACAGTTGATATGGTCTAATCGGGTGAGCAAGGATTGATTGGATTTTTTTGTGAATGTAGGTATGTGTGTGTGTGTGTGTGTGTGTGCCCACTCCTTAGGTCCAGCAGCAGCTCACCCCAGTGCCAGTGCAACATGTGTACACCAATCAAGTGCAGTATGTGGAAGGAACAGACACCAACTACACCACCAGTACCATGTGAGAATAAATTGTGTAATTACACATGTTCAGATAGAACTTTTCCCTTTAAAAGTTTATTTTGTTTTTAACACTTTTTTTTTCATGTCTTTCATGCAGTCGTTCCAGCACTTTCCCTTACACTGATACACCTCTGTACACCCAGACCACAGCAACCCAGTACTATGAAGGTCAGCCAACCTCAGGCTCACAGGCCTCCACCCCTGGCACACCTCTAACCGTCTCAGTGACTGCTGGCACAGCTGGGGCTGTGTCCATGTTTGTGGCCCAGCCCACTAGTGCAGCAGGGGGAGGGGCCACAGTGGTGACCACAGGTGGCACCACCAATGGGGCAGGGGAAGGGGCAGGCACCAACGGTGGCACAGCAAGCAGCTATGTGATCCAGGGGGGTTACATGCTGGGCAGCAGCAGCGGAGGGGCAGCTGGCAACAGTCAGAACTACTCTCACACCGCCCGCGCCTCTCCAGCCACTGTGAGTATTACAGAGGGCGAGGAGAGTAGCGTGCCGTCGGCAGACAAGAAGGTATGCAGAGGCGCCAAGTGCAAGAATTTCTTCTCATTTTTTTCTCATCCACACAACCCTTTGGTGGCACACACCGATGATGTCATTGTTTTGTCCAGTGGAAAGCACAATTCAAAATGTGGGTAGTCATATTAGTCCTACGAAATGTTAATATTTTGAGTATTTAACAGAATAAAAGCACGGCTACAATTATTGAAGCTTACAATATTTTTAACTGTGATTTCCTCCTCCAAAAAATAAAACAAAACCATGACCTCATCATTTTCATATCATTATAGTGCATGTGATGAGGGGCATTTTTAGTTTTCCTGAAATGCCCCAATACTATATCATCCTAAATTCATCGTATTGAATCTCATATAATAGTAACCAACCTAAGTTTGGCAAACATCCCATGTCCCAGGTCATTAATTCATTGCATACCAAAGTTGTATGCCACGGCACGCAAACAAACATATTTGTGTTTTCATACCCAAATGATCAACAAACTGTTAATGTGAATGGATTTTGTTGTGTTTTCTAAATTTATGAATAAGAAAAATGTGTGTGCATGTACTGTACTGTATGAGTTGAAAAATGTTGGTAATATAGTTTGCAAATAAGCAAGCATATGTTTGTGTGCACATATTTTGAGGTGTGTTATCGTGTTTGTATCTACTGGCTTTGCTAACTGCTCCAGCTATTTTCTTTTTATTGTTGCCTGCGTGTCAGGTACAGTGGTTGCTGGACAACTATGAGACAGCTGAAGGAGTGAGTCTGCCACGTTCAACCCTCTACTGCCACTATCTGCTGCACTGCCAGGAGCAGAAACTAGAGCCTGTTAATGCTGCCTCTTTTGGGAAACTCATTCGATCTGTGTTCATGGGGCTACGCACAAGACGCCTGGGCACACGGTAAGACGGGTCAATATGAAAAGCCACACATTCAAAACCCATTTACAATCCCTTCATACACAGCTTGCCTATATGACACGACAGGCCTGCATAAATTGATGCCCTACCTGATGTGCTTTTTTTAAAATGTCAAAAGTGTTTCTGCTGACAGAAACAAATTAGACAGAAAATGTTAGATATCAATATCAAAGTCACAGAGAGAGCAGGTACAGAAAGAGAGAGGAGTGCAATATAATCTCCCTATCACAGTGATGCACATCAACAGACAATCTCTTTATATGCACTGTATGATCCACATGCATATAGATCTTAATTAGTGAACACCCATGCAAAGCTTTCTACAGGAAATCTATGATATGTAAAGCTCTTGAAAGCATTGCGAAATGTTCGCTTAGTGTAGGAAGACGTGTGGGTAGAGATGAAGACAGACAGCATGTGTGTGGGTGAGTGAGTTTGACAAAGGGGGGGAGGGTGAGCAAGTGAGATTGACTTGTAGAAATGTTTGCTTTTAGAAATATGGGTTTAGTTAAACAATACAGTATGTTTCATTATTGTATTTTATGAAATTAAAGAGATAAATTTTAAAATCACTCTTTATCAGGACTATTGTATGTTTATTGCCTTAGGGGAGTTATCATAGGTTTATATAGATGACGTAAACCCTCTCCTCTCACAACCTCTTGTTTTCTCCACATTTGCCAACACAGGAACAATTTGATGTAACATATTTACCTATCTCTTACAGGGGTAATTCTAAATACCACTATTACGGGCTGAGGATCAAGGCAGGCTCTTCTCTTCTCCGTCTGATGGAAGACCAGCAGCATCTGGCCATGAGGCAGCAGCCCTTCTCACAGAAACAGAGGTAGACACATAGTTGTCCCTATACACACTCACACATTTATTGTCAATCATTACACCACTCGCTGTAACAGTTCTCTTAAATATCTATGTTCAGTATCTCACACTATGTGTTTTATTTCAAATCATATCATGGTTCCAGATTTCTCCAATATGATAAGACAGCACTGACATTTCATTTCACTGAATTATTCATCATCTTTGCGTAGCTCTGAAAGTTTCATCTACGTTACCTTATGAACCCTGCCCCTGTTCTTATCAGGTTGAAGCCAGTGCATAAAGTAGAGGGGATGACCAATGGTACAGCAGCCGGAGCAGGCCAGCAGCAGCAACAGCAGCAGGGTTCGGGGCAGGTGGACATCAGCACCCAGGTGCAGCAGTACCAGCAGTTCCTAGGTGAGTTCAGAGACAGTTATCAATTATCTACAGGTATAAAAGTGTTGACTAAGGATTTGTGCAAAAAAAGATGTTCTGATGGTATTATTGTGAAAAAACAATATATATACTAAAATATTATATTGAAGTGAATACTGGTTGCCCCTGCATTTACTGTGATTTCTTCTTGAGTATCCAGTGTTCTTGTTTCCTGTGTTCCAGATGCATCCAGAGCTCTCCCAGAGTTCCCAGACATCGACCTCCAGGGCAAGTCTCTGCCAGAGGGCATTGAGCTGGAGCACATAAAGAGCTTTCAGCTGCTGTACAGAGAACACTGTGAGGTAATCAACTGAGGTTGCCTTTGCTATCTATTTGTCGGTGTCAGTGGAAGACTTCTTTGAATGAAAGTACCCATTTTAACCTATAGGGTAGGACAACACTAACTGGAAGTTGACTAGTTGAGGAAAATTCATGTTGTTTGACAACCGAGGGAGAGGATGGGTTTAAAAGTACTCTGTGAAGTGCACTTCTGATAAATGTTTGTGCTCAGTCATTTGTTATCAGGCATTCATGTACAACATATCCTCTCTCTGTTTTGTCAGGCTATACTAGATGTGATGGTAAACCTGCAGTTTACCCTGGTGGAAACTCTGTGGAAGACCTTCTGGAGGTTCAGCCAGAGTCAGGCTGGAGATGCCACGTTGGCTGTGTGAGTGCTCAATACTTACACGCAAACAAGAAATGTCTCCTGTTGCAGCAGCAGTAACGTTCTATAAAAAATTCTGGTAAATAAAACTGTTTGTGTGTTGGCAGTCACGACGAGTCAGAGAAGCGTCTCCCAAAGAACTGCCTGGTGTTGCTGTGCAAGTATGACCCAGTGCTGCGCTGGAGCCGCGACTGTGACAACAGCCTGTACCAGGGCCTGGTGGAGATCCTCATCCCTGACGTCCTCAGGCCCATCCCCAGTAAGGCTCTACAAGTAGTATGCTTATGTAGGGAAAAAAACATACCGTCAAATGCAGTATGTTAACAATAACCAAATATATATATATATTTACCTCAAAAGTGATCATACAGAAAAGACAAATTGAGTGCAATTTTGTTTTTTAGATAAAAAATGTGTCCAATTACTTTAATCTGCGAACATAGTGAATATTTGTCCATACCTGTGGTAAATGCCTATACACATATAGAGCTATTCTTTAACCTCAATGCTAACTGTATCTATTTAGAGTTAACCTATGAGAGAACAAAGGTCATCCTGCCATCTCACATATAAAACAGAGACCATCTTGCAATGGGATCACACCAGCAGACATTATTACATGAGACCTCACCCACCTTTGAACTCAGCCCTCATCCGATCTCAATTACACACCTTTAAAAGTTCCTGACTGCATCTTGGACAGTTGTGATGTTAACACAATAACAAAATTAGTCCACAGACAGACTTTCCTAATTCCTACCTCCCTAGCTGTGTCAACCTTGTTCGGAGGAGACCCATATTGAACTTGGCCTTTCTTTTGATCTCAAGTACACACCTGTAAAGTTTCAGGACTGCATCTTGCATGGTTGTGACACTGTTGCGCTGACAAGAATCTATCTACAGACAGACATATAAACGGCTGGCAAAATTCTCAAAATTGCTTCTGTGTTAGTTCCAGTTACAAAAGGTATCTCCAAGACCACATTTTGCCACAATGACACACAGACTCAGAAAGTGAAAATATTACCACACAATTCTACATTTCTATAAGAGTTTTCTCTCTTCGGTTGAAACATTTGGACTGATGGACTGCTCTGTAGTAGTAGAGCACACAGTTTTTCTTTACGGTGTGCCTGCTACTCTGCTGTGGAAACTTAGTGGACTTTTCAGTTTCAATTTTAGTCAGATGTTGAATTTAATTTCTTTACTTTGGCAAAGCTTTCATCCTGCTGCACCGCTGCCACATTAAATATTTTCCATGTCCCAGGTCTTTGTCTTCCAAGTAAATTGGAACCACATTGGGGATTTGGTTAGGAATATACGTGGCAAGAAGATCTATTTCTCCAGAAGAAACTTAGCTGTATTCCCCAGGTGTTTGATAATCTGTCATCCAGATACATCGTCAGCAGATAGGAAATGAAAACTTGCTCTGAAGCGAAGAGCATTAAAGTCTCTTAACCCTTTTTCTTGCTGTCCCCAGGTGCCTTAACTCAAGCCATCCGTAACTTTGCCAAGAGCCTGGAGAGCTGGCTGACCAATGCCATGATGAACATCCCTGAGGAAATGGTCCGCATCAAGGTACACTCCCCTTGTGCTGGCTTGCAGTTGGTGGAAAAATGTGTTCTCCAAACCATGAAGCAAACTGTCTTAGGCCTGCAGAATCAGCCAGTGCAAAACATTATTTTGAACTCAGTGCAAATCCATTTTCTGTGTGGGAGTTTTCCTTGTTGTGGTTGTGTGAACACGAGCAAGAGCTGATTTTATATAAAATGCTGTCCTATTATTTGCCAGCTCATGGTGCAGCTTTTGTGAAAATAAATGCAGCAACACTTCTAGGTCAATCATGCAAATCATTAGGAGTAGTAAATGGCCTATTCTAAACAATTATTTCTAATGGAAACAGTCTTGTTTTGAAGTGTTTTTTTTTTATCAGTGTACATGGACCACTTCACCAGGATTATTTATCTTGACAATATTATATTCACTAAAGAACATAATATGGTCATTGTAAGAGGTCATGCATTACTCACCCCAAGAAACTGTTAAATTAGGTTATCTGTTGGGAGATTTGTATGTATGTCCACCTTAATGTAAAATTATATTTGTTCTTCATCCTTTGTCTCAGGTAACGTCAGCCAATGCCTTTGCCCAGACACTGCGTCGCTACACCAGTCTAAACCACCTGGCCCAGGCAGCCCGCGCTGTCCTCCAGAACACAGCGCAGATCAACCAGATGCTGTCCGACCTCAACCGTGTTGACTTTGCTAATGTCCAGGTTGGTTTGTTCTCTGAACACTGTGGCTGGCAACATTTGTGTCTCCTGACATGATTATCAGTGTTGTGCATATACAGTACATCTATTTCTGCTCTTGCTAGTGGTTTGATGTGTGATTTCTTCAGCTACTTTGGCAATCATTCTGTCTTTTCTACAACTTTCCTACCCAGGAAGTAGAAACCAGTCCCTCTTGCTTTTTCTCAAAAACCCATTGTCTTTTCTTCTTCCTCCAGCGAGTGCAGAGCAGATGGTTTGACACAGAACCCTGAACCTGATAGTGATTTAGTGTCATGCTTGAAGGCAACCTGGCATAGAATATATTGCACAGACTCCTCAGTCTGAAGCACAGTCTGTATCAACATTAGGTTGCTCTGTTGCCCCCTACTGGTACAACTAATGCCTTGTAATGACACATTGCCCTCATTCTGTCCACCTTCTGCAGGAGCAGGCCTCATGGGTGTGCCGGTGTGAAGACCGCGTCGTCCAACGGCTGGAGCAGGACTTCAAGCTGACCCTCCAGCAGCAGAACTCCCTGGAGCAGTGGGCTGCATGGCTGGATGGTGTCGTCTCCCAGGTCCTAAAGCCCTACCAGCACAGCCCTGCCTTCCCTAAGGCTGCCAAGCTCTTCCTGCTCAAGTGGTCCTTTTACAGGTGTGATGGGAACCTTTTGGACATTTTCATTTCCTTTGTTGTCTTTGTTGATGCCATGAGATTGAGCTACAACCTTTTGTTACACAGTAAATGAGCACATCTATGCTCTCACAGTGACTAACAGTTGTGTATGACCTGATATCACATTCAGCATGGCAAAAGTATTAATTAAGTTCAGTTTGATGAACTGGGAAACACTGAGAGAACAAATTTTAAGTTGTTAAGGATGTCAGATCAGTCTGTAAAAAGTTCACTTTCCGTTTTTATAGAACAGGCAAACAAAATAAGCTTTCCATTTAGCGAAATAATGAATCTGATGTAACAAAAAAAAAGTATTAGTAGATTAACTGTGAGAAGTCAGGCCTTTCTCTCTCGCTCTCTCATTCTTGAGAAATCAACATCAAGATGACTCATGCTTAAAAACTTTGTCATGTCATTTGTGGAACTTCTGAGAAATATTTCCCGTTTGTAGTTAGAGATGACGTGAAGTAGTTACAGAATACACGCGTAGCAGTGGTTTAATTCCCACCACCTCTGCTCTCCAGTTCCATGGTGATCCGGGACCTGACTCTGAGGAGTGCAGCCAGTTTTGGTTCCTTTCACCTCATCCGCCTGCTGTATGATGAGTACATGTACTACCTGATAGAGCACAGAGTGGCCCAGGCTAAAGGAGAGACCCCCATTGCTGTCATGGGAGAGGTACCAACACACACACATACATAAATGAACAAAATAATGCTAGCCATACTTATAGGACTGACACATTCCTTCTTCTTGCCATTAGTTTGCCAGTCTAGGTCGGGGTCTAAGCCAGTTGGATCCTGACAAAGGTGATTAAACTGTGTTTCCACTGTATTTCTGACAAATACTTTTGAGACAAAAACTAAGTTTCAATCATTGTTTGCAACTAACTCATTTACCCTTTTCTATCCCAGAAGAGGAAGAGGAAGAGGAGGAGGAGAGCGATGAGGAAGGACAGGAGCTGTCCCTTCCCTCAGACGGTCCTGTGCTGGGAGAGGAGTCTCTGGAGCCACCTGCTAAGCTGGCCAGAACAGATCAGAGAGTCCTTTTCACCACCGGATCAGCTGAAAACTAGTCACATAGTAACACGGGGTTGATGAAGTTGATTAAACACACACAAACATACAGACAAAGATGTACAAATAATACTAATTTATACACTCTACACATGTATATAATTCTTGTAAATGTGTGTGCACATCTCGCTGCATACTGTCCCACTTGTTTACGCACACACAATCAAAACACATGCTCGATCAGTACTGCTGCTGCCTGGATGGCACAACCACCTGTTGACACCATTGATTACACAATCACTGGCATTGCAACAGGATGTGGCTTCATAAAACCAGACCCTCTCAATGCAAAGATAACACAGAGCATTTTAACCCTCTGTTGTGTTGATCTGTAAAAATGAACTAAAGCCAGGCATGTTTTTTGTCTCTCTCATTGCATTGCAATGCTGTAGCCTTGCTGTCTCTTTGCTGAGAAACCTGTGCTCACCCTAGATCCTCCTAAAACTGTCACTGCCGTGTCAAAGTGGTCTTCAAAATACTGTGATGTGTGTGTGTAAAGATATCTACAGGAGGAGGGTGCAAAGTGGACCTTCAACAGTAAACGGTTGCTGAATTTAGTTGTCACTGATTCATTAAATGCTGTGGGGAAGCTGTGTCGTTCAGAAGGAAAGAGACATTTGTGAAAGACAGCAGGCGGTGGGGGTTTCTGGATGGGTTTGTCTTGTTTTTGTGTGCGTATTTTCTGTATGAGCACTGTGGTCACACCGCTCTGCTGTCACTTCTGGAGGCTGACTGCTTTTCCATGATGGTGTCTATACAGTATACATGTGTTTCTGGTTGTGTGATTGTGAGTCACGCCAAGTGTGGACTGTTTCTTTTGTAGATATTTTAAGGCATTCAGGTTTTGATTTGGGAGTTGTGTGTAGATTCCCTGTTTGATTTTATCCGCCTGTAAAGAAAAAAACATTCTTGTGTTCTTGGAGTGCCTGTCGCAGCTGCTACACACACTTGTAAAGATAAAGCTACGGCCGTGGAATTGGGGCTCCCATTAGTTGCTGCAAAAAAATCCTCTCTCTTTTCTTGAACATCTGGTTCCATGAGAGAGGTGCTGTATCTGTATGTGTCATAATTTAATGTTCAAAGTGCTCCATTCATGTCCATCCAATACATTCCTCTGTGGCCTCACTTTCCTTTAACATATCATTTTCTTGCCTTATTTCAATATATTTTTCCATGTGTGTGCCAAACCTGTTTGCTTTTATCCCAGATCCTGTTGTTTTTAAACTCTCTTTCCACGTTTTAAGGAGGACTGTGCCTGAGTAAGAACGGTGATATACTTATATTTTACTGTATATTTATCCACTATTTTGAATTTTGTTGTCACTAAGTGAACCTCTTGTGCAGTGTATGGTGCTGTGTTGTCACACATTGTAAGCAACCTTTGTGTGCATTATTGATTTGTGATTGTACGTTCAGTTATCAATCCTATATCATATCTTATGACTTTTCCACAAACAGGCTAAGGCCCTGCCTCTTTGCACATATTGACTGTTGTCGAGAAAACTCAGACAGAGTTACCTGAAATGTCTTTCATTTTCTTTGAAGTCTTAGGTGTTTTTGATGATGGGGGTGCAGGTGTCAGATTTCGTGCAATTGCTCAAACCACTCGCCGCATTTGAGAGAATTTGGTGAGAGATCTGATAACTTCCTGCACAGTCCTCCACCGACACTCATCTCCCTCCACTGTGCTTTTATCTCACTGCATTTCCGCCCTCCTGCCAATGGCTTTGTTTTGCTTCAAACATCCATATTCTTAAACACTGTTCGTCACGATTGGTTGTTGTAAACATGTCATTTTTGGATTTTTAAATACAATGTCTTTAAATAGCTGCAATGCAGGCGTTTTAAACAGGCATTGGCAGCCTCAAACCAGCACATCATCCTTTATATGGAGTCTACCACAGCTGAGTACATATCACTCCAGTCTTTTACTGATCTACAGCATATAGAATGGCCATTGTTTACCCAGTAAGAAAAAATGTTTAGTCATTTTTATAGTGCATTGTTTCTTATGTACAAAACAAGTTGAGAAAAAAAGATGTTCAGTGGCAGTGTTTTATGAATTTGGTCTGCTGTAAGTATGACTGTGCCTTTGGAGGTGGTAGAATGCAATTCAGATGTTTTTAATTTTAAAGATATAAATTAAAGAATTTTTAAAATTGCACTTGTGTTCCTTCAAATACTTTCTTCAAAGTTTAGCAAAAGCGTCCGTTTTAAAGAGGAAGTACTGTCAGTCATGCGTAAGTACAGCTATATTTATAATCCTTGTGGCTGACAAGACAGACAGGGCTTCTTGTTTTACCCACACACACTGTATTCACAGGCTTGTCAGTTACCACTTGTAGTGTGAAGCACTGTGTTTGCCACTGGAACAGAAACCACAGGTACATTCTGTCTATATGATGTGTCTGGGAAAACAATGTGTCATTATAAAATGTTGGGCCACCATTAGCACCATCATCCTCTCAGATCTTTGATTTATCCTAGATAGCATATATTGAGTTATTCATTTCAAGAGATTATCTTATGTCGAAATATATCTTATGTTAAAATAATTTAATAATATCTGTCTTTGAAGCCCTGTCTTATCAATTTAAGGTAGACTGATAGTGACATCTAGTGGGGATTTATCACAACTGTGCTTTTTTTCATGTGGCTAAAGAACAAAAGGGATGCACAATATGGAGTTTATGCACACCCGAGGGTAAGAAAGGCTAAGTAAAGATGGATGAGATAATATTCCACAGCTGTAGTAAGATTTGTTGTGTTAAAGTTCTCTCCCCTTCGAAACATCTGGAACATGTATTGCAAAGTGTAGTCAGGTTTTCTTCCTCTAAAAAATGTGAAAAACATCCACACCTGCAACAAAATGGTTTGCTCTCTAGTCTACCCTGCAAGGCTCTACTCAAGTGGTGGAGTTTGACACTATCACGCAATAATTTATCGGCTCAATATACTGTATATTGTGCATCCCTAAAGGAGAAGACAACAAAATGTTCAACACGCATTTTAAAGTAATTGTGGTTTGCCCCTTTTTAATTCAGAGTATTGCTGCTGGTGGTCATCTATCAACAATATCAACACTGCTGCCAAAGGCAGACTCACAGCTGCCATTCAGAATATAAGAATCATACCTGATACATTTCTGTAAGTCAAAACCAACAGCTTTATATTGCTGAATATATGTACATATATCTTAAAGTGGGACACATTGGAAGACTGAATTTAATTCTGTTACACAAAAAAAATGCTGTGGGCAGGAAAAAGATCAAGATGTTCTTGTTGGCATCCATGAAAACAAAGGTATGTAAAGTAAAAGCATGCAACCTTGAGATAAAAAAAAATATCACAGCTTGGTTCAAATAGTTTGAATGTAGCCTTGCATGACATGTTCTGGTAGAAGAACTTGCAGCTGTATAAACTACAGAGGGTGACAGAACCTCCAGATGAAAGTCACCACACTTTAAAGTGACAAAGACATACAGTATGCAGTTGCCTCAAGTTGAATGCCCACTAGCAGAATGTGTACTCAAATGTGATACAGTAGCAGTATCACATTTGAGTGTTTGAAGCAATCGGAGATAACTAGGATTGTCCAAACCAAGCCAGCCACATTTTTAAAAACAGGCATCATCTTATTTCCATTTTGGTCTTCAGTCCACAGTTAGCTGGCGTGTTTCTGGCCTGACAACAAACGCTCTCAAGTGCAAAACTCCTGAATGGACATTTCAAGAAGCAAAAAAGGTGCTGGAACTGAAATAAAGTGAAATAAAGGAGAAAAGTAATAAATTATGGCATCATGAACCAAACACCGCTCCATGTCGTGACCCTCACACTGATGGGTATTTATGGCAGGGCTTTTTATTGGAAGCCATGTGTATCCAGGGCCAAAACAAAGATTCTAAACCTGGTGTAAGGTAGATTGATCCTGTAGCCTATGAGCCATTTAAAAAAAACAAACAAAAAAAAAAAACAGTTGTCTTTTGATCCTCAAGGACACCTGTCCTGTCATAGCCTCCTGATTTAAACAGTTTTAATTTAACCTTTGAACCTTTTAATGTAAAAAAAAAAAAACAGATTTCCACCTCGATCTCAAAAACAACTCATGGCTTTGCATCTTGGAAAACAATTCTTAAGTGTTTATCATCTACCTGTAGCAGCTTTCAACAGTTATTGGTCATCCCACATGCATGAATCAACACTGTAGAGCTAATTTTGTACACTGGAAAACTGGCTCACTTGTACAAAACACTGTAAGTGAACACATTCATAAGAAAAAGAAAAACAATCCCACTGAACACAAGTTGAAACACCATGCAAACCTCATCAGAGAAGAAATGTGACACATTTATTTAAAAAAGAAAAGAAAAAAATCAAAACACAACATGATCTTAAAAGGGATTACTCTGATGTATTATCTGTACCAGACATACGGTATGATTATAGTCCTATTAATTCTGTGCAATTTAGTAAATATAATTAAGGGGTATGACGCTAAGTGCTTTAAATGGGACTTCTAAGTCTTAAGAAGTTAATAAATAGAACATGTAATAAAATGTATTGGCAACTCAACCTCTCTGCAATGAAGTAACTGCTTCAAGGCTCCCATGTTCATAACAGCATATATAAATATATGTAGAGGCATTGAGAAGCTGTGTACCTGTCATGAAGGGATTATCAGTCTTCTCCCTCCCCTCAGCAGCAAAGCACTAGAATGTTTGTTCAGGTCACATTTTTTTTTAAAAGTATCCAGGTGGTGTTCGTTCATGAGGGAGGGTTTTGTTCCCCCTCACAAAAAAAAAAAATCTTAAAAGGCTAGATTCTGGCCTTAAGTTCAGGCTTGTCTTCATCCCTTCTTTCCGATTCTCTCTGGCATCCTTCTGCCATGAGTTCTCACTGCGTCTAGAATATAAACGATTGACAGAAAGCACATCCATTGTGTGAAAACCACTTGCAGAATAACTTCTTACCATAAGTCATAGTGTATTACTTTCTGATAAAACTTCTCTGCACCAACCTGTCCTTGCTGAGGAGTGGCTGACTGGCCAGGGGCCTGTCCTGTCTGTCCATAGTACGCAGCCTGCTGCCTGTAGTACTCCGCCCAGGCTGCGCTGTAGTCCGGCTGGCCCCCCGTTGTGGATGCTGCTCCTCCTGCTGCTGTTCCTGGGGCTGCAGGTGCTGTCCCGGGGACAGAGCTACCCGTCTGGGCTGGAGGTGACAGACAAAAGAGTTATGACCCAGCTAACCACTACATTTATATTAACTGCAAGACAAACACACAGACACAGACACAGCTAATGAGCCAAGAATTGAGGAGGTGCTGTCAACTTTGCCGTCCAACTCATAGAGAGGTGTGTGCGTCAAAGTCAGTTTTTTGATGTTTGCCACATTCAAGAAGTTCCCGTCTTGAAAAGCTATGTGGAAATAATATTTCCAGATAATATTTATAATATTTTCATTTTGTTGATTAAAGCACACTTATAATGTACTGCAGACGGATTTATGTTTTGTTTTTTTAATGTTTATATACTGATGTAAAGATATCCTTACATTGAAACAGAAAAAGTTCACAAGTTTTACTTAACAAATGACTGAAAAAAATCTAGTAATCAATTGTCAGTATTTTAATTATCAGTTTAATTTACATGTGTTCACGTGCTTCGAGTTTCTCGTGTTTATCTGCTGCACAACCAACTGCCCTTTGGGGACAAATAAAGTGGTTAAATGAAAAGTAAGTAATTTGAAAGTTAACAGCAGGTTAAAGTTACAGATGGTGTTCTTTGGCAGTCTCACCCATCTTCTTATAGTACTCCTCCCAGGCCTTGGTGTAGTCTGGCTGGCCCCCTGGCGTCTGTGCCGGTTGGGTCTGGTCCCCTGAAGTTTGGGCACCTCCAGCTGGGTTAGCAGGGTACTGGGCTGGCACAGCCCCTGATGGCTGCTGGTAGTACTGAGCGTAGTAGGCCGCCCAGGCCGCATTGGGGTCATTGGCTGCTGCCTTGCCTAGAAAAGATGCAGGGTGGAGGGGGTGAGGTCCTCATAGGGTGAGGGTGAGCCCCTGCTACTGGCCTGGAGACCGGGCTTGGAGACCAGGGGGGAAACAGAGACAGGGTTAGCCAGAGCTGCTTAAGGTAAAGACACGTGCATCTCATCACAACATTTCCATCAGACTCCTGTTGACCTTCACAGATTTAGAAAAAAATGTGTCATTACTCATCTGATATGACTGGGAGGGTATACAGTAAAACCTATAGCCTGGGATGAAAGTACTGTAGTAATGTGTTTAAAATGAGAGCCAACATGCTAAAATGAGCACAAATACAGTGATGAACAGTGATCATTGAAAACCAGGAGAGGCAGAGAACTCAAAGGTGACTCACTGGGGTCATGGGCTGCCTGGGGCTGCCACTGCTGGTAGGTGTTGCTCCAGCCCTGAGGAGTGTACTGGTGAGGACCTGGAGGACCACCACTGAGGAGGAAATAAATGGTTTATTATCAAAAGCCTCTCGGGATCATCATCCCGACAAAATGAGAAAAACTATCTTTGTTGCAGCTACTCACTGTGGTGGTCCAGGCGCCCCAGGTGGTCCAGGGTTGTATGGGTTGGCGTTGTAGGGACCCAGGGGACCAGCAGGACCTGGTCCACCTGGCCCCGGGCCTACAGGACACAGAGGACCCTGGGGAACACATGACATAATCATTCATCAAATGAATGAAAAAAGTATCAAAATAGCTGCCAATAAATTTTCTGATGATCATCTAATTGACTGTTGCAGCTCTCGATTTAAACTGGTTATTTGGCTATAGTACAGTTGCACTATATAGTAGTATCTGTACGATAATCTCAATTAATTTACATGTCATTTAAGAAAATCAACTGGAGAATGTGATCTTTGTGTTCGGGGGAGAGCTCCAGCTTCTGTATTTAGGCTTCCTGCATGTAACTTAAAAACAAGAATGGTAACTACCTCAATCTTCTCTTCAATGAGCTGCTTAGCGTGATCGATCTGCTGCGGTGAGCCACGAATGATAAACAGCTTGAAGTTGGGGTCTCCGTTGGGGGGCGGCTGTCGAGAGATTTCCACAAAGGCCCCTGTCTGCTGGTTGATGGACTTGACATTCTCCCCTCCCCGGCCAATCACAAGCCCACACTTGTGGGCAGGAATAGAGAAGGTCATTTCACCTCCAGGGGGCCCCCAGCCACCTTGTCCTCCACCTCGGCCCCTGTTGCCTGCAGGCATGCCCGGAGGGCCTGGGGGACCCTGTGGATGGAGGACAGAAAAAGCCTCAGTGCTACAGCATAATACTGTATATGTGTGTACATGTTTATATTGAATGAAAAGTTGTCAATGCTTGGGCTTGAGGATATTTCTGTTTTACGAATTTAGATCTGCTGAAGCAAACATTAAGTAGCTTACGTGCTAAAAAATCTGCCTCGAGCTTGCTGCCATACATTTCCTGTTATCCACAACTGATGATCTTATACTGTGAGTTTACAAGTGAACAAAAGCATGTTTTAGACTATGAAAGCTTGTGGGTGTGTAAGTAAGAGTGATCCATACCCCCTGTCCCTCCTCCCTGACCCTGATGCTCTGCAACAGATCATTAATGATCTGAGCAGCGTGCTCGCAGCGGTCAGGAGGACCACTGATGTGGGCAACCTTATCTGGACCAGTCCCGTCATCTGTAAGAAAGATTTTAGTCTGCATTAAGCAATCATTTTGACAATAACTTATACTGCTGCTGAATCCATTTAGAATCAACATCCACCTCTGTAACTCGAGGCCTTACAAAAGTGAGGTATAAGTTACCTGCTTCTAGTGGTCAAAAACTATTCAGTTTACCCACTGAAAACATTGCTTGCTGTTCTCGTGCCACTGTTGTCCTTTCAACACTAGATTTTTGCAGGTACATCCCTCACTGTGACACAGTCAATATAAAGGCTAAAAATAGAGTAAGTTGATATCTACTCTACACACAAACTCATGCAAAAAGGAAACGTGTTAATACAGAATATTACATCAACAAATGTGGAAAACATATAAATGCAACCAGTCATCACAGGGCCCTACCTTGTTTGAACTGTATCCTAACTCCAGCATCATTCTGGATCTTCTTGATCATCTCTCCATTGCGCCCAATGACCACGCCGACTGAGTGTCGAGGTACCGGGATCTGACAGAAAAACAGAAGTTTTTATAAACTTGGTTTTGCCCAAATACATTTGATCGTACTTCTAATCATGATGCCACACACAAACTCACATCCATGCCTCCTCCCATGCGGGAGCCGAAGTCAGTTCTTTCACTAAAGCCGCCATGGTCTCTCTCCCTCAGAATCTCCTGCACCATTTCCTGGGCTTGCTGAATTGAAAAACATGGTGATTACAGTACATGGCAACTATGCACCACCCAGTGATCTTGATGAGATGATTTTATGCATGTACCTGCACTTTGTAGGGATCTCCAATAATTCGTAGGGGCTTGTCAACATTGGGTCCCTGAGAGGCATCCTGAATCAGGATCATCTTCACCCCTGCACGCTCCTGGAATGTCACACAATTAAACATTATAGTTCTGTATGTTTTCATGGTTGACACTACTGAAGTAGAAAAAATTGTCTGGCTCTACTTTTGAAACGTTTTTATATATAAAACATAATATACTACATCACAAAATTGCTGAAAACAACATTCAGCTATCTCTTAGTTCAAATCCATCAAGATTGTTACAGTTTTTTTAAAATGCAATAGCCATGCAATGTACCTGTAGCTGTTTGATGGTCTCTCCTCCCTTGCCAATGACAAGGCCAGCCTTGCCAGCGGGGATCATCATCTCATGCACGGTGCCGTTCTGCCCGTTGGTGGACTCGTGATAAGAAGAAGGGGGTGTTCCCCTCCCTCGTGACACTATCTCGTCCAACAGCATCTTGGCTTTCCTGGCCGGAGAAGAGCTGACCAGTTACTCCACATCCTTTTTTACAAAAACATGTCATTATGCTGATATAATGGCAAGTTACACTGACCCTATATTATATCACTTAGTATTTATGAAACAAAGTAATAGGTGATTATATACAGAATAACCCAATTAAAGATGGCATAAAATAACAACAGATTTCTAACAAACCCTGGATCATCATTTAAAAATGTTTAAAAATGATACAAAACACACAATATTTTGAAAAACTTCTGATGTAATTTCACCCAGCCCTCATTTCTTGACACAGCAATCTACTTCATCAGAAGTGACTATTTCTGATGCTTCCACATGAGACAACGATGAGCCCATTTGCATGAAGCCTGAAACTTACTGTATGGAGTCATGGGAACCTGTGAGAGAGACGCTCCTCTCTGGAAGGCCTCCACTGTCTGCACACACACACACACACACACACACATAGTGTACATAAGTAACTAAGGCCAACACCAAAAGCAAAATAAAACTGTCAATTACAATAAAATGTGGAAAGCTGTGGATCGCTGTTTTGGCTAACTCCACAGAAGTGGAGACAGTACCTGGAGCTATCTGAACCTTGCAACCTGACTCCTGTTGAATCTTATTGATCTGTTCACCTCCACGGCCAATAACTGGGGACAAAGAAACGGCAAACTGTGCGTTGTTGGTGGGTCATACTCGCAATACTGGCACTAATTTGTCTTATACCACAGAAACAGAGGGACATTATTATGTGCTAAAACAGAGTAGGGCTGCACTCACTGAGTCCCACCATGCTGTCTGGTACACTGTACTCCTCTGTGGTGGAGGTGGGCCTGGCACCATCAGCAAGCGAGGATGACAAAGAGGCAACAAATCAGGCAATGGTAGACTTTCTCATAGCATTTTTGCTACACTATTATACATACACAAAAGGCACATACTTCAACATTGTACACATTCAACTGAAAGCTATGAGATCTCACCTTTGTTGTGCAAGAGCAGCTAGCTGTGCACCAATAGCTGAGATGGTACATAGACAGTAAGAAAGAGAGAGTGAGAAAACAGAGCAAGGGAGAGGTTTTGGATTACTGATGGACTGTGACACAGACAGAGGAGAGGAAGCGTGGACATACAAGGGTAAAGGGGCAAACTGCTGAAACAGGAACACTGTACACCAAATTAAATAGTCAACTGTGAGTTATAACATCACAAAGCCAAAAGTAAACAAAACATAAAATAGTGGGATAGACTCACACAGTGCTTTGGCTGAATCCAGGTCACTCTGTGCAGCCAGCTTCTTGCTCTCCGGTTCATCTGTTATATGAGGAAATTACATATCTTTTGTGAGAGGTGTCATTGAATTCCTTCTGCAGCAAAAGCAATCATCAATTGTGCAATTCAGAAATGGTTATTATTTAAACGTTTTCATTTGGCAGACGCTTTTGTCCAAAGTGTCGTACAAATGAGATACAATCAGTGCCACAGTAAATCGAGGAGCTGCAGTCACCATACCTGCATCCTCCAGCTGTCGTTTCTGTGCAGTGAATGGAAAGCTTTCTGATGCAGTGTTGTTCAGAGGAGTTCCAGCATCGCCCCCGATCTTAGCTGCAATCTGAAACATAAGCGTAAAATACACCATGACAGCTGAGTTACAAAAAACCTCCTGTACCATCTGCCCCCAAATGTGCCCAAATAATAACTCATGTATAAACCACACATTGAACTGAATACCTCAAAGCAAACTGTACAGTCTTTAGCAATATCTTCTTGACAGTGTGTATTCAGTACACTAAGTTAGTCAAGTGTATCAAGTTTTTTACATTTAATTTAATCTATCTTATTTAGTATACTTCAACAGCTTTATTTTGCATTTGTCAGGTGACTGATGTTACAATGCACTTTCCCTTTGGGATTTATAAAGTAATACATCTATCTGTGTGGCCTGGGAGATCCAGTATTATAATATGGATATATGAACACTATGTACGGCTGCTATTACAGCGAATTTTGACTATTATAATGTATTAATGCTTTATAGCATCAAGCTATTTGTGGGTCAATTTGATGCCCTTAACATTTAAATGCTTTCCACCATACCCGCATTATAACACCGTTATACCAATCACCCCCACAGTTAGTTTAAACATCTGCTGTCAGTTCTGCCCTACCATGATGTCGTGTCCTCAGTGATTTAAATTGAAATGTCTCAAATCTCTCAAATGTCTATTTTCAGTTCACACTGTGGGTTTGTTGGCTATACGCCTATGTAAGCTAACATTAGCTAATGTACAACCAGCAGTGAGATTACATAACAAGCGTAAATGTACTATTATGAACAACCGTTAACTCGAAAATATTTGTGAATTCAAAATAATTATCCTAGTGATATGTGTTAGGCTGTGTCAACAATGTTAGCCCTCAGGCTAACTTTTTAGCTAGCCCTCCCTCCAAACATGCTCCAGTATGTCACATCCCTCACCTGCCGGGCCCGCTGCACCGCGTCGGCAAACGCATCTTTTTTTATGCCTCCCGCTCCGTTCCCAAGAGCTGCCTGTCCACCGAGAGTGGCCCCGGGACCTGGTGGTGGCACCGCATTGTACTCCGACATGTTCACCAGAAGACAGGCGAGGGAAAGGGAGCAGAAAACAGGGGTCGGTGCTGCGCAGGAGTGGGAAGGAAAGTCAAGAAACTGACGGGGCAAGGAAAGCGCCGGAGACACTACGGTAGCCGGGTAGGTTCATTCGCGTTCTTAGTTCTCCATGTAAGCATAATCTTTCCCACAGTCTTATAACAACATGTAAATAAATACATTGAAAAAGGAGAGATAAGTAGAAAATTTTATCCTGGAAATTTTAATCCAGATCAGATGAAATGCCTTACATGTATTTGTTTAGTTGTTTATACATTAATTCAAAAGGATAAGCAGGGAAAGAGGCTACACATTGGCTTCAGGAGACACCTACATGTAGATACATCATTTACTTCTTCTCATGTAACAATGTGTAATTGAATGATCCCTGTTAACTAAACTAACAAATACATGAAATTAACACTTCATTCTAATCACTGCAGTGTCGTAAGCAGTTGCACAAGATGTTGTAGGAGAGAATTAACCAGTAGTTAAGAGTCAACTTACCAGAGGTAGAAACAGCATGCGCATTAACCATTGTTTCCATTGATAGGCTACTGTTGATTTTTCTGCTTCCATCAGGATTGTTGACAATAAAAAAGAAACTGACTCAAAGGCCAAAGCAACATCAAATACTGTTTTCACATAGAGAATTATCTCACAAATTAAAGTTATAAGAACAGGAAGGGCAAGTGTTAAGTAATACTATGACACACAAATACCAAAGGTAGATGAGAAGCAAACCTTGTATGTTGTTGCAAAATTTAACAAAGGGTGTGGCGATTCACTTTAGACTTACCTCTATAATGGTTTACTAAAGAGTTTTGAAGGTTGTGCTTGGAGAATACATAATTATAGAGAAAGAAATACAGATATGGAACCATTACATTTTTGTACATTTTTCATTTAATAAAAACACCAATACATTCCATCTACTTGCCTATAGGTTGACTGGGCTCCTCAAGATTTTTTAGACATTGAGCATCTATGAGTTCTGCTTTGAGTACACACATGATGTTTGTCAATTGAACAGATCATTTTGCAAGTCAAGAAAGTCACAGTTTGCCATGAAGATATACTACTCAGATAAGTCTGACTGCACAAAACAATGAAATAACCTGGAGTTCCTGTGTGTTCATTCATAAAGAGAATAATTTACATCATTTCATCGATGTGAAACAATTATAATTTAAAATTGTAATTTTTACATGGTTGTATTAAGAACTCATATATGGTTATCCAATATATATGCGTCTTTGAGGGGAGGGAAGTGTAACAAATCATATGGCATACACTGAAATCCGATGTGAAATTGGTTCCAAAAATATTTGGAGCTGTTGTACTGTTGTGGTTCAATAACTATTTAAGGTCAGTTATGCTTTTCTGGGCTGGAAAACAGTTTAAAAATTGAAGGGCATTTGTGGAAAAAATGGTTACAACAGTATTCTCCACTGCCATGCAATGCTGTGGGCAAATCAACTAAGTTTTAATATTTGATTATTCTTCTTTTAAAGCTAAAAAATGTTTCAAATATAAATAATTCCTTTGTTGTTTGAATTTCTGGCTACTGTTTAAATCTGTGTTAGCCATTATTAGACTATCAACAGAAAATTAATTGGGAACTATTTTGTTGTCGATCAGACATCCCAAACATTTTCTCCCTCGAACATCTCTAATGTGAGGATTTGAATAGAGGAAATGCTCGTTATGAAAATAATCGTTAGTTGCAGCTGTAGGCCTAATTGTAATAAAGCACAGATTGGCAGGCCTACAGTTATATGTACAACAATCACAGATTAACCAAAACAGATTTTTTTTATTGCTTTCATTGTAATTCACATTTATCTTGACAAATATTTCCCCTCTTTTAAATTTCACTCGTTAACTACAAACTATTTCACTTTTTTTTCCCACTTGTAAAATCAATAAAAAATGTAAAATAAGAGCAGCCAGTAGAGGTAGCTGTCACTTTTCCCCCCTCCTTTAAATGCCACACCACACGCCATCTTTGTTATGGGCGAACGACGTCAGGCGATGACGGAAGCATTTTCTTTCCCGTGATTGGCTGAACGCGGTCATGCCAAAGGTCGCGTGTATTTGGCGCTCTTGAATCTCGACCAGTCTGGCGCGTTTTTGAAAGCACAGCAGACGTCGAGAAACATGTATTTTGAATACGAACTCATAGGAATTTGGGAAGTACACGCATAACGTTTTTCACTTTCGTTCGCGCACCTGTGGCTGACATGTGGGAAATGTTTGGACCACTTTTGGGACCTGTGAGGAGCGACGCTGCTTCGAGAGTAGCATCAGGCGAAGTCTGCTAGCTTGTTGTTTTACAGTTACATTGAGCTATATGTCTGTTGGCAACAAACAGCTGGCACCCTCACACAATGAACTTTGCCTTTGCTGTTCGTTCACAAACACGGGGAAGTGATTAAGAAAAGGCAAGAAGACAGTCTCCGAAGTTGCAGCAAGTTACCGGTTCAGCATTATCGGTAAGTTAAGTGTTTTCCTCGACCTTTGTTTCTCTGGTTGCCTGTCTGTCAAATGGCACACAAACTGGAAGAGATGACTTACTGGGCGCCATGTCAGGAATAATGTTAATTTACATGTTGCTTACTGTCCCTGAACTCTGTTGGAAATATAACATAAACAGGTTATATGTAAGCACTGTATACTGACTTTACCTCAACAACTATATTAATTTCCTGCATACTATTGTATTAATGCTACTTCAGAGTACTGTGTGTAGTACAGAGCTTTTTTTGTTTACAGTGCCAGCAGCGTCAGATACTTGGCGGTTGAGTTTGAGAAAATATTAATAGGTTTTAAATATTACATTACATTTGTTTGTGGAAAACATTCAGTGTCAGTAACATTGAGTGTTGTGGTTTCAAGTGTTGAAGCATGAAAACTCTAGTACTCTGTTAATCACTGTTAAAGCGCCTGTTATTAGTTATCCTGTCACCCTTGAAGATTATTGTTAATGAACCCTTGTCTTTATTTGACAATAACAATGAAGAAGGACAGTTAAATTGAATGCGATGAAGCTTCCCAGATTGGGGGACAATGAGTTTACATGGCTTATGAGCTACGCCACTGAACAGTTCATACTTGAGTGATGACTTTTCAGACCATGTGCATAACAATGTTTTCTTTTGCTTAAGGTCTCTTCATATGATGGCTGGAGTTGTGGCTATGGCATCTGTCATTGAGGACTTTGACACCCAGGTATTTCTATGAAACTAATTTGGGCTATTCCTAAAAAGTGTTATTCCTCAGTCTTATGTAGGGCTGCATCATATGGTGATTATTTTGACAGATATTATGATTGCGAAATGGTTCACCATTAGTGGGAATGATCCTTTTTGCATCACAGTTTTCATTTTCACTGATAAAACCTCCAGTCAAACATGTTTTCTTACATCTGGGGAACAAGATTTAAGGCTAGGACATCTCTGCCGCACAGTCCTTAATTATAATGTGACACTGTTTCCTGACACATTTGACCTTTTATCAAATAATTGTAGCTTCTACATTTTGTATATTGCACTTGGGATATTGCAATTTTTGATTATATTTTGATTAAATGTGCATTCTCATATTTGATTAATGTTGTTACTCTTTTCACAGCCCTGCAAGAAATCTCGCAAAGATGGTGGCAGTCCCATTGTCAAGACAATCACAAACTATTTCTCTCCTGTGCCCAAGCCTGCGGAGAAACCTTTTTCTCCTCCTCGCTCCAACAACATCATGAGTTACTTTACCCGGAAGGCTCCGTCCTCTAAGGAAAAGACCAGCTCACCAGAACAGCTGAAAGAGAACTGTCAGACATCTCAGCTTGGAGAAAAACACACCAATCCAGAGGCAGCAGTGAAACAGCCATCTCAAAAACGGATTAGAAAGGCCAGCAAAGCTGCAAGGAAACTTGTGGAGGCTGAAACTTTGAGCGCCACAGAGGAGGTGAGCTGTTTGATTGTAGAAGAACCAGATGACAACAGAGACTCGGCAGCAGAAAAAGTCAGCAGCTGTTGTATTCTTGGCAGTGATACAGCAGCCCTGCTGGCACAGCTCAGTACTGAGGCTTGTATCACTGTGGAAAAATCAGAGAGGAATGCTATTGATACTGTCAGTGAAGAGGATGACCATCATGAAGACGGTTCCAAATGTGGGAACAATGTCAAGCTTAAACCAGACCTGAAGAGTATTGAATTATCTCCAATTGTACCTTCAAAAGATAAAGCAAAACAAGTCAAAACTGTTGCACGAAATTCGAGGAAGACACAGCAACGCGAGGCAAAGCACTCAGAACCAGAGGAGACAGAAATGGAGAGCTCCTTGTGTGATGTTAGTATGGAGGTCAATGTGGATGAGGCCTCTCAGTTAAACAACAGCACAATCACAATCTCCTTTGAAGAATTTGTGCGGAGTCAGAGCCAGGATAGGGATGAAGAGAACATGGAAGATGAACAGGGCAAAGACGTTGACAGTAAAATCACAACAGAGGCAGAAGAAATGGATACTGACCAGTTAAACATCCCTAACACTAAAGAAAGTGTAGGACCTGGGGAGCCATCTTTCCGAGTCTCTCCCCGAGCCATCACCATCCAGGCTGAAGTGCATGTAGTCTCACCCAAACAGGAAGCCAAGGCTGTTGGAAAGGTAGCTTCTATCTTTAACAAAAGAAAAGGGGCGATGAGCCCTGCAGAGGTAGTATCATCTCCTCCAAAAGAGGCTGGACACCTACTTCCTTCAACTTCTGTGACTGTCAAGCGGAAATCCAATGTTGTTCTTGAAGAGGAAGATTTAGAGCTGGCTGTGCTTGAGAGCGAATCTACTCCCAAGTGCAGTGAGGCAGAGAGGAAGCAGTTCATGGCTGCCTTCAACAGGCCCAGCCTTGATGGGTCCAAAACCAAACCTGGAAAGAGCCAGGGCAAACAGAAGCAACCTGGCGAGCTGGCTTTAAATGATGCAGACAAAGTTGCTGAAGAGGACGCTGTAATGCCACCCTCCATTGAGCAAGTCCCTGCTGCCTCTCAGGAAAACAAAGAAGTCAAAAAGAAACCAGCAAGAAAAGGCAGAAAGAAAGGTAAAGAAGAAAATGAGGCAGTTACTGCCCCACCTACTGCTGCTACTGTGGAAGAAACGGTGGCAGCGACTTTTGAGGTTGATGATAAGAAAGAGGAGCCTCCAGTCACATCAACTCCCACTATCCCAGCAGTGAGGAGGTCCAGAAGAGAGGCTGTTGTCAGGCAAGCACCTGAGGCCACCCCAACATCTCCTGTCAGAAAAACCAGGAAACGCAACAAGACAAAGGATGCTGATGCTGCTGTTTTACCTACTGACAGCCCTGTGAAGACGTCCCCCCTGAAGATACGCAAGTCCAAACATGGAGTCTTTGTAGCACAGATGGTGTGCCCTCCTGACACAAAACAAAGTCCGATCAGGTGACACATGTATATAGTTATGATTTAATACTGTTATACATTCTATGAAAAGAGTTAATCGGGTACATCAGCTAAAAAATACTGCAGTCTAATGTAACAGTCCTACAATAAAACTGACCAATTTTCAGTTTTTGTTGGAACTTATTTAGAGAGGTGTCGATTCAACTGTTTTGGAGGATGTATTGTGGCACTGTTTAACTGTATTCCATTATACAGATAGGTGTTTGTTATTTAGCGTAGGCAACGCAATACAATTCAACAGCACAACAGACCACATACTCCAAAATAACCAACACTTCTCAAAAACAGTTTCAATGAAAACTGAACATTAACTTTCAAAAAGGTATTTTTTGCAGGACTGTTGTATTAGTTGCCATTATATTAAGCTCGGTCTACTCGATACACTGCCAACTAAGTGTATATGTTTGCTTGTGTTAATTTTCTTTTTTTTTCATGTTGAAATGTTTGTTTGTTTTTCATAAGGATTAAATTGACTAGAGTCCATAAAAATATTCCCATGGCCAAGAGTGAAGGTGGAAGTGGCAAAAACACATCTTTGGCTACTAAAGTGAGTATATTTCACAAAGTGGACAAATTCTAAATGTAATGAATTTAAGGAATTATACAAAGAACATATAGAAACATTATGATAATTATGGGCAGAAAATGATGAAATGCTCTTCGATTTTTTTCAGACATCAAATGAGTCCAAAAAAAGGAAGCAGGCAAAGAAGTTGGTGGAGAAAGCCAGAGTGATTCAGCAGAGTAAAAAAGCTGCTGTTGAGGAAAAAGGCACCTTGAGGCGTTCCTCACGAGGCGAGGCCTCCATCAAGAAGAGCTATTGTGAAGATGAGGTATAATTAAAGGCCCACAAAACAACATTGACTGTTAGAGTTAAATTTTTTCCTCACTATGTGGTTCATTTTGTCAGGATTCTGTCATCTGCCTGGAGAAGGACCAGACTGCCGCTCCTCAGACAGCACTAGAAAAGAGTAAACCCCAAAAGTCTTTACGCAGTCTAAATGATGTTCTGGGAAAAGCCGCACCTGTTGGCAAAGAGACAAAGGCTGTCCCAGGTAGTCTTTCTCACTCTAAATCACTATTTACGCTTTCCCATTTTGTTGAAATCACTTCTAATAATGTTGTATTTTCTCTATCACAGGCTCCAAAGTGGCCTCACTGGGCCAAGAGAAAACTGCCCGGAAGGTATCAGCAGTGATTTCCATCTTTGATGAGAGCAGCTGTGATGGCTCTGAAAACTCCCAGGATGATGAGCAGTTCAGGGCACGCAGAGAGTTCTTGAAAAGTGGTCTGCCCGAGTCCTTTAAGAAACAGATAGCCAAGACGGCTGCCACCAAGGAGGCATACTCACTTTCCTGTTCCTCCTTTCAACCAGTCATACACATGAAGCAACCAACAACGGGTAGGCTGAGCCTTCATTGAAATACACGTCACATTTACTCAAGTATTCTTCTTGGGTACAATTTTGAGGTGCCTGTTGAGTACTTTTTGTACTCTGTTAAACTTCAGAGGAAAAGATGTTTACATTTTATCAGATTCAATTTGTTTGGTATTAATTAATTTTAAGATTCAGATTATTAATATTGCAAATAAACAAATTATTTTGAGATATTAAAGATTAAGATAAGACTTTAATTATACTTAGGGGGGAAATTCACACACTACACAGCAGTTTATAAGGAAAATAAAAGCCAAACCTTTACAAGCTGCGACATTAAATTGATAAACATTGATAATGATACTTCAGTGATATAATATACATTATTCTGAAAACGGCCATTTTGCAAGAATCATTTTCCCTTTGGTACTTTGAATGACTTTTATGTGTAACAAAGTATTATTTCAGTGTAGTATCACTACTTACATTTAAGTGAATTATGTCAGTACCTCAGCTACCACTATTATCTAATGAGGCTATTTAAATAATGACATTTTTATTATTATTATATTATAAAGGAGTGGTGGAAACAGATAAATCAAGAGGGATGAGAGCCCAGTAAAACTTGTTTTTGTTGTGTTTTGACAGATTGCCCCCTCTGGAGTCTACCATGGCCCGAGTCTTCATTACTGTCCCATCTGAAAGAGCTTTGGTGCCAAACATTCAGCTCTATTCCATCTGTTAGTGGTTCCCTATGTGTGAGGACAGAACCAGCCAGTAGAGCCATTTGTGAAAGGGTATGTTGAAGTAACTGTAATGATCTGATTCTCCTTTCCCTAAATGTCCCTGAATGGGATTTAGTTGCATGTTTTGCAGGATCATATTCAGAAAACAATTGTCTAGTTTATAGCTGCATACCTGTCTGCCAGTAAAGCTATGTTGAATTCAAAAAGGCTTGTAAAGAGAGGCTGCATTAAAAACAGACACTCAAATGCTTGTATCTGTCTATTTTGGATTGTATGCTTGCATACTTTGATTATACTTTGTATAAATGACCAAAAACAGATGTTTTGATGTTATGAGGGCATTTTCCCTGCAGAGCAACAGGGGGCTTTAACAGCAGACTTGATATTTAATAGTATTCTTTTATTCCTTTTGAAGGGTTCTGGCTGGAGACCTGAGATCTCTGAAAGTGATCGTCAGCTTCTAACAGAGGATGTTGGCACTTCCAACCCTCCATTCCCTGTTCAGATATTCATCGCTCGCTTCCTGAAGAGACGCACTGATCACCAGCAGCAGTGCATAGCCTCAGGTCAGTCTGACTGCACTGAAACAAAAGTACATACAGAATGTTGTATTGCAAAGCATCGGGTTGCAGTAACAATTTATTTTAGACTTGATTAAGCTTGATTATTTTGATTTGTATTCAGTTACCATTACTAGCATTTACAAGAAGAAACTGTTTACAAGTGCTCATTCATTTTTAAGTTATCTACTCTGCCCTCAAAGCCCAAATGTTGAGGCATTATTTTATTAAGTTAATGCAAACAAAAACGTTTAAATGAACTGCAGCCAAACTACAGACTGAATTAGACTTTTAGAGAATTATTCTCAACAACTTTGCATGTTGCTTACTAGAATCGGAGGCTGTAACCAGAGTCACCACACTACCAGCTGAACCAGTAGGAGGAAAGAGAAAGAGGATGGATGATGAAGGGGAAATGACAGCAAAGGGGGCTAAGAAGCAACGGGCCAACTCCTCAGAGAAGAAAATATCCACAGCTGAGCCTGAGCCACCAAAAAGAGGAGGTAGAACGAGGCGATCTCAGAGATCCAGGATAGAGGAGGAGGCGAACGAGAAAGCCAAGCCTTCAGTCAAAGCTACTCCTATCCCATGTGAAGATGACGTGATTTTGGTAGAGGACACTAGGAAAAAAGGTAAACTGTGATCTGAGTCACCCAATTTTTATTCTAACACTCTCTTTGAACTTTGTGATCATTAAACAATACTTCATCCAATTAGGAAACTGGCATAAGATGAAATTAAATGATTTTTAAACAAGGATTTGCCTTTGTTTCAAACGTGTCATTATCAATGCCACGGCTGATAGGCTCTGAAATGTGGAGAAACGTTTAAAAAGTAACGGTTTAGTCATGGGACTAAAGTGCTAAAAATAGAGCTACTGTCAGCTCCACCGCAACTATGCTATAAGCAAACACACTTACCAAACTGGCATGAGACTAACATACAAGATCCTCAATGGTGCTAGTAAGACATAATTTGTGGCCTCATTCTTGACATATTTTTTAGATTCAGCCAATGGTGTCTGTAAATGTCATTGGTTGTTTTTATTTTATTTTTTTTCTATGTAACAAATATTTAAAGCCTTAAACTCAGTCTTTTGTTTGTTCCACAGATGTAGTAAAGGAAGATGTGTTATGGACAGACAAATATCAGCCTCAGCACTCCAGCGACATTATAGGCAACACTGCCTCAGTGAGGAGGCTGTACAGGTGAGGAACTTAAATTGCTTTATTGACACTGTATTTGCTTTATACTCTATTTTTGCGTAATGGTATCAGTCTGTTGCCCAAGTTTGCACAATATGGGCTTAGGGGGGCATTTCATGTTTCATGTTTCTTTTCTTTCTTGTGGTGTACAGCTGGCTAAAGGAATGGAAACTCCGTGCAGACCGAGAAGAGAATAAAAAGCAGAAGGAAAAGAAACGAGAGGAAGGCAGCACTGGTGGGATATCTCTTTGTCTCTTCATAATTACTTTTGTTGGCTTGATGCATGTTCGTTTTGACTCCATGATTGCTCTTTTCATCCAGACTCGGACTGGGACTGTGGAGAAGAGGACTCCCAGGATGGAGAGGACATGTTATGTAATACAATGCTCATCACAGGACCCACTGGAGTTGGAAAGACAGCTGCAGTCTATGCTTGTGCCCAGGAGCTGGGCTTCAAGGTATTAAAAGGTTCAGTGTATGTAACTGTGACACTTAAGTTTGATTAAGCGTCCTTATTTCATGACCTCCCTCTGGTCTTTCAAGGTGTTTGAGGTGAATGCTTCATCTCAGCGGAGTGGTCGTCTAATTCTGTCCCAGCTGAAGGAAGCCACCCAGTCACACCAGGTTGACAGTCAGGGGGTCAACGCTCACAAACCCACCTACTTCAACAGCTACGGCACAAGCAGCAGCGCTGGCACTCTCAGGCCTGGATCCTCTCCCAGTATGTACCTAGCTGACATTGAGAACACGGTTTCCATTGAGTTGCTGGTTTGTGAGAGGGTCTGTTTTGTATGTGACTGGATTTGTATGCAGTATGAATATTACAAGATGTCCAGAAATTTAATCTTCATTCATCTTCCAGGGAAGCTGAATTCTCCTCGCAAGGTGGTTTCCTCTCCCAGGAAACATCCCCAGTCCCCAAGAGGTGGTAAAAGAGGAGGCCTGGCTCCCACCTCTTTAACTAACTTCTTTAAAATGGGTCGACCCATCAAAGAGACACCTAAGACCAAGAAGAATGAACAAACAGGTAAGTACAGCTTCAGTTTGTCAATTACTTACCTATATAATGATGTAACCTTCATGAAAAGTTTTTATCAGGGCTTTAATAGTAAGTGTTTGGGTTTTTTGTCACTCTCCCTCAGCTCTTCATATAGCTGCTCCGAACAGAGTCACAAAAACAAATGAGTGTGCCAGTAAGCAAAAAGACCCTGCAGTGAAATCACCAACAGCTGCCACTCCTAAAGAGAAAAACAACGAAGAGCAGAACAAGAAGACAGCCACCTCGCTTATTCTGTTTGAAGAAGTGGATGTTATTTTTGATGATGACTCAGGGTTTCTAGCTGCCATCAAGACCTTTATGACCACTACCAAGAGGCCAGTCATCCTTACTACCAGTGGTGAGTAGGAGGAGGAAGGTCAAGGCCAGTGTCTTGCAGTCTGGCCTGTGTTGATCGTATTTATTTATTTATAATCTCTCTCTCTGTTTTGAGTTTAAATCAATCTTGTATGTTTTGTAGATCCTACGTTCAGCACCATGTTTGATGGCAATTTTGAAGAGATCCTTTTCAAAGCGCCCTCAGTGGTGAGTGGATGATTTCTGAACACGATTGTTTCATTGTTGGGCCTTATTGACTGAATGGGTTGTGGCTTATATTGTAATGCTAGTCAAATGGGAAGATCAGGTGTGAAAGTTTAGTTTTTGTCCTTCTCTCCCTGCTACAGTTGGACGTGAGCAGCTTCCTGCAGGTCTTGTGTCTGGCAGAGGACATGAGGACAGACCCAAGGGACATCAGCTCTCTGCTCAAACTCAACGGCTGCGACATCAGGCAGAGTTTACTGCAGCTGCAGTTCTGGACTCGCAGCGGAGGAGGCCGCTCTGCAACCAGGCCATTGATGAACACTAGCAAAAATGGTAAGGAGATGAGAGAAGGATTTAGCTTTATTTCTTATGTTTTTTCAGATGTTATGATGAATCAATTGTAGATTAACGCAGTCTGTCTTTTTTAAGTGGTTGAGCAGCATTTTAAAAATCAAACAATTTCTATCTGCTGTTGACCCGGGGAAAATTATCCATGCCTGTATTTTATTTGGTGTGGATTTCTGTAACTAATTTTTCTGCACTCAATAAAAAAAAATAAATCATCCTTACTCCATCCAAAAAGCAGTTGTTCGGCTTTTAACCGGAACACATTGCCCAATTTTAGCATCCCTTCACTGGCTGTGCATTTAAACGGATTATATCTCTGAACTGTTAGGACCTTTATGTACAAGGACAAACCACAGAAGAAGCTTTTCTAACAGTTTCCAAGTCTCTACTTGAAACCAAGGGTGACCTTGCATTTGCTGTCATGGTATCTGAACTGGAATAAATCACCAATCACAATCCACAGTTGTGTGTTTTGTTTGTTTTTTTCAACATCACCTAAAAATGCACCTTTTGTACGATGGCTTTTAACTGACTGGTGTGTTTTTTATATCCCTTAAAAAATATATTATTAAATGTTATTTGTCTTATTTTACCTAGGTACCTTTTAACCCAAAATGTATTTTTCTCCTCATTCTTTAAACAGTTGAACTGATGAAGAGAGCATCCAGAGAGACTGATGAAGGGGCAATCATCATGTCTGAGTGTGCGGTGACTGTCCCATCCACACTACCTCCCTGTGACAGCAGCTGCACTGAGTGCATGCTGGGCCTGCTGAATATTGAACCTAAGAGAGACATTTGGGATCTGCTCAGGGTAATCCTTTCATTTACAACATACATTTACTGTTTATTTTCTTTGTTGATTCAGATTGTACTTGATTTAAGATACTGACCAGGTGTATGTTCTCAACAGAGTGGAAGTGCGATGGAGAAGGCATTATGCTCAGAGTTGCTGATTAACAGCCAGCGACTAGGAGTGGACCTGCTCTATTCCAACATGGAGAAACTCTTACCTCTACCAAGCACACAGTTGACTACCTCCACCTACAAGCTAGAGCTTTCTGTTTCTGTATCACAAGACCATCCTTCTGTTAATCCAAAACATGTACAGTCAACCAGCCTGCATGATGTGCTGCCATCACATTCCAGGTCATTACACACGGCGGAGACAGTGGATTTCTCTGATGATGGCAGTCCAGTTAAAATGTCCAACAGAATGAGGAAGACCAAGAGGCGGCACCAACTACCTGACCAGGATGGTTTGCACTCGGACTCGGACTCAGAAGACAGTTTTCTGTCACTCTGCAAGCCACAGTGTGCCACTCAGGTGAAGGATGAAGTCGAAGAGAGTTTAGTTTCAAAGACAGTGGAGAGGAAACCACTGACTCCTGAGGAGCAGCAAAAAAGTATCCCTGTCTCCCAGTGTCTAGAATCAATAGCTGACTTTTTAGACAACATGTCCTACATGGACTCCTCTCTGCTTGTTCATCCAGAAGCGGGTAACAGTCGTAGAAGAACGTCACCTGTCGGTGCACTGGTGAAAGATGGGATGACAGATGAGTTGAGGGTTGAGATTGACAGAGGGTGTTTGGTGAGAGATGAGTCCGCCTTGGAGATCCCGGCTGCTGTGGAGGCTCTGAGCTTCCACAGGTGTCGGCTTTCTGTGGTGACGGCCTGGGAAAAAGCCCAACAACTAGAAGGAGTTCTGGGACAGGAGGCTACAGCAGAGCTCAGCCTCCCTGTGGCTGCTCATCGGGATGGTTACAGTTTCAGTCAGGACTGCCCCTGTCGACCACAGTGAGTCTTACCAGCCTATCTTTACGTAATCAGTTGTTCACGTGAATTGGAACGTAACCAATTCAAGGAAAGGTAATTTTGTGGCTTGATATGTTCCAGGCTGGTCCAGCGAAGGAGAGAAGTGATGGAGAATCTGATGTTGAAAGGAGTGTTTGGTAGTCTGGGCAACAGACCAGCAGCTTCTCTGGATTACTTGCCAGCCCTCCGCACCATCTGCAGATCAGAGCAGCTTAAGGAGCAGGGCAAAGTTAAACGAAGGTAAGCATGCAGAAACCATAGTTGACTAACAGGCTACAAATAAATAGGTTTGAAGTTTAAGCTGAGTTGTCTTTGTGTGCCAGACACAGTGCATGTTTGCATGCACCCCAAGTCTGTTAAAATGTATCCACAGCAAACTGAGCGTTTTTTTTCCTCTACTACAGGTTTCTGCACTACCTAGATGCAATCCACCTGGGTCTTGACAAGAGTACTCTACAACACCTTGCTGAAGACTTCCTCTAAACCACAGAGAAAAATGGACTTGACATGATCACGCAGAAGGAACACATTTACATGTTGCGATGTGTCAGAAGGACAACAGAAGTCATTGTTGCCTCTTGTCTCTATGAACTCAACTTGAGCTGATTTGCCTAGTTTGTCGGAGGTGTGTGCACAAAGGATATTTTTTAAGATGGCAATGACTGAATCACTGCATACAGAGAACGTTCTCAGCTGAAGGGCGTAAAGCTAAATGACCTCAAATATGCTCTGATTCAGCACATCTTTTGGTGCTTTCAGATAATGCACTAAAGATGACTACTTATGATTTTTGTAATATTAAGATGGACTGGAGGGTGTTTTTTGTACAATAGTGTTTTATACTTTGAAGCCACATTAATCAATTAGCTTTACATTTGCTTTTTGAGGAGCAAGTATGTATCATTAATAATTTGTAAGAGATTAACATGTAAAATAGAATTTGCTTCTGTATTTAAGGGCTGTGTGTAAATTGTCTTGTTGATGCACCTAGGATCTTGTTTCTGTTCAGGTTCATAGAAGTCAGACAGCTTTTGACAAAAGTTAACCGTCACGTTCACATGTCACATTTTTCTTTTCTTTTTTTGGTAATTTTTTTGTTTTGTTTTTCCAGCCTTAAATATGTACACATTATCACAGTGGTTTTTCTTGTGACTAAATAAAGGTTTACCACAACCAAAGACAGAAATTCTCATCATTTACTGTATGTGCTCATTTCCAGCGAATACAGTGTCCCTCGAATCTTGACCTGAGTATGTAGAGCTGTAACAGTCAGTCAATAATAGATTACTAAATCGAAATAAAATAAATTGCTAACTATTTTAATAATTGATTATGTATTTTAGTCATTTTTCAAGTAAAAATGTCAAACATCTGCTGGTTCTGGCTTCTTGAATGTAGGGATTTGCTGCTGTCATAAATAAGTAAATGAAGAGTATTTTGGTTTTCTTGAAATTATGTTTGCTTTGAATGCATAACGCATGTGAATTGGATGTAAATACTTGTGTCATTGCACAACGGACAGACTGATTTCACCTGAACTGCATCAAATGCATGACTGAATGCCTTATCGGCGTTTATATTTGGAAGAAAAAGAGCATTGTGCGCAGAGGCGGGCTGTTAAAACAACTCCCTGTTACAAAAGACCAAGCTCATTGTTTCCTGCAGTTCAGCTTGACGCGCTCCAGTGGAGGGAGGTCCCGTCTGCTCCGTGTTGTGACATCCAAAAGTCATCTGGCGCAAGTTCCAGTTTTTATCTTGACATTTTGTCAGTCGCTTTTCGCCACGTGTGAAGCGATGTGACCACCATGTTTAGTTTCTACGGCGGGATTCATCATCGTGTGAGAAGAGACCCCGATTTTGTACCGAAATGGCAAACCATGAGCGAAACAAAAAGATCTTACTGGAACTGGTGAAGCAGCCGCTCAACAATCGGTGCGCGGATTGTGGTGCCCCCGGTAAGAGACGTGTCTGTCACTCATTTGAATGTGTTATATTGCATTTACAGGAACTATTATACTTTTAGTTTATTTAGATTGTACTAGAACCTATCAATCTATATGAATAAAAGCCCAAAAGTGTGTTTTGTTGCCTCATCATGAGGTTTCAAAGAAGGTACCTGTGTCAAAAAGTAGTTTTTATGATGATACTGTAGCTAAATATACATATTTATAATTTTCTTTTGGTTATTTAAAGACACAGAAAATCTTTATAATGATTGTTCTGAATGTGAACTGTTAGATTTGAGTGAAATAATGATTATGCTTAATTATTACAAAAATTAATAATAAAGTAACAATGAATAAAAGGTAAACAGAATTGAAGCCAAATTTTAGAAAAAATTTAGAATAAGAAATGTACTGGATATTACAACAGAAACAAAAAGAAAACTCAAATTGTCAAACTTTACTCAGCAGTTCTTTGTATTGATGGGGCTACAGATGTATTGAATGCTGTTTTATTTTGTGTTCAAACACTTGAATGTACTTTTAAAGCAGAATATGATGTAGGATTAGCTTGTAAAGAAAGTCTCACAGGGATCCAGTTTACATCAGATTTAAAGAGGACTTGTGGATTTGAAAACACATGCAAATTGTGAACATCTATAATTTAACAATCCCACTTCTTTTGCACACCTCAGATCCAGACTGGGCATCCTACAAGCTGGGTGTGTTTGTGTGTCTGACCTGCTCTGGCATCCATCGCAGTGTGTCCAGCCGGGTCAAATCCATCAAGCTGGACTACTGGGAGGATGAGCTGGTGGAGGTATGGACTGCTTCGTCATGTTATTATTGCTATCATGATTTTACTTCTTGATATGAAAAGATGAATTGGCCGTGTCCATGTGTAATCTTTATGTGTCTTTTTTTGGGGTCCTGGAAGTTCATGAAAGCCAATGGCAATGCCAGCGCCCAAGCTCTGTATGAGAAGGCTGTTCCAGCGTATTACTATCAGCCACAGGAAAATGACTGTGTGTGAGTATTTTTCCAGGATGTTCATGTTATTCTGACTTAATGATGGGCTCATGTCTTCATAATGGAATATGTGTTTCTCACAATCACAGACTGCTGACTGGGCAGTGCCACAAAAATAGAGAGAAGTGCAACCAGTGACTGTAGAAGTGAAATATGGATGGATTTCTGCTGCTAGTTCAAAGCTTAATGAATCATGCTCTTGTGGTGTATGTTTTGCTCCTCAACTGCAGCGTCTTAAAAGAACAGTGGATTCGGGCTAAATATGAAAGGATGGAATTCACGGGAGAAACCAAGTATCCACCAATTTCATACACAACAGGTGATGTTTGCCGACACGTGTCTACTACAGAACATAAATCAGTTGCTTTTAAACTAATATAAACATGTAGTTCCTCATTCTCATGCAGAACTGTGCAAGAAAAACCTGTTCATTGCACCAGGAAGTGAAAACTGACTGCATTATCACCCTTTTACAAATGTTTGCTACCAATACATGTTCACCCTGTGTATATTCAAGCACCTGTGACTCAGTGGATGTCTTGAATTGAATCCAGGTTTCTATGAAGGCATGCTGTGGAAGAAAGGGAAAGAGAACACACAGTTTCTGAAGAGGAAGTTTGTACTGTCAGAGAGAGAATTCACCCTGACTTACTATAACAAGGAAAATGTGAGTTCCCAGCAACTCTATGACACATTTTAAACACACTGTGTGACATAAAAGAACAATTACTTTAAAAAACAAACAAGTTAAACCCCCCTCAATTTAAACAAGATGTGGTGTCGATATTATTATTTCTTATGTGGCCATTGTGTGTATTACTTGATTTGAACCAATCAGTTTACTTTGATTTGAACCATTTACTTATAGTAGTTTTAACTATGTTTTTTTAAAAAAAATAATTTATAGCAATTTACATGTATTAATCACTTTTCATTGGCCATATGTGAGCGGATTGTAACATGATTTAAAAAATGAGACCTTCCCCGTCTCTCTCTGTTGCCTAAACAAGCCTGTGGACGATTTGTTTAAGTTGTTTAACGCTGCTGGACTGTGGATTTCTTTGTGAAGGACTTGGGTCAGATTTTCCACGACAGTTCAAAGGATGTGACGTTTTACACATTTTCCAGTGCATCGTCTCAGTGTCTCTCTTCACTCTCCTAACAAAGAGGAACAGTAGCAAACATTAGTTAGAGTCCACAAACATAAACTAACAACCAACTTCACCACCATCACAGTGGTGATGCTTGTATGCTGATTTTAGCAGGTGCAATGTTTTCCATGTTCACCATCTTAGTTTAGGTTGTTAGTGTGCTAAGACATGCCTTTTGGCACTAAATACAAAGTAGAGTTGAGGTTGACTGAATGTGTTTAGTTTTGCAAGTATTTGGTCAGAAACTGAAGCAATGGACAAACGTAATATTGACTTGAAAATGTCGCCAGGGGATCACCAAAATAATTACAATTCAACCTCTGGGATCAATGAATGTCTATACCAAATTTCATGGAAATCTATACAGTTTCAATAACAACCAGAAATGTCAATTGGCTGGTGATGCTGGAGGAAAAGTCAGTGGATCACCAAAATCATTAGGATTCATCCTCTGGGGACCATGAATGTTTTACTATATTTCATGGCAATCCATGCTAGCATGGCTAAAAATGAGTGTACAAGCATTAGAATGCTAAATAAATCCAGTTTCTGTATCCTTTGTACCAATTCTGAAGTGCATATCTATATACTGTATTTGTGATCTAGGAGTCCAAAGGCCCTAAAGCTGTAATCTCCATCAAGGACTTAAATGCCACCTTTCAACCAGAGAAGATTGGTCATCAACATGGGTTGCAGATCACCTACCAAGATGACACACACACCAGGAACCTCTATGTTTATCACGAGAGTCCTGAGGTGGGACTGCGTGATCATCCGAAGTGTAAATAACAGTGACCAGCAGGTGTTTTACTGATTGTTATACAGTAGCTTTAGGGCTGTGGGGAAGCTCAGGGTCTCTTCTTCTACTCTAGGAAATTGTTACGTGGTACAACGCCATCCGTGCTGCTCGCTATGCATACCTGAAGACAGCATACCCGACTGGCAGCGATGAAGAAGTAGGCATCAAACCTTCTTAGCACCAAATAGACTGACAAAATGTTTGGTCATAGTAACCTTTCATTAACTCCAAGATGTGGATGCACTTTAAAATGCACTCTAAATACCAGTTAATTCACAGCTGATGCAGCGAACTGTCATTTTCAACAGAGTCAACAGCAATAAGAATAGAAACTTGTTTTTCACTTTTATGTGTTAACACATGTACCCTTGTCTCTTTGCCAGCTGATACCAAAGATAACAAGAAACTACCTCAAAGAGGGGTACATGGAAAAGACAGGGCCATTGGTAAGTTATTAAACAAAACGGGAAATGTATAGTCGATGTATACATGTTCTTACATGAGATTTATTTGTATATATTTATTTTTTTCAGTAGTCAACTACTTCTTCTTCTGCTGTCTTCACCAGTAGAGTTGTAGTTGTTTGTGACAGTAGAAGTACATTTGAGAGTTTCTGTTCCTCTTGCATACACAAACACACATATTCAAACACACTTGATGGCACTTTTGTAAAAAAAAAAAAAAAAAGTTATCTGTGTGATAGAAGGAGTTGTTGAATTGGTCAAAATATACTGCAGTTGTGAATGTTAAGTGATGAGATTATTATTATTATATTTATTAAATCTGTTTTAACAGCAAAAGGAGCCATTCAAAAAGAGGTGGTTTATTTTGGATTCTCAAAATAGGAAGTTGTTCTACTTCAAAGGCCAGTTGGTGAGAACAAAACCTCTTCTCCTTCTAACCCAATGATGTGCATTGCTGTAGTGATTATAAACACTTCGCAACCTCTATTATGTTTGAATGTTAATGTGTTTTCTTTATTGTATGTATGAAGGATGCAGAGGAGTTAGGGGTTATTTTCATCGGCACAGAGAGCAAAGGCTACTCTGTGAAGGAGTTTGTCCCAAAGCATGCTCGGGGAAACAAGTGGAAGTGCGGTGTTATGGTGGAAACGCCCGAGCGACAGTTTGTCTTCATGTGCGAACAGGAGAGGGAACAGAGAGAGTGGCTGGATGCCCTCAAACAAGTCCTGTACAGGCCCATGGCACCGCAGGATTATACCAGTAAGCAAGGGTGGCAGTACTGAAAACATGTGCAGTGCAAATTTGTATGTTCTTTCTAATATTCACACACACACATGTGAAAGCTTCAGCTTGATGCATTTTTGGGTCTGTGGAGTGGAGTTTGAGAGGATGTTATTTGCCAAGGGGTGAAGGAAACTATCTCTTATTTTCTACATGATATCCCTTCGACAATATTAAACTGCCACCTGGAGGGACACAAATATATTCCTGGACAGTAATATTATCTTTTTTATAATTGTATGGAAGTAATTAGTTGATCAAATCTTCTTCAAGCACAAGCAGAGCTGTGTCATGCAAGTTGTCCTCCACCTTTGTTTTCATTTAATCAACCACCAAAATTCATGCCAATCAATCTGATAGTTTTTTCAGGATCTCACTTAAAAAACAATAATGTTAACTTCATGGAGGAAATGCCAGTGTCAGTAGGATTCATCCTCTGAGGACCATGAATGTCTGTACAGAATATATGGTCATCCATCTGATAATTGTATGCATCTGTATGAACCCCACTCTACTCTTGTTTCTCATTTCAGTTGAAGCCAGTGTCAAGTATAAAAGATAAACTACAGAGAGGCGTGTGAACAGGATGATGCGGAAAAGACTGCAGCGTTTGAAAACAGAGGTGTTGGCACTACTGCTGAATTGTTCACCGTGTTGCTCCAAGTACTGACTCTCATCATTGTGTTGTCATAAACCATCTTGAACCACGACTCTGACTATGCTCTGTGCCACAGTGTGTATTCACAAATCGGATAAACACTGTTATTTTGTAATAGAAGACAGGTTTCAATCACTGCATATTATCGTGCTATTTTTATGATGTTTCTTAGGTTTTAATATTTAAAGATTTGTAATGAAGAAGTTTATGATTTTACATTTGGTAGTGAATGTGTTTCATGACACTATCCCCCCCCAAAAATAAATAAATAAAAGATTTTTTAAAACACAAGGTGTGGTTTATTTCATGGATTATTTATGAAGTTCACTTAAGTTTGTAGGGAACTTTAATTTAATCCCAACACTCATTACAGTTGTGACAACATGGGTTTCCATTTGCATTGCATTGTAATTTTAACATATGACTTCAGCTACATTCCTGAAATTTCACCCAAACCTCAGAATATTTTGTTTTCTATTTTTTATCTAAAATCGTATGTTTGTTAGCTATTATAATCAGCTCCGTTCAGGGCATGTCAGCTCCCCCCCTTAATTTAGGTGACTGTTTTTGCAATACTAATTTTTGTGTCCTCCTATGTTAGACTTCAATTTTAAAATGTAGTTTGTTTTTTGTCACATATTTGTAGTTGTTTTATTTCATTTCATATTTTATGTCTTTGCATGTCTGTTGCAATATTGGATTAGTCTGACATTTTGTTTTTATGTTTGTCTTCTTTTTGTGAATATTTGGAAAAGTGTGTTGTATTTATGACAGAACGTAATCTAATCTTGTTTTGGATATATTTTCCATCTCACTCTCATTCTATTATAAAGCGTTTGTGATAAAGCAGTTTAATGTTAAGTTTTAACACTAAGAAGTTTGATCATTTACAAAGGTATAGCCATGAAATAAATGCAGTTCTTCTCTTTGGCGCCAGAGAGCAGCATAACGCGTTTTTAAATTTCATATGTAGTTTGTCCTGTACGGCTCCCTGTAGTTGCCGGGTACTGGAGGTCGGGCATGCTCATGAAACATCCTATGCGAAATGCTATGAAGGCGCCGAAAAGACTGTGATTAACCTGAAATTACAGAGAAATGTGCCACCAACTACTTTTTAAATTGCGTTCCTGCTGAGCTGATAAGTCGCAAGTTGAGAAGAAGCGCGTAGAAAACACGAAGGAGCACAGAAAACTGTCCGTCCGTTTTGTCCTACAAAGGCGCCGAGAGTTTGACAGCGGCAGGACTCCACTGCGCAGGCCTGACGTTAGGTAAACTGCTGGAGGGGACGGCATCTAAAGGACTACATGAAACAATAAAGACAGTCCTTTCTGAAGAGGAAAGCAAGCTAAAACATGAGGAAGGACGTGAGGATACTACTTGTAGGGGAACGTAAGTAGCTTCTTTAATCCCTAAGCGGCTGAATGCTTTATTAGCTAAAATGCTAGTGAGTGAGCTAGATGCTACGGCTAGCAGTTACATTCATTTAATCTAACAATATATCAAGCAGTGATTATATGAGCAGTGAGGGGCTGGTTGGTTTCTTCCACAGCGTATACAGATCTTACACAGTAACTGTAAGTTATTCAAAGAGTATGAGTAGAATACATATCTATGTCCTATGTGGTTTCTATCAAATAGGTATCACATGGTGGTGCATGATGGCTGTCTCACGAGTATTTCCATGTCCTGTCCTGTCTTGATACTCAACACACTTCTTCTCATAACCAGACTAAATATGTGCTTTTAACAGTACAGCATAACAATTCCCCTGGTGTAAATAGCTAAATGGTTAACTCAAAAGCTAATTATGACAAGCACTGTGGATGTGGTATTTATTGCAGTCCTGTTGTATTGGACTTTTTTTATTCTGTATTTTTGTATGAGGTTGTACTAGAATACCAGATATAAACAGAACTACTCAACAATAATCAACAGAAACAACAGATGAGTGAGAAAAGATAATTAAATAAAAGTATCAGTGTCATTAGAAGTAGGGCAGAAACAAATTATTGGTTGATATCAATTAATCTCTTTGGTCCTAAAAATGTCATAAAATAGAAATATAAAAGCTTAAGGTGAAATATATAAGCTTAAAGCTAATGACTTGTTTTCCCCAACAATCAGTCCAAAACTCTTAAATAAACAGTTTGCTGTCACATAAAAGCTGCAAATCCTCACCATCAAGAGTCTGGAAGCATAAAATATTTGGCATTTTTGATTGATAATGAACTTATCTGATTATATCAAGATAGTTGCTGATGAATTTCCCATTGATGACTAATGTTTCAGTCCTAGTTGGCACTGTAGGATATATTGAGCAGAATTATGGGTAAAAAGTTTGTGATTACAAGATGTTGACCTTTTCCCTGACGTTGGTGTGAGGGCAGAATTTAGTCAAAAAAGCAACAGATCCCATCCTACCGGACCTGTTTCACCTAGTCTAGTGTATGTGTTCTCTTTAAAGCATGTCTGTTGTTGGTACTATTTATATTTCAGTTGAAGCCATGCAGGACGGCCTACATTGCCACAGTTAGCACATTGGTACTCAGTGCAGCCAAAATGCTACGTGCCAACTTCAGTGTTGTGAAGTTCAGTAGTTCAGTGAGGTTATGAAGATCAACTGTCAAGATACTGAGGGGAAAGAGGGAACCACAAATAATCTGTTATACAAACCACAAGCTCCCACAGACCAAGAAGACGTCTTCAAATTGCAGGTTCTGTCTGACCAACAGTCTGAGACCCAAATATGTAATCATTTAAAAATCATATAAAACAGACAAAAGCAGCAACAAACATTTTTATCAGGTTGATTGTCTGTTTATGTTGCAGTTCTGTGTGATAAATGACTTAACTAATTGACTATCAAAACAATTACTCTTGAGTTGATAGATCAATTGAATAATGAGCTTATTGTCTCAGCCTTACAGCAAACAATCCCTCACTACAAAAGGCCTTGCAAGTTATAGCTGTTCTGTTAATAGATTTGGTTGTAGCAGTGGTGGATGGGTGGCTGTTTTAGGTGCTCTTTTTGTGCTTGTGTGCCTCTAGGATTTGTTCTACTGTAGATAGAAGCTCCCTCTTTCTAATTTGAGAGGGAATCGGGGGAAATATTAATGTATATTTATTTCAGAAATACTTATTTAGTTGTTTATTTAGATCTGGTGGCCCATTACTATTGCTGTGTAACTGTTGTGTATCCACTTAAACAGAATAATATTGAGTTTGAGTGATGCATTTCCCAATGCAAGAAAGGAACACCCAGTAGTGCAACTGTAGGTATACCTATTAAAATATCACACCATCACACAGTGCAACTTTTTGGCTCTTCTATTTAACACAGGCATCATTTCAGACCATATTTCTCCATTGTGTCTTTCAGCTTTGCTCTGTGCTGGAATGTAGTGAGTGCCCCTGTGAGGTCTTTAGTGCTTGGCTGCTGCACTTAACCCTCTTCAGCTGCTGTTATCTGTGCCCTGTCACTTAATACATTTCCCAGATCCCTCAATATAAAATGGTAGAGTGGTCATGTGTTTATGACCCATTGTCAGTAAAATAGGCGTGTAATGACAGATTGTATTAAAACATGTTTTTATCCTTTGCCCATACAGCCAAGGTGGGGAAGACATCACTGATAATGTCTCTGGTCAGTGAGGAGTTTCCTGATGAGGTATGTATTGACAGCCAATCAGATGATGCCTATGGTAGATATCATACTGGTAGCTGTTTACAGTTGCATCCTAGTTGCATATCTATTCAGTTTGAACTATTGTTTGGATATGTCTGAATCATGAGGGTTAAAAGCTAATATACAAGACAAATGTTACATTTATTGAAGGCATCCTTGTTCACAGACATTTGGATCATTGTCCCCCATCCAGGTTCCTCTTCGAGCTGAAGAGATCACCATCCCAGCTGATGTCACCCCAGAGAGGGTGCCCACACATATTGTGGACTACTCAGGTAATCCTTCCTCCATAATAATAGAAATGGGTTGATTTGGTAACAGTAAGGCTTGATGACATTTAAAATACTGTATTGATGAGCCTTTTTGCCAATTTTAGAAGCTGAACAATCGGATGAGCAGCTGTACCAAGAAATATCAAAGGTTGGCTTGACCTCTCTGGTCTTGTAATGTCTGCACCCCATATATGTCTTATGTGGATCACAACTAATTATTTCCATTTTTTTTTCTTTACAGGCAAATGTTATCTGCATAGTTTACTCAGTCAACAACAAGAAGTCCATTGAAAAGGTGAGTGTGATCTATGTCTGGGCTCAGCTCAGCTCATTAAATCCAAGGCGTCAGTATGTCAAGAATGTGATATGCTTATCATCCTAATCTGCAAATATTAATTTATGTTTGTAATGAATGTTTGCCCAGCTACAGTGTTTGATGTTGTGCTTTACTCCCCTAGGTGACAAGCCACTGGATCCCCCTCATAACTGACAGGACGGACAAGGACAGCAGGTGTGTTCATGTCATTTTAATAGATGTGTGTATGTGTATATGTGTCTTTCTTCCTTGTGGGGGTTAGGCTGATGGTGCTGTGTCTGAAAGTTCATTAAACCCTTTGTTAAATGTGTAATTTGTTGCCACTTGTTCCTGGAGGTCTGTCTTACTAGCAAATTTGGCTTACTCAGCAGTAAGCATGCTTTTATAGCATATTAATGTGTGAACAACATGAATAAATATAAACAAGTTAGAGCTTCTGCTTTAACCTGAAATTGTGTTTACAGGCAATATCAAGGTGATTAATGTTATTTGTGGTATTGTGAGAACTCAATCTAGTAGGGCTGTAGTAACATTTATTTTCTTAATCAATTCATCAGCAGAACATTTTGTCAGTCGATTAATGTCTTAGTCTGTAAAATGCAAGGAAATTGTGTTAAAGCTCATCGCCTGTCCTTGTAGACATCATCAAATGTCTTGTTTGTCCAACAGTCCAAACCCCTAAATATCTTCAGTTCACAATGTTGTAAGATAGGGAATTTCTTCTTTCTCAAATTTCTTAACCCAATTTAAAAAAAAAAAAAAAAAAAAATAGTTGATTCAGTTACTGTAAGCCAATTAATTGATTAATCGCCCAGTTGTTGAAGCTTCATAGTGTAGTAATGAAAGGTTTTATTACAGGGTACCGTTGATCCTTGTGGGGAACAAGTCGGACCTGGTGGAACACAGCAGCATGGAGACCATCCTGCCAATCATGAATCAATACCAGGATATTGAGACTTGTGTAGAGGTAAGAGATCAATACGCACTCACACACACACATGCACATATAAACCCTCTGGAGCCATTGAGGGAAATGTCGAAGTAAACAGTGATGAAGCACTTGAGAGAGATGAACTGGCAAATAAAATATGAAATCCAATACTAGCAGGGACTCTTCAGAGTGAGGCTGGTTTTCTGCAGGACAGATCAGCCCCACCTGCTGTTTGGCTGCCATCCAGCTCCAGACTCCACTTGCACTCTGACTGAGTCATTAATAGATTTAGATTACTGAATTGTGTGCTCCAAGGCCAAGGCCTTCTGACTGATGGACTGAGAGTGTGCTGAGAGGTTTGGAGGAAGTTGGCATCTGTCTACATTGGTGTTGAATTTAAATTTCCCTCTGTCGCATGAGACGGCTTAGTCATGGCCTCCTCAGGTGGATTAGTTACAAGGTTAAAATAGGGTGATGAGGAGGACGTGAGAGAAGACACATTTAGAGTGGATACAGTTGGAATGTAGTCACACAGCTGGTGAGAGTTGAGCTCTGTATGACAGACATGTGAACCAATGTTTTACTGCTGACTCGGTGTTAGACAAGGTGCAGGGTTGGTTGTATGTCCTGCTGTACCAAATTAATTACATTTCTGGTTTATTCTATTTTTCTTTGTCAGTGGTAAAAGAGGTATTGTTTCTCTCTCATTACTCATCGCAATGCACCCTGCATAGTATTAAAAATATGTTGTGTCTTTCAAAAGAAATGCACGCTCTAGCCAGATCAAGACCTTTATGACAGGAGGTGTTCTAAAATATATAAGGAATGGAAAACTGTATAAGAGTAAATGTACTCACTCTGTAGCCAAAATGCATGCCATACTCTTGGATGATTATCTTTGATGCAGTCACATGATAGCTGCATTTAAGAGCTGATTTTACTAATTTTATACACTGTTGGATGATTTTATTTCTGTATAACAATAACAATGCATTGCATTTTATATGCTCTAAATAGGGTTTTAAAATTTGCAAAGTACTTTTAACTACAGCTGCCAAATTCAGTAGAGTCTGTAATGTCCCTCTGAAATGTTGTGGAGTAGATGTATAAAGTAGCATAAACACAATATGCGAGTTAAGTACAAGTAACTCAGAATTACGCAAAAGTACTTGGCTTGAGTAAATGTACTTAGTTACTGTCTGCCAGTGTTCATGATTTACTCTGTGTTTGATCATTGACCCTCTATTGACACTGTTAAATTGTCCTATCACATAACTTCATGAAGTTTTTTGGGAAAGTGTTGAAGTAAAGGTAATAGAATAGGCTTAAGGGTTGCTCTTGCTCAGGGCATTCACACATGCATGTTCCCCTTTTTCCTCAGTGTTCTGCCAAAAACCTGAAGAACATCTCTGAGCTCTTCTATTACGCCCAGAAGGCTGTTCTCCACCCGACAGGACCCCTGTACTGCCCAGAGGAGAAGGAGGTGAGTTCTCTACTGTAGGTGCAGATACAGCAGATGTGTTGACTTGTCATAGGAAGACAAGCACATGTGTAAATAATAACTTCAATGAAGACTGCATTCCATTTTGGTGTGCAGGTGTCCGGGTCCTGGTATTGAGTATGCTGACTCACCTGCTTTGCTTACTGCAACACAGAGCAATCATTGTTAACAGTTACACTTGGTCATACTTGGATAGTTTGCACTGATCTGATATGCTGCTGAATAAAGTTTCTTTGTCAACGTTTTTAAAAAAGGTTGTGTACCTGGTGTCAGTTACATACATTCATTCTAACATGGCAGGACGCCAGTTAAGTATTTAGTAACACAGTCTCATAAGAATGACAGGGAATTAGTTCTTGAATAGTGTCTAGGCCATCCCCCTCTTAACATGAAGTGGGTGAAAGAAAATGCCAATGACTAAAAGAAAGAATTCGAAGGCTAGAAGTGGTTTGTTTGAGGAAGTGTCCAGCAGGAACGTATCCAGAAGAGAAAAAAGTTGGATCCCTGAAGTTAGCTGCCACAATGAGCACTGTTTTTGAAATGTTTCTGTACACGTTCAAGAACATTTAACCGCCTAGTTATTACATTTTTTCTGTATTGCAGCTGAAGCCCTCCTGCATTAAGGCTCTAACTAGAATCTTTAAAGTGTCTGACCTGGACAACGACGGCATCCTTAATGACAATGAGCTCAACTTCTTCCAGGTAATGTTTTCACATAATAGTGTCACTGTCAGCGTAATGTTCATGACTATGCAAGAGTTCAAAATGTGGAAGTTTTCCTCACTAGCACAAGTTGGAGAAACTGATCAGGCTTGTGTCAGGCTTCATTGAGCTGTGTAGTGTGATATCAGGGGAAAATTGCTCAACTGGTTTAAGGTGGCAGGTTTAAACATGAACCAAACTGCTTTCTAATTGTACACATCACAGTATATCACTTGTGTATGTCTACAGAGAACGTGTTTCAATACACCACTGGCACCTCAGGCCTTAGAGGATGTAAAGAATGTTGTCAGGAGGAACATGAATGATGGGGTCAAGGACAATGGACTCACACTCAAAGGTCAGACACTTGCCTGTTTTCTTGTTTTCATATTCTTCCTCTTCGTCTTTCCTCCTTCCTCATGTCTCTTCAACAATCCCTCTCTTGTGCTTGTCGTTATCGTTACAGGCTTTCTGTTCTTGCACACCCTCTTCATACAACGAGGTCGACACGAGACCACCTGGACTGTGCTTCGGAGGTTTGGTTATGACGATGACCTGGAGCTCACACAGGAATACCTGTTTCCTTTGTAAGTGCAGAATCAAAGGTTATTTGTGGAGTTATGTTTTCTTTATATTGAAGATGCAGTGGAGACGAGATGGACAGAGCTGTCTGAGCAGAACTTCTTGCTAAATCAGCAGGTTGTCCAGTTTGATGATAAAAGTGCTGACCAGTTGTCATGTGTTGTTGAAGCACTGAAAACTAAGACATTCAATTTCAGCTTCCTTTCCTTTCTTTTAGTCATCACTGGATGTACAAAAATGATGAAACTGCTATAATGCTATGTTTTGTTTTCTGTTTAATGCTGAAAAAATGTTGAGGCCTTCTACTGATGACTATGTACTATCAAATAATTTGCAATTTTCTTGACTAATCGCTTAACAGTTCTGTCTATGAAATGGACAGTAATGATAAAATGATCACCTTCTTTTATTGTCCATTGGTGATGCCTGTATCAGTTCCCACAGCCCAAGGAAAATATTCAGATTGCTTATTTGGTTCAAACAACTGTCCAAAATAATAATTTACTGTCTTAATACACAAAGAAAACAATCAAACGTTCCTTGAGAAGTTGGAACCAGAGAAAATGTTTGGCGTTTTTACTTGAGAAATAACTAAAACTAATTTATCATGAAAATAGTTGCTCATTATTTTTTTAATGTTGCAGCTCTAAAAATTATGCGAAACATAAACTTTTATAAAATCCTTTCATGATTGCTCTGTTCAAGAAATTGTATTTATTACTGATGAAGTGGTCTGGTGTGCTTCAGGTAAACCGCTTTTTCCTTAATCTCTTTTGAAGACAGCATCTGAAATTTGTGCTCTTCAGTTCTGTTAAATTATTGTTTCTGTCTCTCCCTGTATTGCAGGATAAAGATCCCCCCAGACTGCACCACAGAGCTTAACCACAATGCTTACCTCTTCCTCCAGAGTGTCTTTGACAAACATGACAAAGTGAGTGGTTAGAAATGTTGAACATTTAGAAATTGCATAAAAAATGTCTTTATTATTTATAATAGTAACTTTAGATGTTTAAGGATGACTAGTTCTGTGCTCAATTATTCAAACTATCTTGACACAAATATCAGTGTCAATGTATATGCACTTGTCACAATCTAGGACAGAGATTGTGCGCTGTCGCCAGACGAGGTGAAGGACTTGTTCAAAGTCTTTCCCTACATGCCCTGGGGTCCAGATGTCAACAACACGGTTTGCACTAACGACGAGGGATGGATCACATACCAGGGATACCTCTCCCAGTGGACGTGAGTATGGAACTATCTATTAATATACTGGTACACACAGACACACACTCACAGCTATTTTAGTTTTACATCGCCTGAATATGTTCACACTACTGTAGGACCTGATTCATTATGTAAAAAAACACAGATCATTTTACAAAATCATGCTTATATAAATCTGTTATGCTCCGACTTATGTGTTTTCTGTGGTAGGTTAACAACATATCTAGATGTGCAGCGTAGTTTGGAATACTTGGGTTACCTAGGCTACTCTATCATCTATGAACAAGAGTCTCAAGCAGCCGCCATGACAGGTAAGAGAACATAATTTAATAATTAATTAACAGCCCTGTATGCAGATTAACAAAAACAATAGAAAATAGTAATAAACACATTTCTGTTCAGAATATAAGCACTGTACTGATCAATACCTGCATTGTTTGCTTTTTGTTAAAGGTTTCATACAAATGAAATGCATGAATTTTACTGCATGTTGCCATTTTTCATATATGTACAGTATGTATGTAAAATTATGCATTCCCTATTCTTTCAGTGACACGTAACAAGCGCATCGATCTGCAGAAGAAACAGACCCAGCGCAGTGTCTTCCGCTGCAACGTCTTGGGGGCCCGGGGCAGCGGGAAGAGTGGCTTCCTCCAGGCTTTCCTGGGCAAGAACCTGCAGGTCAGTGGAGATGATGGCTGCAAACCCCTTTTAAACTTACTTTAAAACAGTATTATTTGCAGTTCGTCTTGCTGGACACACTCAGTTTCAAGGTGATTAGGTTCGTGAGGGCAGTGTTTAACATTCATATTATATCTCAAGAGAACTTTTAAATCAGTCTAACTATAGGATAAGCAAGATCTAAAGTCAATTAATTATTAGCTGCTTTTGTTTGGAATGTGCAAATGATGCAGCCAAATTATATATTTGTACCAAGCACCAAACTTGGTGAAAATGTGCAATGTCTCTTTCCAGAAATCATAACCCAGTTACTCAAGATAATCAACAGACCTTATTAAGAGCAGTTTCATGTCGAATCTGTTTTCTTTCCACTGAACTGCACTTGACAACCATATCAACACGCAGAAGAAAACATGCATCTACTCATGGATGAGAGGCTTGTGCTCATGACAACGCGTATTGTAAACATTGATGATGACTTCATTGGCTGAACTGTAACATTAAATAGCCTCTTGTCCATGAGTAGATGATCGCTTTCTTTACCTGATGCACCATGCCTCACTTTACTATAAAAATCCTGTTTCCCTTATAACTGCACAGGCCGAACTAATACAAACATGCCCCAAATTACATGTGAACCACCTCACAGCAAACCAGAGGTGACAAACTGTTGATGTGAGAACTTTGTTAAACTGTGTGTGATTTAGACAGCTTCCAGAGTTGGATGAAAAGTGAAACAAGCCAGCTTATAAACAGATAGTCTTTACTGGTTGTTGACCTTTTTCATTATCCACCACAGCGACAGAGGCGAATTAGAGAAGACCACAAGTCCTTGTATGCCATCAGCACAACCTATGTTTATGGTCAGGAGAAGTACCTGCTGGTAAGAACCATTTACTCCTCATCTGCTTTTTGGATTACTGTTTCATAATCTGGGTGTATTACAATTTACCGTGTATCAGCATTAGTACTCTGCAAAACGTTAATCCCTCCATCTGTACACTCTGTCTCTCTCTCGCTCTTTCTGTTATGTCTGCTCACCACAAGCTCCATGAGGTGATGCCAGATTTTGACTTCCTGTCAGAGGCAGACCTAGCCTGTGATGTGGTCTGCCTGGTGTATGACATCAACAATCCACGCTCTTTTGAATACTGTGCCAAAGTGTACAAGGTATGTTTTTAGAAGATGTGAAAAAAATGCTCTTCAGATGCACTGAGGCTTGTCAAACTGCTAACACTGATTGTTTCTTGTTTGGCAGCAATATTTCATAGACAGCAAGACACCATGCGTGGTGATTGCAGCCAAGTCAGACCTGCATGAAGTACGGCAGCACTACAGTCTCTCACCGCAGGACTTCTGCCGCAAGCACAAGCTCCACCCACCCCAGCCGTTCACGTGCAACACGACCGACGCGCTTAGCAAAGACATCTACACCAGACTCACCACCATGGCCATGTATCCGTGAGTATCAAGCTTCTTTGTGGTCTCATCTAGTTAACCCTTTACACCTCTGGGAGTCTTGCAATAATATACATCTTACCCACCTGTGTATGCCTATCAACTTTTACCTCTCTTGGATGTATGTATCGGACAGTGACATTTTGCAATTAGTATTCAAATGTTACAGCATGGTTAAATAATTTAAATCCACCATCTATATACTGTGTGACATTTAAACTTTGGACTCTTTCAGCCACTTTTGGATCTCTTATGCTTGTAAGTTGGTGGTATGTGAGCCTGAAATTCTTTTAGGACAATCCTCTGGCTTTATAGGGTGTCTTAACTTCTCAAAGCTCTCTGATCAGATTAGATTTCAGAGTAGATTAATTGGCACTCAATGCGACGTACCCTTAAATCTTATTTTAGCAGGCCAGAAATCCTATTTTCTAAATTCTGAAACCATTTGATCTGCTGCACTCTAGGCATCAGTAGTAAGGCGTTGATTTATAGAAATGTGCTTACTGAGAGGCGAGCTTCTGAGTCCAGGGGCTGCCCAGACTTGACGAGTAAATTAATCTACTGATTGAGGGTAAATACTGGCTCAAACAGTGATGACTCAGAAACTAGTTGTTTAAACTGTCAACCCAGCACTTTTGAAGTATTTCAGGTTTAATGCATTATATTAACAGTTTGAATATGTGGGGCCAGTTTCAGAAAAAATCTCAGAGACTCAGATAGCTATTCAGACAGACGTCATTTGATGAATTCATCCGTTGTACGAAACTGTCCTATTCTTGACCTTCTGGGGTTCAAATAATTTGCTATTCAAACTAAAGAATATGGCTGACCAAGCAACTACAAAACGCCCTTCATCCCAGCCAAAAATGTTTTCCATTTAGCTGGGAAAAAAACATGTAAAATATAAAAATTCTCATTAGCATAAAATGTGCAGTGCAGAGCTGAAATCCTCTGTCTCAGAATCTGTCACTGCTCAACATGTTGGCAACTCACAAATTAGGAATCATGTTTTTCTCTCTTTTTTGTAATTTTGTGCCACTGGTCAGCCGGTGTCACTGATTGTTAACATGGAAACATGGTTCTTAGTCCCGAGTTAGCCAGGGGGTACAGTGGCTAACCTTGTAAGGCTTTGGAAGACTCAAGTCAGTCTTAGATTAAATTAATATACCAGTCCTTGATCTTTTTTGTTCTTACTGGTGATTTGTTGCTTTATGTTCATAAACTGATTATATGACAAAAATTGGACACCGAAAGGTTTCAGTGGCAGAACCAAAAGTTAGACAGTTGACAGATTGAGAGCTTTTGCATTTTGTTCTTGATTTGCCACCCTACAGATTTTTTCATTTGTTGTGACTGTTCCCATCCTTTCTTTGTGGTTTTCCTCTCCTTTTGTCTCCTTATGTTTATGTTTCTCCTTTTTTAGACTTGTTTCCTTGTCAATATGTTTGTAAATTTGGGGTTGGGGAGGCAAAGGTAAATGGCAGCTCAGAAAGGACTTGGGTCCTTTGATATCTCTTATTGTTTAAGTGAAGTCAAGGTTTTAATCCTGGCTTTTTCCCCCTCCCCCTCTGTGTCTTGTTTGGTGCCTGTTGTCTTTGTATTGTGGTGAAAACACGCATTTTTGTGTCTTTCCGCAGCCATGCCCGTCTCCGCTGCATGTGCACCTGCAACAGGTGCACCTATTGCCTGTGTCAGAACCTCCTCAAGTTGGAGCTGCTGCGCAATATTAAGGCCCAACTCCGCAGGGTCGTTTTCAACAGGTTCATACGTAGAATAAGATCTAGTGTTTTAACATAGACTCCTTCCTCCTCTCTGTGCCTCCCACCCTTGGGTTGGTCCTCTGGTATGGGCAACAGAGAGGCTCCTTTTTCTCCCAAGCTCTCTAACACTGGTGATGGTGACAGCTCCTTTGCTTTCCTTTATTGCTCGCCAGTGGTCAGGTTTACGCTGCATATCCGCTGCAGGGAAAAGGGAATGTTAAATGTGATTAAACGTGATATTAGTGATACCTTGCACTGGTAAAAAATGTTGTTTAAATAAATACTATAGTCTCCTTTTAGTAATGTTGGATTATGTGAAAATAATTGGACACTTGGTTGATTGCTCTTGGGGAAATCCTCCTTCTGTTTGCCACTGTGCTGCAGCATAGAGGTCATAGGGATTAACTGTCTTGCTCAGCTGTACCTCAGCATGGTGATGCTTGTTGACAAAGAGCGATATTTAGTCGTATAATTTTAAGTTACTCTCTATATCCAAAATATTAACCATCTGGCTTAGAAGTAATTTTTTCCATGTTTTTTTTTTTTTTTAAATCTAACTAAACAAATCAGAGTTAAGGTCTTGAGAAATTTGAAATCTATCCAGGAGCCAAATTCACTAAACAGCTCAAGGTGAAAAGTAGCCTTTGACTCACTGAGATAGGAGAAACTTGTCAGTGCTAACTTTAGGATACAATGGTTTTGGTCTAATTGGTGTCAGTATCTCTTTCAAAGAGATTTTTCTTTTCTTTTTTTAAGCGACATTTCAGAGGATATGGTTTTATTCAATCTCTTTGTCACATGCCTAAAACCCATTAGTCATGTTGGGTGTCTTGGTCTCTGCTCCAGCTCCAGCCAGCCTACCAGCTCTCTGTACAGTATGACACAGCGAAGTGTGACCATGCTCTCCCAGCTAACACACAGGCTGCTAGCCAGGCAGGTGACAGTGTGTCTGAAACCGTGTGAAAAATGCATGATGTTATTTGCTTGCTTGTGCAAACTTAACTCATAATACTGATTACTATACATAACACAAACATATTGTAATATTAGAAACAGAAGTTGTGAATTGGAAACATTTTCATTCAGAGGCATGACGCATTTTTGTATTTTGAAAAATTCAGACTATATTTATATTTGTATATACAATTTAAAACATGTTGTTATATTGCTATAAAAACAACTACTATACACCAGATCGATGTTGTTAAGCCACTTAATCATGTTGACAAAATATCAAGGTATGAATTTTGACAATGAAGTGTTAAAAACTGACATTCTCTTTAGGGGTTTTGTGTTTGCTCCTTCCTGTCCTGCAGTGGATATGCAAACTGTAAATCTTGACTAACAAGCATATCATTTGCACTGATAATGAGAAAAACACAACCACTCTCTTCGGTCTGTGCTTCAAACTGAAAACCTCATTGTAGTCTGCATGTCTGCATGTTTGCTATGTGATTTCTTTTAAATTACATGGAAGTATTACAATTCTCCATGTCTATTAATTTCTTTACAGCACCAACTTTCATCAGTTGTCAGAGTGCTTAAGTATCTATGATGTTTTCAGTCTTGCTTTGTCTTCATTTCCATGCTTAACTCTGAAGTCTACACCAACAGGAGACTCTTTATTTTGAAAAGCACAGTTGTTGCTTTAATTATATGCTTACTGTGTGCATATCCTAAAATAAAAACTCCTGTGCGTTGAGACTTCATACATTTAACAGGCTGATGTTAAAAATCAAATTGTTCATCTTTGATGTTTAAATTGAGTGTATTGTACTGTACCAATCACCCTGTCATTTCACCCTGTTTTTCCTATCTTGTATTTCCTGTCTTTGTGTTTTTCCTTCCACTCTATAGGTGTTCATACACAAGTTTTTGGCTGCCCCTCTCCCTCATTCTCTTGCATGTTTTCACCCTCAGCTAAACTGCTTGCTGCTATGTTGCATGGCTCATCTGTTCCGTCTTGGTAACCAAAGGCATGCCTTAGCAAAATATTGCTATCTACTGGCAGCTGGGAATATGTTTCTCATCTGTCCATCTGTACAGTAAAGAGAGCTTGGTGTTTTGAATAAGATGTGGGAGGTTTATTGCTCCACATTGCAGGGTTTTAATGGCTGTTTATGGTGTTGGATTGGACAGAAGTGTGTTATTTTTGGCAAATAAGTGATTATTGTTGATAGTGATCTTTTTTTTTTTTTTTTTTTGCCTAACAGTGGCATAAAATGCAGGGCTTCTGGTTTGGTGTTTATGGACCCTAGCAGAGCTGCATATTGGAAGTTCTGCATCGAGTACTAACCCTCTGCGTTGATGCCTTTTTAATCTCTGGGAGTTGTTGACACTATTAATAGCATGACGCATAATAGACAGCCCTGGCAGTGCAAGGAGCCAACACACCACATTGGTTGCCCAACATGTTGAATGAAAAGTGGTGCTGGCTGACTGGGTTGAATTGTGTTGGTAATTTTACATGAAATGAATTCTTCAGTCACAAAAATTACACGCAGAAATAGCAAATTGTGTCAGGCCACTTAAAAAAAAATCTGAAATGTGAAGGCCAGTGCGGAGGAATTAAAAATGTAGTCTTATGATATTTACCTCTTAAAATGACTCAGCATCTCCAGTCTGGCTGCCATGTGGTGTGTACAGTATGTATATGTGATGTGTGTTTGAAGTGTGCGGTGATATTTGAACAGGTATGCAGTCATGGTTGAGCTTGTGCTTTATGGGTTTGGGCGGTGATTGAAGTTCCCTACTTTTCGGACTGGGTAGAGCTGGGTGTTACGGATGAAATCAGATATCACAGTATTTTTGGTGTAATTATTGACACTTAAACAAAATATTCAATTAACTATATTATATAATATATTAATTAATGAAATTTCACCTGCCTAAGAATCATTAGTAATGTGTCCAAGAAAGAGTATCAAATACATTTCATGAAAAGCTGTTTTTCCTATACATGTTTCATATATAATAAACTTAATATCTTTAGCGTGTAGACAGACACACATTTACATTTTATAGACCCCATGAATAATTGATTAATCAACCAGTGTATCAGTCACTATTGCAGCCGTAGTCAGTATTATACTGAAATATTTCCCAGCTCTACTGAATCTGAGTGTGTGTGTGTGTGTGTGTGTGTGTGTGTGAGCACACCGCCGGTAACAGTGTGACTGGGTTCGTGTGTGTTATTCGTGTGGAAGGCTGCTGGGCTGGGTGGAGGCTGTGGGGGGCTACCTGCTGTCAGAGGAGGATTTCAGCCTGACGCAGCAGGTTTCAGCCATCTCCAACGTGGAGGGGTCCATCCTTATGGAGGCCTCTGCAGAGCAGCTAAATCCCCCAGAAAGGTAAAGACAGGAGCCAAATCCAGAGGGAGATGGATGTTTTATTTTAATCATGTGGATGGATGGGCAAGTACGTGTTGGATAAGTTCAACTATCCACTATTCAACAACAGGTTGTCGGGTCATTATTGTAACAGATAATGCAGTGTTTGTATTTATGTCCTGAAATGTTGTAGAGAGACTTATTGGAGTCTTTACAGGAAAGGTTCCACATCTTATTCAATATCTGGTGAAGATCACTCTCGTTTCTGTGCGTTAAATGAAGCTACATTTGCAGCTCGTTAACTTAATTTAGCACAGTGACTAGAAACGGGAACAGCGAAAAGTGAAAAAGCAAATTTTCCAAAATGTCAAACACAACAGGAGACATTTCATTTTGAAAAGTACATGTGTTTCTTTAATCGTCTCCCGTCTGTGCCTTTACTCAAAATCAAATTGTAAATTGCAAATTTCTTTGAATTTTCAATCAATTGTTTGGTACGGTACTAATCACCAATTTTCTGAAATGTCAATCTGTTCCTTTAAGATTAAAGGCACCTAGACTTCTCTTTATGAATGGCCTGTGTGGAAAAAGATGTTGAAGGCTGGTTTCTCTTCTGACGCTACAAGAGTACCAGGCTCCTAGTGTGTGTCTTGAAAACCTAGATCAGCTGCTGGAAGGATTTAATTTAAAGGCCAAAGTTATTGTGGCAGTTTTTTTTTAGTTTTCCTTTTTTATACACTTTGCCATCTCCTGCATTTCCCCTTTTCATTGCTTGCTATTGCTGTCTGCTTAGTTTCCCAGTATTTGATCAGTTGGATCTGTGTTTGGTAGGGCCGGTGTTAACCCAATTTTAATAATCCATTAGTTTTATGTTTTCTTGTTTTCTGCCTTAAAGCAGCTCCTCCTCAAAGTCCAACACCTCTCCTTTTTTTCACCCATATGCTTTTATGGTCTGGACCTGTTCCCTGAACCAAAACTAAATCAAATGTCAAGAGAAAGCATGTGTTCCTGTTTCAAGATGGCATCAGACGGCACTGATATTCGTCATTTATGGTCCTAATTTTAGGGAGTTTCCAGAGAGCACATGACTTTGTCTTGACAGTTGGCAACCCATCCCGCTTTGGTTTTAACAAAGTGAAAAAGGAAATTGAACATCGCTTATCGTGTTAGATGCTGCCCCCTTTTTTCCATGCTACATTTTTCCCCCCTCACCTACTCTTTGTCTCTTACTTCCTCTCGCAGGCACATGGCTCAGGCAGACTTGAAGAACTCCACCTTCTGGCTGAGAGCGAGCGTAGGTGCCACAGTGTGTGCCGTGCTGGGCTTCGCCATGTACAGAGCACTTCTCAAACAGCGGTGATGAGACAGCATGAGACTTCCTCCCCCCTGGTCCCAGTATTGACTCTGCCCCTTCCCTACTACCTGAGAGACTCAAAAAGACTGGTTAAACAATGCCTCAGCATCCAACTCCACCCCATCCCCATCTCACAACACGAGCAAGAAACAAATGAGCAGAACATAAGTACATTTTGTATGCATTTAAAAAAAAAAGTAGTCTTTTTTTTTTTTTGTTTATGTTGTGGGGAAAGGGGCAGGTTACTTTTGAAACATCAACTGCCCATCAGTCAATTTGTAAACGCTGACATTATGTGATCCGTTGGTCTAGTCCAGTCCAGGTCAGACACTACTAGTTGCTGGATGTCTCCAGCTGATCCATTCCTCTGTTTTATTTTGTCTCAGGTCAGTATTATTAGTTAGATTGATGGAGACCAGAGAGAGGCAGCCATATACAGAACCACCACAAAGGGACTTGAATCTGTTTATAGATGTGTATATGCAGTATATAATGTATGTATTCCTCAAGAATTTTAGGATTGGACCCCATAGACAGCATCACAAGCCAGAAGCAACACCTACATGAGGTGCTAGTGCTACATCTAACACTAGAAAGGTCATGGATGTCATGCACTTGTTTATTTTGTGTGTTAATTTATTAACCTGTTTCTTTGTTTTCTTGTCTGTTTTGAGTGCACTGCATGAAACAGATGGAGGGATTTACATTTTCCATGTATTTTTGTATTTAGTATTATCAAAGCTGTCTTCATGGTGTGTCATGACTTTCTGCTTGTTTTTAATTTTCTGGTTTTCAGATAGAGCTTTGTCCCTCATTATATTTTTATGAAGTTAGAGGCACCGTAGAGCAAAAGATTATGCTATTAACAGCAGCCATTCAGCGCACCTCTCCCACCTTAAAACTATGAAAGTGTTTCTTCTCATTCTTCTATTTTCCAGCATTTACAATAAAGTAAAGTAAAACTATCTGGCACAGCTGTTTATGCGTGTTACTGGGTGGAGTGACAGCTAATTTAACATCAACCTGGAAAATAAAATGGTTTTAAATATCTGTAATAAATGAAATTTACACCCACTGGTATCACTGTGTTCTTGTGTCCTTGATAAGAGCCGTAGTGGAATTGCGCATTTGAAAAGTGGATGTGTGAAATGATGTAAGATAAACTGTGTGATTAGCTGGGACCTTTTGTGAAGCCAGTGAATAGAGAAGTGAGTAAATGATGTGGCTGCGAACTATGCTCTCAGCCCATGTGAGGAGGAAGTTGCACCACATACACAGGTAGATGGACTTATAAACTTCTAGCAGCCACAGTGTGAAATAACCACAGGGCGCCAACATGTCTATCGATGGGACCAAGTTATTGTTTGAGGGCTTCCTAGAGAAAAGAAGAGATACTTTGGTGAGTTACAAACTATTTCTGTGTTTAATGTGAATAATATGTTTACAAAGAAAGTGACTAATATTTTGTTTCCTGCTGCTAGAAAATAAGTTGGGTGACGTATTGGTTCAGGCTTCAAAACACAACCTTGTTCTTCTATACAAAAAAGAACGGCAGCGCTGTAAGTAACATTTGCTGCGGTGTAAATATCTTTAAAATCCACACTAAAATTTTCTTGTCAGTGGTCTGCTTAGTACCACTTATTTAACCCAAAGAGCTCAATGACTTAAGAGTTTTTGTGCTGACTTTACTCTCCACAGTCTCACCTGAAAGGCAATTACTACATTTACACGGTAAGTGTAAATTGCTTTGCTGTTGTTGAAAGAAGATCTTTTAATTAATTACCACCTGTGTATTGCACTCCACTACTTCTATTTGGCTGCTTTAGTTAGCTACCTTACAGATTCTGAGTATTAAGACATATCCAGAGTTTGAAGAAGTACTCAGATCTTGTACGAAAGTAAAAGTAGCAGCACCACAGTGTAAAAATACTCTGTTACAAGTAAAATCATAAAATCTTGCTTAGGTAAAAGAACAAAAGCAATACCATCAAAATGTGCTAAAAGTAAAAGTACTCATGTTGAAGCTGGTAAATGTGGTTTATCTGTTGGGTAGCTTGTGAATTCCCCCTTGGGAATCAGTAATTGTATTTTAAAGTTATTATCTTAATTTATTAATTGATTACTTAATGTAATTTATTTGTTTTTATTTTGTAATAAACTAAATATTAAAGTAACTAGTAACTAAAGTTGTCAAATAAATGTAGTGGGAAAAAGTACAACATTTGCATCTGAATTGTGGAATATTAGCCAATATAATGTTAAATTGAAATGGGCCATTCTGCATTATGGGTACTTAAAGTATATTTTGATGCTAATACTAATGTACTTTGACTTAAGTGAAACTTTGAGTACATGGCTTTCACTTTTAACATTGTACTTCTCACTGTGGTTTTGCTATGTTTATTTAGGTAAGGTATAACTGGTGTAACTTCCTCCTCCACAGTTGCATTGTTTCTATTTAGGAAACCTATGTTTATGATCTTTGTGTCTCCCTCTTGGGTCAGGTGCAGTCAGTGCGAGAGGTCCAGAGAGCAGACAGTAAGCGCTTTATGTTTGAGATCATCATGACCAATGGAAAGAGAAAACTGTTGGTAAGTCATATCTGTGGTTTGACTGTCGTGTTCTCATCAATCTGAGGGCTGCGAGTGTTGCGGATCAGGTCACCTTTGCCTCCAAATGAGTGGTTGAAAGCAGCCTATACTACATTAACTGAGAACTATTTTGAGCTACATCTACGTACCTTGAATTGAGTGTTTAATACTTCCTACTTCTACTCCTATACATTTCGGGGGGAAATATTGTGCTTTTTTATTTTACTACATCTCTTTGATTACTTGCATACAAAGATTTTCAAAATATATGAGTTTATAAAATTAAACCAATAAGCACTATAAAAAATGTACTTTGACTTTGACTTTGACTTGTAACAAAGTTTTTTAAATTGTGGTCTTCGTACTATCTCAAGCAAGAGATTGTGATACTTCTTCCATCACTTCTCCAAACCCATATGTTTGTGTGTGTGTTTAGGCAGCAGAAACAGCAGCTCTCAGACAGGAGTGGGTAGGATACCTATGGCAAGCCATGCATCTTTCTACCACTGGGGTCTCCAGAAGCACACAGTGAGTAAGAAGAGGACTTTCTCCTCATGACAGATCTCAACTAAAACTAAAATATTTCATGTTTAGTCAAGTGGACTTGAACTCTTCACATGCATTTGGGTGATTTTTTTTGTCAGCTGCTCAGGCACTGACCATTATTCTTTTCTTCAGCCTTGAAGTGGGTGAGCAGCTAGAGAGAACAAACAGCAGCATACCCATCCGCTCACACAGTGACAGTGTGATGGAGTCACTGCCTGCTCGACCCCTCTCTGCCCCTACAGGCCGCATCCACCATGAGATCAGGAGCATCGCCTCCCCCATCTACCTGCCTGAGGAGATCACGAACCAAAACACACTGCCACCCTGTAACTTCCAGCATCACAATGGTAAAGGATTTGATTTGTTAATTAAGTCTTGAATAAGTTGTACTTCCAGCTACATGATACTAACGACTCTGTTTTCAGGTGAGAGTTTCAACAGCCTTCAGTCATCCAGCAGATTGAGCAATGCAGAGGGACAAGAAGGAGACTATGACATTTTACCAAAAAGAAAAAGTATGATCTTAAATATACTTTAAATTTGTCATCTATGCTAACATAACAAACAGTATGATGAGGGGTAAATGTCCAAACTGGCCCTATCATGTGTTGTGTTCTGTCCCTTCAGAAATATGTGAGCGCAGCACTTCAACAGAGATGGCCGAGGGCGTGTATGACATTCCTCTCTCTTGTAGGAGGGCTCCTGAAAATCCAGGTGTGATTACATGTTTTTTCCCCAGCAGCTAGCTTTTAAATACTTGGTTTTACTAAAATATTAAACATTTTTTGTTGTTTGCTGTTTTTAAGACCCCACAGAGAACATTTATGATGTACCAAGCTCTCTTTTGAGGAAGTTGTCTGATCACACTTCAGGTAAATCCTGCTTCATGTCATGCTTTTGCCATGCTCATTGTTATAAGACAGTCACAGTTGCCAATATGTACACAGAATGATTCATGTAACAAAAGCCACATATGCAGCATCTGCAAACACTTTCTCATATGCATGTCTCAAGCTTTCAGCTCAGAGGAGCAGCCTGAGGACGGACTCTACTGGATGATATGAGGTCAAGTTTGAGGACACAAGTGATAAACTGGAGGGTAGCAGCAACCTCATCTACTTCTTTCTTCTTTGTTACGAAGACTGTTTCTGCCTAGTATCTGTAGCGTTGTGCTTAATGCTTTGACAGGCTTGAGGCAATGAAACATTATTGATGCAACAGATATAAGTGTTAATAATGTTTGTCTCATTTGTAAGAACTTTTGTATCCAGACAGCATGCACACCCACAAAGAGGTTCAACTGCGGTATTTAATTCAACTCCTTCTATACAAGACCCAGTACCACATAGACATTTATAACTGCAGAATACACTGTACAGAAATATCTACACATCACGCATTGTAGTCAGTCAGACTATGATTCACAATAGTAAAATGACTCATTTACATGTCACTGCTTCACAGTTTGAAAGTGTACACCACCGACATTGATATTGCTGTATTACACACTTTGGATTGGTTTGAATAGGAATGGTGTAAGCTTGGTTCTAAAACCCTTTATGCGTTTAATAGCATATAAAAACTTGCTGTAGGTACACAATGAAAGGAAAATAAAATTAAAGCATGCTAACATTTACTGTGAGCACTTTTATATATCATCTACTTTCATTCTATATTTTTATTTCTTCTCTTAAGGGGTATTAATATTTCAGAACTTTTAGACTAAACAAATGCTTCCTAAAAGTAGTGAGTGACTGGCCACATTGTGCCTGTTTTGTTTTTTTCTCATCAAGTCTTCAGCTGGTGACGGCTGGGATGATTTTTGTAAACAAAAAAATGACATCCAAAAATCACAGTTATATTTACAACACTGCATTCCCAGAGAAGGATTAAACTGACTCGAATATCACTGGATACACATACAAACATACAGTAGCAGTGTTCATTAGACAAAAATAACATAGTAGTGCAGGTATTGGGTTGAGATCTAAGCAAAAAGAAGGCCTATATAACAAGCAATGCATAAAAGTGATTTGTGCATTCTCAATATGTTTCTTCTCAAAAGAAAAGAGTACAATCAAATATAATATAAAACAATAAAAAAATATCTGGACATCAAATGAGCAACAGATAATTACACTCCAATAAGTGGAAGCTTTAGTTTGGATCAGCTCTGTGTTGTGATCATTGTCAGTTAGCAAAACACTACAAATAATATTTGGTTCATAGTATTGTTACACACTCACGCAGCACAAAAATTGCAAAAAAGGAAATTATTGGGAAAGTGCCACTATAGAAATAGATCTAAACTGACATGCACATTAAAACTTTTCATTTGAATTCACCTGTTAATTCATTTTACAATAATTCTTCACCACTTTACAACTAACCTTAATTGTTAAGACCAGTGCAGCAATGTTACAGAGTCAATAAACTATTATTAGCGACATTTGTTGAGGGAAGCTTAATGTAAGTTGTCAGTCTATTACAGTACATGTTCCACATCTGACTGTCACTCTTTTAGCTGAGAAGCAGTAGTGCCATAAGAGGATACGTTTAATAATTTATATTTAAATTCTGAAAATGTCATTCAGAAGTTGGTCGTTTCTACATATCCTCACTGTCAAATTTTTAACAAGCAATCTGATTTTTAAATTAAGATGTAGTGCTGGGTTGAAGATAGTACTAGGTTATCTGTTTTGTGGCTGTAAGAGCAGACTGTCTCAGCAGTTACAGAGAAAGTTTCCAGGCTCCACAACCCTGAGTTACATGTTTTAATAGAATCAGGCCTGGGCCTGGGATTGTTCCTTGAGGAACTCCTCCAGGACAGTGATGATGCTGCAGGCTTCAGGCAGGTCGCTGTGCTCAGCCCTGGCATTCTGCAGCAACACATCTCCATTTCCGCAGCCCTGTAGGAACTGGCAGCAGCGAAAAAGGGCGTAGTGACTCATCTCTGCCTGCCGCACAAAACGCTTCAGGCTGTTCATGTCCTGGATGGCCTGTCGAGTGAGAGCAGTGGTTGATAGAGAGGAAGAAGCATGTTAAGAAAGGGAAGAGATCAGGATGAGGGAAAGAGGCATCTGTACAAAGAGGAACTGAGAGCTATTATCCAAAGTTTCTCAACCTTGTGGTGGGCCAGTGGGACTTTTAATGCTGATATCTTTGTTTCATAAGTTTGTGACAAAATATATAGACTTGAAGCATGTCATCATTGGCCTTTTTTTTATATTGTACCAATTTTCTTCTGGACTTTTTTATTTGCCATCAGTATAATTGATGCTGATTGACTTCTATAGTCATGGAAATCTTGGGACTTGAAAACAGGTAAAGAAACTCTGTTTTTAGTCTGTCTGTGTGTATGTTTTGTCACCTTGAGTTTGAAGTTCTCCAGAATTTGTCTGAGCAGGAAAGGATTACAACGCTCTGCAGCATTTAGAAACGCCTGAATCCAGTCATCACAGAAACGATTACTGACTAGGAGATAAAACATTATTATTAGACTTTTAGACTTAGAAAGAGAAGAGAACCCAAACCACATTTTCCTCATCAGGTATATGTCATGGAGCATGACTTACCAGTGTTAGAGAGTGTGGGTGGGCTGGTGGAGCAATCTATGATCAGGTCAGAGTGTGTGTCCTCTGACATAGCCTTACACAGAGAAGCTGCTGTTGTGTCTTGCTGGGACAGGCCCTGCAGACTGGCTGCTTTGATGAACCTGGTACATAACACAATAGACATTTAACAGCTAACAAACAAATAATCATATACTGTACTGCATGGAAATTAACAACAGGAAGACAGAACTGTTACTGTTTTTTAACAGTCTTAGGATTTGAGCATGTGTTAGTGGTGTTACGGGGGCTATCACCTAACTCACCTGGACACATCAGTCTTTGTCCTCTCATCTGAATTATTGACCTCCACATGTGTGTGACTCAGAGCCTGCATACAGAAGATGTTATGGCTGAAATGCATTGCTCTGGAAAAAAGCTTGGTCTTTGTACAGATGTGCAATTTGACTGATAACAAAATTAATCAACTGAATTACAGTATTTTTAATGCATAGAGTAAATAAGCATTTCAAGGAACAGATGGATATTTACTTTTCCTCTTAGCCAGGGTACATTATCGATCTAGATAGTTTTGTTGTAATTTAGTGAGGCTTGGAACCCATGAAAACGTCTCATTGTGAGGTACTGTTATGACAGTAGTTACAACAATGAGTCGATTAAAAAATAAATAATTGCCAACTATTCTAATAATCGCTTAATCATTTCTGTCATCAAAAATGTCAAATATTTGCTGCTTTCATTTGTCATTTATGATAATAAATGACAAAAAAATCTTTAGGTTTTAGACTGTTGATTGGACAAAAGAAGCAATTTCAAGATGTCACTTTTTTTATAGACTAAAACAATTAATTATAAAAATAATCAGCAGATTAATCGATAATAATAATAATAATAATAAAATTTGACACTTACACTTTTTTATTTAAAGGAAAATAAACTTTTCACAATTAGCAGAGGTAAATGTGTTATAGTTTTATAGGAAAGGATCACTGGTGATGTCTAGATCAAATGTAATTGTTTTATTGGTTTGAGTACTGCAAACCAAACCTCAATGAGCTCCAAACCTTGGCAAGTCACACTGTAATTATCTAAGATTTTGATATTCTTTTAAACAGATTTTTTATGTCTCATATTATATTTAGCTTTCTTTTACTCACATAATATTTTTACTAAACAAAAGAATTTCAATATAAAGCAAATAACCTATAATATTGCAATTTGGTATAGTTCTACAATGATAATGTTTAAAACCTTGTGAACAGGGTCTCTAAAGGAGATGCTGCTCCAAGGGAGAGATTTGTGGTTATGTTATGATAGCATTTTATTGAGGTGAAATGATATAAAAAGCATCTGCAAACTCCAATCTGTGCAATAATCCGTTATTGATTTATACATTATGAACAGATCAGTGTGTGTAGATGCTTTACCTCTCATTATTTATTGTATCTCAGGTTGGTTGAGTACCTCTGACAAGCCTTATTTGGTCAGTAGTTATTTTTATTGGACATACTGTAGGGGTGAAAAATGACTCACAGCATGCAGCAAGAAGCTGATGTTGCCCTGGACCAGCTGCACCACACGATGAATGTGCATGACAGATTCCTCATACCACCGGCTCAGATAGGGACGCACCTCTGTCTCAAGGTTCTGCAGCTGACAAACACACACACACACAAAGGCAAATTAATATGGCAAAATAATTATGGAATTACAATATATATAATTTCATTACACTGTTTTTACACATGCATACCTCTGGGGTTTGCAGGCTGCTATGCAGGCCTTGGACATATTTATCAAGCTCTAATCTAAATGTGAATTGTGTCAAGGAATTGGAACTAGCGCTTGTTTCACTGCACAAAGCTACAAGTGGAAAACAATACAACAAAGCAAAAAAGAAAAAGAAACTTTTATAATGACAAGGATTATCTATACAATTAATACTGGCGAACCTCCTATGATGCTCATTACTAAGGATGATTTCATGAGGACACTATGCAAAAGACAGCTAAACTCAAAGGATATAAGTTCAGTCCTTTTTCAGAGCCGCCCATAAAGCAGATGACATATCCATTTCCATCAGCATCAGGCTGCTCAGGAGACCTTTCCTGCTCCAGGAGACAACAGTAGCAGCCAACTGCCTGCTCTGGAATACTGGGAAGAGTAAATAATCAACACATTTGTGTTAACTAACATACTTATTTGTCCACTTCTGAATGTTAATTTCCTGCTAAATTCTATTACTATTATTCAAACTTTATTACTGTGATGTGTCAAACGAGCTGCATCCCCTATGGTACCATTTATAATGACAATGAAGCATAAGCTGCATCATTCCAGTTGGATTGAAATCAAGCATGATCTTGAGTTGTTTTATCATGATACCTTGATTTTGTGTCCCACTTAGTTAGTATGTAGCATTAATGATTGATGATGATGAGTATGGCCGCAACTAAAGGTTATTTTCACTGTTAATTAATCTGTCATATAGCTTCTTGATTAATAAATTAGTTGTTTGGTCTATAAAATGTCTATCATTGTTTTCAAATTCCAAGATGACGTCCTCAAATGTCTTGTTTTGTTCACAACCCAAAGATATTCAATTTACTGTCATTGAGGAGTAAAGAAACAATAAAATATCCACAGTTAAGAAGCTGGAATCAGAGAATTTTAATCTTTTTTATCCGACTCTCAAACTCTCAAACTAATTAATTGATTATCAAAATAGTTGGCAATTAATTTAAAAGTTGACAACTAATTTGATTAATGCATTAATCGTTGCACCTCTAGTTGTGAAGAAATATGTAAACTTATTACCTGAGTTCGACCGTGGCGATGTTGCCCATGCCTCCCAGCAGGGCTCCTTTGCTCAGCCTCCTTGAAATGTAAGTCCGCAGCTCAGGTTCTGCCTCCGATGGTAGGCTGCTGTCTATTAGTGTCAGGCTGTGGATAGGGCAGAAAGTCAGTGTGGATGCAAGCAGCCAGTGGAGGCAATGAAGAATTTGGAAGCCACTCAAGTCAATGGAGAACAGATGGAGAAAGCTGATGACTTAGCCACAACCAACACAACACACAACTGAGTCACATAGCTGCAACTGTGCCACCCCGCTGGGTGTCAAGAAAACACATAGTCACCGACAGAATGTACTTTGCCATTTTGCTTTAACACTCAGACATTCAACAAAATTTAATTCATTTTTTTGCCAACTTCACATGACACGGTGGAGAGACCCATTCAGACTGGGAGAGACCTAAGGGCCATGTAACTCAGCAGCACAGCAATGACCAAGAAAGAACAAAATCACGAATGAAAACAGCATTGATTCCATGTTGATTGGATTTCCAGTGACAGCCCGTGGATACACCAAAGCACAACAGTGAAAGCCAAAGCGAAACGACCACTGAAAGCAAGGAGAAGGTAGGTGAATGGCTCCTTTGTTACCTAAAGTCATCCTGACTGGTTGTGGAGTCTGCTCTTCTCTGGTTCCATGCCACATTTTCCCCAGAAGCCTCAGATCTAAGACAATTGACAGTTCACTCATCACCTGGTTAGTTTTCAGTGCAGAAATCTGTTTTTACCTGCATGTATATCCCTGTCAGCAGGATTAGGAAGAAGAACTACAAAAAACTAAAGAGTGCTTTAGGGCAACAATCAGTGCATAATAAATAAAACAGTGGTACAGAAAGACACACTCATTTCTACACCAGGGACCTGGTTGTATTCAGGAAGAAAGGAAAGAATAGTAATTATGTGGTCTGCTGTAGGATAAGGGGTAGAAAGTGAAAACAATACATAATAATCCAACAATAATAATAAAAAAATGATATCACGTTATAAAACAATGATTACAATTCCTTACACATATAACATCACACCGTTTACGCAACGCAAATTTCCATTATTTCTATTACAGACAGACTTGCAGCAGAGCCTTCATCTTATGGCAACACCAACTGTTTTGAAAAACAGAAAAAGTCGGACAACAAATATCGACTATTACCTTGTGCCCTGATAAAGATAGATGGTATAGTAGCAGTTCAACTGTATTTTCTGGCTGTATCCAGCGATTTCTTCGCTGTCATAGTCATCTCTCTCTTCCACGTCAATTGAATCTTGGAAGGACGAGGTTTGGGAGGTAAACATGATCCTACTGCTGCACGGATCCAGCTAGCAGTCGGCTAAAAGTGGGACAACAAGGGCGACTTTCTGTTGTTTAGCTGTGCTGTGTCAGTAGAAAGGTAATATTAACGTCGTGATCTCTGGCTGATATTTAATTGCAACTGGGTAAATGCTACAGCTGCAGCAAAATGTAAAATGTATCCCTCTCGTTTATATGCGTTGTGCGCATGTACAAAGCTATGTGTACGTTCTCAATAATGTCCGACTATAATATCGACCTCTTATGTCGGTTCCGGGGACATTCATCAGTGAAAGTAGCCTAAACATTGACTCCAGCCCAGCAAGTATTTTTAATACGACGTTTAAAATGGCCGTGTAAATATCATGTTTGCCGTTTACCTTTAAATTCAAGTGCTTGAATTGTATGAATTGTGGATTTATGTGACGTCAGACTTGTAAGGTTAGCTAGAGCTGGATGACTGAAAAGTACACGGCAAATGTAGCCGTGGCTCGGATAGCTGTGGACGTCAATTTACTAGTAGTAAAATCAAACATATTTGGGGGTGTAGTACAAGTAATGGTCCAAAATAAGATTTTTTGCTAAACAATTAAACGTTGTGGACCACCAGAGGGCGCCTGAGGCAGCAGACTCTTGCGGGACATACTGACGCCATCTTCAATTGCTTCATTTCCGCTCTGGTTGGTTTGCTAACACCTGTTTTATTTAACTGGATTAACAGGCGGTAAACTGTCACTACAGAAATAATGGGAAGAAAGAAGAAAAAGCAAATGAAGCCTTGGTGCTGGTATCCTTTTCCACATCTTACCTTTAGTGTTATGACGTTATCTTGCATGTATTAATCTGTGTCAGTGGTAGACAGCTTTATCTTCTGTCGACTGAGCTAACGTCAAATCAACCTGAGCTTCTAATAATAATCAGTGTGTACATGTTTGTCGGCTCATAATATGTAGTCCGCATGACAGATCCTGGACTTGCTGTCGATGTTGCTTAATAGGAATGACTACTATGACAGGATAGTAAATAGACGCGATGTCGGTCTTTGATATCCTGTGATGGGTTGTTATTATTCGCGAGGTGTTTTTGAATATGTAAATGCAAAGGTCAAGTTTTTCCAGGTAAGGGTTTCCTAAACCGTAATTTCAGGTACTGTAACAGAGATTTTGATGATGAAAAGATTCTCATTCAGCATCAGAAGGCCAAACATTTCAAGTGCCACATCTGTCATAAAAAGCTCTACACTGGCCCTGGGCTTGCAATCCACTGTATGCAGGTGAGGAAAGAATCGTGCAAACCATCTTCATGAAATTAAACCCAAATTAATTGTTTTGTATGCTAAAAAATACCTTATTGTTTTACTTGTATCACAGGTACATAAAGAGACCATTGATGGAGTTCCTAATGCAATACCCGGAAGAACAGATATTGAGCTGGAAATATATGGCATGGAGGGTATTCCCGAAAAAGACATGGAAGAGAGAAGAAGAGTGCTAGAACAAAAGAACCAAGGTATTGGCACCAAAGCAATTATTAACTACTGTATTGTACTGTCTTTTTATGGTCTATTCTAGAGACTTATTATGCTCCTCTCTATTTTCAGAGACTCAAAAGAAGAAGCAGAACCAGGATGATTCTGATGAGTACGATGACGATGATGAGCCTGGTCCCTCCTTCCAGCAGCCTGCTGCAGGCCAACCCCAGGCAGGCTACATCCCTTCTATGACCCAGCCTGGCATGCCTCCCGGATCCGGTGCTCCAGGGATACCACCGGGCAGCTACTCAGGTGGGAAACATAAATGAATTTATTGAATTGCAATAAACCAACTATTGAGGTAATCCTAAATATCACTGTATAAGTATCATACTGTATACAAAGGGTGAATATATAGCTATTCTAATTTTCCTGCTCATGTAACATATTAAACAACTGAGGAAGCAGTCCTGTGTGTCTTCACAACCTCTGTTGCTTTTTCCAGTGTTTAACCTAAAACCTGATGCTGACATGGTGCTGTATCTTCTTTCCCTCACTGCTCTTCTTCTGGCTGTTCAGACAACTAATTCAGACATTAGATGTTTATAAGCACATCTCCCCTTTGTAATTCAATTCCCTTCACTCACTGAATTTTTCCAAAAAAAGAAAATGCTATTTATTCAGCTATTTTTAAATTTAGGTCTAGTTTATTCCATGTTAAAATAGGAATATTGATCAAGATGTCAATAGAAGCTTAACATAAATAATGTTAACCTTTTTTGTTTTGTTTTAGGAATTCCCCCAATGCTGCCCGGTGTGCCACCAATGATGCCAGGAATGCCACCTGTTCTGCCAGGAATGCCTCCAGGGTAAGCATTTAGGATTATTAATCATTTAATACTAATCCCATCCTATTTGTATCTAATATTTTAAACAAGGATATTTTCCTTATGTATATAGGATGATACCGATGGGCGGGATGTTGCCTCCAGGTCCAGGGATGCCTCCAATGATGCCAGGTGTGCCACCAGGTAATGCCAGCACTCACTTCCACATCACTGCCTTGATGTGTATTATAAATTTAAAATGACAATTTTCTAAATTAAAGTTTGGAAATATGGTCAAACACCACTTTGGTGAGTTCTCACTTGTTCCCTGGTATAATGAATTTGTTCTGTTTGTGTCAGGCATGCCTCCTCCTGTGGCCCACCGTCCAGGCATCACACACATGTCTCAGGTCCCCCCTGCTGCAAATATGCTGACAAGACCTGCTGTTCCTGCTGCCACTGTCCCCTCAGCCCAGCCTGATGTCACAAAACCTCTTTTCCCCATTGCTGGACAGGTAAAACCTTCATGACACCGTTTTCCACTTCTTATCTCCCTCAACACTCCAACATGGTAGGAAATTATGTGGGATGTTTGAGTAGCTCTCTGTGTATTACACCAGCTGGTATAAAGGAGACTTTACCCAGCAATTTCTTTAATAAATTAATTACTTAATTTATTATTATTTTTTCTTAAATTTATTTCTTATTCTTTACTCTTTTCCTGTGCTGCAGATGGGCAACCGTGTTGCAAGTACAAGTGCAGGCTCATCAAGTGCAGACTCTCAGTCTGCCTCCCCTAAAGCTCTGTTTTCTACTGCATCACAAGTACGCAGCTGTCTGCCTGCTCTACTCTGACAACCTGCAGCTTTACAATTGGCATGCACACAATTGTGTATAGTTTGCCTGTGGTGCAGTCATTCTATTTTATTTGCCAATGCTGCTCTCGCAAGAAATCTAAAGGGAGTGGGTGAAAAATACTTGAAAAATATTTTGTTTACAACAAGCAACATGCCTTTGTCTGTTTTGTGTTTGCTACAAATCTGCATTCATAGAATATGTCTGAAAAAAAAAGTGCTTAATCACGGCAACAATATAAAAAATGGAGAGCTGTGCAGATTTGTAAAGTGGGCTTCTTATTTCTGAACTTCTCTATGATAAAGTAGCACAGCATGCTCTTTTGGATTTGTTTTCTTGCAGGCTGGACAAAGTAGTTTTTGGTCATACTTTAAAAGGTTATTCTGTTCTATTGTCGATATGCAGTGAAGAGCAATTTGCTTTACCAGCAGCAGTGAGTGAAACGAAGGGTTTCCCCTTTTAGGCTACATGAAGGCTTCTGCTCTACCTTCTGGTTGGTGGAAGAAGACCTGCTATAAGTTCAGGTTAAATCATCTCGTTTCGTCAGTAAATTATGGAAAGACATGTTCCTGTATAATTTGAATATATTTTTTCACTTCTTTGGGCCCCAAAAATAAAGCACAGCACTAATCTCAGCACATAAAGGCTTAATGACTCCTTAGCCACCACTAAGGGTACAAAGACCAGTCCAGTCCAGTCCAATCCGGTCCATCTTAAGCCTGTATTGAAACAATAATATTAATGCCAAGCTTTAAATGGACTAAATATAAACTTCAGTAATGGGAGTAACCTTAAAGTATGACTGCAAGTGTCCCCCATTTGAAAGTTAAATGCTTTTCAGCAGAGTCTCTAATGTGTTTCCTCTTTCCCCCCTCAGAGTCAGCAGACAGTGTCAGGGTCCCCCCACCCTCCCCCCTCTACCTCCTCTGATCCCTCAAAGCCCACATTCCCAGCCTACACTCAGGCCACCATAGCTGTTGCCAGCCCCAACTCTGGCAGTAGTACGGTCTCCAAACCTCCCTCTACTGTGACCAGTAAGCCTGCCACCCTCACCACCTCCAGTGCAACCAGTAAGTTGATCCACCCTGATGAGGATATCTCACTGGTGAGTAGTCCAGCTGCAATGATCTCTATTTATAGTTTTTACAGTAAGTAGCATTTTGGGAAAAAAGGCTTGTTAATCATAGCAAAAGTCACTAAATGGCTTTTAAAAAAATATAAAATTGGTTTATTAATTTTCCTGTTTTTTTTCTTCTGGTTGAGCCACAGAATTTCAGTCTGAAATCATTTGCCCTTGTTTGTTTTGTGTCCTGTAGGAGGAGTTGCGGGCTCAGTTGCCCAGGTACCAGCGCAATGTTCCCCGCCAAGCCCAGAGCACCGCTGCAGCACCGTCAGTGGGTCCCGTGGGTGGCATGATCTCGCCTCAGCAGCCTGGCATGAGGCATCCCCTACCTGGTATATGCAATGTGCTAGTAGCTCAGATAAAAACATTCCATTTTACACATTTTCTTTGTCTAATAACCAAAGCAGTTTATTATTAGCTGTTACAGCCTACAAAACTAGAGGATGAGAATCTCCTGAAGTGTCATAATTATATATCATTGTTTAAGCTTTTCTTCATAAATACTATAATTTACCATGAAATACTGAATGACACAACATCTTTAGCTGGGTTAGAGGCATGGTTCAAGGGATGGCAGACTAAAATATCTCAACAGCTGAATGATGATTTTTCATGAAAGGACAGACATCGATGTCGCCAGAGGATAAATGCTAAACACTTTGGTGATCCCCTGACCTTTCCTACAGTGCCATTATGGTTCAAATTGTACAGATTTGTACCTGCAAATCTGACATTTCCATCAGCCTCAGATGTACTGTGTTTAGTGCTAATTAGCAAATATTACCAGGTTAACATGCCAGACTAAGATGGTGAGCATTATTCGTTTGACAATTCGTTTTGACATTTAGCTCAAAGCACCCCTGTGCCTCATGCTGTGTTCATAGCATAGTAGAGTTAGCATAATTACACATTTCGATGTCAACATCATAGTTGCAATTATGACTTAAGAATGCGTAAATCAAAATTTGTCACTAAATTTTATGAATATGGTGTTGTATTGTCAATGCAGAGTACTTTAATAGTCACACAACTAATTCTGTAATCATTCAACTGTCTTGATGACAAGAACGCTCATAAAGATGGAAATCTTTCAGATCTCTGCTATATGACATGAATGTGGAATAACTTGGGTCTCACAGACCCGCCTGCATGGCTGTGGACTCTTATTAGCTAAAAAACATTGAGGCATTCACTGTATAACAAGATTGATTTTTGGAAAAAGAAAAAAAAAAGCCAACCAACCTGTGTTCTCTCAGGCCAGTATGGTGGTCCACCCCAGGGGATGCCAGGCTACATGCCAGGAGGGATGCCTCCGTACGGACAGGCCCCTCCTGTGGTTCCCCCAGGGTTCCAGGGAGCCCCTCCGAGGCCACCCATGGGTATGAGGCCCCCTGTCATGTCTCCTGGAGGCCGCTACTGAAACCTGCCTTCCCCTCTTCAATAGGTTTGGACACTCAACCCTTTTCTAATGTCCTCAGCTGCTAGTAGACAAACCAGTATTGGTATTCTAGTACGACGACGTACTGTTTATTCTACCACTGAGCTATGAGGAAGAGACACTGAATAAACGGCAAACAAAAGAGCTATAAACGCATCACAGAACGCATGGGAAATATTTACACTGTATCTAACCAAGACTATGAACTGTTGTTTCAAACCATCTCTGTTCTGTGGCTTTTTTTCCTTCTCATGTTTCATTTAGGTGTATAGAAGTGTAGTAGATATGGTTCGTAGTGTTGTGAAGGCGCTGGAGTTACATGGGCAGTACCCACCCTTTATCAAGGCAAGTTTTATGTAAATACATTTCTGTTCTAAGCTTAACAGTGAGGCCTTCACAGCACATAGTGCTGTTGGACTTTGTGTCCCCAACTTTGTTTGGTGAGGGCTTCAATTAACTGTTTATGCATTCATGCTGTTTTGTGTTCATAGTTTTGATGGGTAAATACTCCATCTACCTTTTAAATAGGTGAAGCACTAAATGAAATGGTATATGTATTGTTGTAAAACTGTATTGCAATAAACTGTGGTAAAAATGTAAGACTCTTCTTTGCGGGACGTTAGTGGGAAAAGAGACGTCACAGCAGGTTTGTAAAACTACATGATGATTGTGCTTCTGTTGTCTTGAAGATGAACATCAGCAGAATTGTGCATCTGTGCTTTTGATTTTTTGTTCAGTTTAAATTGAAAATGTTGGTAAATGTCTTATTTTTTGCTATAAGGAGATTTTTTCTTATATTGATGCTCTGTACATGGCACTGGCAGGCCTGTCTTTGACGCACTGAGTGCATTGTACAGCTGCATAACTTCCGGGTGGCTGGTGGCTGTAGTGCTAAAACCCAGATTTCTCTTCTCCCTGTAGCGATGCCATGGGGGACTGGCTGAGGCCCTGTCTCAGTGTAGCCCTGTTTCAGCCTGAGGCAAGTCTCACCATTTTCTGTCTTCTCATTCATTACCAGGGGCCCTCACAGCTTACACGCTGTTGGATCTCAATGTCCCCAAACTTGTAGCAAGTTTGGTGAAGGCCCTTGTTTGTGTTGTTGCGTTTAGGCACCATTTTGTTCAGCCATGTAAGCTTAGTAAATTATATTCTTTCTTGTTAAGCTCTTATGTGCCATTGAACCTCCATTATTGATTAATGAGAGCATCAGGAAGCTCTGTTTTCATTTAATAACTTATTACTAAAAGTCTAGAGCTATTAAATGAAACTATATTCCTTTAGAAGTTTTTGTTAAGAAGTAGTCCTACACTCCACAGCTGTCTGAAATATTAATGGCTTTTGGTCAAGAGCCACATGTAGACAACATTAACAGTCTGTCACCTACAGCCATATGTATAAATACATTCAATGTTTGTTGAGAGGTTTGTGATGAAGAAATGACTTTTCATATGCTTGTAAATGGCTTTACCACTTAATCCTGTTTGTTTTATCAGCTTTCCTCACTTGATCATTTGAATTTAACTACTTACATGAAGGAGAATCTCTACCAGTAACAGGTTAGTTAAAGCTGTAAGTACCACTGCTGTAATTTTAATTCCTGTCGACCTGTCTTTTGTGTGCACCAGAGATGTGATCTCTGTCAACTCAAGTCACTGTTTTGATGACTTGCAACTTGACTTGACAGAAAATAAATGACTTGAGACCTGACTTAGACTTGGAAGTTAAAGACTTGTGACCTGACTTGACTTGAGACATGATGACAAGTGACTTGCCTCTGTACATTTTGTTTTTAGTTTAATTTTTTGTAGTCTGGCTGTCGGTATTTCACTTTCTAAAAGTGAATAGGATTCAATATTTTGTGATTGAGAAGTATTTAATTGTATTTATTTCACTGACTAGAAAACAAAAAGTCAGTTCATTGTTATACTTTTTGAACAGGTTGTATAATTGGTCAATAATAATCGACTAATACCTTGTTCTCTTTATAAAGACTGGATACTGCAGGTAAGACTAAAGTTTCTTGTGGAGGGACTTGACTAAACACAACCTGTGATTTGACTAGAATTGACTTCCCAAGAAAAATGACTTGAGACTTATTTGAGATTTGGACTAATTGACTTTAGTCACATGTCTGGTGTGCACACATTATGAGTTCTTGATGATTGTCATCTAGAGGTCTTTCTTGAAAAGACATTAAATGAGCCCACAACAATTCTTAAGCATCTTACACTAATGGCAGTCAATGATTCACTAGGTCTCATGGAATAACTGTCAAATAAATTACAGTGAGTACTTGAGTGTACAACAAATTTCTGTCCTCTAGTTCTGCTTATCGTGATCAATATTTCAACATAGTTTTTGGTGGTTTAAAGTAATGATTTAATGCTTTACACAAGTAATACAGGCAGAGTCTTCGCTGGTAAGTATGGGCTCATTATCATTTATCCAGTTAATATTAAGCAGTTGTTTGCTTTAACTCTGCTGTGTAAGAGATTATTGAACAAAGATAATATGGTGTATTATATTATCACACAGGAAACGTTTACAAAGATTTTACTAGCTGAAGGATTATAGTTTTATGAAAAGATTTCACACATTTCCTCTGCTTGTAGTCATTTAATTCCTTGTCTGAGAATATGATTTTACTAGGACCAGTTGGAAGCTTTGGAAGATATATTTTTCTGCTTTGAAGTCAAAAACTGAAGCTTAATCATGAATATGTGTTTTAGGATCTCTTCCTCATAATACTCTGCAGGATTTTATTTATGATTTCTGTGCCAAAGTATGAATGTCTACTGTTTTTCCTTATATAACCCAGTATGTAAACTTAATGTGTTTTTTTGATGTCTGCCCTCAACATTGTCTAAATGCTTAAAATCTCAGTGAGATTAGACATTTAAGTTTAAAAATGCTCTGTATTTCCTTCCATTTATTAAAGGAGCAAATTAGTGGAAGGTAGTCTTCCCAAATTCAGTATTTACCATATGATCATATTAGTAGTAATTCAACTCAAGGAAATTGCTTGTGAAAACCCTTGGTGGCTGAAATAAAATTTTAATTGAAAGACCGAAGTGTCATGTTTTTTTTGCAGAACAACTTCATATTTTAAACACTATTCTTATCTACAGGAATCTGAAACAATTTTGTTACAAGTATGGTTTTGACAGACTGTGCCTCTGGTCACTGGATGCATTATTGCATTTGAAACATTGCATATAGGCATGTTGATATTTAAAGGCTGTCTAATGGTCAATGCAAAATAAGTACTTTGAAACCATCATGAAATTGTCTGCTTTTTATTATACACAAACATGAGGCAGACTTTCTGTCTACTGGTACAATTCATCTACATTTCTCATATCATTTAAAAAACAAGTTTTAAATATTAATTAAGAAAGAAAATACAAAATGCTTGTGAGATTCATGGTATCAAATATAGTTTATATCAATATTTATAACAATTATAACCTAATTATGGTCATCTTCGAATCTCACATTTGAAATCATGATGAAAATTGTCTGCTTTTTATTATACAAAAACATGAGGCAGACTTTCTACATACTGGTACAATTCAATTACACTTCTCAGAACATTCGAAAAACATAAATATGAAATATTAATTAAAAAAGAAAATACAAAATGCTTGAGGTTCAAAGTTTCAAATATGGTTTACATCAAAATTTATAAAGCTAATGTTCTGCACAACAACTGTATATCCTCTAAGTACCTTTTATCTTAAAATCTCACATCTGAAACCATGAAATTGTCTGCTTTTTATTATACACAAACATGAGGCAGACTTTCTGTCCACTGGTACAATTCATTTCTCAGATCATTCAGAAAACAAGTTTTAAATATTAATTAAGAAAGAAAATACAAAATGCTTGTGAGATTCATGGTATCAAATATAGTTTATATCAAGATTTATATGGCAGATGTTCTGCTCAACAACTGTATAACCTAATTAAGGTCATCTTCAAATCTCACATTTGAAATCATGAAGAAAATTGTCTGCTTTTTATGATACAAAAACATGAGTCAGACTTTCTGTCCACTGGTACAATTCATTTACACTTCTCAGATCATTCAAAAAACACAAGTATTAAACTCAAAACAGTAAAACGGTAATGTTCAAAATTATTCCAAATCTAAAAACTCTTCAAAAAAACAATAATAAAAATATTTCCATTAGATCATCAAGGCCCTTAAATTTTTTGTTTTCATAATTTGAGAATAAGATGATCTTAATTTCAGCTTCTTACTGCTAGATCCACAAGTCATGCTATTTGAGAATTGTTTCCCTGTGAGAGCTTTACCTGGATGCATCCTATATTCAGTATAGCAGTGCATAGTTAAAAGCTGTCTAATCTATTTAAACCCTTAGCCAGCGGGAGCATTTCCCCATGATGCACTTCCAATGACTATTTAACTTGAGGGGCAGAGGAAGATAAAACCCATATCTCAGTTTTCAGTCACGCTTTCCCAGAAAATAAATCTCCAGAATTTTCATGTCTTCAGATTTGTGTGTGTGTCCTATATGAAAAAGGAACGGTCTGCCTACGCCTTTGTAGCTCAGGATTACACAATAATCACTGCAGTGTAGGACAGATATTTGCACATTTATATTTGGGATGTTATTCTACTACTTGGATGTCATAGGCAAGCACTCCATCAAATGAAAAGCCCATGTAGAAGGTGACACTTTCATTTCCATCAGGCAAGGAGGCAGAATATCGAGGAATAACCCTTATCTTGCTGTCTCTGGATCCACCTTTCACAAACAACTTTCCATTTTCTGTCCATCCTTCGACACGTTCCAGCAGCTGCGTAACTTCCCTGGTTTTCCATACTTCCCCTCCAAGCCATTTCAGTTTTCTTTCACTTAGAGGTCCTTTGATATGCTTTTCGATGGCAGTTCTGTGGACAATCTTGTTGAGACCTTTTGCCTTTGCCAGAAAGAAGTGAGTCACGATTTTGCTTTTCCTCTGAGAAACATCTTGGCTTTTTTGCCAGCAGAGTTTCTGAAGTGCATCAAGGGCTGATGAAAGGATCTCTGTATTAGCAGAACTAAGCTCATTGCTAGTTTCAGGCCAAAACAGAAGGGAGAGAAGGAAGAGAGCACTTGCTGCTGACATGTTTCTCCCCTTTGTATTAAATCTCTGGCTGAGATCTTGAAGCTTTTCAAGAGACAGGAGCTTTGAGGATCCAGGTAGAGTACAGTTGAGAGCAATCTGACAAAAGATGAAATTTGCAAGTTCTCTGTGATCCAAGCATTTCCTGGTCAGGTTCTCTGGGTACATACCAATTATTTTCTCAAGTTTTTTTCCTGCCCTCTCTGGGTTCTTGTCATAAATTAATGAGAGGATGGACGTAAAATTTCCTCCACCAAGCTTGTAGGTTGTCATCTGTCTTTGGAATGGAGAAAGCTTCTCAGCTGGACCAGCTGTGTCTGTACTGTTGTTTTCAGCTGCCTGGTCACTCTCATCTGATATATCACAAAAAAATGCTGCATATACAGCAGTTTTCCTTGTCAGCCATTTTCTAGGATTGTATACTTGTTCAGGATCCCTTGCATCAAGCTCCTCATCCTCTTCGCTAATGTCAGTTTGAAAGTAGCTAAGGTCTTCAGAAAAGCACTCAAGTGCATGATCCAGGCTCTCCCGTAATCCTTTCAACTGCTGATGAAACCTCTGCCACGGTTCTTTGACCTCTGTTGGTATGTAGTCTGTTAGCAAGTACTTCAGCAACTCTGATTTTCCTGTATTGTTTAAGAAAACATCTACTTCAGACAGGAATTTTAGCAGCCTGCAGCCAACATCTACTTCCCCCTGGTACGAACTGTTCAGGATCACAGTCTCTTTCTTTGGCGTTTTCTCTGAGGCCCGAAAGGCAGAAATTCCTTTAAGTGCAGTGCTTATGATTTCAATTGCCTCTTCAGGGGATGCTTTTTTCCCCTCTAGGCTGTCATACAAGTGGTAAAACCACCACTTGTAAACTTTTCCCAGGGTGTCAAGGACAAATGTATCATATGGAAGAAGAGATTTTGCTTGCTCTGCCCATTCTAGGGCCTCTTCAAATCTCCCAGCTGTGTAAAGTAACCGGGCAAGCTGTTGTGCCACGTATGCATCTTTTCCCAAAGCTATGTGAGCTTTTTTCATGAGTTCAACAGCTAACTGAAGACCATCTCTTTCTATGACATGCTCAATAAGGGGGGAAAACGCTGAGTCTTCTGGATCCCCTCTGCTCTTTTTGTTACGTCTGATGAAAAGAGCTCTGATGAACTTCAGGAAGTCATCACGGTCGAACCTATGATTCATAAGTACCCTGTCACTGATGAGATCCATGGCAATATCGCTCTGAGGAAAATTTGCAGACAGCTGGCTCAGAATTTCCTTCGCCACCAGTGGATGAATAATTCGTATCGATGAGATGTGTGTTGAAACTTCTTTAAGGTGGATGAAGATAAGCCTAGCTTCATCACTGAGATGATCCACAAATGCATGATACCAAGTTTTGTCATGGGTGGCTATGCCAAGAGATGCCTCACAGTGTGATACAGATATGTATGAATCTTCGACATAGGAATTCAAGAGAGCCACAAATCTTATGAGGCGAGTGATTGGTGATGAATGATCAATATTGCTTAGTCTTCTTTTCACAAAATCCTGAATGTAACTTGGCTGAAAGCCTTTACTCATCAGCACAAATGTGAGGATGTATTTTGTGTCCATTTGAAGTTTGAGTTCCTCAATTTTTTTTGAGATGAATTGCTTCTCTGCATCTTTGAGCTCATGTGTGACTGCTACTGTTTGAGATGGTGATGCTCTGCACATTCCTTCTGGATCATTTGACCTGTTGCAGATGAGGAGGATAAAGCACAGCACAGAGGGGCTAATTTTTTTGGTTGTAATGACATTTCCAAACTCCCGTCTGAGATCATCTATGTAATCTGCTTTGCGGTCCTCCAAGAGCAAGAGCACTGGCAGACAGTTGTTTTTGTCTTTTTCGTCATGTTCTCTCAGTCTCACTGCGTGCTCACACACAGTTGTGATTTCCTTACTCTGTTTCACAACCGCACATCGTACTTTTTCTTTCCAGCTCCAGAGGATCTGTCGTGCTACTGTACTTCCACCGCTGCCAGGATGATGATATATGTTCACACTCTCAATGGGACGTATGTCTTTGGCACGATGTACTATATCGTCCAGGATTGTGCTTGCCTCTTTATAGGCATCCTTCTTTATGATGTTTCCACACCTTTGTTTGTCAGCAAGCCAGAAATTGATCCAGTCTATCTTTCCCCCTCGATAGAAATACATCTCAATCTGTTGGATTTCGTCCTCACTCATGATCTCCACTTTTGTTTCATCACACTGGTCAACACTGATGATTTCCAAAGAATCTAGCATAGCCTCGTCAACTGACTTCATGAAGCATAGTCCTCTGTTGAAGACTGGCAATGTCCTTGTGGTTGGACTCTTCAAGAGCTGAATGCTTTGAACTGTGGCATCCACATGAGTCAGTGGCATTTCAACAATGCTGATGTTGTTGAGTGCAGACATGTCACAAGACACCTGGGCAAGACTTGACCACTTTTTGTAGTTTTCCTTTGACTCTGATATGACTGTCAAATAATCATGTCCATTCATCTCAGCATAGAATTCATGGAACGTCTCCACAAGTGGCTGCTCAACATCAGACATGAGCAGGAAGAGGACTACAAATGAACATCTGGGAAGTATGTCATTGCAGATGAGAGACACCGCCTTTTTCAGTTTCTTCTTTTTTGTTTTGATCCAGGTTTTTTCACCACAGGTTTCCTCTCCACCGGGGAAGTTATTTCTTCCATTGCAGAAAATCCAGCTTGTTCTCTCAAAAAGCTTCAGAGAATCAATAAATTCAGTGGTTTTCAGTCCATCTCTATTTTCATAGTCATCAAGAAAGTGAAGGGTTACAGCCTTCTGCTCCTCATATTTACCACAAAGACCAGATGTCTTTGAGTCAGGGTCAAAGTCAAACACACAGAATAGATTCATGTGAAGCAAGAAGCTTATGCTGGTGAGATGCTGAGGCTGAAATTTGTTGGTCACTATTATGTAATGAAGAGAGTCGTCCATATGTGTTCTCCCACATGTTAAGAGGATGCAGAGTTTCCTTTTTTGATCCTCTCTGTAGTCACCAGCTGTTTGATTGCTGGAAGATTCTGCCTCTTCTCTCTCTTTGTCTTTCTCACTCAGTTGTTGAATGAAACGAACAAGGTCATCATCAGGTATGCTTGGTGTGTTAGCTCCTACTCTGCAGTAAGGAACTTTCTTTTCATAGATGACTTTTGTTCTCTCCTCGGAGAATTTGGGGATACCAACACTGTATAGCTTATTTTTAACAATGGTTGCTTTTGGGACAATATCATATTCAATGACACATGTTTTCTCCATATTCTCAGTAGCTTCCTTGTCAACGACCTCAATGAATCTGGGGTTCCTTATGCACTTCCTGGCATCTAATTGATGATTTGAGTCTTTGAAACAGCTTTCAATGTAGTCTAGTGCATCAACAAAATCCTCTCGACTCCTGTCAGGGACTCCTATAATTTCACCATGCTGATGTTTGCCTCTTATTTTATCCATAATCCCAAAATGAATTGTCCCATTGGTTCGCATATTCATGCATGCACATGCAAATCTTAACACCTCATATGCAACTTTTGTTTTTAGCCTTGTTGAGTCTAGTTTGTGTGCATTCTCGAGAGACTTGTATTCATGACATGGAAGAATCAGGTTCTCAGTTCCAGTCTCTGGAGGCAGCACATTGTGTTTGACATAGCTGCAGTTTTTACCTTGCTGGTCAAAGTTTGCATAGTCACAGACAGATAAAGTTTCTCCTGTAGAAGTTGAGGTTTTATTGCATTCCATAGGACTATCTTCCCTCTCTGCACTGTCAGAAGGTTTTTCTGAAGGGGTTGGTGGGTCCTGTTCTAGATGTAACACCTTTTCTTTTGTCTCATTTCTACTTTTACCACTTAAAACTCTTCCTTTCTTTAGTTTGTTTGGTTCTGGCATTAAAAGTTCATCTCTTTTCTTGAGTAGGTGTTCAATTTGGCCACCTCTCATTTCAATTGTCGTGCTAAGGTAGTTCCTCTGTAGAGATCTGAGAACTGGTCCTGTCACCTCCTCCTCCTCCAGTTTCATTATGTACTTCTCTTTTATTCCAATGCTTCTCAACCAGGAGCCCACATGAGATTCTGTCCATCTGTCACAGGACAGATCTTGCCACCCTGTTGAACAATTTTTTTTAAATCAAGTGTCATTAAAAAGAGCGATTTAATGCATCTTTGATCATTTCACTGTGAATGTAAGAGCCCTTTCCTATAAATAATAAATAATATGTATATATATATATATATATATATATATATATAGATATATATATATATATATATATATATATATATATATATATATATATATATATATATATATAGATAGATAGATAGATAGATAGATAGATAGATAGATAGATAGATAGATAGATAGATAGATAGATAGATAGATAGATAGATAGATAGATAGATTTTACTGTACTCTGCTTGCAAATGTAAATTATGTTATGCCATTTAATATATTTAATATACATATTAAAATGTAGTTTCTTGGCCATGTTAATGTAGGATGTGCTTTCAAGTTTGTTTTATTGGATAACGCTTTAATTTATGGATGTTATGCTTCAGATTTGTCCACGAGTCTGTCCTGCTATTGGGCTGTTGGAGTTGCGCTGTGCAAGTTAAGCTTTAATAAAGCAGGATGTGAATTACTTTTTCTGACTGTAGATGGTAGACTTCTTCTGGTAGAAAATCTCTTTAAGCATAAGGTCAGTTTAGATAATCCATCATCAGGGCCGGCCCTTGACATCTAGAGGCCCTAAGCAGGATACGTTTTGGGTGCCCTGCTTTGCCGTGGATAGACTGTTTAGTATTCATAGAACCAGACACTGTATGCAATTACATATAGTCAACTTACCAGCTGTTGAGTTGTCCTTGGTAGCTGAACCAGGAGTTGCAGTGGAGTCACCCCCAGCTGCCATATGGACTGAAGATGTGTCAGCTTGATTTTGGCATGATGATGGGCCTGGTATGAAATAAAAACATGAGAAAATGAAAAAATGAGAAGTGCTGCACAGGGTCAATGCAAAAGATGAAAAAAAAATCAGGTGCACCTAAAGGATGGGGCCAAAAAATCATATAAAAATCAAACAAACACTTACTGTCCAACTTACCGGCAAAAATAGTGTGATGTGACAAATAAATTTAAAAATCCTTTATTGAAACATGGAAAACGCCAACACATTTAGAATCAACCGACTCGACCGGTTCAATTGAAACATGTTGGTTTTTTGTCAGCAAGTTGGTGTTCGTTTTATTTTCATCTAATTAGTTGTGAATATTTGTTTTTATTAATTTTGAAGTCTGTTATTTTAAAGCATTATCTTTATAAGTCATTATATATAATCATTATAACTAAAACCATATATGAGGTCAATTTAATGTAAACAAAGACATTATTAATTGACCATTGGAAACATAGTTAACTTACCAGCATCATCTGTTGAGGTGTCCTCAATAGCTGAACTAGGAGTTCGACTGGAGCCATCTTCAGCTGCTGTGTGGGACAAAAATAGAACATGCATAACATGCAGACTAAATAAAACACAATATATAAAAAAATAAAGTACAAGAAGACAACACATGAATTGTGACTTTAAAAGTTATGTTTTATACAAGTACAAGCAGGTTTCACTATACAGGTTGCACACATAACTATTCAAAGAGAAAGCAGGATTCGGGACTGTGTGTCTGACACAGTTGTCTGCAGTACAGGGGCCCCACAGGGAACAGTCCTGGCCGCTTCCCTGTTCACCCTGTATACTGCAGACTTCTCCCACCAATCACCCCACCGCCATCTACAAAAGTTCTCTGACAACTCTGCTATCGTCGGCCTCATCAGGGACGGGGACGACAGAGCCTACAGAGAACTTATTAAGGACTTCGTAGACTGGTGCCAGCGGAATCACCTCCAGCTCAACGCCAGGAAGACCAAAGAGCTGGTGGTGGATTTCCGCAGGCGCAAACAACCCTGCACACAGGTGAACATCCTGGGAATGGACATTGAGATGGTGACGTCTTACAAGTACCTGGGAGTTCACCTGAACAATAAACTGGACTGGACTGATCACACTGCAGCAACATACAAGAAAGGTCAGAGCAGACTCCATCTGCTGAGGAAGCTCAGGTCCTTTGGGGTGCAGGGGGCACTCCTGACAACTCTGTGGTGGCATCAGCCTTTTTCTATGGTGCAGTCTGCTGGAGCAGCAGCATCTCGGCAGCAGATAGGAAGAGATTGATAAACTTATCAAGAAGGCCAGCTCCATCCTGGGATGCCCTCTTGACCCAGTGCAGGTGGTGGGAGAGAGCAGGATGATGGATAAGCTGTCATCGCTGCTGGTGAAGGAGTCCCACCCCCTGCAGGTCACTATCACCACACTGGTCAGCTCCTTCAGCGATAGACTGATACACTCCAAGTGTGTGAAGGAGAGGTATCGCAGGGCCTTCCTTCCTGCTGCTGTTAGACTGTACAACCAGCACTGCTCCCAGTAGACCTCACTGTGCACTATGCCATAAAAACCTCTACACATATCCCATATACATTTTGGTTTGCACTAACTGGACAATTTTTAATACCCATATTTATTATTTATTATTTGTAAATAAAGATACCACACTGTTTATAATTACACTGTTCATATTGTAAATACTATGTATATACGAGTCAATTCTATTTCTTATCTTCTCATTACATTGTTTATTTTTTACTTTTTATTATTGTTTATTGTAATTACTGTCCTTTGGCTGCTGTGACAAAGAAATTTCCCCATTTGCGGGATAAATAAAGGAATTCTGATTCTGATTCTGCAGTGGGACATTTTCACTTGCCAGTGCTTTCATAATCTCTGGCTCCACCACCATCAAAATATTTCAGTATTGCTCCTTCTGAAAAATGTGTTTACTTATTTATTTAACAATAAATAATGCAAAGTGAAAGTTAAATCCAGGGTAATTGATATTATTTAACTATACAGCTTTAGCTTAGTAGCTTGGTGTAGCTTAGTAGCTTCTGACCTTTGCTGTATGGAGAAAGTCATTTTTGACCCTTTATAATTATACAATATACCAAAATTTGAACCACAGATGTATTTTGCATCCACAGATATATTATTGGTCATTAATAAATGGGTGATTAATCCTTCATGAATATTACAGAGAGTAGAGTCTTTTCTTTAGGTTTGACCATCATTCATACGGATAAAGTTTTTAACCTTTTAATGTTTTTAATATAAAATTATGAAATTAATTGCAGTGTAATGAAAATGTAATGTATCTTTATGAAAGTGGTGTCTCGCAAATTACATATACAACTGCACTCCGCTTCACATTGACATGTGAAACTAGCAGTGATAAATTTGTTGAATCAACATTATTTTACAGCGACTGGAGACAGAAATTTTAATTTTTCCTCCATAAATCTTCACTTATTCCTAATGGCACCAAATCAAGCCCTTATTTCTACAACATTATAGTGATATGCAACATTTCATACTCACTTGTCTCTGCGGAGCTGCTTTCCATTTTTATGGATGTTTCTAAGGACAGCAAGAGATTAAACTTTAATGTTTGTTTCATTGTAACTTGACATGCACATTCATACTAGACCAAAGATAACTCTTACCATGTGGAGCACAAGACGGGAGCACCTATATCATTGTTGATCATTTTTCAGTCTTTTGATGCCTCTGTTATGACAAAGCAGTGTTAGCACAACTTCATCTTCATCCTTATGTGATTGAGTTTCAAAATCAGTTTGTAGTCAGTAAGGTTTATTTTCTATGTCTGAAGTCAGTTATGCATTTATGTCATATTAAGTTTTTAAGTATGGACAGTTTTGTAATTTGTCATTTTGTATTAATAACTCATGCACATGTGGTGTCAAATTACTATAACAGTAGTATCAAACAAATAAATATGCCGCTTCATATTAGTATTGTTAGTTATTCAGTGCACTTGTTTTTTAAATGTTGTGTTCCAGAAATAATTAAAGTGACAGTACAAACTAGTAATTTCTTCACATGAGTTCATTTTTTTCCACATGGGGGCAGTAGAAACAAGCTAAGGTGCAAGACGTGTGTTAATGTTTGTAAGTAGGATAATAAGGAGACTTTAGCATGAATACTATTGTGGGTTGTTCAGTCATTTAGGGCAGTCTGCCAGACAGGTTAATAATGAGCTGCTTTAAAGACTTAAATCCTAACTTTTACATTTTCTTTGTTAAGATTGAAAAATAAAATTGTATTTTATATGTTGGGGTTCATGGAGGTTTTTTTTTGATCACGTATTAGTGAAGGAATCTAAGGAGGCTTGTTTAAAAGGCTCAATTTTCATGACACCGACAATTTTGTTTTCATAATCTTGTTGTTGTAACTGACCTAAAACACAGAGATGTACTTATTTATTATGACCTGACTGAATGTTGGTCAGAAATCCACTTACCCAGAACATTAATTGAGTCAGAACCATCCAGCCAAAGAAATGGTGGTATAATGAAAATGGTTTCCTGCAAAAATTGGAAAAGTCTTCAGTAAGTCAATAAAGCCGGATGGGAATTTTTTTTATCGATAAGTCACTACTTCCATATCTATCTATCTATCTATCTATCTATCTATCTATCTATATATGTATATATGTATATATATATGTATATAATGTGTGTATATATATATATATATATATATATATATATATATATATATATATATATATATATATATATATATATATATATATATATATATATACATATTACACATATACATATAATATAATTAGGTATTTCTATCACAGTTATACATCACTGAAAAAAGAAAAATGATATGCATCCATGTGCATGGTCCATTTTAGGATCATGCTACTGCAGAATAGATGGGATGAGTATGCCTCCTCCATAAAACTACACAAAAACTTTGTAATATTCTCCATACTGCTTGTCCGCTGAAATCCAAGTGTCCTGAAGTGGCGACATCCAGAGTTTACTCGAAACAACATCATTTAGCCCTGTGGTGAAGGTTTAGGGTAGAGAGCAGTCCTGCTATCTCTGTTCTCTACCCTAAACCTTCACCACAGCTCTGTTCTTCAGGACTTTATCACCTGGTGTGAGGGCGCCTGTCTCCAGCTGAACTCAACAAAGACTAAAGAGGTGATTGTGACATTCTCCAGCAAGCAGAGACAACTAGCACAGGCCATCACTACCACCATCCGGGGGGAACCTGTGGAGGTGGTGAAGGAATACAGGTACTTGGGCACAATTTTTGATGGCCTTCTTAGGTTTTCCACGAACACTGAGGAGATCCTGAAAAAGTGCCACCAGAGACAATATCTGCTCAGGAAGCTGAGATTGTTTGGAGTGAATAAAGTCATTCTCCTGACCTTTTACCACTCCTTCATCGAGAGTGTCCTAACATTTTCATTCATCTCCTGGTTTTATTCCATCAGCCTGCAAGATCGGACACGTTTACTTAGCATCAACAAAGTCTGCTCTAAAATCATTGGACGCCCTGTGAGAGCTCTGTCTGCTTTCTGTGACCAACAAACAATCCGCACAAGACACTGTTGCACCATTAGTCATTGTGGTGTTGATCTCGTCACGCAGTTCTGGTGAGGTCTTTCTTTGGTCCTTAAGACTGAGAATTTTAAGATGCTTCACTTGTCTGTCTGAAAGTTTTTTTTTCTACCTCTCCCCTTTCGGTTCTGGTGTGAATCGGTGGCATCGTGGCGGTCTAAAGTGTACTTTACAGTGCTTGGACTGAAACTCAAGTCCTTGGCTATGCGGTGGTAACTCCAGCCAGCATCAAAAAGGGCCTTTATTTGAACCCGTTGCTCACTCATTAGCTCCTTCTTCACCTTAGCCATGTTCAAAGAGCAACATGTGCTTCAAGACTACTTCTTGAGGCTTTGACTTTATACCAATTGGTGGTGTGGCCTCAGTGACAAAACCCTGATGTTACCAATCACTTAATGAGCAGGATAGGCCTTGTACATTCAAAAGAATCACACAGCTGTGTCCTAAGACTCTTGCATCACCATCAATTTAACCACGATCACACCTGACAATGATTACACAAGTAATTTGGCTTCTTCTGTGAAGGAACATGATTGTGTGACATTGACAGTGAAATAGGCCTAGCTTGTTTTTTGTAAGGAAAATGACCTAAATCACCTTATGATGGCACTGTTCTATGGTTTATAGAACATAATGATGACTTCGTAGATATTTCATACGTTTTATGGGTATTTTAATGGCCAAGTCAACAAAAACAACCAAAATCTCTTAAATATGCCAGGTGTAATAATTTTGGCCACCACTGTATATATATTATATATATATTATATATTATATATAATATATATATTATATATAATATATATATTATATAAATATATATTATATATATGTATATATGTGTATATATGTATGTGTGTATATATATGTGTGTATGTATATATGGGTCAGTGACATATACACCAGAAAAAAGTGTTTTTTCAAAAACTTCAAATAACAGGCATAAAAATGATTGACTTTTGTTCCACTAACTCTCATCTGTGTAGAAACATATGTTGTTTTTAGATTTTCAATTGGAATCAGAAGTTATGTGACAATTTGTTGCATTAGTGCCTAAAATCGTCATATGGTGTGACATGGAAATAATTGTATATAAAATGAAAATGGATTATACCTTCCTTAAGTTACTCACTTTATCAAAGTCCTTTATCATAACTAAACTGTGATCCATCATAGTTTTGTGAAAATTAATTAAATTTGTGTATTATTTTCTAAAGCATTGCTCAATGTGAGACCTATGTCGTCAGTCTTTCAACGTTTTTTCTATTTATTGTGACAAACCTTGCTATAAAATTATAAAAATATTCGTGACTATTGCTCATACTTTTCCTATGTATTCCATGAACATTTTCACGTTTTATCATTAATAAAGGTATGTTATTGTCACAATTTGGAATGTCACACCACATGATATAGTGTCACACCATATGATCATGTCGCCATGTGTCAATGCAAAACATGTATGAACCTTCCTATTGGTGAGTACTGATCACTCATATGGCAGGAAATATTAATTAGGGTTGAGATGAGATGAGATTCTCTGCATTTCATAACTGCGTTCCTCTTAGTTGCACTGCCTACAGTGTTCTAGTCCAGTGATATTTTAGATATCATGTATTGCCAGGCTTTAAGAAATCTGCCCCAAGGCCTTTTGAATCAACAATGAAGGCACCCTCTAAAACCCTCCCTCAGACCTTCCTATTGGTCAGCGAATGGAAACAGACAGTTGTCGTTTACTTTTCTATTCTTTGCCTCAGCAACTCCTCTCTCCTCGCAGGGTGTCATTATTTGCCTCAAGCTGACAAAAGAAAAGGGAATGTATGGTTTAAGACGAAGACAAAACATTGTTTAGACTTAAACAGCATTCTAAGGTTTCTGTGAAGGGGTCTGCTGTGTATGTCTGATAAACTAGAAATCTGTATCACCGAATAAAACTAGACTAAACTAAACACAATCTATTGTGGATAATTACAGCTTTTATGTGATGATGGACCCAAACAAATGTTTGAAAGGACAAAACATACATTGGACTTTGTTATTTATTGTTATATCTGCAGGAAATTACAATTCGTATCATATGGTGTGACAATCTAATCATATGGCGTGACAGGCAGACAGGTCACACCATATGATAAAGAGTCACACCATAGTATGTTTTCTGCATTTAGCACAACCTTGAGTCTTGTAGCTACACATTAACATGCTGACAAGATGCTAGCTGTGACAAAGCAACATAGATTTACATGTAATCATGACAAAAAATATAAAATTTCTTTTGCATTTCTATGAAAAATGTGTCACACCAAAAGACATCCGGAAGTGGGACTTTTGTCAGAGTGCCAACAAAATCTGATTTATTGAAAATATAAAAATGATAACTCACCTCAGAAACCTGTCATTGTCTGGTATTGATAGTACTGAACAACCTTGTTGAAGAAGGACCTCTCATTCCCAAGGATGTCAAAACAGTTGCCCGTTGAATTATCCCAAAATGGTGTCACACCATGTGATTGTGATTTGTGGGACAAAATCTTTTTGATCAGAACTGACTCAAAACATTATGCTTGGACTTTGAAAAGAGTAGGCTCACAAATAGACATCTGTATTATTTTTCTGTATTGTTTTGAGAATTTTTGCATTTATTTTTCTTAGCTTTATTCAAGTTCTTACTTTGAGAAACGAGTGTCGGACAGTCACACCACATGAGTTTTGTTGTGTTTGGTTGAAAATTCTGAAAAAATTAGTGATGAACTGTTTTAATGTTGAGTATGTTCACATAAAGCATAATCTTCTGCACAATATTGAGAGGGTTTTTGACAAAAATATTTTATATTTATACATGTTTGACACTGAAGACAGCAAAATTGCCATGTCACGTCACACACATATATATATGCATATATATACATACACATACACACACACACATATATACATATATGGGTGAAAAATAAATGCAAAAATTCTCAAAACAATACAGAAAAATAATACAGATGTCTATTTGTGAGCCTACTCTTTGTCATAGCTAGCATCTTGTTAGCATGTTAATGTGTAGCTACAAGACTCAAGGTTGTGCTAAGTGCAGAAAACATACTATGGTGTGACACTTTATCATATGGTGTGACCTGTCTGCCTGTCACGCCATATGATTTGACTGTCACACCATATGATACGAATTGTGATTTCCTGCGGATATAACAATAAATAACAAAGTCCAATGTATGTTTTGTCCTTTCAAACATTTGTTTGGGTCCATCATCACATAAAAGCTGTAATTATCCACAATAGATTGTGTTTAGTTTAGTTTAGTTTTATTCGGTGATACAGATTTCTAGTTTATCAGACAGACACAGCAGACCCCTTCACAGAAACCTTAGAATGTTGTTTAAGTCTAAACAATGTTTTGTCTTCGTCTTAAACCATACAGTCCCTTTTCTTTTGTCAGCTTGAGGCAAATAATGACACCCTGCGAGGAGAGAGGAGTTGCTGAGGCAAAGAAAAGAAAAGTAAACGACAACGGTCTGTTTCCATTCGCTGACCAATAGGAAGGTCTGAGGGAGGGTTTTAGAGGGTGCCTTCATTGTTGATTCAAAAGGCCTTGGGGCAGATTTCTTGAAGCCTGGCAATACATGATATCTAAAATATCATTGGACTAGAACACTGTAGGCAGTGCAACTAAGAGGAACGCAGTTATGAAATGCAGAGAATCTCATCTCATCTCAACCCTAATTAATATTTCCTGCCATATGAGTGATCAGTACTCACCAATAGGTAGGTTCATACATGTTTTGCATTGACACATGGCGACATGATCATATGGTGTGACACTATATCATGTGGTGTGACATTCCAAATTGTGACAATAACATACCTTTATTAATGATAAAATGTGAAAATGTTCATGGAATACATAGAAAATAGTATGAGCAAGAGTCACAAATATTTTTATAATTTTATAGCAAGGTTTGTCACAATAAATAGAAAATACGTTGAAAGACTGACGACATAGGTCTCACATTGAGCAATGATTTAGAAAATAATACACAAATTTAATTAATTTTCACAAAACTATGATGGATCACAGTTTAGTTATGATAAAGGACTTTGATAAAGTGAGTAACTTAAGAAAGGTATAATCCATTTTCATTTTATATTCAGTTATTTTCATGTCACACCATATGACGATTTTAGGCACTAATGCAACAAATTGTCACATAACTTCCGATTCCAATTGAAAATCTAAAAACAACATATGTTTCTATACAGATGAGAGTTAGTGGAACAAAAGTCAATCATTTTTATGCCTGTTATTTGAAGTTTTTGAAAAAACACTTTTTTCTGGTGTATATGTCACTGACCCATATGTATATATATGTATATTTTGGGTTATTTTGGGTTCTTTTCCATAATACTTTATTGTTGATTTTGGTGTGTGCGTGCGTGCGTGTGTGTGAGAGATACCAGTCAGACTGTGAGGCCATTTTAATTCTCCCTCTATGGAGTTATAATTGTTGCGAAACTATTTGCAAATGCGTATCTCAATCTGTGTGTGTGTAGTCAGATCTGTGTGTGTGTGCTTTATCATTTGTGTGTGTGTAATCAGATCTGTGTGTGCGTATTCAGATCTGTGTGTGCGTGTTCAGATCTGTGTGTGCGTATTCAGATCTGTGTGTGTGTGTTCAGATCTGTGTGTGTGTAAAAAAATCCGCATGTCTGTATTCTGTAAATGCGTACATAGATCTGTAAATGTCTGTCATCAGTTACAACTCAGGCAGGAGCTCTCGATTGGCTGTCTTTTTACACGTGACTTTTGCTACACTTCTGCCGCGGCTGATCTGCAAATGTGTAGAAAAGATTCGTGTGTAACTCCTCTTTTCCTTTGCCCTGAGCTCAGGCTCACAGGCTCACGCTGCCTGGCTGCCAACCGCGGGCGCAACGAGCGGTTGTGATGTTGAGACCACAATGGATTCTCGATTGTTTGCTGTCAGTAAAGGTTCATGTTTTAGCAGTAACTGAGTTGTCAGCTTCTGACAACTACTGCTAAAACATGAACTTTTACTTACAGTAAGTTGTTAGGGTAACGATCATCTGTTACCCCAACAATGACACGCTTAACATCACTGGGTGCTACGTGCCAACTGGGTGTGTACGCTGTACTGCTACTGCAGTCAGGCAGCGTGAGCCTGTGAGCCTGAGCTCAGGGCAAAGGAAAGTGACGTTCTGCCACGGCAGAAGTGTAGCAAAAGTCACGTTTAAAAAGACAGCCAATCGAGAGCTCCTGTCTGAGTTGTAACTGATGACAGACATTTACAGATCTATGTACGCATTTACAGAATACAGAATACAGACATGTGTTTTTTTTTTTACACACACACAGATCTGAAAACACACACACAGATCTGAATACGCACACACAGATCTGAACACGCACACACAGATCTGAATACGCACACACAGATCTGAACACACACACAAATGATAAAGCACGCAAACACGGATCTGACTACACACACACAGATTGAGATACGCATTTGCAAATAGTTTTGCAACAATTATAACTCCATAGGCTGCAGCCCTTGAAGGGCGCATTTGAAGGCCAATGACGTCACAACGCTGCGCAAAGGCTGTCCAAATTCAAAGGCTCCTTCAAATGCAGCCCACAAATGCAGCCTGCCCTTCCCTCTTTTCGGAGGACGCACCGCTACTATCCTTCGCGGCCTCACATATCCCAAGATCCTTTGCGCACCGCTGCTCAGTCCCGAAACAGAAGAGGAAGCAAGAGACAATGGCGACATCAAGTGGCGCAGACATGACAATTAAATTGAAGTAATGGGTTTATACTCGGTTTTTACTCATTTGAACATCCAACGCCAGATATGTTAAACTTCAAGAGACTATAAAACCTCCAAAGTTTAACTTTCAGTTAAAATACGTGACGCTGGTACTGCTATGGTAAATATAGTTGTTATTCACCAATGGGTTAATGTTTATTTTGTAATGTTGATAATTCAATTTAGATTTGACACATTGTACACACACAAATAAATGTACACGTTTGATAGATTTGAACCAAAACAGACTTTAATGCATGAACACCTGGTGACGCAACCAGGAAATACTCCGAAGGCTAGACCGTCCCATTTAACAACGGTGGACGCGGCCTTCAAGGTCTCTCCGAAGGACCCGGACTCCGTGGGCCGCAAAGGCCGCGTCCTTGAAGGCTGCAGCCCCTGAATTTGGACACAGCCCCAGTCGCACATTCAAAAACCTTATAGCCACGCGTTCAGTGAATCCTGCTGAATCTCCTGATGTAGGCCACGCCCATTTCCGCCTACCGTTTTTTCCCGCTAATTCGCCAAATGTCGCAAACCTACTTTTTCGAACTCCTCCCAGGCAATTTCAACTTTGCACACAGCATCTGTGGACATTCCTGACAAAAAGTTATTAAAAGAATTTTGATATTCCAAAGAATACTCAAGTTATTAAATAACAACTTCCTGTACATTTTGTTCCAAACAGGAAGTGTTGCATATGTCCACATTAGTGTATCCGAATGACAGGAAACTCAGGTTACTACTTCCCCATGATACCCTAACGCTCTGTACAAAATTTTAACTGATGACCACTAGGTAGCACTCTTTAAATTCACCTATTTTATATCTCAACATCGGTTGGTCGAATTAACACAAAACTTGGAACAGTCATTGCCAATGGCCTCATGAGGATAGCTGACGAAGGTCTTACCGATCCGACACTAGGTGGCACTCTGGTGGCAGTCACTGTGCCCACACCATAACACTTATGGATATGAAATTGATAGGGGTGGTATAGACTGGCACCTGTAACTCACACACCAAAAATGACCAGCAGGTGGCGCTATTATCAACACAAAACCGTTTTTGGCTAATAACTCCCACATAATATGGCGCACATTGTTAACCCTTATATCTATGTGTCTCCTGCATTCAGCTGAATTACGTGATGTAGGCCACGCCCGCTTTCGCGCTAAATATTCGCGAAATATCGCAAACCAACTTTTTCGAATTCCTCCCAGGCAATTTCTCCGAATTACACCAAACTTTGCACGCACCATCTGTGGACCCTCCTGACAAAAAGTTATTAAAAGAATTGTGCTAGTCCACAGAACGCCCAAAATATAAAACAACAATTTCCTGCACATTGTGGTCAAACAGACAGTCTTGCATATCTTGACCAAATACAGTCCGATTAACACAAGGACAGTTAAGACATGCCTACACAATAATTGGGCAATGGGGCCGGGTAAGAGGCAGGCCCCCACAGTAGTACGCCCTGACGCGCGTGGACTGCGAGGGCCCTTTCATTGCTGCTTGCAGCTTTATTTTTTGTTTGTTTCTCCCTCCTCTTTGGTTTTGGGCCGCCGTGGCAAGCCCAGCCCTGTCCATCCTACCCCTTTTGGCCCAGTGTTTATTAATGTGAGACGGCCTGGTAAATCTTGAAACTTGAAAAAAAAAATTGTACAATAAAAGTATTTTTATATTTTGAACACTGTCTCCTGCCCAGTGGTGGTTTATGAGCCTGCGTGATCTTATAGCCTCCCTGAAAAGCAGTAACTACTTCCTGGGGCGAAATTCCCCAGGTGGCGTTGTTTGGCAACACTCATCCCTAGCCTCCATCCCGCCTCAATACCAATGTGAAGTGTTTAATTGGCCTTGAACAACATCTGATTTGTACAAGGCTTTCATTTGGAAAAAAGAAAAAAAATCTGTATGCCAACATTTTAAACTAGAAGTAGCCTGAACTCCAGGAATCAAACTGAAACTACCTTTACTGTGAGTGTCAGGGCCCTGCCTGTCATTCTGTCCTTCTTCAGTCTGCTATTCATCCACTAAAACAAACTGCATCATATAATGGTCTGCTGTCCTTTTAGCCAAAACAGTTTTACCTTAGTGTCTCTTTTGAATCACCAGAAAAACAACTGTGGTAAATCAAGCACATTAGAAGTGGGGGGAATTCTGAATATATAATCAATGAAAAATAATCTAAGACCAACAGTGGATTCTCTAAATAAATAAATAAATAAATAAATAAATAAATAAATGAATAAATAAATAAATTTTTCAGTGATTCCTTTTTTCTTTTTTTTACTATAATAATTTCTGTTCAGTGTCACTCTTCCTGAAGCAGCCACTCAAAGCCTCTGACATCACTGTACACCTGGAGCGATGTCGTCTTCACCTGGGTTCCTGTTTCTCTTGTTATTCTGGTTTGGCAGAGGTCTACTGGAAAGCACTACAGCTATTACATGCCAGCTAACATAATGGTAAAAAAACAACAGCAGAGAGAAACAGACTTGCTGTCAAGTGAACTCATTGAAGCCATTGCTGTGTGCTGGGTCTAATCATGGTCCTTAGTATGGAGATCATATGGAAATCACACTGTCCTTGTCTCCTCCCATCATTCGTGATTACAAGAAAGACTAACAACAAAATCAAATATTCTTAATGCTTGTGTTTTGTTTTTCCAACTTTTTTTTTTAAATTTTGACTTAAATACCAAAGTTACTGTCCATATAAAACTTAATTAAAACCCACTTTAATCCCAAATACAACTCAAATTAAAATCAGCTATTTACAAACCTGAGAAAGTTCCGACAAGACTGCTTTACTCTGATTCACTGCTTTTATTGATTTGGTGTTATCTTTTTTATTTTTTTAGGATAGGTAAGATTGCAAGTTTATATAATTAGCTATTGTACTCACCAATATTATAGCTGCGTAAGTAGACTGTATTCAACAACCCAATCCCTTCTTCTCTTGATTCTGTTGTGGGTTTGTACAGAACAGGGAAGTGTGCTTTGTTTTATTGTCATGGGTGTGTCTGTAGATTAAGTAACCTGGGAGGGAGGGGAAAAAAAACAAGTCTGTGCTTCTGGTGCCTCTCTCTGTCCAAACCAAATCAGAAGCCACTCCCTAATGACAAATGCATTTTTAAAACAAGCATCAGAACAATTTCTTAGTGCCAGGCTACTACAATATTTGTACATATTATTCTAGAAGTATACTGAACTCCAGGAATCAAAATAAAACTACACTTACTGTGAGTTTCTGAGCACTAACTGTGATTCTGATGTTTCTGGATGTTATTTATCCTCTAACATCCTCTGCTGCTTACAACCCTTTTGGCCAAACCCATTTTACCTTCGTGGTTCCCTTTCTGAACCACCAGAAAACAATTACGGAAAATGAAGCACATTAGAGGTGGAGGAAAATCCACAATATAATCAACGAACAAAACAAGGCAATGAAGACTGGTGCAGAAAGAACCTAACCTATACAGAGGTGCAAGTTGTAATGCTAAATAGATATGGAAAGAGCCACTTTTCAGGACTGTCCATTTTGCCCTTGATCTGTCAGAAGACTAAGTTAGTTTCTCACCAACTACTGTATTGACAAAGACTCTCTGATCCAACCAAACACTCATTTAATCTATGGATTCTCAAAAATAAAACCTTGATACAAACCATGAAAATAATTTGAGCTTTCTAAACTGGGAAACCTGATCAAGCATGTTAATATACACCAATCAGCCATAACATTAAAACCACTGACAGGTGAAGTGAATAACATTGATCATCTCGTTACAATCACATTTTCTTCTGGAGAAACCTTGGACCCTGGCATCCATGTGGACGCCACTCGACATGCACAACCCAACTAAACACCACTGCAGATCAAGAACCCCACCCAAATGATGTCAATGCTCCCTGATGACAGTGTGAGACGTCCCTGAAAGACTCCAATCCATGGCTTGGCTCTGACCTGTTTAGGCATGGAAACGGGACCACCTTCCTGTGGTGTCTGGCACTAGGGTGCTGGTGAATCCTTTGAATCTTGTAGGTTGTGAGGTGGGGCCCCCATGGACCTGAATTGTTCCAGTATGTTCCACGATTTCTTGACTGGATTGGGAGCTAGGTAATTTGGGCTGAGCTCTTCATGTCATTTACCCCAGGCCATTCCTGAGCAGTTTTTGTGTTGTGGCAGGGCGCATTGTTCTGCAGGGGGGACCACTGCCATCAGGGAGTGCCATTGCCAAGGGGGATGTAATTTGTCTGCAAGTTCGGGTTTGAGTGGGTGATTCGTGTCAAGTGGCATCCACATGAATGCCAGCACCCAAAGTGTCCCAGCAGATGATTGCATTGTAACGAGATGATCATTGTACACCTCATTTGTCAGAGGTTTTAATGATCTGGCTGGAAATTAGTATTAAAAAGCTCAACTGAAAAATAAAACAGACAAAAAATTATTTCCTTTTCATTATATTTTATTTTTTATTCTGTTGCCTTTTTCAATGGCTATCTTCTGATTTTTGTCTTCATATCAGTCTTTTTTCAGTGATTCCTTTTTCTTTTCTCTTTACTTTGACAATTTCTGTTCAGTGTCACTCTTCCTGAACAAGCCACTCGAAGCCTCTGATGTCACTGTACACCTTGGTGATGCCATGGAGCCAAGACAGTAATATTACATTTTGGCAGAAAATAGTAGGCTATTGAAAATGTGTAATTAAAAATAATAATGACAATAACAATAACAACAATAACAATAATAATAATAATTTACACTTATAGTTTCTATTCAGCGTCACTCTTCATGAACCAGCCACCTGAAGCCTCTTGTCACTATACACCTGGGCGGTGCCTTCTTCACCTAAGTTTACCTGACTCTCCTTAAATGCCAGAATGTAAAGGCAAGGCAAGTTTCTTTGTACACCTGGGCGGTGCCTTCTTCACCTAAGTTTACCTGACTCTCCTTAACTGCCAGAATGTTAAGGCAAGGCAAGTTTATTTGTATAGCACAATTCAGACACAAGGCAACTCAAAGTGCTTTACAGGGGCATAGGAAAATATGCTAAAATAGAATAGGTTTAAAAGAGACAAGACTAAAGAATAAAAGTCACAGTGCAGTTCAAAGCCTAAAATTTCTTCAGTGAAAGGCAGTGGCAAACAGAAAGGTCTTCAGACTTGATTTAAAAGAGGTGAGAGTTGGAGAGGACCTGCAGTTTTCAGGAGTTTTCCTGCAGGAGTTTGTTGCAGATATGTGGCGCATAATAACCTTTGACTCTAGGGACTGAAAGCAGACCTTTACCTGACGACCTCAGAGGTCTGGACAGTTTATAATGCAGCAGCAGATCAGAAATGTATTGTGGCCCGAAACCATTCAATGCTTTATAAACCAACAGCAGGATTTCGAAATATGTTCTTTGACTGACAGGAAGCCAGTGTAAACATCTAAGAACTGGAGTGATGTGATCTACCTTTTTGGTTCTTGTTAGGACTTGAGCAGTAGTGTTCTGAGTCAGCTGTAGCTGTCTTTTTTTTGTCTTTTTTGATTCTTTAGAGTCCTGTAAAGACACTGTTACAGTATTCAACTCTGATGAAGACAAATGCATGGACAAGTTTTTCCATGGTCCTTAGTATGGAGATCATATGGAAATCACATTGTCCTTGTTTCCTCCCCCCCTTCATGCCAGAACAGTTAGAGAAATGAAACTGAATAAGACTGACAGCGTAAAACAAAACAAAACAGGGAGATAAAATGAATCACAAGATTGATTACAAGAAAGACTAACAACAAAATCAAATATTTTTAATGCTTGTGCTTTGTTTTTCCAACTTTTTTTCTGTGCCAAAATGACACAACTTTTCTGTTCAGGTTTCGTTTAGTCAGGGGTGTGTCTACATGTAGCCTACTGGGAGGGAGGGGAAAAAACAAATCCTATCCTGCTGGATAGTAGATAGGGACAGTGTGAATCCCATATGTGTACATACTAAGACTTTCAACAGGCTATCTTGTTAATAGAAGATGACCCGATGAAGGACTTTGTATCGAAACATTGTTATCAAAATTCATTTTTGATTGTAAGTGAGGTGAACAGTGCGGGTCCTTGGTCTTCTCCAACACACCTGTTGATCCACAGGTGTGCAAAAGTTTTGCTCTGAATTTCCAGATCAGAGTTAAACTCAAAACTCTGCATCACATCACAGGATTTGTCTGTCAAAGCATTCTACATGATTGCATTTATGATTTCTGTGCCAAAGTCTGGATGTTTACCTTTTATTCTCAAATTAACCAGTTCATAAACTCTGATATGTCTTCGTAATGTTTCCCACCACGTACTCATTGTTTTGTGTATTTGCGGACACCAGCAGGACTCCTTGATCCGTCACTTTACAGAACAACTGCATTTCCTCAATGTGGCACAGAGTCTACCTATTCAGAGTGGGTCTCCATTTTATAAAGAGACTCAACACACTTTCTACTCACGTTTACTACCATCTAGCGGCCACAGTGAGCAACTGCAACATGACATTTTAAAGGCAAACTAATTCAGTGTATACAATTGTTATCGGTGTAGCCAGGGAATAAATCCCAGCATTAAAGAGTTCATTGATATACGCTTTGTTGAAAGACTGTGAGCTACGGAGTTAGCGTGCAACTCTCCAGACTGCTAAGGAATAGCACAAATGCTAATCTTGTGCTAGTACTTCGTGGAGGGACTGTGACGCCTGGACCGAGTCAAAGACAGTGTGCTGCGTGATCGGACCAACTCGGGTGAGCTGTGGTGGTTGAGGGAGACCCGCCGTGTCTCTTTTCCAACGTCAACAGACGTCGTCGCGGCAACGAGACGGTTAACGAGCGGCTTCCGTGAGTCTCGGACGAGGTCGGGACTTTTCCCTGCGTCATCGGCTGCAGGTACAGAGACAGAGAGACTGGTGGTTCAGCGTGGGTGAGTGAGCACGGCATCGGACACAATGTCGCCAAAGTGTCACAACACCTCACAACTCGTCCACAAACAGGCCTGCAACGGGGTTTTATTAATATTATATTAATATTTTTATGTGGGCCCACACTAAATTTGAAAGTAATATTCTGTGTTCCAGAGATTCAGGGTATTACTATTGAGTATTATTGGTTTATATTCTGCTGATACCTTTTGAATGGGGTTTACAAATATGTATGAAGGATTGAGAGATTCTGTGCACTTTACAGTGTGATAACATTGCCTTGGAGAAGTTTAAAGGGCACTTGCCTGATTTTTGGTTTTTACTTATTGCTGAGATTAAAGGGCAACTCTTTATTTTTTCTGAAATACTTTAACTTGGGTTACTAAAACTATAAAAAGAGAGTAACATTTATGTTTATTAATTAGCCTTATTTTACCATTACCTACATATTTTGATTGTGTGAATAAATAATTCCTTTATTTTAATTCATGATTCCCTTTGTGTCAAGTTAATGAATAGTGTTTAAAAGATTAAAAAGGTTGTTAAAAGGAGAGGTGCAACACGAAAAAACACTAACATCCGGTGTCAGATTCAGTTCATGGTATTTGAGGAGTTCATCAGGTAAGCTGGGTTACAGGTCATAACAATTAAAGCAGCAGTACAGTTAATAGTATCAGACATAAAGTGAAAGAACCCTTAGTGCTGTATCTTAAAGCAAGGATACGTAGAAAGCGCTACATCAGTATTTACTTCTCATTAAAGTGTCCTTGTTACCAACAGTAAAAGTCTAACGAGTTGAGCTGTCTTAATACCTTTGTTTCTACAAGCCGTTTACTCCACTGCGAAATTCATACTGTCAACCAATGCAGACATGAGCTAATACCTTCATCATACAACGCAATTAAGCATCTTGTGTTTTCACTCCGACAATTATTTGATAACGTTTACCTTTTTCCTCTCTTTTGTCCGTTTCTTCTTCTAATAACCAGTAGTTTAAATGTTAGCTAACCAGACGGTCGAGTCAACTACCCTGAAAGTAAAAGTTGAGTGATGCCCATTTATGTAAGTCGTTATGTCTTGTATTGACAGTTTTATATCTTAATCATGACTAAACACTGCCCTCCGGTGGTGAAAGGGCGTAACTACATCTGACAATAGGCAAACCTTTAATGTGGAATGCTTTAACCGGAAGTGTTACTATGCTAATGTGTCTAGCTTGACGCTATTACAGTGCAGATGTAGTTAATCGATGTGGCCACAAGAGGGCGGTGCAGTCATTACTGAATATAAGGCGATTTACTAATGGATAGGAGTAAGAGGGGAAATTAGCCTCTTCACATCAGAGAAATATTACAGCTCTCTCTTACTGTTAAAAATATAGATATGATCGTAATTACTATACCAGTAATGAAGCTAGTAGTTGTACACATTAAAAAGATGACAATCACCACGATTGTAAGAGTCAACTGTCAACTCAACAGGCAAGGACAGCAACATGACATTTTAGTAACAAATTATTATTGATATGTGTCCAGCTGCAATTAATAACTCATTATTGTGGCAGTATTACTAACATTAATAGCAGCCTGATGTGTTTGCGCTGTGTAATCTTGTAAAGTCGTCTACTCCACGTCGAAATTCATCCGGTTTCAGCCAATGTAGACATAAGCTACCTTCATCATGTATCCGGTTTAGCAGCAATTCAGTTGGACTTGCAATCAAGGCCCACTTGTGTTTTAAGTCCCTGCAAGCTCCTACAATCATCTGATAACTTTACTGTTTTTTTCCTCCATTGTTCTTTTCATTCTTATAATAACCGGTAGTTTTCAGATGTTAAACAGCTGTCACCTGCCCCGATAGATGAGGGCGTTTTACATCTTAAATCATGATTAAACACCGCCCTCCAGTGGTCAAAGCGCACAATTACACCTGTCTATAGGCAAACCTTTAATTTGGAATGCTTTAACCGGAAGTGTTACTATGCTAATGTCTCCAATTTGACGCTAGGAAAGTGCAGCTGTAGTTACTCGATGTGACCACAAGAGGGCGCTGCAGTCGTTTCTAAATATATGGAGGTTGATTGGGGCAAACGTTAAGAAGGCCAAGCGGTCAAACAGTGGCGGACGTGGACTCCGTCTTTGACTTTGAAGACAGCTGTATCGCTAAGTTAGCCACCACATTAGCCTTTCACAGCACAAATTATACAGCATGGTTAGCCTAGCTAGCAGGAAGGCTACAAAAAACTGGCCTAACTTACAGTGACAGGTGCCATTAGCTGCCTCTGTTCGTCACATCGTCTTGTTCGCCGTAGCGGTTCTTTAGAAAAATGACACTGCTGGATAGAAATGAGCGACATTTATTTACTTTATAAATGAGCTCTTTAATGTAGCGTTGCAGTTCCTCACTGTGACCACTGGAGGGCAGTGAACCACAACGGTGGCGTCCACCGTGTCAAGGCAGACGCAAACACCTACCGCCGCAATACTACCTTTTCCGGTTACGCCTTCAAAATAAAAGCAAAAAACCTTGCATTTTCATGATTTATTTCTCTTGTGGATTGATCTGCTGTTATATTGAAGGCCTATTTCATGTAATAAAATTACTGAAAAGGACACAGAACTTGCTCAATATTTTAAACTGGCTTTCTTAAGTCAGGATGGTTGGTTTCAATGTCACCATGCCACAAAATTAAAATGACAAAACTGATGTTGTCCAGTCTTTTGTTCTTTGCCTATTTGCTGGGGAATATCATCAAAGGACCAAGAGTCACAGTGCCACAAGCCGTGATATCTGAAACATTAAATCAAAATGTTAATAGGATGGCATTTTGTTTGCAACTGCACAGAAATAACAGGTTTACACTTATGAAACTCAAGGATCTTCAGCATACCTTCAGGGATCACACGTCTCAGATGTGTCTCATTGTTCCATTCAGGAGCACTTTTGTGACAGGTACTGTCACAACATTGACACACATCATCACTCCCATCCACATTTTGCCATCTGATGAGAAACATATACATAATTATTTACCAAGGCTGTAAAGTTTGTCTACTGCAAGTATATTAAAGCCAGATAATCATACTGTATAGTTGTGATTTGGTATATTTGACTCACAGACCTGCCGTTTGTAGTTTCTCTATATTTGCCCTTACAGTTTAAGGATTGTTGAGAAATAATGACATCAATTTTTTTAAATTTTTTTTTTAAACCTTCCTTTGGGAACTTACTTAATTACTTTAGATTGACAATCTTGTCAACATAAGTGATAGCCCTTAATTTTGTAAAAAAATAAAATAAATACAATGACCATTCATTTGAGCACATGTTTAGTTTTCAGGGCTGGACGTTTATCATCTGCAATAAGACCAGAGTCAACATATGCATACATATAGTGCAGACGAAGCTATACAAGGCATTATATGATTAAGTAAGGGTCTACAAAAGAAAAATAATTCACCTTGAATGCACATAATTGCAGGCCTTGTTGCTGAGGCTAGTCTTCCACATTTCAGAGGCAGCTTTCAGCCAGCAAGTGATAAATATCTATTAAAAAAAGGAGACCACAGAGATGTCATTACACTGCCTTGGAGAATTTCAAAACTTCATGCAGTTTATAAGAGGCTCACCGAGTTCCTTGAATCCTGTTGAAACAGGAAAGCATTAAGCTGCAGTTGAAGCGAATGCGCCCTCCCTCTGGGTTTGAACAGAGTGTTTGATCCTCCCTCTTTTGCATCAGTCAGGCACCTGACAAAAATCATTGTCACGTGCATGTCAAAGGCCAACCATACAGTTACAGGTGTAGGTTTTTGCATTTAATTTATTGTAGAAGTTGATATATGAGCTACTCTTACCCGTGGTTTTCAATGAAGTAGTATCTGGGGACTGATGTTGCATCAGGTGACAGAGTGGCAACACAGCTGTCAATGAGGAGTCGTCTTTGTCCTGAATCAGGACCAGTGTAAGATGCCTGGAGGTGCAGGAGGTCTCCAAGGTAGAAGACACTGGAGGACATCTCACGTGTCCAGTCATCTACGTGCAGACACAAACATCAGTACATGCACACTAATCAAGAAAAAACATTGGAGTTCACACATACCAGTCATCAGCTTTAGAGAGAAAGCTGAGTGCTCTGTTGCAGAAGACGAAGAGAGGGTCAGGGGCTGCTGCTCAGAAACACTGCTCACTAAGTGGGTCCTGTTGCAGAAAGTTAACACATCAGCCTTTATGAAGTGTAAAACTGCAACTTCACCCTACAAAATAATGACAAAATCCCACCTTTGAAAGTGACAGGAAACAGGAACTACAGTATGGGTCATCCTTGTAATGCCATGATAACTGGCAGCTGGTGAGATTACCAGCTGGTTTGAGTAGATCACATAGTCCTCAGATGTCTGGAGATTATTCGAAACACACATTAAAATCTTTTGAACAGCCAAAAAATAAATCCATCACAGTCACTATCAAACATTGAGAACTTACAGTTAATTTAGAGCCACAGTCTTGCAGTTCAGCTTCAATGATGTATTCATTGTCACCAGCAGCAACAGCTCGGCACTGACTCTTCTGTGAATGCCCCGCTTCACCCAAAGAAAGCTCCCCAGGAGACCCAAGACGTCCATTTTTATACATGTCATCCTTTACCACAACGATCATAGACTTTCCTGTGCACTGCACACGGACAGTGAATCTGTCTTTGGGTTGTGGTCTGCTGGGTTTTTCTGCATCAACTCTTACTGTCGCAGATTTATATTCCCTTCCTTCAGCATCGATCATGGGTCCATCTTTTAAAAGTCGGATAGCATCTGCACCAACACAGGCAAATGACAGCAGCAATGCCAGAGAGGCTGAGTGACCTACCATCATAACGTCCAGAGACTTAGGAGACTGCAATTTTGACTGAATTATAAATAAGATGCAGAAGATACCAGAGATAATCCTCCCAGTATCTCAAACACTTCCCAGTTCAGACCAGTCAAACCACATTGAGAGGACAGCTGGAAGCAATTAGTCATTAACTGATGTGGGCAAATTAGTAAAAGCTGCAGCCACACTGAGATACATGCATATGATTGGCCCAGAGTCAACATTATATGGGTGCATATTTACACTGATGCTCGTTCCATGTTGAAATACATCCATTTTGAATCCAGTTAATGGGTCGTCACTGTAAAGATTGTCACATTTTATCTTACATTTGACAGTATTGTCAGATCTGAGACACGTATTTTTACATTTAATTTTTTGTGACACATTTCCAGGTCACAGGTCAAAGACATGGTGTAGAAAATGAAGCTTTTCATTAATAAATACATTTCAGGTAGGTTGCACATACAGAAGTGAAAGACCCAGTCTTAAAATCCTGGATCTGGAAAATTAGACACTTCATTCACCTGTGTGGAGATACCCATTTAGTTCTTGTTGATAATATGGATGGCCTGATGATCATGGACAGAATCAAGCCTCAAATTCAAATTATTTTATCTATAATAGCCGCTTCAGTTACAGTGATGGTGAAGATGACTGTTAGCTGTGTCTAAAATGTATACTAAGCAGATTTAGTGTGTACAATAGTGTTAGGAAAAGTAGTGAAGTATGTAGATTCATACTAAATATGGTACATCCAAGTGGAAATGGGAAACTGTTCACAGCTGGAAAATTTGGAGGCAAGACATCTCCAGAAAAAGGATAAGGTTTATAATCTGAAACATTTTGCTGCCCCTGAAGTTCAATTTGGCAGCAGCATTTCCAAGTTGCACGTCAAATTCTTAGTATATTATTTTAACAGTTAAAAGATGTTTATTTTGTGTAACAAGACGAGTGCAATTTTGGGGGTTCATTGTCAAGTCAACCTAAAAATAAAAAAAGTAATGCTTAGGTTTTCAAAGAATTATGAAACTTACCACTTTGTGCAATATATTTTGGGAAAGTGCACAACAACCTACCCATAACTAGATTTCTCACACACACGATTTAGCACGTCCTGCATCCCAACGTCAACTTTCCCTGCCAGTGGAGCAACTAGTTTATACTGCAGACTCCTGTACCCATACAGCCAGTAAAGACAGTCCCATCATGTATGACGTGCAGTCAAATCAAAAAAGCAAACAGACATCAATTTTAAATGTTTATTATCTCTTAGGGTCTTTTGTATCTGAAAGGTCAGAGTCTGTAGCAGTTGCATTTGTCAGCGTTGCCACGTCCAGTGATAACGGCGCAGTGGGGCTGACGTCACTCAGGGCTACTGTGCCGTTATTGTCCAGCGCTTCTGCTTTTGAGTTCAAGGTGACCAGAGGAGCATCAACTTCACTTTCTGCATCTCCATCTGCAATTAGAGAAATTGTTGTTTAGTCATTTCATGCAAGTGACATTTTAAAGTACGTTCAAACTTTACCTGTTAGACCTTTTCCACTTTTGAAATCTTTATCCTGTTCAGAAGCAAAACTCTCAGCCTCCACCTCGTCTGGTGAAGATGGACCGGGAAGCAGTCCCTTCTCCAGAACTAGGATAAATACAGTTTAGCATCTAGATGTTTCTTTGTAGAGTCCTTTTTTAAAAATCATCTTTCTCAGCAGAAACTTAATTGTCAAGTCATGGGGGCCCATAAGATAATAAGTCTGATTCTTACCAGCTCCTCTGTCGTTTACTCCACTTCTCCACTGGCTGCCATACAGAGCAGGTCTGCTGATTTTATTGAGCACAGGAGGTAGCTCTTCCACAGGTATAGGCCCACTTTTCTGCATGGATGGCAAGACCAGCATTGGACCAACTCTTGCCTCCTGTTCCCACACTAAAAAAAATAAAAAAAATGTCTTTACAGAGTTACAAGTCCAAAACCACATGTGAAGCCTGGCATCTAATGGTGATCATGAATTGTTCATCTAAAACTAGCTAATCTTTGTTGCAGGTGAAGTCAGCATCTAAGACCAAACTAATTATTCCCATTTTTCATCATAAGTGTCTAGTTTGTACAACAAACCCAACCTTTAGTCTTCAGTCCGCTCCGCCAGGAGGCTTCAGGCTCAGCTGGCTTCCCAAACCCACGAGGACTGAACTTGCCTTGGCTGCTGGGCAGACCGTGGGTTTGTTCAGCTTCATTTTGGCTTTGACAATGACCACACAAGTAGTCATTGCCATCAGCTGACCGCCATCTGAAAGAGATAGTCATTTCTCAGTACACATTTTCTGTTCGTTTTGTCATTTAATTTGAAATATTTCAGATGGATTGCACTCACCTTCCATTTAGGAAAGTGCATGCCTTATTTGTTGCCTGTGCATCATTTACTGGCACTGCATTCATGTGACATGTGATGTAGAGCTATAAGAAAAGGAAAAAACGTGGAAAAATATTGTACATGCACAATTAAGACTTTAACCAAATTAAATACAGACTCACCTCTCCTCTGTCCTCATCATGAAACCTAAAGGCATCAATGACCAAGTCGAGCTTGTCATCCTGTGTGCGGGGTAAGTAGTGAGACTTTGAACCTGGAAGCTGGGAGTCAACCAGGCACCTATGAATGTGGAGCAAGTCATTACTGTAGCCTTAAGTGTACTGATTTAACATTGCAAACCACGAGTTGGGGAGAGAGATTCAGGTGAGTAATGCTAGTGGTGGCTAATCTGCTAAAATGCAGTTCTCTACAACTACAGTGACTGCTTCAGCTAGCGTTAGCAATAGGCTACACCCACTTTCCATCTCCCATTTTGTCAGTTTTGATGTGCCAACATACTAGTATTGGGTGCATAAAGATTATGTTGCAGTTTGGCTAAGGGCCTGAAAACTTCACCCCCCCCCCAAAAAAAAAACAAAAAAACAAACACTTTATTCCTTACCAGTAAAAGACTAATGTAGCCTCAAGCAAAGATGTCAAACAGGCCACAAAAGGTCTTTAACCTCACTTACTCTTTGGCCCAAACATTTATCAACTCGAGCAACTTCACTTGAGGCCTTTAAGCATTTCAAGTGCTCACCCATTTTCAATGAAGATGTATCTAGGCTCAGAGTATATATCTGGGTCAAGTGTGGCCACACAGCTGCTAATGAATACTCTGAGCCCCATGTGATGTCCAACTCTGACAGAGGCCTCGATGCCGATGGGGTCACCAAGGTAAAACACGTTAGAGCTTCTTCCATACAGCCAGTCATCTACTCAAAAATGAAAATTGCAGTAAGCCCAGATAAAGACAAACAAACTATAGAAGAGGTGAACAAAACCCACTTGTCATAACTCGCAAGTCAAACCCCAAGGTTTCCACTGCAGCTTGTGTAGACAAGAAGGGGATCCAGGTAGGTGTCAGTGAAGAACTGGACAAACTGTACTTCCTGAAGAACAAAACAAGGATTTTTAAAAAGTGAGGCATTGCCCACAGAGCTTTAAAGATGGGCTTTAAAAAAGGCAGACAGACCTTTCATAATGACACTCAATTGGAATCACAGCATCCTCCATTCGAATCATACCATCTGGAGAGGCCACAGGAGAGTACATGAGGAGGTTCGTGTAGACCAGGGAGTCCTCAGTCATCTGTGGAGAGAAGGTATGTTTAGGACTAGAGGTCATAATGAAATGTCTGATTTGCAATAAATTAACCATTACCCAGTGTTTGGTTCCGCAGTCCATTAGTCCAACAATGATTGCATACTCATCTCCTGAAGACGCTGTAGCTCTACAATAATCATTGTGCTCCACACCAAGGCGTAACTCATCACTGTTAACAGGAGCTCCGACTCCAAACATGTCAGCTTTGATAACAATCTCCAACGAGTCTGGATGGCAGGTCACTCTGACAGTGTTCACCTGCTCTCGTTCCTCAGCTGGAGCCTTCTGTTGCTCAGTGCGTTTGCTGATCCGAGATCCTTGGAGCAACGCATGTTGTGTGTAATGTTTGGGTGGAAAAGCAAACGCTGATCTAACATAGAGTCCTACGAGGAGGTTTACCCAAAAAAACGTCTCCATTAATGTAGCTCAAAACAGCAAACTGGTCAAGAATACAAACACTCCTGTCTGACCCACTGGCAACAAACCTGTCTGAGCTGTGGAGCATTTTTCACCTTTATGCAGACAATCAGCCTCATCACAGCAGCACTGCACACATGAGCCTAATGAGCTACTAATGAGCTTACAACTGACACCCAGCTGAGTGGGAGGAGTCATGAAGCATGGCCAAAAGAGTCATCAGAGCCAAGAAAAGGCCAATCCATGAGGAAGCAGCCAGGAGAATCAGATAGGAAGCACAATGAGTATTGTTTTTGCAATGATAACAATATGTTCCTAGCTTTTCTTGCCATGGCCATCTGTGCTGCTGAGGCAGGAAAAAAACCCCTGAAAGAACAGAAAAGTAGCTAATTTTGCAAAAAAGTCTTACAAGGAGTTACTGGAGAGGAAGTGCAGGCTCTGAGAGAGGCCTGGTAGATTTATATTTATCTTATATACACAGACATCGTAGTGCTGCAGTGCATCAAAACATAAAAAAAACACAAGGGAGGTAATACAGAAATGTAAGAATATCTTACTTTATGTTTTTTTAAAACATAAATCTGAAATGCAGAGCTACATGGCCAGGATTCAGTAAATGTTAAAGGAAGTTATGTTATTTTTCATCTATGTTTGTAGCCTCTGCTCGCTGGTAGTCCTCAAGACCAAAATACCCAGAAGTTATTTGCTTTTTTTTTTCACCAGCAAACTGAGGAAAAAAACTCTATCAACTAAACACTCATTTGCGTATTCCTCTGTGTTTTTATACAGCTTGGCGGCCATGTATACTTTTTGTATGTGAACTACAATAAAAGCTCCATCAGTATTTCATTGATTGTATAAATTATAGTTAGAATTCACATCTAGAATTGTTGAGTTTGACCTGCTGATGGCAATCTTAATGAAGTTATCATTATTTTCTCACATCTCTCATATAGACAACCCTTCAACTTAGTTATTCAGTCATTTACTAAAACCTGTCTTTGAATGAAAAGACACATCATTCAATTTGGGAGCAATACAGTGTGTTAAATTATAGGTTATTTTTCACATTCGTCACAAAATATTCCTGCTGTTAATCCAATGAAGAAATCTCATCATCATTTACTATTGTTTATTATCTGTTTACTTTAATATGTTTATTTGCTAACCTTCCTACAAACACATCTGGTTATCAACACTGACATCCACATTTTCTCTCTTAATTGCTTAAATAAGTATTTGTCTGTTTATTTCATTTCTGCCTTATCTTTTTTAGTCTTTACTTCTTTCATTTTCTTTTTCATGTGGGCTATCATAATGTCATATTTTGTGATGTCTTACTCGTAAAAAACTGTTTTTTATGTGTTAAAAGAATAAAAATGTTGTCTTCAAATAAAAACCGGACCATTGCAAGCTCTACAAAGATATTCTAATTTTTCATATACTTTGGCTGCTGGACTCTCTCGGGTGCATTAATCTACAGACACAACCATGTTCACAGAACAACCAAACCACTTCCGCTGGAAATTTACTGCAAGGTGTTGTGGTTTATTTAAAACCACTGACTATCAACAACCAACAACAACTGCCCTCCAGACTGTCTGAACACGATTTCAAACTGATCTTGTGCACACCAGACACATCCGCTGAGACAGAATGAAACTGATATTACGCCCATTTTTAAGTGATATTATCATAACCTGAAAGCAGCCAGAATAGTTACACATCAAATCTGAAACACAATTCTGTTCACTCTCAGGCTATGTAAAAAAAAAAGCAATACAAAAGTAGATGGAGGTGGACCACTTTTAATATTGCAAATACTTGGGAAACCCCTTTAAGGAGAGTTTAATTGTCAACTTTTGTTTAATTTTATACAGAAGGGGTGTGCATTCAGTGGCTAGAGGTTTTAAAGTCTAAAGCTTAACATCCTGTATTTCAGAACTCAGCAAGACAGTTTCAGTGTGTACAAGACCAACCACAGTATTTTAACGGCAGTTCTTGCTGTGAAGTCCTCTTCCTGCTTTGAGGTGAGGAACAATAAATACAGTGAGGCTGTCCACAAAGTCTCACAAGAGACTGAAGGAAATAGGAGGAGTACAATATGACTTCGCTCTGTGTGCTTTTATAACTGAAAAGGCCATGAAGACGAGCTTTGCCTGCATTCTCATTTTCATTCAGCTCTTTGAAGGTAAGAGGAATTCACATCTTAGTAAAAGAATGCAAACTGATATTTGTTGTAATCCTAAAAAATGTATAATTATGAATCTGAATTTTGCTTTTTTAATTTTTTTTAGCTTTGTTACCCGGACAATAACATTTCCCTAACACAATGTGTATGCAGTATAGTTTGTTTTTATTCTCTCTTAGGTACTTCAGACCACAGTTTTGTGTCTTTGGTTGCCGCAGTGCTATCAGCTCTGTGAGACAAACAGACACTCTGGCAACTAAATGCAGTACTAATGCAAACATGCCGATGTTTAGGAAGTAAAATCATATAATGTTAAGTTAATTAGCACTAATGATTCTTGTATTTAAATTGAAGAGTGCTGGTAATTGACGACCTGGGGATCAGACTCAACAATCAACTATCTTTCTCCATAATCGCTTGCTGCACATTTACATTCTGAGGTTGCGCGTACATTCTTCATTAAAATCTAATGTCAGCTGGAATCATCTCCAGCTCTTTTATCTTATCTCTTAAACCCATGAATGTCTGCTCAAAATTTCATAGCAATCCATCCAATAGTTGTTGAGACATTGTACAAAAAACACACAAATGTATATCTCAGGGTGACGTTAGAAAGGAAAAGTCAAGAAATCAACAGTCAGTGGGATTCATCCTCTCTTGGAACCATACGTCTGTACAAAATCTTATGACAATCCATCCTATAGTTGTTGAGATATTTCAGTCTGAAACAAAGTGGTGGACTGACCCCACACTGTCATCCATAGAGCCATGCAGCATGACTAAAATTAACTGCGTATTTTTATTATTACCACAGATTCATAAAACATTTTTTTTCAGTCTATGCAGAGTTGATCTTCAGGCAGCTGACAGAGAGCCAATCACTGGAGCTCTCATGTTCCCCTCAGCTGGAGCACAGCAGCCTCACAGGCCTCCACCTTTACCACCGCAGTGCCCGGAGCCAGACCACCCTGCTGTCGATGGCGAAGGGCGGCGAGGTCAGGGTCAACCCGGAACACAGGGGCCGTCTGCAGCTAAGTGGAGGACTGGACTCCCTGCAGATAAATGTGACCACATCACATTTACAGCCCAGTGACACAGGACTCTATGTGTTGGAGCTGAGCTACAGAGAGAACAACTCTGAGCAGATAATCTTCATCAGCGCTCAAAAGGTGTTCTTGTTGGTTGAAGGGACAGGTATGTGGTTCACACCTCACAATGCAGTACTTACACTTTGTTGGAGTAAAACCAATCCAATCACCAGAATAAATATTGGCAGTGTACGTTCCTACAAACCACAGATGTGGTCTTTTCGCTTTCAATCTTGAATCTATGCTGTGCTTGTGGTCTTGTTGGGTTTAAGCACAAAAACCACTTGGTTAGGTATAAGAAAATATCATGTTGAGGCTTACCAGGTCCTATCCCGTCTCATTAAAAATATCCAGTGGTTTCATGCTTAAAATGAATGTTGAAACACCATCTCGAACGGTGGTCTCCGGCTTGGCAGCTGTCTCACTGATACACCACCACCTGACATGAAAGTCAGCTCAGATACAAGTAAAACGAACGTGATAGGACTCGTATTGTAGAAATGTCAATATCACATGTTTGACACTTAGAAACTAGAATGTATCTGTGGTTTCAGAAATGTAAAATGCCAACATTTTTTTGTGGCGACTGGGCTGAGCCAAACCCAAGTACCTCTGTTCAGATTCTAATGTGTGTTTGTGTGTTTGTGGTGCAGGGAGTTCATGTCAGTGCCCTCCCAGCTACCCTCCACTGCTCTTGACCATCTTTACAGCGGCAGGCCTTATTCTGCTCACTCTCAGCTGGCTGGCCGTAGAGAAATGTGTGAGTATTAACACTTCAACTAATATATCATTCAGCAGAGATGCAGATTGAAATTGATGTGTCATTTTTGAGGTCAGTCATGTTGGTAAGCAAACAATGCAAGTGTTTTTCAGTAGTTGTTGCTAAGGCCCTATGTGTCTGTATTTGACATGTCGCTTCCCCCTCTCACATTATTTTACTGTACTTCTAACTGACTGACTAGCTTTTCAGACAACTGCTGTGAATCAAAATGACAATGTCAGCTGTACAAGTGAGTCATATTAAGATGAACATCAATTAATGTGTCATTTTTAACAGAGACAAACTGACATCTGTTTGAGTGAGTGAATTCTCAAGGCAATTGAAAAGTCCTGATGATTGCTGCTGGGATCTGCAGCGCATGAGTCACACTGTGACATTAATCAAAGGGGCAAATGCTAAATCTTGACCAATTTTAACAACTGCAACAAAATACAGCCTCAAAAATGACCTTTACATTAAATCAAAACAGTTTTCAGTCTAAAACAAACCTTTACTTTAAGTTTTGGTTACAGTCATCTTACTTTCACTTCAACTTTTACTGCAGGGGCCTCAGGTTGACCTGCAACACAGACAGTTACAAGAGGGGTTGATAAATTATTGTTTTGTTCAGTGTATTGCAACTGTATCTTCTCTCAGCTGAAAAGAGAAAGTTGTTGCTCTAAAAGGAATAAAGTCCCAAGTGGCATTACTGTATCAAACATGCACATTGATAGAAAGCTACTTTGCAACAATTTTGATAACCAATTAATATTTGTTTAAGCAGAGATGCCAAAAACGTTCTCTTATTCTCTTAATAATTTAATTTTTTAATGATTGTAAACAGAATGTCTTTCGGTTTTGGATTGTTGGTCAGACAAAACAAGAATTTTAAAGACTTCATGTCTGGGACATTTTATGGACACAAAGATTTATCAATGAATTGAAACAACAATCTGCAAATTAACTGATGAGCACAGTTAAAAGTAACAAATACATACTGGAGCTTGAGGCCTTGAGGATAAACATACAATGAGTAAATAAGTGCATACGTTTGTTAATATTCCACACTGAACATACATTGACTTCTACACAAGTAAGAAATAATGTTATATGTTGTAGGCGAAGACGAAGACGAAGCGTCATCACAAACCACAACCTCCTGTTCCAATCTACGAGGAAATGACCTGGAAGCAGCAGAGCACCGGAGTCCCCCAAAATAACCACGAGGGCCCCTCACACCTGGAGGAAGTCAACTTCCCCGTGTATGCTAACCCCAACATCCGACAACCACAGGACAACTACTACGCCTGTCCCAGACAGCTTGCCCTCAGAGCCTGACGTGACTTCTGGCATTAAAATAATGGTGCAGCAGACATGTACAGGAAATGACACCAGCTCTGTAACTGAAGAAATATGATGTGACAGCATGTGAGAGGTGACATCTCATCCAGGAAATAAGAGAGATCTCAGATTGGTGGAACAAAAGCAGATAGGCAAATAACCACAAGAAAAAAAAAGCTATTTTATTAATATTTGAAAGAAGCTCCATAGTTCATGAAAACATTTGTTTCGGTGCATGTCATTTAACAATCACATTCTATGAGGAGAAAGAGATATACAGAGAGAAAAATTAAAACATTACAAGCCACTGACTTTTCATTAAATCTCGGTACAGACATTTTTACTTAATATTCAAAAAAAAGGCAAAAAAAAAACAAAAAAAAAAACAAAACAGCCCTAATCCCATACCCCCCCATCCCACCCCTCAAGAAAACCGTAACAACTGAGAAAAAAACCCCTTGAGGGTGACAGGCTAGAATCCCACAGTGCTAAAGAGTGAGACGCTCATTGGTTTTAGGAATACACAGCATGGCGATGTAGCGCTAGGTCAATCTGAATCAGGGGAGGGAAGCTGGAGGCAGGGGGCTCGACATAAATCTCCTCTCCACCCCCTCTACCCCCTTAAAAAACAAAACACACACATTGGAACCCAAAAAACCCCTGCAATAGATCAGCCACGTAGAAGTAGGCCATAAAATCCCCATCTTCCACCCCCCAACCCCAAACACTTGTGCATAGTTTCATGATCCTTTACAACCAGCTCATGTTTTACAAACATCCTCCAAAATGTGAAAAATGTTCCACAAAAGTCTGATTTATCTATTAATAATAATACCCGCTGTGGGAGAATGAGAGAGAGATAGAGAGAGAGAAAGAGGAAAGAAAGAGTAATGCACAATGTTCCTGATTCAGTCAGGACGGGACCTCATTAAGAAAACACAATAAAGATTCAAACATACAGCATTTTGCATGTTATTCACGGTCTTTTTTTTCACAATCAAAATCATTGACCTCTTTTTTTTTTGTTGTTTTTAAATGTAAAGCAATTTTAATATATAGATTTATATATAAAGCACTCCATTTTCATTTAAAGTCCATTATTTGGTTATTATGTAACTGCTACGGATTTAGAAACAAAAGGTATTTTCTCTTCTTCTGAAATCCATAACTTTCAGTGCTTAGAATCGTTTCTTTTAAATCATCCTTTTTTTTTTCTTTTTTCTTTTTTACTCATCATAAAAATGTACATTAAAATGGCGTGGAGTTGGTACTCTGGAACCCTGGCCTTCCTGAGACAAGATCCACTTTTTCGTGTGTGTGCAAGATAGTGAGCAATTATGTCTTTTTTTCTTTTCTTTTTTTTATATAAAGGAAAAATATATATAATCAACATAAAACATACAGGCTTCAGATAGTCCATGAAATCAACATTAACACAGAACAAAGAAGGTTAAACAGAACGAGACAACACTGTTCAATCCCAGAGTTCTGAAAGTAGCACAACAAATCTTCATTCTGTGAAGTGTTGCACTTTTTTTTTTTTTTAAAATGGAAGCATTTGTCCTTTTTTTTTTCTTTGTCCAACATTCCCATGGTTTAATTCTTTTGTGTTGCTGATTTTTTTTTCTGAACTCCAGAAAAAAACAAAGTGTTTGTAAACTGTCAGTGGCCTTGCAGGGAAAAAAATAACAAATGACAAACATGGAGTGAACTGAACAGATGTGAAAACAGAACGAAAGCTAACAAACCAAAAAGGTAGGCACCTCTGAAGTGAGCCCTAGTAACCAAGGCTCAGTCTGATGTCTTGTCCTTCACTCTCTCCGTTGCTCAGATTCGGGAGAGCTGAAGTCCTTCTACCCCCAATCTATGGCCACAGGTCTGCAAAATACTTTTTTTGCTGCATTTTTCTATACATATGTGATTTTTTTTTTCTTCAGTTTTCTTGTTTTTTTTTTTTAGGTTTACAGTCTGAAAAATGGTGCAATACTCAATTATGATCCATACTTTCTTGGATTATTCCACAATGAAAGCCACTAAGGTAGATAAACATTACATTTTAAAAACACACTTATTTTAGTCCTTGAGTAAACATTTACACATGAACTGTCCCCGTCTCCCCTCAGTACTTGTATCATGTTGTTCATTTAGCTGGATGAGGGGTGAGGCCGACACTCAGTGCAACGCTAGAGGCTAGTAACAATTAACATCAGAATATATTTTTGACAAGCAAAAAGAAAAAAAAAACAAAAAAACAAATCAACAACAAAAGTATACTGAATTGAAAAGAATCACAAGGCGGAAATTCCTCCGCTGTAATCACGAGCTCTCATACATATTTTCATTTCACACGCTAAACATTCATACAACATACAGTACAAGCAGCCTTGTGCAAACACTCAAATACAACAGATGTAAATTTGCCTTTATATCGATCTTTGTTTTCAACAACACTCGCATTACAAATTTAATTCACTCTGAACCGATGCTATCAAAAAATCTCTGAAGTGTATGAATGAGACAAAAAAACCACTACAAAAAGTGTTCACATTACATTATTGGCGCTTCTTTTGATTCAAGTATTTGTTTTCATTATTTTGTATTACTCTGATATGTTTATGATCTTGTCTTCTGGGAAATATAATGTCGAGGAGGATACACAGGGTTGAAGGCAGGGCAGGGAGAGGGAGGGGGGCTTAGGCTAAGTGGAAAACAGAGAGATCTAGCCATATACACACATACACCCATTATGTACTCTTGGGTGTATACTGTATATGAACTAGCATGTGCATATTCAACCCAGGCCTTTGTTTTTTAAAGAGAGATTTGCTAATTCAACTCTTTTCGGGGGGCCCCTGCCCCACACCCTTGTCTGATCGATGATTGAGAAGCATATTATGCTTGCGCTCCAGTTGCCTTTGAGTCTGTGTGACTTTCAGAAAAAGGGAGAGCATCGGATTTCCAACACTAGACAGGTAGATAAGAGTGCAGGTGAGGGGTGTGGTGGGAGGGGCCGGGGCTCTCAGTGCTGGTGTTGCGCCAAGAAATCCAGGGCACATCTGAGACTCGACCCTCTGTCCCAGTCACCCATCCTCCCACTCTATTTGACTCCCCCACTTCCACGCCAGTTCCTTGATTCAAGTCCAGTGTCGAGGAATATGTAGGTTTCCAGGAACAAACAGACAGACAACACAGGCAATAGTGATTGTTTTGTTGAATGATGCAAGTCTGAAGCGACTCTGGAAGAGGGCAAATCCCGAAAGTTTTAAGACTTGGTACCAAACTTGAGGTGTGTCTGCTGATACGCTGGGGCTCCTGCTTGGACCCTGACCCAAAGCCAGATGTGCAGTAATAGCCTGTTATATATTTGCTGGCGCCACCTTCAGGTTGGAGATCCAAAATGAACCCCTTGGATACAGCTCACAGAGAAACAGCACAGGCATCTCAGCCTCGGAGTGCACAGCTGAAACAGACTTTTTTTTTTTTGTAGTTTCTAGTTTTTGCAAAAAACCTTGATGATAAAGAAAAAGATGTTTTTGGTTTTTAAAGAGATGTACCCGATGTGACCCATAAACAGTGCACAGACACATACAGGGAACCCTCAACCCACCCACCCCTCCTCTTGCAGCCTGATTCTCCACTAAATATCCAGTCTCCTGTTGGTGAAAGACCAGCACCATTCATCTGTCCTGCCCTTCTACTCCTCAAGCCTCCTACAGCTGGAGCTTGTGGTGTACGCCCCTGCAGCAATAAAAGAAACTGACGTCTTATCACGCTAAAGATAAATTAGGATATGGCAAGATGGAAGTAGATATCTGTAGATGAGTTGGCACAAGACTGAAGAAGTGACTGTTTACCAACAGCTAACGCCTCCAGCAGGTCTTTTAGTGTCATCTAGTAGCTCTGTCCACACAGTGGGAGACTAAACCCTTGAAGAGAGGCTTTTTCAGTGTCCCTTTCATTTTATCCAGGGGTTTTATTTTCAAGGGAAGCTGCCTGGTAGTAAAAGGTCGAAAGATAAGTGAAGATGTGGCGGATGGCTGTGATTTTCTAAATGGCTGTGAACGAACACCTCCTTGTCTTTGCATAGAAATGGAAGGCTGTTATCAGTTGAGGTGGTTCTAAGTGTAACTGAGTGCTCCCAGAGTTAAACATAAAGCACCAGCGTGAGTGAGGCCCATCAACACTAAAGGATGTGTGTGTTATGAGACGACATAGAGCGGAGGAGGGTGCTCCAGGACGGACAGAGGAAGTTGGCTCACTATCCTGGAGAAACTTAAACAACCCTTCCACACTTGCTTTGACTCTTCAAATGCCCGGTCTGACCCCACATGAAGAGCTCCCCCACCAGCCTTTTCTACTGAGATCTGCAGTGTTTAGTATGGCCTTGCTGCATGGCTGAGGCGTACCTCTAGACTACACACTGCTTCTGCCTCGGAGGCGGTGGGAGGGGCAGGAGAGAAGCTGAACACTGCATAAAGACCAATATTAAAAAGCCATGAAATCGTCATCAGAAAACAATCATTATCTATATCATCAATGATAACAGCAACAATATCAGCAAACTTCATGACAACAATAAAATAAAAATGCACACTGGCAATTCCATAAATGAAACCAGGAAAAACAAAACACACCAAACACCTCCATCTCTGGCTAAAGTGATCCTTGCAGGAGAGAGACAGAGAGCTGAGTCGGAGGTTGCTGAGGACAGACTCTGGCGCAGCAGTAGTAGTAAATTTAATACAGGTGGGCCAGTTCTGAAAGAGCTGCTCTTGGCCTGGAGGCCTGGGGAGGGGGGAGAGGGGGGAGCCAGTTTGTAGGGATCCGCAGGGAGGCAGCAAGCGAGCAGGAGGGTGGGGGTGAGGGCTGCTGCAGAGCACTGCTCTCTGCAGCAGGCAGGCACTCAGTGGCCACACTTTCACACAGGTTGGCAGGGCCTCCGATAAAAAGAACAAAAAGAAAAAAGGATGAAAAAAGATGGCGATCCTCCCTGCTGGACCCAGCAGAACATACACACGTTTAGAGTTTCCAGACACCAAGGCTAAAGATTTCAAAGTATGCAATGTAACAGTGATATTTACTTTGATAAAGAGGGTGAGGATGGATGCTTTGGGGTCTTTCCCTGCTGCACCCATCATCAGTTGAGTTAGTTCTTTCTTTGTATTTCCCTTCACTTTGCTACCATATTTGACATCCTTCCTGGTCCCACCGACTTGAGGGAAGAAGGATTGAGAAAAACAAAAAACAAAAAACATCTTCACATCCATGTTAAGTTAAAAAATAAGTATATAGAGAAGAAGCCACTAAGCAGATTGCTTTTTTGTCCTTGTTTTTTTTTCAGTTTTTATTTGCCAGTGTTGCTTCTCCTTTCTTCTGTTCGTTGGCATTAAGGGTATAACGAGCTGCGACGCTCTTGCTAAGTGCTATGATAGACCACCTATTCACAAATCTTTGCTTCATACTTTTCTACCTACGCAAAATTTGGGCAAAAAGATAAAAAAGTTAATCTGGTCTTCTGGGTAAAAAGGAAAACAGGCTCCTCTCATTTTGGTTTGATGCCTTTTCCCCAAGCACCCACCCACACACACACGCGCACGCACACACATACATACAAAGAAACACACACACCTGTCCCTCCTCCTCCCTCAAAACTAGTCACTGGCATAAGTGTGGAGAGTAGGCTGGCTGAAGAAGTGCTTTGTGTGTACGTCCTTGTATCTCGGACAGAAGATGGTTGAAGACCTGCTTGCTACTCTTCTAAGCTCACACACTCTTGAGGGGAGGGGGGTATGAAAGGGTAGTAGTGGCAGTTTTAGGGTGGGGGAGGGGGTGCAGGGCAGATAGAGCTTTTGCAGTTCAATCATTCCTTATAATTGCCTCTCTTTCTGTGAGAGGTTCATGGTAGGGTGCTTGGACGGTAGAGTCTGTGGCTTATATTGCACGTCACTTGAAATGGTGTTTTTGCAGGTGGAGCAGGGAGGTGGGGGTCACTGACTACACACCGGTGGGAAACATTTAGGACTTGAGGTTTTCCGCAACATCAGTGAGAGGGTCCGAGACTGAGACCAAACTGCGGGGTTCCCCCGCAGATGAGTTGAGGTGCATTGAAGTATTTGTCTTTACAGTTCCATAGTAATAGCAGTGGTTCATTTTGTCATCCATCACGTCTTTAACTGTACATGCGACGACCCCCCCAAAAAACTCCACACCAGGTTAAGATTGAGAGACACATTTGAATAATATCAGTTCTTAGCTTTGTTTTGCAATGGTTTAAGAAGAAAAATAAAAAAAACAAAACCACTACAAAAATAAATGGCTTGAACACGGCGAACAGAGTTGCATCATTCCCTTTGAGCGTCGTGTGGGGAACTCAATCTGCTTTTGCAAAAATGCACTGAAGTCGTGAGCTGTGGTTGCTTATGTTAAAGCCGCAGCAGCATGTACTCTCCACTCAGGTTTCACTGGCTCAGAAATAAGGGTGTGCAAGTGTCCGTATGCTTCTTCACCAAGTACAGTGAGTGAGGATAGCAGGGCAGGAAAGAGGTTAAGGCTAATATTAGTGCTGAGAGCGACAAATGTTGAGTCTGGACCAGCTGAAAGTTCGACAACCACTCTGATTGAAGGTTTTTTTACTTTGGGAATGATGCCTTTTAATGGATCTCTGAGGTGCAGTATGATTGGCCTCAAAAGGCGGAGAAGGATTAGTTTAAAGATGGCAGCTCGTCATTGTGTCAGTTTGACTAAAGTTTCACACGAGGCGAGTTCTCAAAAGTTCATTTCTGTAAAAAGTTCTCTTTCTTTGTTGAAGGAAAGACTTCTTCCTGTGTCTCCAAAAGTAAGAGCTGAACACTGTGACCAACATCTCATACTGAGATTCACAAAACAACTGAAACTGAAAAAAAAAAAAAAAAAAGGAGTAGAGGAGGTTGGCGAGGGTGAGCAGCGAGGATGTAGCCTCGTCCTCCTCTCGTCTCTCCTTTTCATTGTTACACCCACACTGATTATCTCCACAATGATTTGCAAGGTTTTTGCTCCTGTTGGTGTTTGTCAATTCTGGGCTCATCTGTCCTACATGGACTCCCCACTCAGCAGGTCGCCAGGCAGCAGTGTATTGATTGGGGTGGGACTCCCCATGACCCGTCCCTCCTCTCCACTTGGGGGTCCCCACAGGCTGGAATACTGCTGCACGCCACCCCACAGCAACTCTCCGCCTGTCTTTGCTCCGCCTGTTCCCAGGCCGCTGCTACTGCTGCTGCTGCTGCCGCCACCATTGTTGTTGTTGTTCCAGTGGGGTGAGGGACCGATGGGGTGGGAGGCTCCGGACCCGGCCCCGCCCATCCTTGTCTGATTGGTGCCTGGAGTGGCCTGCCAGCTGGTTGTTCCACCAAGCAGCTGGCCCTGTGCAAAGAAGCGGTTCACTTCCTCTTCCCCAGCAAACTCTGCCAAGATGGTGGTGTTCCCGAGCACACACCTGGAAGGAGAAAACAGTAAAATATAAATTAATAATGGTTAAAACTTCTTAAAAATAAACTGAGCAAAAACCAGGGTGTCTACAGGTGTCTCCAAGTAAAAAACCCACTTTCACGCTGAATAGCGTGACTCATTTTGACAAGGGAAGTTAAACTACAGATAAAGTGAAATGCTTGTGGCAATTAATATTTATAAAACTGAATTTAAGGCCAAAGACACCCTTCAAACACCTTAAAACACTTCATTAGAAAACTTACATGTGCAGGGACTTCTGAGCCTTGGCAGCTTCATCCTTGGAGCTGTAGCGCACCACAGCATTGCCCTGTGTCAAGTTGAGGTGGAATGTGATGAGGGGGCCGTGCTGCATGCACAGTGTACGCAGAGTCGAACCGTCAATCTGGCGGACGACAGAAGGCCATTAGTGGACATATACAGTTAATTCTCTGGGAGGCCTAAATGCTTAAAGGCTAACTAAAAGATGCTGATTGTCAACTGTTACCTGTGGAGTGAGGTTCCTCAGAACCAGCCAGCTACTAGTCCTGGTGGAGCTGTCTGTACTCCACGTGGTACCTGCTGTGTATAAGAGAAACATCAAGTTTGTGCTTGCCAGGCTCGTTAGACATCAAAATCACTTACTACAACTGAATGGGTGGTGTCGATTCCTACTGTGAGAAAAGAAAAAACACCCAGTGTCAGTTGACGCTTGTTCAACCACAAGATTTTCTGAAGCTTTTGCCAATCTTACCTACTCTGTAAAATTCAAATTTGGGTTGTGGTCATATGCCACATTAAAGTTCTGCTTGCTCTTCGAGTACGCTCACACCTCAAAAACATTACATAGCTCCATAATTTGACTTTTAGACAACTCACATTTCATGACAGCTTAAGAAACGTCTTGAACTTTGTGTCATAGCCATGAAGAAAGTCAACAACTTCAGTTTTTTTGTTTGTAATATTTTCACATAAAGGACACTGACGTTAGCTTTTATGTCATACGTTTACATGTCTTTGCTACCAGATGGTCTGCAAAAAATCAGAACTACAGGAATATTAACTGTATGTTTTCTATACCAAAAGAAACCTAAAAAACCTTGTTTTACAATCAAGAAGAATACACGCTTTTAATTGAGATGACATTTTTCTGCTCTCCTGGAAGTTTGAGGCCATTTCTTATTATAAAACAAGTTCACCTGGGATTTTGACAAAAATTAAAATTATGGTTGACTTCTTCTGCTTGACTATCTTTTTTATTTACATACAATAAGTTGTAAAAGATATCTGAAAAGGATTAAACGTAACAGCTTTGACTGATGTTGGAGCCTAGTTATATTGTCCTATTAACCCTGTCATATTTAACCCTAAATATTTCACTATAAGAATACCTGTGGTGTAAGAGCTACTCCAGCCTTGAGCCAGACCTAGGGAGCTGCCGCCCCAGGTTGAGGAAGGCTTGGTGTTGGTGAGGCCTGGCGGGGGGCGGGATGGTGCTGTGTTGCTGCTCCGGGGGCCCTGGGGTACCTTCCACAGCTCATGGGACAGAGAGGCCTGGCTGTGAGAAATTGGGCCTGGAGACCAAGTAGATTTCATCTCTGATAGTTTACCTGGATAGGAAAGAGTGAAGGAAAGGTTAGCATGAAGAACCAAGTGAACTAAACACAGCTGCTCTCACAGGAGGGAGTCCTGCAGAGCAAAATGATCAGACTAAAAAGTTCTCTCATATTTGACAACACTTTCCATGCTACAGACAAGGAGAAAGGAGAATATGGACTAACACCACAGGGGGAATATGCACTGCATGAGAGGCAAAGTTGAAAGGAAAAGAGCTAAAATGAGGGTCGTATTAAATCAGGAGCAGTGACTCAAATGGGCAGGAGAGATCAGGTTCTCCGGTGAGTGGTTGAGGCTCTGGTAACATTAGGGAGAGGATAATGTTGATTTGCAGGATTGTAGCCACTGCAATGTGGGGGGAGGACATTATGGGTAAACCATGTACCTGCATTGTCCGTCTCCGGGGACGACAGACTGAACGAGCTAGTGTAGGCACTGACTGGCCAATCAGTGGAGGGAGGCAGAGCCTCGTTCTGAGATGAAGTGGGAGAGGAGCCTAAGCCAATGCCACCAACACAAACAAAAATAAACAGACAAATAAGGAAAAAAGTGCAGAGAGAAAATGGAGTAAAGGAAAAATGTACTACAAATGATGATAGTAAGGCCATTAAGAAAAGAAGAGGATAAAGTGGCAAATGACAATGATCATAGAGGCAGTTAAAAGTAGGAAAATGAAGAACAAAAGAATAACAAGCAGGCTCTCTGTTGGCAACAGCTGCATGATACTGTCAGACAATACATGGGGACAGAGCTTGTTTTATAAGCTTTTCAAATTCTGCTTGGATGTGTTTTACTGTACCGTAACATGGCACTGGACTTTACTGAGACACTTGTTCAGCCCTTGCTCTGAAACTCTTGACCCTGCTCTCACCTCCACTCCTGTCCCGTAGCAGGTAGCGGTTGACATCTTGGATGTTGGTGTTGATAGTGGGCCCGCTTGGGACACTGCCGGGGGTCATGTTGGGGTCGGTCTCGGGGTCGATATTCTGGAGACCCTTCCAGGGCACACCGGGGCAGAACTCTGAAATTAATAGAATAAGAGTAAAGATTACACACTGATAATCTAAATATGTAATTAACTTACAGCTACCAAGCAACTGGTGACCTGGCATCAGTTTTCAGTTTTTTTTGTTTTCAGTTTTTTTTTTTTTTTTAAACTTTCAGTTTTCCTATTTCTGACAAAGTCAATCAATAGTGGTAGTTGCCAACATGGCTAATTTCTCGAGAAAAAAAAACTGTTCAAGAGTGATCTAAGTCTGACTCCCGAAGGCAACTGGGAGTCAGATGTTTCAACAAAACATTAACAGCAAGAAATCTAACCTGGTGGCCAGTTAATATTGGTCCCATTGGCCATCTTGTCATTGCTGCTCTTGCCCTGCCCCCAGCTGTCTGGGGGGACCAGGGGGCTGGTAGGAGACTCTGAACTGGACATCAGGTTGTAGGGGCTGTAGGAGTCCTCCAGCTGATGGGGCTTACCAGGGGGGCCCAGGTTGGCACCTGACAAAAGTGAAAGCAAAAGTTTAGAAGTTGACATCAGTTAAATGTAGGAAATGTTTTACATTTTTAGAAAATATTGAAAGACAATTTGTTTGTTCACAGTACTTTTCATTTGGAAATGAGGATTCATTTAGAAAATGAATACCATGTGTTATACTTTGCTATACAAACACACTTTCAGATATGAATGTGTTCCCTAGTGGGGATTTTCAAATTACCCAGGATTTCCTTTCTTTTCTCACCATGCTTGCCCAAGTTGGGCTCTAGAGGAGAGGAGTTTCCAGAGAGGCTTTCGATGGAGTGAGGATGCGTCCACTGCGACAGGCGCGACTGAGGCTGGGTGGGTTCCTTCATAGACAGACTTCCCACCTCCATGCAGTTTACATTCATGTTTGGATTCAGTCCAGCTGAGGAGACAGAGATAGATGGTACTTCACAAGCCCATGAGGATTCACACAGCGTTATTTATTAAAAGAGATCAGTTAATGCTACTCACAGAGAGAATAGGGGCTGTAGGTGTTGGGAGATGACTGCGGCTCTTTGGTCTGCAGGTCAGGGAGGCCTGGAGCCTGGGGGTGACCTGGAAATGAATCCAGGGTGGATTTGGCCCCGCCAGGATGCAGGCCTGAGTGGGAGGGGGGTGCTTGCTGTTGTTGCTGTTTCATCAGCAAAGCCTGTGCCAGCTGACGCTGGTGCTGTTGGATCTGCTGCTGCATGTTATTGATTGTACGTGCAACCTGGGACGACATCACAGTGGAGACATATTTAGGATCTACATAACAGAAATAAATTTTGGACTGGACTGTTACTTTTACTACAGTTTTACTTCAATTAACTTTATTCAGGTACAATGATTAAAATTCATTAAATTTAGGATTTTCAGTGTTGGGAGTGAGTAAGAGAGAGCAGGAAAAAGGGAACAGCAGGCTAAGAAGGTAAACTTACTTGTTGCTCTTGTTGTCGAATGGGGCCAGAAACGTTGCGCTGCGCCTGCAACATCTGCTGCTGAATTTGTAAACGCTGGTATGCCTGTGTATCAGATATATGGCATGGTTTCATTGTCAAAAGACGTCACCGTGTCTGTAAATTTAGTTACAACTCGATAGTATCTAAAAAAACTGAAAGCGGGGAGGGCAGAAATGAGACTCACCAGTTGCAGCTGGTAAAGTTGATTCAGAAGGGTCATATGTTGAGGGTTTATTGGTGAGGTTAAAAGTGCAGGATTCAGACCAATGTTTTTTGCTGCAAACTGTAAGAGCTGTGCTTGAACCTGTGGACAAAGTATCATCACATTAAAAACACAATGTCAAAATGTAAAATCAAAATGTAAAACAGATTGGGTTTGGCGCATACATGAACATGAAGTCACCAGGGTCTCCCTAATCCAGTTAATACCATACCTGGAAAATCTATCCAACCTATTTAAATTATTCTGGTCATGATGTCGGTGAAAATGACTACCTTGAAGCACAGTTTGAATTGTATTAAAAAGGTGCAATTAGCAATTCAGGAGAAAGAGAGTTGATTTTTTAGTCCCATTCCCAAATTGTCAAAGACTATACCAAGGCTTTGGGTTGGTAATTCACTGCATCAGCCGTCTCTGTGACTTGATTTTAAGCTAAATAAATGTATAAATACATTTCTCCCATTTTTCCGGGGTCTGAAAGGACATGTGGACCGGCACCATTGTTTCTGATGGAAAATAAGGCTTAATACCAAAAGAAGTCTGCCCATTTATTGATATAAACATATAAATTCAAAGAGGTCTGAACTGATACATAATACATGAGAAGCTCATAGCAGAGATGTTTTTAGACTGTAGACTGTAATCTGGATGTAAAATATTTATGACTGCATACATTAAAATGCCCTGCCTTCCAGAATGTTTACATAGTAAGTGAGAAATGAGGCCACATATGTGTGTGTGTGTGTGTGTGTGTTTACCTGAGGGGAGAGAAACTGAGGCACTTGAGCACGTAGACTAGGCTGAGAGGAACTGAGAGGCGGCACTGGTGGCTGAGGAGGCGGCTGCGGCTGCTGCATGGCCCGGGCTTGTGCTGCTCCACCACCGCCAAACATTCCACTCTGCATCTGCTGGACAAAGGAAGAGTCAAAAGACAGCCAGTCTACTTGGTTCCAACACAAGAAGAGGGTGTTTCACTATTCAGTTATCAGTTTCCTCTTATCTATTCCATCACAGTGACCTTGATGAGGCCACAGAGTGCCAGCAAGTCCTTAAACAGTCTTGAAATCAGTTATATCCATTCATGGGTTTGAAGTGTCTTGAATATTTTATCTAAAGTTGCATCAAAATATATGAAGTCCAAAAAAGAAGAAGACAGACAATGATAATGATAGTTTGGCAAATTTAAGGTGTCTTGTTTGTTTAGGCATTGGATGCTATTCTTTCAAATTAACCCTTTTTGGTAAAAGGTCAAATTTGATCATTTTTATTTTATATTAAATTAAATGCAGCTTGCCTTGGATGTGGAGTAAAAACATCTTAGTTTTACACTGAATTTGGAACCAGTTTTTATCAACTAACATTACCAGTGAATCCATTCAAACACACCAGTTAATGCATATTTGCTACACATATTTCCTATACAGAGCTAACCAGCTAAAATTCTATTAATGTACAGTATGCAAATGCAAATGAATCAATTACCTTATCCATGAAGGGCAAACGGGGGTCTGCCGAGGGGTCTTTGGAAAGAAGCGGAGGCCGGGGGCAGCTCATGGGCTTGTTGATGAGCCCGTTGTTGTAGTCGTGGCCGGTTAGCCCCATCCCACGCTTGTCCAGTTCCGTCTTCTTCTCCAGCAGGGCACTCATAGCCTGATCCAGGTTCATGTTGTTGCTCTTCAGAGCCTCCTCTGCTGGATCCCTCTGGAGAAGAAACCAGAAAACATCAGTAATGCACAAACAAATTAATGCAAAAATGAACTTCCCTTTTCATGACTAATGTTAGAAATATAAATAACATTGTTTAGCCTGGGTTATGTCTCTCGCACAAAAAGTGCTATATAAGTACAATGTATTATTATTAATTTTTTTAGATGAATGACTTAGAACATTCCGAAAAGTGTGACCAACAGTCCAAAAGCCAAAGACCTTATAAATTGATCAAGTACTAAACTATTTTCCCATCTTAAAAGACAAAGGAAACCAGAAAATAGTCTATTTGAACGAGTATTTCCATTCGATGGACTGATAAATTAATTGACTAATAGTTGTAGCTTCAATCATAATCATTCTCAGGCTGGACTAATTAGCATACACTTAACATGTAAAAAAATACAGATTTTTACATCAAATGTACATTTACGTCAGAACAGTGCTGTCATTGTTTGATGGTCGCTCTGGGGGGGCGCCAAAGTTAAAACTCTTACAATTTTACATATCAAGGTTTTGCCTTCCTATCACATGAGTAATTTATTACATTATGTTGAAATAATCACCATTAATCTAAGGTTTTATATATATATATATATATATATATATATATATATATATATATATATATATATATATATATATATATATATATATGTATATATATATATATATATATATATATATATATATATATATATATATATATATATATATATATATTAATACAAAAAATGACAGTGTCAGACAGTTTTGTGTCACTTAAACTCACAGGGAAGCCCATGTCTGTCAGCTGTTTGATGAGACGATTCATGATCCAGGCATCTTCTTGCTTCCCTGGGACCTTTCCCTGTGAAAGATGAAGACAGAAAATGATTACTACCACATTAACTTAATGATATTTTACAATACATCATATGAAATAGTTTCTTAAGAGATAAGTCTTTATGTAGTTAGTGCTGCTTCACACCTTCTGTGGGACCTTTTTAGATGCATTGCCCCACGAGTTACAGGAGGAGTTGCTCTCTTGGGAGGCAGCGCTGTTCCACATGTCTCCCTCCTCAGCATCCCACTGGCCGCCCGACAAGTTCAGTTCTTCACCTCCACCTCCCCATCCGTCTTGCATAGGTTTGGGGGCTGGAAAACACACAACAAGAGAGGATGTAAACCAATGTTGAAAACAAATACTGTGACACATGCCTTATGCAATACCATTATGAGGTTGTTCTTTGTTTAAAGGAAATAAAATATAAAGTATATGATACCAAACGTATTACTGAAAGCCTCAATGTGTATAATAGGATAATTATGACATAACGGAGGATATATTTTTCTTCACCTCCACACATTGTGAACACACTGTATATATTAGGTTAAGAAACCTCTGATAAAGGAAAAGTAAAGTGACAAAATTCAAGCCTGGGAAAATATTTAAGAATATGTTACATAAACTAAAACTGTCACATGTTGCACATTACTAAATAAAACTAGTCTGAACTTGGCCACAAGGGGTCAGTGTGGAATTCTGGGTAAAATTTCAAGTGCTCTCGCTTCCCTTATACCATATTGATGTCTTTGATTTGACTCATCTGGAGTGAATTAACAAACTTTTCTCAGCCGTGGAGCACACACGGTAAAGACCAATTTGAACTATTTACCAGGTTTGCAAGATGCAGATGTCATTGCCGGGTTGCCCCTGCCATAGCTGTCAGAGTTGCTGTCTCCCCAGCCTCCACAGCTCCCGGTAGGCTTGCCCCAGGCAGATGTCCCATTGTCCACGCTGACCGGAGGGGGTGCAGGTTCCCCCCAAGAGCTCTCTGATTTTGTGTGGGAGCTGGGTATCTCTCCCCAACCTGGAGGACACACAAGGACAAGGGCCATTCAGTAAAAATACTTCAATGCACAAATATAGACATCTAATATAAGTTAATATCACCTCCAGCATTTTGTCTCATTTAACTCGGTTTTTAGATTTTTCTCATAAGAAGGCAGGAATATTTAATTATGAAAACTTATTTGCGGCATTTCACATTCCTTTGCACGGTCTGACCAATAGTGCTTTGTCATTGGCTTGTTGAATTTACTAAATATGCTTGAATATATGAATATGAAGCGTTGGCTGAAATGGTTTGTGCTGCTCATGCTCTCTTGAATGCAAAATGCTAAATTGAATCTATTTCCATTTAACCTAAACTATATCACCTCTGATTAGTTAATGACTGGTAATAAGTTAAGATGTGTCCTGCCTTATGCCAAAAGTCTAACAAGCACATCTGTCTTTGCTGTGAAGCATATTCCACACATTCAAAACTAGATCAAATTTTTTATTTACAATTGTAAATACATCTTTAATTGTAATTTCTGTATTTGATAGACTGACAAAAACATACCACTTGTATTCTCTTTCATTGTTTTCCCTTGCTTTAGATTTGTTGAGATAAACTGAGCCTTAAATCAAACTGAGCCTCGGGTAAATACCATCACCCCTTTTATCCTTCTGTTCTGAAGTGTGAAGTGCCACTTGTGTAGGATGGCACAAACCTAGGTTGGCTTCGCAGGATGGTTGACAGAGGGAGAAGATGCCCATTTAAAATTTGGCACAGCCCAGTCCCTCTTGGCATGAGAGAGACAGTGCTGTCTCTGCGCCTGTGGCAGTGCCAGGCTCAGCTTAGCTCTCTCTCCAGGGAGAGGTCAAGTCCTAAAAGCTGCTCCAAAATTATAGTTAACATTCAAACTTCTAGGATGACTTGCCGAGGCGTTACACTGATCTAAAACATGGCATACTGGGACAAAATTAAAGTAATGTTTTTCTTAACATTTTCTGTCCTTAGCTATGATAAGTAGTGCAGAGTTGTCCCGCTTTGTTATAACCCACTATTTGCTGAACAGCCATTATGCCAGCAATAGGGACTATCAGGTTTTATTTGGAAGCAAATGAAACCAATGTGGTGTAAGCATGCAGGGTCAAGTGAGGGACAGCAGGGGGCGTCTGACCCCTCTCAGCTCCTAGGGGCTTGCTCCACCTCCTCCCTTCAACTACTGACAGATGGTGGCTCCCATATAATCACACACTTCCGATTCGTCTCAAACAGTTTGTGGTGAATCGCTATTTTCACGAGACACTTTGTAAACAGCATTCTTGTGCTTCCTCTGGGCACCCATGAGAGGTTGCCAGGGCTACCCGCACAGACGTGTCCACTGTTGTGAAATGTGAGGAGCCTCATGAGGGAGGGACAGGGCTGATACTACTTAACTCATTTGGATAGTTGATTAGATGTAAATCCAAAGAGGGCAAACTAGGTCAAGATTTGGCCTTTAAGTGGATCAACAGATTGGAGCTTAACAGTGCACTGTGCTAACTAACCGTCAACCAACTTTCATGTTTAACACCTTTGAACAGTGAAAAATAGAGAAACAAAGAAAACATGAAACTAATCTAATTTAACTTGAGTTGCATTTTAAATATCTGATATCAATTCAAATCAAGTCTGAATGTTGACCATTTAATTGGCTAAACAGAAGAGGTGTGGGCTATATATATGCATTGCAAACTCAGTGCATTTTGTTGTCTTACCTTGAGCTATCAGGGGACCCCTGCTATGAGATGGCCCAGACTGGTGCTGGACAACAGGTTCCATAGGCCCACTAGTGGGACCTGGGTTTTGGGAGTTTTGGGTGTGGTTCTGTAAAGGTGCAGGTGGCCCGTGATAGGAGTGATTGTGAGAGGGGGGGTGGGGGGTGTGGTTGTTGTTGTTCGGGCCTGGGGGGTTATTGCCTCCAGTGGCAACTTTAGCCTGGGACATTCCTGGATTGTTCCTGTCCCAAAGGTTGACTGATTTGTTGTAGGTACCAGGGTCACCCCACGCTGAGGTCCCGTCATCTATCTCCATTTTACGTCGGATTGAAGGTGGGGAGGGCTCCTCCCAGCCTGTAGGCTCAGCTGAAGACTCCTGCTTACTACCACCCCAGCTTCCACTCTTTTTCACTGTGCCTGAGCCACCCCAAGAGCCCATGTTACCTCCTCCACTACTACCACTGGGTCCATCCTGAGGCTTGCCCCCCCAACCTTGAGGAGGACCACTGGGACGCTGGCAAACGGGCTCTCCCCAGCCCCCATTTCCTCCGGTTCCAGATATCCCGGGTCCTGAAGAAGGCATTCCCCAGCCTCTAGGTTTTTCCTTCCAGACACCTGCTTCTCCCTCCCACCCAGGGTTGGTGGGACTCTTTTTGCTCTCTTCTGGTTCTCTCCAGTCCCCTGCATTACTGCTCCCTCCATTGTTGCCCCAGTTGTGGGACGCTTTAGGTTGCTCTCCCCAGCCCTGGGATGTTGCCTTGATGTGAGAATCATCCCACCCAGTTGACTTCTCCTCTCCCCAGGACTGACCCCCATTCTTGGGCATACTAGTGGTGGGGCCTCCTGTTGGAGGGTTCCCCCAGCCACTAGGACCACCTGGGGGCTTGATGTTGTTGGGTGGCTCTCCCCAACCAGAGCTAGGCTGGTTGGTGGCAGCTATGCTTCCACCCCAACCTGAAGCTCCCTGAGAACCAGGCACATCATTTTTGCTCCCAGGGTCAGTCCTCTGAGAGGGGCCCATGTTAGTGTTGGAGGGCCCCTGGGCATCACTTGGAGTGGGTGGGCCAGAGCCCCATGATTCAGTGCCTGCATCTGCATTCTTGCGTTTAGTATTGTCCATATCCCAAGAGGTGTGCTGGCGAACAGGGGTCTGTCCCCAGCCAGTGTTACACAACACCCTGGGGTCCAGATCCGGGGCAGGTAGCAGAGGAGCTGGATTATCTCTCGATGAGTGGTCTCTGTTCCGGGGATGTCCTTCCATGCTGTCACTGCTTCCTTCACTAGCACCAGCTGTGCTGACAGCTCTGCTCCAAGGAGTAGCCTGTGGATCCTGGGGAGGAGAGCTGGGGGCATCCCAGCCTCCCTGGGTGTCTTCAGTGTTCTTCCCCCAGCCTCCACCCGACTGGTCTCCCCAGGCTCCCGAGTTTCCTGCTCCACCTCTTCCATGGCCCCAGCCAGAGTCCCAGCCAGGTGTCTCCTTAGATGAAGGTGCCTTTGACTCACCACTGTTACCCCATACTGAGCTACCATCTTCTCCATTGACCTGTGGGCCCCCCGGTGGGGGCTGGCCCATGGAACCCAAGCCTACAGGTGCACTACCCCAGCCAGGCAAGTTGCGGATGGGGCTGGGGGATTCCTGCTTATTAGTGTGATTTGGTCCATCAGTTTTAAGGTTTTGAGGTTCTGAACTGAAAGACACATTCGTGGACGGGGAGGGGTGAGGCTCTGACGTGTCAGAGGCCATTATGCTACCCCAGGCGCTGCCAATCCCCGAGGAGTTGCTGTTAGTGTTGGCTCCTGTACAAGTGCTGGTCTGGGCTGGTGGGGGGCCAGGTGGATTACAGAGGTTGGGTGAAGGTTGAGGAGGTGAAATGGTGTTGGCTCCCCCTGAGCTGCCTCCCCCTGTGCCACCCCCATCATGCCCCAACATGGGCCAGGCAGAGGGGTTGGCATTAGGGTTTAGGTTCAAGTTAAAGTTGGTGGTGGAGGATGATGAAGAAGAGCCCCAGCCCCTGCTGCCTCCTCCGGCCACTGGGCTGTCGCTTTTCCCTTCACTCCCCACTGAGGACTGGGGGGGACAATGGGAAGGCCCAGGCCCAGAGCCCCAGCTGCGATTGGCTGCAACCTGGCTAGAGAGCATGCTGGTTCCAGTATGATTGGCAGGGCTGGGCCCACTGTTGGCCTTACTGCTAAGGTGGTTGGCAGGGAAGTGGCCTGTTTGATTATTGGCCCCTGTGGCCATACTCACTGTACTACAACTACTACTAGTACTACTGCTGCTGCTGGTCAGGTGACCAGGGTCAGTGTCCAAAGGGCATCCTCCTGGAGGGGCCTGGCTCTGGCTGAGGGTAATAGAAGGCCAAGCCTCTGTGTCCTTCTGGTCAATGATCAGTTGATCCCAGCCACTGAGATTGATGGAAGATGCAGCACTTGTGGCACTCCTGTTGGCTGGCAGGTGTCCCCAGAGGGGATTATCATACTGGGCTCCCTGGCCGCTCTGTGGGGGCAGTTCTGTATGGGAGGAAAGAAAAACAACAAGGCATGAGCAAGAGGATGAGAGAATCGAGGTATAAGTCATGTACGTCATCACACCCACATATGCTTAGTAAGGTTGAAATACCATGGCAACATGTAAGGTGCCTACTTATGTGTACATAGACTTCACAAGATGCCTTATTAGTGAAAATAAATACCACCCACACTATGGAGTGTGAAGACAGAGAGAAGAATGACTAATATGATAGCAGAGGGAGCTTTAATTAGAAAATAATGCAATATTTGTGCACTCAATTTGAACACTATAACATTTTATAGGTCACACATAGTTTCATACATGTTTCCAAATAAGCAATGTCTCAAGACATTATTCTCCACGATGTAATTAAGGTAAGATGAGAATATATTCACAATGTAACATAATGTAACTACAGAAGACATTTCCCACTGGATTGAGTTTTTTCTTTTTATCCTACTTTTCCTAAAAATTATATTTGCTGTATCTGGATTCTCAAAACCAAATATTTTGACACTGAAAATTGTAGTGGGAACTTACACATCCCTGAAGCCATTTTATAGTCATCATTGTAGATATTATTTAAAAATGTGAAAGGGCTTGTAGTCAAACCTCTTTGTGTTTTTGAAAATACAATACCAAATACAAAACTGAAAATTGAACCTTTAGATTTGACTTTATTTGGTAAGTGTTAGGGGTGTGCATCTCTCCCTTATAAGAGTCTTGTCTGTGTTGTCGGACATGTTGCTTTTGGTTCCTTGGCAATGCTACGCTAACATTTCTGTGCTGCTTCTTGCAAGAGTCTCGTGCTGACCTTTGAACTTTTACCAAAGCTGTGAGGAAGTAGCAGCATAGCAGCTTCACTCAACTGAGTCATAACTTTAAATTGGGCCATCGACCCGGTTGACAGTACATTTAGATCGATCCAGAGGTCCATGTATCAGTGTAATCATATCTTTAACTTTAAAACTGATTACCGATTCATATCAGTTCATTTTTATACCCCTAGTAAATATGGTTAAAAATGGACAAAATGGAAAATTGCACTGCATGCAAAGTCTTCTTCTCTTAGTCATTAAATAATGCTTGCTTTTGCGACATAAGAAAAAAGAAGCACTCATTGCTAAGTATTGTTTCTTCAACAGGTCACCCTAAAAAGGACTGTCATATTTGGGAGCACATTAGAGGACGTATTCAATGACAGAAGCCAAGCAGCTGAGTCACTTCTGACCTCCTAAGCATTGCAGCATTGACCTTTGCTTGACATGAAGCACAAACACTCTGCACTAGCTCTAGGCAGCCAGTCTCCTCACCAAACCTCCATTTCCATCTGCCTGCACAATTGCTCTGATAACACAATAGTAACGCTTTGGATTTAGATCCCTGTGGAGTGAATTCAGCCAGCTCCCTGGAGTGAAGTGAGCATGTGGATCATGTTGATACAAACTAAACCCAGTTGCAGATCATGATTGCTGCACTGACAAACCTGCTGCCACCTCACTGCCTCATTTCTGCTGCCCCTCATGCTGCAGCTTGTTGTTTACATGTACCTTCACATGCATGCTTAGTTTGTATGCAAAGACTGACTGTCTCAACTACATGAGGGAAGTGTACCACCCCGTTTTCAAGCTTACTTCAGTTCTTGCAACTAAAGGAGAGAGGAGGCAGTAAGAGAGTAGGAGGGAAAAAAGAGGGCACTGTGTTTCTGACACACACACAGTGCTGTCGTTCTGTAGCGTCACTCTACTGAGAAGTGCAGGACCGCCATTTTCTCAGTCCTGAACTACAGCCAAAAAGACTCTGAGCTACCGTCTGCATCTCCAACATTGCTGCTTTAATAGCATGCATGTCTCTCTCACAATAACACAAAACATAAGAACTCAACACTGCATGCCCGCAATGCACTGTTGCTGCAGCTTTAATGTTGCTCATCCGCACAGTGTATAAATACAAGCCACCAAAACAACACCGAAAAGGCAGAGAAGAGAGAAAAACGGAAAGAAAGAAGGGGAAAAGGAAACACCAGAGTGAAATACCTGTGGAGAGGTGCCTCCCAACCATCCTGTAAAGAGCTAGGTTTTGTGCGACGCAGCGACCATCCTTGCCTCAATATGTCTGCTCGGCTCGCCAAGCTTCAGAGGCTCGTTTCTGAAATGCTGCCAAGAAGTTGCACAGCTCTTGCGCGGCATGAGACAACCCCTCCTCCCTTCCTTCCTCACCCCTCATACTAGGTCCCTCCCACCAACACTGCTCTGGCTGGGTTTCTCCTCTTCTATCTATTGCCTCCCTCTGGCTTTATTTATATCCTGCTCTATTCCTATCCTGACGGAGGATAGTCTCCCTCTCTGGAAAAGCACTGAAAGGAGGCTGGTTGGGGGAGGGGATAGGAGCGTTGGAGAGATGGGGGGCAGTATAGGCGTGGGGGGGCTTGGTTAACAGCTGAACGATAAAGCCTGGAGACTTTCATTATGCACTCACGAGGCATGAGGTAAAACAAAACAAAAGGGGGACTCTTCTAACCTCCCCCCACCCTCACATCTTTCAACCTTTCAAAACTGTCACTAAATATTTAGCCAAGACCACTCCATCTGCAATTAGCACTGCTGCCCACAATGGAAAGCCTCTTGAATAGCAGCGGCAGGCAAAAGAGAGCAAGAAAAACCCCACAAAGGCCCCCTGGTGCTGGAATGACAATCTTCTCACACATGTACATGTTTATGCATGAACAGGCATATCATACGATCACAAATGATGACAAATGTCATTTTTTGTCTAAGTCTATGACGACTACAAGCTGGGAATGCCGTGATTATTATAAGTAGTATTACCAAGCTTTTGACAGAAAACTGCCACTTCAAGGAGGTGCTTTCTTGGCACTGGGCAAGGACATGAAATAAGCAAACTCATATGGATGTAGTCACAGATCGTGCACGATTAGGGACCAGTGCTCTGGTCCGGAACATGGTACTGGAGCTGCAGGGCAGAAATAGGTCGCATACATAGACAACAGAGGAAGACATGCATTACATTTAACATAAGGTATGGAGGGAGGAGGATAGCAGTGGCTGTGAGCTTGGCAAAAGAAAAAAAGAGCAGTAGCAGTCAACCGGATCAAGGCTGGTATTGTTTACAAATGATCCCGGCGCCCACGCAACAACACAATAAGACAATGTTTGGTAGAGAACAGAGTCCCTTTATGGCTAAGATTCAGCCCACTGTGCCTCTCCACTGTGAGGACCTAACATGCAGTGAGGTCATGCCATGACCGCTCGCTCTTCTGTGTGTTAACGTACACACAGTGTAGACACTGAAGCTACTGTGTGGATGCATACACACTGGCGAACAAAAGAACACACGCACACACGCACACACGCACACACACACACACAACTTCCTGAATGCTCAGGTCAGCAGGTAAACCTTGCTTCTATGCTTTCGAGTGGACACAAATGCACAACATGCAGGTGCTGTTATGTCACTGTGTGTGTATATGTGTGTATTTGCGGGGTGGTGGCCAGTCAAAAAGGGATCATGAGGGATGAAAATACAAAGACAGTAAGGACAGAAAATGAAGGACAGAGATGGACGTTGAGAGATTGCAGGAGGAAGTAATATAGGATGGCTGTGTGGGCCTCAGCTGGACTGATCCTGGCTTAATGAAGTCCCTAAGGGGCAGAGAGACAGGATGGTACAGAGCTGACAATGCATGCTGCCAGCCAGATGAACGAGCTAACACACACACACACACACACACACACACACACACACACACACACACACACACACACACACACACACACACACACACACACACACACACACACATCCAAGGAATGTGCTACCTCTGTGTTTAATAAAAACAATAACAACTGTTTTTTATTTAGTTAGTTATAAGATTTACAAATATTATGTCTATATAACAAACATATACTTGTTATTAAGTCTTTTACAAGCATAACTATTTAATGATTACATTTTTGTGGCAGAAGTGATGCTTCTTCCTGCTGTGCTGTGATCAATTCTGGACAAAATAACACACAAGTAAGGAATACAAAAGGAAGGAGTATCCATGAATTGGTAAATTTGAGTTTAGCCTTATGCAGTATTCCTTGAGGTGAGATGTCTCAGCTCAGAAAAATCTAGCATTGCTTAGAACTTCTCCTGGCTCCCTTGAAATTCAAGAATACAGTGCAACCCACTTACTGACACCTGACTATGCCGACTAAATGTGTTCGGAACTGAAAGGTTGATATTGGAGATTGAAAATGAATTTAGCAACTGCAAAAACTGATAATCAATTTATCAATTTTGCTCATCATTTTTCGAGAAAGAGTATTTAAAAAATCTAGTAATTATTAGGTTGTGCTACCACTAATGTAAAAACACCTTTGCAAAACAGCATTTATCTTATTCAGTATTATTCCAGTTGGCCATTAGCTAGCAAATAAAAAACATACTATCAGCACTAGCGTGTGTAGGATACTCTACTACTGAACCAAATGATTTTTATGTTATTAAGTGTACAAGTTGCCCGCATTTCCTGCATGCCTTGTATGATTTTCATATAGATGCTTTCTTTGCTGCTGCTTTGTTGTTAATGCTACGCTATTATCTCAAGGGAGAAGACTAACAGAGGGACAAAACATGTCTTCTAAAAAGTACACATCTCAGACATCTGGCTGTCATGTTTGCCCGTGAGTATCCCCTTTCTCCTGCTCCTCTAAAGGATAAACCAGGTCAAGGGCTTTCTCCAGCATGCCAGTCTTAAAATAGCTTGCTCTCTCACGCCTCCTCTATATGAAAGGACCCTGGGATATGGATTGTTAACCAAGCAAAAGGCAACATTGGGAGAAGGCTATAATAATGGTAAGACTCACAGACATACATATAGTATGTGCAGCCTGACTAATCCTCACTGCCCTGGGGCCAATAAGGGTATGTGTGAGCTGTGGCGTTGGTATAGTGGAGGTGGAGGAGAAGAACACATGTGCATCAGAGAACCACGAGTATGCCAGAAAGAGCGAGGGGAGCTGGGGCACAGAGCGAAAGAGAGACAAGACAGAAAAAATAAAGAGCAAGCGCTGAACATTTGTGGTTAACAGAGAGCTGATTTTTAATCACATCACAAGATGTCCCAGTCCTCTTTGAGGGGATTCCCAAGGCTCTTTTACAGCATCATCAGCAGACTTAAAGAGCACATCAAGTCTCGCATGCATACATTCTCTCTGTTCTCCTCTCGACAAGCTATTAGCACATTAACTGCATTGTTTTTTCACTTGACAAGGCTTGTTTACATTTATATATTTTTTGTTGGTGTTGGCCCCTGTTGTGCTTAGCAAGTACAATGCCTTTTGGGTATATAAAACCTTGATTGTTACTTTATTGGCTTTAACTTGGGGGTGTAAGACAAATGAAAAAGGGAGCAGCTATAAATCTTGTGTGCTATAGGAAACACATTATAGGATGACAAGCTAATTCTTTCATTAGTAAAGAGTCCAACTCAACAAGCCAGAGGTGGTCAGGACTGCTAGGTGCATTACTGCTACATGCCAACTAATAAATGCACTTAATTTGAGAAAACTGTATGCTTAAAAAAGGGATTTCCATATGTTATTCTATTTTAAAAACCCTCAATAAGGAAAACTTTTATCTTAATTAACATTATCTATTTATACTGATATAAAATTTGAAGTCTTGTCATGAACCTTGGCCATTAAATCACACTATTGGTTGCTGCTGCTTGCCTTTACAACACGTTAATACTGTATAGCACCTTTCGCATATGCACTGCTACCCTTAAATTTTCCAGACATAACCTGGAGGAGCTATACAGTATGTGTGAACGCAAATGTGTGAATCAATTAACTGGGACTTTACTATGCCAGCTCCCAAGAACAAAGTCCAGTTGAGCCCATATGTGAATAGAGCAGGTCATTGTCCTGAGAATTCACAACTAGCGATGACGTTGCACGAAGTGTAGCTGCTTCATACGCTTTTATACTTGCCTATATTGCTTTGAACTCTTTAGTTGATATTGCAGATATGCCAAATACATGTAATGTTGATATCAATGCAAAAACATGTCACTACAGATGAGTTGTCTACCTCATCTTTCTGCATGCTATATCCTGGCGCCACCCCTTGCCCAAACCAAACGGATTATTTTCCAGTAGGTAAGAACTCATCTGACAAGGACAATCTCTTGTTTTGTGTTACAGCTTTGAAAGTATGTGAAAATGACTTATGTGTCAGGTTGAGAAGGGACACTAAAAACAGCAGAGGAAGAGAATGTTTGTGTTTACATACGGGCACATGTATACATGTATGGACACAAAGACCACGTTTATCAGCCCTACTTTTCAAGAGAGCCGACATGTGACCGGGTAATGAAAGACAGGGTGAGGCGAGGGGGAGTCAGCGGATAGAGGGAGGAGGGAGAGGGTAGGGTATGAATGCAGCTAGTGTGCTTTCACTGTTAGCTATCAGCAAGAAATGAAAGCAGGGAGGAGGACAATGATGGAGGTGGGTTTACCTGTTGGCGCTATGCATGTGTGTTAAAAGACATTGCTGCATATTTTACGATCCAGAAACCAAGCTGTGAGGTTTTATTCCGAGTCTTAGACGGTAAAAGAGACGTAGGAAGAATCGTAAACAGAGAGACTGGAGGGTCATGTACAAAACCTCCCACTGGACTCCTGTTTGTCTTTCAGTCTGGAAGCCCCTCCTGTTTGTCTGTCTTAATGTAATCAATCAGTTCAAAGACACACAGAGAGCAAAAGCAGAGCAGAGCAGGGCTGCCAGAGAGGGGCGGAGAGAAGCTGCAGCTTTTACCGTAAGCCATGAGTCACTTCAGCCCACAGCACTGGACCTCTGCCATGCTCGCTCTCTCCTTCTTTCTTTCTTTCTTTCTTTCTTTCTTTCCTTCCTTCTAACTCGGCCTTTCTATCAGTGCCAGGTCAGGCCCACTGAGGCGCCCAGCCAACTAGATCGCTTCATATGGCTCCTCCTCCTCCCAAAACAGGAAATACTGTGGGGCTGGTCAGCAACGCTCAACGAAGAGTGGGAGTACGATGATGAGAGGGAGGAGGAGGAGAAAGAGAGAGGAGGACAGGATAAACATCTCGTCGCCATGGAGATAGGACTGCATTCAAACAGCAGAGGGGTTGGACGATGCTCAGACACACACTTATGTTAAAATTTGTTTTCCTTCCCAGATAATCAAAAGTGCCAAGTGCCAAGATGATATTTTATTAAGAAAGAATAAACCTTTACCACTTGGAAATACACGAGAACCTAGTTTACTATGACATGCAGAGCCTCAGGAAGGAAAATACACACACGCATACAGAGACAGCCAGCTGTGTTTACTCTCCATCCTCTACCCCAGTATTCCTCTATCCCCATTTCTAATTCCCAGCCAGGCAGAGACAGAGTGAAAATAAACAACAGTCAGCAGCACCTGCGATACAAGCGGCTTCGCACTGATCTACAGGTACACTGTGCTGTTACAATCACAGTGCCATGCAAAAAAAGGCAAGGAGTAGATAAAGCCAATGTCATTCAAAAAGGCAGTATCAGTAGATGCAAAACACAACCACTCTTGAACTCTGATTAGCTTTCTGAATGATCTGGCTTGCAGATGATCTGTTGGATTGCTGGCATGTCAGAAATATGTGTCAGCTATCTTGCAGTTTCAGCAGTTTTACAGTCTGATTTCCCACATGCTGCTGTAGAAACAGTTTATCTCTGATAAACTTTGAGTAAACTTGCTACTATTAGAGTCGTATTTAAAGTGTTGTAAAATAAAAATTTGCTGCAGAACAGTTTTTCCTTTTTTTCTTCTTTCCATTCATCGTAGAATTGCACAAAAACCCCACTCACCACTCTCAGTAAAGGTACAGTCACATAACTAATCCAATTCAGGCAATGGGCATACTGAAGTGATTCAACCTTCAACTCTCACAGCAACCCTACTGCTACATGTAAAGACATAATAAATGTTTCTTTTCAATAACCAATCATTGATTTCCCAAAAAAGGGATTAATACATAGTGACTTGCCAACAGAGTGTCTAGGCTGACCTGTAGGCAGGCTGGCTGTGGAGGAAGAGGAGCAGGAGGGAGAGGAGTGTATGGCTACTGCTGCTGCAGGTTCAGTAGTGACGGGACGTCCCGTGGTGGTGACAGGCAGGGTTCCGGAGGGCAGAGGCTGGCCCCTTTTCAAAAGCTGCTTGTGCTCCTGCTGGCGGAAGCGCGGGGGCACCTCTCTGGGCGGGTAGCGCTGCTGTAGCAGAGTCTGGGGCTGCTGTGCTGTCTGCGGCTGACCTCCGGAGGGGGCGCGCTTGCCATTGCCACTGCTTGGGGATACAGACGGGACAGCGCCGGGGTTGACGGGGGGAAGAGGAAGGGTGGGGTCGAGCTTGGCAGAGTCTGGCACTGTGGAGGTAGGATGGGAAGGCAGGTGACAAGAGGGCATAAATTCAGGGATGAGGGAGGTAAAGAAGCATTAGGCAAAGCAGAGCTGTTGAGAGCACACTTGTGCCAAAACTGTTATTGACTCATGATGATGAGTTGCACTTTTAATGATTATTTGATTGCATTTATCATTATATTTGACACTTGTATATATAGTGCATGTACAAAAAATAATCACAACACAAGTATATTTTTTTCTGGAACGCTGCTGTGGTTGAGCATTTCCTCCACTTTTAAAGCCAAGGTCACTTTTGGAAGAGGACCATAATGTTAAATTCAGAAAGGCAAATGAGGAGATCTATAAATGCACAAGATTTGCCATCTCTCCTTGCTGCCTGAAGCTTGACTCCAGGCAGTGGTCAGTCTAAACACATGGCTGCTCTTTGAAGAACCAGAGGACTGTAATAATCTCAGGGTGGTACTGTAATAAACCTTCAGTCTTTAGAAATGTCCACGACACACAACTCTCACAGTCTGCTATGGTGCCTGGTCACAAATTAGAAGTGATGAGGAGGTCAAGTATCAGATAATTGCCCACATTACTGCTTGCTACGGTATTGTGGGCTATTGTCTATATCAGGACAGTACTGTGAAGGAGTGTGATGCCCCATCAAAGCTATTCATGGTTTGTGGCACATTATGGCCCCTGAAATAATCTCATCTCAGTGCTCTACCAAAGCTGTGTGATTCTCTCTCTCATCTTTAACCTACAACATTTAATTTTTTGTCCACTTTTGGGCATCAGAAACAAGTTGTGAAAACAGCACTGACAGGTCTCCATATCAACTTAAAAAGTGATTTGACATTTGCTTATTTACAAATCTAGCAGTTACAGATAGAGCTGGGTATCGTCACTTATTTTCTGAATACAATTCGATTTACAGGGTCCCCACTAAATTCGATTTCTAACTAGTTCTGATTTAATATCGATTCTGTTGGATATATTGCACTTACAATACCAATTTTGCTTGGACACGCAAGAAATTGTGAAAGAACTATTGTTGTAAATTGTACAAGGAATTAGCATTCATTTGGAGGCCTGACTTTGGTAACTTGGTGAATGTGACTTTAATATTCACTACCTTTAAAGCTGTACTTTTGCTGTCTGCAAACTCCAGAGGTGAATATCTGATTCTTTGGCTGTTAAATGCTCCACCATGCTCACCAGCTAGTTGCTATCTATGTCTGCTGTTGTTTGGTGTTGAGAAGGGGGCTAAACAATGAGCTGAAACTCACTATAAAGCTTTGTGAAGCAGGGGTGAGCTGTAGATTTGGGTGAAAATGATTTGTAGGTCCATTACTGTGAGTAATGACTCTCACATTACAAACAATCATCAGATAAGTTATTATGAAAATATAAATTATAGCCACTCTAAGGAGAAGCTTCCTATTCAGGTCTTTGCACTGTCAACAAGAATTCTCACTCTATTTCCTTTGTAAACTATGCAAAAGAAGAACAAGCTTTAAAGTGTCCTCAGCAGACTAATATACTACAGCTGAATGTGGAAGTTCAAGGTTAAAGGTCATCACTAAGTCAAACAGGATGATCACCTCGGGTTCACACAGCCGTTGCTGGGTGAGATGCATTATGGGACACAAAGCACATGGGATAATCACCTCAGTACGTTTCATTACATAATAGAATAATCTGGTATGACAGAATGCAGTACCTACACATATTGTAAGAGAGCAACCCAAACATCAGCTGACCAGACATAATGTGCACTTGGGCAAAATCGAATGTGAGTTCTGGCTGGTAATAAATACAAGGTGACGGAGAAAAAAAAAAAAAAAAAAAAACGTTGTAAAGGCAGCAACCAAAAGATAAAGGAAATCTTTGTGTGGCCTAAATGAGTTATAAAGAGCAGTGCTTTGCCATTGGCTGCCATCCCGAGTGTGTGCAGTGAAGCAATGAATAACTTGCACACATGCGGCCAGCCCGACACACATAAAAACAAAGAGTTATGTAATGCCGAGGCCCACACTGAGGGGAGAGGACAGGATGGTGTCGTAGAATTCACACAGCCTTGTAAATACTGACAGACATGTTCGCTCACATATAACGGCCCTCTCTTCCTCATTTTCCTGTTTGTTTATGTCTGTCATGCATGTGTGTGGGGGTGGGGGGTCTTCTGTGTATAAGTTTTGCCCCCAGTGCTGCATTCCCTCTATGGGCTACAACCACCGAATACATGGTCTGATCCAGTTACAACCGTGTCTGTGTGTCTCCCTCTCCCTGCAACTCAGGAATCAGGGGGTGAAGTCGTGGAGCCTGAGCTCGCCTCTCATCGGATTTCTCTACATCTGCTCCATTTCCTCTCTGTTCTTGTGCTTTATCCCTCTCCCCACCTTCCTGTGCTGTCCTCTCCTCCTTCATTCACTATGATCTACTATTATCCTCTTGTCATTATTACAGTAATAGGGGTGGCAGATGGACACAATAATTCCCAGTCAATTCTCCCCACTGATTTTAAGAGGTGATTTCCTCTTAAAAACACAGGACTTAGTGGTTTGTGCTACCATGTATAATAATGGTTATGAAGGAGATCGTTATGCAGTTGGGACTCTCTAGTGTGTGACGTAGATTCTTCTGGAAGCTGGGGGAAGGGGGAAGCTGGCTGGTTGCTCTGTTGACCAATCAGAGGAAAGAGACGAAAAGGGAGAGGGAGGGAGCTGGAGAGAGAGCGAAAGAGAGAGCTGACTTACAGAAGGAAGGAAAGGAGGTAGAGCTCGGAGGGTAAGTGATGAAGAGAATAGTGTGCGTGTGTGCGTGTGCATGTGCATGTGTAAGACAGTCTCCACCCCCATTGCGCGCTCCACTGTGAGTTCGAGTCTCACTGCCTGAAACCAGCTCAGGTCTAAATCCGCTTACAATTAGAACACTATTTTGCCTAGCGTTTTGCACTGGATTCTTCCTTTCAAAAAAATGACAAGTCCTGCACATTTAATAACATCAAACTGACTGATGCACAAAAGCCAAATGTTGTAATAATTGCAATTATGTTAATGATGATAATCATCGGAGCGAAGAGGAGACAAAAATGATCAAACCTAAAAAAAGGTGCAGCTTATTAAGCACCAGTCTCACAAGGCAGCGTTTTGCAGATAAAAAGTGAAATAGAGTAAAAAGAGATCAGAGCTACTTGCTCTGACAGCCTATTTGCAAAAACATACTCCTCAGCTGTGTGGGTGCACAGGAGAATTCCCAGTTCATCAAAGACGCACATCAAACCGTGGCCTTGGGGCTGTGTGCGCTTCACGCAGGGGAAGACATCCCATTTTCCACTTTAAAAAGGGGTCTTAATTTTCTGAGAGAAAAGATGATAGCATGCTTGCCTGACTGTTTAAGACCTTGAGGTTGGGGGGGAAGTTGTCTGGGATGTTCTCTGAGAGCTGAAGGTTGGTGGAGGAGAACTTAATGGTGAAGGCTCCTCTAAGTGTTAATTTTTATGAGCTTCCAGGACCTATCGGAGAAAATTTCACAGGTAGACTGGCCTATGCAAGTACTATTGTATCTGTGATACCCAGTTTGTGTCTTGAATGCATTTTTAAAAAATCTTATTGTCTTAATCTTAATGTATTTCTATGCCCCTGTAAAGTACTTTGAATTGCCTTATGTCTGAATTGTACTATATAAAGTTGCCTTCCTTAAAGGAATAGTTCACTCTAGAACGAAGTCATTATCGACTCTCCCTCATGCTGATGAGAAGTCCGGTGTAGTTTCTTATTCCTCAAAGTGCAGCTGGAGACCCACGTGGGTACCCTCCTGCAGCAAAAATCCATATCCAGCTGTGAGCGACCGAGCGACACACAAACACAAGAGGGATCTGCCTGCACTAGTGATGTAAAAACTTTGAAACTCACAGCAGGATGTAAATACCGGTGTGTATCTATCGCGAGTTCTGTTGATCTTGTCTGGTGTGGCTTCCGTAGTGCAAACGGCTGTGAGGGAGACTCGCGTGAACGCAGGAGCGTGCCTCCAGGCAAATATAGTATAGTGACTGTTTAGGCAAGAAAAATGTACTAAATGACGTTGTTTCGAGTAAACTCTGGATGTCGCCACTTCAGGACACTTGGATTGCAGCGGACGAGCAGTATGGAGGAATATTACAAAGTTTTTGTGTAGTTTTATGGACCTTTTTCGTCTCGGACACCATTTATGCCTGTTATATGGATTTTTGCTGCAGGAGGGTACCCCCGCGGGTCTCCAGCTGCACTTTGAGGAATAAGAAACTACACCGGACTTCTCATCAGCATGAGGGTGAGTCGATAATGACTGAATTTCGTTCTAGAGTGAACTATTCCTTTAAGTTTAGTTTGGGCAGTTGTGATGCCTTATATTAACGTGTTGTAAAACAATTACAGCAACAATTAAACAAGTAAAATACACAAATTTAATCAAATTGCAAACTTCTGATGGTGCTTCAAATATCAGCAAAGCATAAGAGCCCCATGCTGATTCTGGTTTCCATTCATCGAGGTGGCTCTTACTCTTAGTTGGAGTGTATACAGATACAAATGCTAAAGTTCTGTTTGTGAGTGATTATAAGCTTTGCAAAGCTGAGCCTTTAATCAGCCAAGTTAAGGCCTGAATGAATGCTTTTACAAACTACCTTAAGAACATCTTGTTTCTCTAAACAGGGTTACTGTTGCTCAATAGCCATTAGGATACATGCTTCCACTCTCAGGCAGGTTCATTGGTGTCAGCTACTGCTTTTCTATCAAACAGACATAGTCTATTGTTTTATAGATGAAGTCTTTTCCATAAATAGTGCGACAGAATAAAATTCAAGAAGAAATAAAATATGGAGGAATCTGGAGGGTGCAGATTTAAAATCTCACACTAAATGAAACCCTATACATGCACACATTTGTATCCTTGCACTTTCATCCATGTGTATCCAAGTTTAACAAATTCTCCATGATGTATGCAATCTTTTTAGTGCTCTATATTCAAAGTGTATCGTATATCTGGTGTTGCTGCCAAAGTGTCATAGTACACTCCTCTAACTGAAGTACAAAACAAAAAGAAAAAAAAAAGGAAACCTGAAAATTGCTAGATCCATATTCGAGGTCTATTAAAACGGAGGCAGCAGAAAGAATATCAGCGATCATAAGCGATGAAGGGAGGCATGTCTTTAGGGTTCTCCATCTCTTTCTTCCTGTGGGCTTTAAAATGTGAGCAGCGAGCCTCGCAAGAGAGAAGATTAAAGGGCTTAATTAGAAGTGAATAAATATGACACTGTATTTAAGAGGGAAAACCCTCCTTCACTGCATCACATTCAACATGGACAAAAATGCTATTTAAAAGTCTGACGGCACAGTGTGAAGAACACAAGGCTATATAGGTCAAAGCATTTATCAAATTGCATAATATAATCACACACCTGAGTGGTATAATATACTCCAAGTCAACACCGGTTACCATCACTAGCAACAATCAATCAATATCTGTGTTTTTAGCCTGTTCACAACATGCAGAAGTGTCACCACACGAGCCAGACCACAGATTATACCCACTGCTCTGAGAAGACAGGTGGAGTACAGAGACAGACAGCTTCTCTGGACTCACTCCCCTGTCCCTGGCCTTTTGTGCCAACAGCTGCAGGCGGACCAGATTCCACTGTCTGTTATGATTTAGAGGAAGTGATGTGTGAAAGAGAGGAGAACGTCCTGTCCTCCTGACCTGGGCAGTACATGCTAGGCACAAAGCAATCCACTGAAAAATGATTGAGAATGCAATATTGGCACAATACACAGAAAGGAATATCTATTTGACCTTTACATCCATTCAAGTGATGAAAAATGGTCCATTTGTTTAGAATGTATTTTTTAGATATTTGTTTTCAGCTAACCACAGATTAGCCCTGTGTAAACTAACGTATCTATGCTGTAGCCAAAAACATTATCCCTCCATATCACTGATTAAATTGAACAATTAATTATAAATATTATCAAAATCACAATATGGCCTATTGCAATATCCAAATCGGAGGAGCTCTGATTTTTTTGATAAAAGGTCAAATGTGTTGCAAAACTAATATAAATGAAGCACTGTAGTGATTCAGAGAATCCACAGCCTACAAATCATGTTCTCTAGACTTAAGGGAACAAACGTGTTTGGTACAGACCCGAGAAACAAAATCACGTCATCGTCATTTTTATATTTTTTTCCTGTGAAAATGAAATGCAATTCTTACCATTCCCACTGAAATTGTGACTCTTATTGCAATCTCATTCGAAATAATCACAATATGATTTTTCTGCATATCATTCAGAGCTACTTTAAAGCCAGCTCCAAAAAACACCCTTTAATTCACAACTATTAAAACAAGTTAATAAAATATATAAACCCATATTTCTGATCCACTGATAGATTCTCTGTTAGTTAGGAGTACCAGACTAACTTAACTCTGTAACATCCCTGTGGCCATATTACCCTGAAAAAACCTCACGTCAAAACCAGGTCCCCCCCGAGAGTTGTGTTAATGATGATTTAAATGACTGAAGTGACAATAAATCTAATGACAAAAAGCTTATATGCACAATTTATAGCGTAACCCTCCACAACAGCAGTTACCTCCGTTGCTCTTAAATTGTGGTTTATAATCACCACCACTGCATCTATTTAAGCCGTGCTCTTCAAGATGAGACATGTGAGAAGAGGCGGTGACGATGACAAGAGGCTCACTGGTATAAATTCCCCCCTGATCACACCACAATTTATGACGCTCCAACACAAAGCGCTGTGCGTAATTAAGCGATTGTGAAACGGCAAATTAATCTGTTATGAAATTACTGCCGCGACACTACTTTATAATAATGTTATCTTTTATTGCACTATGTAAATGTGCGCCTTGATGTGTATGTATATTGTGCCCCATCTTTGATAGGGATATAAATGCACAGCATGAGCAGAACACAATAGCTCATTAACCCTTAGAAATTAACTCTGGTACAGCTTGTTGATGGCAGAAGGCCTCTCATGTGGTACACAACAGCCATCATGGGGCTGGATTTTATCATTACCAAGGTTCAGCTCTACTGTGATGTTGACCTATACTGTGACACTGTGACAAACACACCACCAACAAGAGTTAGTGAAGTAGTGAACTGAGGATGACCAAAACTTCAAGGTGGTAAAATATTCCACTAATGACCACTGGAAATACCACAGGGCAGTGACACTTCTTAAAACAGTTCAGATTTAGCAAAAGCTAGAGGAACGCTACCAACCTTGAGTGTATTTTTTAGTTGAAAGATATTTATGCAGCAGTAGATGTATGTAGATACTTTTTGTTCAGTCCAGACCAAAGGGGGAAAAAAGATAGAGGTTGTCTTGTAGTTCTGTGTGGCTACTTTGGACTGGTTACTTTGTTTCACTCACTTTAAAAGAACAGTACATGAACACAAGCTCAATGCACCTTCTTTTCAAGCATGTGTTTCACCATGGCTGCCAAATGATTTGCCTAAATATGTACATCGTTTACATTGATCTCTCAAAGTATCACTTCCTGAATGGTTCATGGTCAGGAGATGGATTTAATCATTATTTAGCCCTTGAATTCATTCTAAAAATCTACTATCATAAAATCCTGTGGTTGGCCAGTTTTGCTTTCAAACCACAAGATGAACTGCACTGGAGTTCACTTGGAAGCAGATCGAGACCCTCCTTTTCAGGAAGTCTTGGACATAACGTCTAGTCCTCAACCAGAGTTCAACAGACTGCATTCAGTGCACTCAAAATTAACTGTACTAAGCAGGCAAACACGCCAGAGATTGTTTTAACTGAACCTGACAAGTTAAGGTTTAAAAGGTCCCTTACAGGTATTTTGGTATTTGGAGGTGAATATGCTACGTTTGCTTATTAAATTAATAACATTTTCGGTGAAGCAAAGGGGTCCGTGCAGTATTTGTGCTTTGCAATATAAAACCATGAGTAAAACCACATGTTTATGTTCGCACAGCACACAATGTACATATGCAGCTGGTGTTTGCCTGTGACATAAGGGGACTGGTAGAGTGAGAGAGTGTGTGTGAGTCAGACAAGTGAGCCAGTAGAAGTATCCTACAAAGGGCCCCCTCAGCTGTGCCGGCAAACAGGAAACTGCCTCGCATTCTCACAGTTTCACATGGCTCCGTCTGTTTCTTTTGCTCTCACATGCCTTTTCCTAACCCTCTCAAATCAACCAAAGGCACTGTGTTTTAGCAGTAGCCTCCCTACACTTTGCACAAATGTAACCACAACAATTCATCCTATCTCTTTTCTTACAGCCCGCCCTCCTCTGCTCCCTTTTCCCTCCTGCTGGTCCCAGGATGGGCCTCTCTGCTAGACCAGACAGGAGGTGGTGTAGTGTTACTATGGTGCTCGGGGTCTTCCCGGAGATCTCCTGTGTATGGATGCCTGTTTATTCAGCCTCCGCATCCCTGTCCTCCTAATTAGTTCTCAGTGCACCCCGCATTAGTATCAGAGACATTCTGCCTTTCTTGGTTGATTAGTCAATTAATCCATTTTTTGTCAATTTATTGTTTTTATGGTCTTTAATTGTGAATAAGTCATTATATGCCAAAAATATATATCTGGAGTCACAATAATAATATTTAAAAATATTCTTTAATTTGAAACGAGCTCCTTCTGCATCTGACTGAAATTTATCTGTGGTGAAACAAAAACACTGACATTGTCCCCAACTGAATCAACTAAATGATTAATCCTCAGGTATGAATTTAACATTACAATAGAAAACCAGAGTCATGTGGCCCAAGACAATGGATAAGAGCACATCAGAGTACACAAATATGTTGCATGTGCTAAAAGTCAAGTGTGACATTTAAGGGGGTAAAGATCACAGTAAAATGAGGTCATGTTGCTGTTATGAGCAGCAGCCAAGAAAATAATTGTGCATCTGACAGCCTAGTTTGGAGATGGGGAGAAAAGCATAGTATATAGGTCAATTTGTGGATGCTGTGAAACAACACAAAGTAGATAAGAGACCAAGAGAATACTAACACAGCTTACCCAGATCACATTCATTAGTGCAGCAAACTGTGAGCGGCTGAGGGTGATTCAGACAAGAGGTACAAGGGGTGGGAGGGGGTGCACCTCTGTGACATTATAGTCTCATTAACTCATCCTTCAGGGAGAGAGAGGGAGGTCAAGGCACTGACCCTTGATGATGGGGAGTTCACAGTTGCATGCACCCACAAGAGGAGAGCACAGGTCGACTCCCTCCTTTTTACGGATCTAAACAAAATAAGCCACCAAACCCCCTGCAAACACATTTGTCTAAACACAGCTTTAGGCACAAAAACAAAAATGACACACTGTAATAAGCTGTGCATTCTCTTGCTGCCATAATCAACCAGAAGATCATATTTTGCCCTGATTGTCCCATTAATAAGTCCCTTTCCCATCTGCCTGCTCATAACCTCAACCAGGAGATACGCTCCTGGGCTGACTGACGGTCCAATGCTGCCAATCCGCCCCTCACTGGTCATTAAGAGCTTTGGCTTGGGGAGACAAAGTGAAGAGTGGGTCTGCAGCTGCCACAGAGGAGTTGCTTAAAATGTGCACGTTAAGCACACTCTTCCCTACAGAAGTCACCTTTCAGTCAACTTTATTCATGTTATTGTTTCTGGTTCTTTTGCTCTGTTTTCTCCTCACCTCGACCCTCCTAGGTACGCCTTAGGAGCCCACAGGGAGGCCTGAGGAGCAGCTGCACCATCCCTCCGCTCCTTATTAGTCTTGTATGGGCACCTGGCCTCCATTTTGGCTCAGGTATTATGGACCACCTGGCTGCTGCTAATGTTTTCAGAGTGTTTTACTAGAATAAAAATTAATGCTTCATATCCAAATTGAACAACAGTGAAGAGAGGGTGAATTGATGCTCTGTGGCAAAAAACAATTCAATCCTGCACATGAGTTATCCATCTAAGAGGACACGCTATTTAAAGCACCAACACAACGAGTCTCCCTTACGTTTGAAAACAACATGTTAAAAAGTTATAGCAAGGTTTTTAGCAGATAACTTAGCCGGTGTGGAGAAATGTTGTGTTATTGCATGTGCAGCAGGTTGTAGCACAAGAGAGCAAAAGAAGATTTTTACCAATCAAGAGAAATACAAGTAGCCACAACTCACCTTTGGTTATCTGTTCTGTGGCCTGAAAAAAAGGGAAAAATTGTTAGCAATGGAAATAAGACTCACAATAACCTATAATAAAGAAAAATAAATTTGTGGGCCTAAATGTTAACGCTGCATCAACATCTGAGTTGCATTGGCTGGCTCACCAGCTGCACTACAGCACCGGAGCAACTAGCCAGGGCAATCGGAACAAAATGTTCAGGGGCTGGTTTTGCTCATCTATTGAAATGCTAAGAGGTTCATGTTCATTCCTACTGCTTGACGGGGTGAAAGGGTTCAATGGGTTTGGAGCTGTGGAGGGAGTAAAATAGATAACATAAATGCTCCTCTCATACATTAAAAACACACACAAACATACTTTCACTGGCACTGACAGTAAGGGTCAAGGATACATAAACGTATTAAAGAGAGCAGCAGGCTAACATTCAGCTAACACTGAAAACAGATGACCCACGAAGAAAAAAGTGAGGAGGAGGAGGAGGGGTAGAGGTGGGGGTAAAAACAAGGATGATGACTACATAAAGTCCTGGGGAAATGCTTCTGGGGAAACACACATGACAAAATGCATGTGCTCAATATGCATGTGATCCCTGTGATGCAACTGCAGCAGAAACACCTGAGCATACTTGAAAGCTGCATTTAGTTGTGCACCAACTAATATTTAAAATAGTACCGATGGCGCTATAGCATTGACATCTAGGTTTGGTTGAGGAAAAAGGAAGTGGAAGTATGGTCTGTGTCAGGTAGCATTTATTTTCTTTGCTGGAAGACGGTGGCCACGCATGAACCACATGGATCTGGGACTTATAGTGTCTTAGCATGTTGGTCTTGATTGAACAGCAGGCGGCAGGGGAAAGTAAAGCTATAAAGCTGTATGTCTGTGTCAAATAAAAGAGTTTACCTTTTTCTGAGCAGTGTCTTTCTTTTTCTTCTCTTCTTGCTTTTTCTTTTTCTTATCTTCCATCAAATGGTTCTCTTCTCGTGTTTTTTGCTTCTTCTCACAGCTAAAATACAGGAAGAGAGACAGACAGACAGTTATTTTTATCCCAAGCACCAACTGAGGAGAAAGTGTCTCAACAGGTGAACACCTGCTAGAATGATTTCTTTACATTTATCTAGCTGCTTTGTTCAATTGTTGCTCTCCAAGGTAAAATCAGTGTTGTCAATGGCTGCTGGTATAACCCACAATATCACATGCTTAGTAGTAATACAACCGCCAGACAGAAGAATGTGGGCTTGTTTTGCACTTCACTCTTGAGCAGTACAGTTCTGGGCAAGATGTGGCGTTTTGGACCGTGCAAACTGTATGTGTGTGTGTTTTAGTTTGGTGGTCTTTGGGGTCGGCTCTGGAAACTATTAGGGAGGCCCTTGAAGGTCTAATAAAGTTGGGGCCAATGAGACTAGGCCCCTGTTCTTTAGTCTACATGCCCAGCCAGTGCAGCAGATCGGGACGCAACTAATGTGTGGGCAGACCACAGAAAAACAATACCTACTCTGGGTCGTAGACAACGTAGACGTTTCTACACCTTCCTGGTAATAGTCTACACCGAAGTGAACAGAAGTGTTCATATAGAGACACGTTCTAGTTTCATGTGCGAATGCATCCAGCTGAGAGCTGCTCTATATCTATCCTAATCCTCTACACAGAAAAACAAATAAATAAATAAATGCTAGAAGCCGGGTTTTTTAAGGACGACTGACAGAAGAGTAACCAGCCTGGAAAAACACATAAATCTGAATCAAGTTCCGTGAACCTTAAATGTGAAACTGTACATGAAACCATCAGCCTTTTTTTCGTGCCATGCCTATGCTGCTTCAGGCGACAGTAGTGTGTGTCATTGCCTGGCAACAAGCTCTCCCAGAGGCCCTGGTGAGCAGTCAGGTGGAGACAGACAGCGCCCTTAAGCAATGCGTTGAAATCAGTTTGGTTGTGGAGGTTCGATAATGGAATTGGAAAAGCAAGAATGAACAAGCACCAAAAACTAAAGCACAAATCTCAGCTTAAAATTAAGCAGTTGTGTCGGGGCATGGAGCATGTCATTGGAGCTTGGGTTCAAGAGGGTGTTTGAATAGTCAAAAATTATTCCTTTTTTCGCTGGTTTGACTGCTCTTTCTTGCCCTTTTTGGGCAAATGTAATAAGTTCAACCAAAAATGGGAAAGAGCATTTAGAAAAAGTTAGAAAATGACAACCACTATGTGTATTCAGCCGAGCTTCCACTTAGCTATGCTATAATGAAATATTGTTCTTTTTTTAGTGACACCAGAGTTTTGTGGCGTCTTTCAAATATTGTAGAATGACACATTTTCTTCCATTTCACAAAGATAATAGTAAAGTAAGAAAGCATAAATACCCTGCAAGCACCGAAAGAAACCACCAGCCTGCCAACAAAATATCTCTGAATTGATCATTAGAATTCATTTACATATAGTATTAGGATGATTAATACAAACTGTCACCTGAGTTTCAAAGCTGTATACTGTAATTCACTATTGTTTTCTATATGGCTTAAAGGAGCTACTATGAATTGTAATTTAAGGTGTTTGAAAGCAGTCAACATGTGTAAATGCAGTGCAGTTTCCTCAATCCTTTTAGATACCCGAATATGTCAGATGACATTAGTGTATTATTAATAGGGCGATTGAGTAATAATCTTATAATTGTAACTGTAATGGTGCATATTCACTGTAGGTTCACTGCAGGTTATAACATTTGCAACCTGACTTAAGAGTGTGCAATAATGTGTGAATAAAGTATGTATACCTATAGTGCAGTCCAATGTGATCTTACAAAGTATGTAGCAATGCTTTGTGAACTTGACGACAGCAGCTGCTGCCACCGTCTCCCAGAGGCCATGGTCACCTCTGCTCTCAGACTGAGCGGCTAACCAACAGGGGACAAAGGGTAACCGAGGGGAAGCTTACCGTTCACTGCAAAGATCAGACCCCACAATATTTCTTTATCCATTCTTCAACACAGCCAATACAACTGAAAAACCATTCCAGTAAGACCAGAATCAAACTAAAGCACTATTACTACATTTCTTAGAACGTAAACCTGTGCTTTCTGCTTCCTGTGTAGATTATGCTCCACTGAGGAAGCTTTTTTTTTTTTTTTTACACAGTCAATATATCAGTAACAGGCAAATCACACAGTGAAAGACATACACAAACACCTAAGTAATACCCAGTAAACTGAACCCAGAAACCTGACTCTTGAGTCCCTCAATGGTAAAGATATACAGCTATGGCAACAAATGTTTTAATATATAATTGGTAAACATACTTTAGATGTTATTTAATCAGGGTCATGGCTGTTCTGAATTTACTGTACAGCGACTGGAGTTGCTAGAAGATCATAAAAACTTTTGTGAATTATCTACCACTGCTAACAGATCCATAAAAAAACAAACCAAACAAACAAGCAACACTGTGACTAGTTATTTCAGCACAGTTAAATGAGTTGAACCAAATATTCCAAAGATTTTAATGTTTTCACCTTAAAGGTGAGAATTTGTATTTACATACACTTTTTAAAGCTGTACGTATTGACAGTAACAAATAAGCTATAAATTATTTGTAGACACTTTTTTTGCACTCACTTGCACAATGAGCATCCTTACTTGCTCAGCACATGCCTTCAAGGTTTGCTGGAGCTGACAACTGAATTCAGCAAGTCCTGCGACACTCCATGCTTGGTGGAGGCCGGATTGCATGCCTGAGATTAGGTTGTTGTTGGAATTTGCTTTGACACAAAAACACACCGCCTCCACACACCTATCTACCAATTCACATCATTAACACCTATTTTTACCTCCGAGAGTCTGGGTATGGAACCTGCTGGTGCAGCTGCCATGCTAAATATAGCTGGTGCTGCTCCTTTCAAAGGCATCAGTGGGGCTTGTGTCATGTAGGATCAGAGGATAAGAGAGATGCTCCAGTTAATGTGAGCTGCTGTTGGCCTCCAACCCAGATGAAGAGAGTGAGTGCCGAGCAATGTGTCAAAATGATTTCATTTTAAGAAACATTCGGTTCCCGAGCAAGACAGAGGGATTCTCACTCAGTGAGGGCTGCCATTTCATTTACAAACATCTGCCTGGCTTGGCCAGATGTGCATCCCTTGGATTCAGAGTGCTGACTGATGGTGAGATGGGGGAGGATGCACCAATGGTACCTCCAGCTCATTTGGATTCTGCAGCACTGTGACAAGATGAAACTTAAATCAAACCACTTTCTAAAGATAAAGACTCACCCATATATTACTGATGATGTTTTTGAAAATAAAGCCAATTCCAAGGAGCCCTTTTATCAACTGTACACACATATAAATTAATAATAACATAGTCAATTCTATTAATAAAAAATAAAAAAATCACACATAGGGGGCTACAACGATCTCTTTTTCATTCTATGTTTACTCGTAGTAGCAGGCTGAGCTGCATCATGAGTAGCCGTTCGTGGCGAGGAAGCACAGCTCGTGCCGATATGAAGGACGTAGGTCAATGAGCTCAGCTCTGTTGTGGAATTACATCCTCCTGTCAGAACAACAGGATTAGAGCTTGGTGTCCCTCTTAAAACCAGACACTCACTCTGCTGACAAAGGAAGGCAAAAGGAAGAGAAAAAAAATCACACTCAGACTGGGGAGAGACCAAGGACAGCCTAATAGAAGCAGGTGTAAAAACTGTGAAGAGAAATTGTGTGGATATGGAGAGGAAGGAGAGTTGATGTGTGCAAGGTGAACTGTGGATATGTAAATGCCACGCTGCCCCACATTGAAGCAATGAAGATGAGGTGGGGGGGCTACAATTGATGAGGCTGGTTTGTGTGTATGTGTGAGAGATGGGGGAAGGGGTGCTAGACGGCAGTCGCTGGGCACAGAGCCAGGAATGCCATCGCTGCAAGCCAAACAAGAGCACGGCGAGCCCTTGGGAGAACGCTCACTAGCAACCACAGCAGCAGCCGCCACTGCTATAGCAGCATGTGCAGCTCCCTCTGCTCTCCTGCGCAATCGCACTTCAGGGCAACACAGCTTTTTCAACTTGCACTGAAAAATATCTGACATGCAGCAGCAGGTTTTCAAATGCACAATGAAAACAAAACAAACACAACAAAAACCAAAAACAAAGTTAGTCAGCACCACCTTTCAAATTGTGTGAGGGTTTAGAAACTGCTGGGTAAGCACCGACAAAGTCCTTGTGCTCTGTAAAGAGGATTGCACTCTCTAAAGTACTTGAAGCTATTCTCAGTGTGGTCATGTTAATGCTTTCTGACCCGGCCTGACGACAAGGAAAAGGGAAACTCATGCTGCACTCCTGGCACTCTGAACTAGCCTTAAAATAACTTGTATGGACACACTCCAAAAGAACTGCCTCCAGTCCCCAATGTCAGTTGTCTGCTCCAAAAGTAATGGGAACACTTTTATGAGCTTGGTTGACAATTTATGGGTCCAACAGATCAAAGAACATACTAACAAATGTCTTATTAAACTCCAATCATGTAGCTTTTCTCAACGTTTCCACATTTGTCTTTATAAATCGATAAAAAACTAAACCTCTGCGTGAAGTAATTACCTGTATGTGAGGGAAAGCTCACATAACTCTACGCAACAGTAAAACCAATCTGGTACTGCCGATTTTTATTTCTGCAACAGAATATTTAAGAAATGCTTTAAAATAGCACTTATCTTAAAATACTGCCAAGACACTGACACCCCACACTACTATTAATAATAATTTGTGTAATATTTAACATGACTGTTAGGTTGTCACATACCAGATTTGTATACTTTAATATAACATAACAGTTCTTAACCTCTATCAATACTACAACAAAAAGAGTCTGAGGCAAACAGAATAGTAATACGTACAACCTGCACTCAGTGCTGGTACAGAAAAAGGCAATGACACATGCCAACACAATTGTAATGTTAATACCCTGCTGTATTGGGTTGAAAATCTTATTGTAGATCTCATCTTTATGTAGCTTTGGTTCTTTTGACATTATCAAACGCAGATATCGTTTTGTTTTAAACACGTTATCTAAAAAGGATTTAGTTATCAATAGTTTTGACAGCCATAAAGAAGTTATCTGTACAAAAATATAGCAACAACTGGTTCAGCATTTAAAAACTGACACATGGTGAATGGACAGCATTCGAGCAAACTTGCTTTTAAAAAAAATAAACTTCAAAACAGAAACTTGTTTCTTTGACAGCAATGCCTTTTCAGAGATATGCAAGCTCATCATTTCCACTGAGGACTCCAGCTAAGCATCTGATCACTGACACCAAACAACCCGCCAAACCAAATGACACAATCTGGCAAAATGCCCCTCAGCCCTCTAGTCCAGCGCTAAGCAAAAAGCCATAGAGAGTTTTGAACTGAAAGTGAGGCTATGACCTAAGCCTTATAGTAATCACAGTATTTAGAGGCCTGTTTTTGTTATCAAGCCCCCTTCGGCGCCTCTCTGTGAATACACACTGCCTCTTTCAGAGGCTTGGGTGCTGACTGGGGCCCCTGACCCAACACGGACAGAAAAGACCCCCACCCCCTTCCCTTTTCTATCACGATCTCTTCATCCCTTGCCAGGCCCAGGCCCAAATTGGGGATTCTAACACATTAGTAAAATCAGCGAGCCTCAAAGCTTACGTCAGTCTGCCCTCTACATGCATCAGGGTGCTGGCATTCCCAGTCTGCACACACTGCCTTTCTCCATTAGGACTGTGTGTCACTGCAGGATATCAAGCTGCAGCAGGAGCAGGGAATACAGGAAGCAATCTTTGATGCATCATGTATGTTAAGGTTCACACTCTCATGCTCAAACTATGGACTCAAAAATTAGATGTCCAACCGATATAAATTATTGAGCAATCCAGCAACAATTTCAACAACCATCTCAAGGTTATGTCAAAGCAATTACACGTAGCTACAACGTATTTGCTGCATAAAAAAGCCACTAATTTATTGTAAAGTGAAGGCCAGCTGGTACCTAACTAGGTATTCAATGAATAAATGGCTGAATGGATTAAGGGTACAGACGCTGCAACTGGTCTTAGTAAATGCAACTGGAAAAAGCAATGTATGTGGACATGAGGACAGTGATTAAACTCGGTTTGCTAATGCGTTTACTGCCAATCAGGTGATGCATGTTGGAGGGAGGCAGCTCCCTCTCTCCCTCTGGAGCATGTTTTGTGAGAAGGAGCTGCAACTATATCCAGCTATCAGCTCTCTTCTACACCAGTGCAACAGCAAGTGTTCAACCAATGTCTGCCGAGCTAGCCTGCTACAAATACGACAACTCAACAAGCAATAACACGGGGTGTCCTTGAATCATTTGTCTGCTGGTTAGGCCAAATAGTCCAAGTTACCATTAAGCTGTTATGAAGAAAAACCTACCGATTATCTGCTAAGGTTAGCATGTAATGCACGAACTAAAAATAAGGACCAATATGTCACCGACAACTGCCATAAAAAAGCACTCGCAGCGAAGAAAACATTGATGTCAAAGTGGGCTGAGCTCAAAATATTTTGATTCCCATCACAGCTGCTGTATTTAACTTCTAAATTCCGCATATTTCCGCAACTGGAAAGCGACAAGGTGCAAATGCGTCGTGCTAAGCGCCCTAAGGGATTAATAAATCCTACCATGAAGCGTTCAGGAGGTTCTCGTTGGCGGCGGAGCCTCTGCAGCCATTTTGTAGTAACTGACCGGAGCAGCAGCTCGAGACGGTTGAATCGGTGGTAACGGGGGGAGGGGGGAGGAGCCTCACCTTGCCACGTGACCTTCAATAACAAAACAAACTGGTCGCGATCCACGGCGCTCCTCCCCCGGCGTTTCCATGACAACTGCAGCCCCTCCATCATTCACTCCCCTGCACTGCACTGATGTGCTCGAGCTTGCAGCTGTATGGCCTCGTGCCTCCCCAGTCCTTACGATATATAGCAAAAGAAGAGCGTAAGCAAGTCCACTGTTCAGCAAACTACATGTGGAAAGTGTATCGTCGTGTTGGGATAAATATAAAAGCATTTCAGCCTGCAGTTTGTGCACATGGAAGCCGTGCTATGTTTTTACACCAACAGAGGGCACAATTTGTGTCTGTGCTGTACTCCACACGGTGCTGCTGCTATGATGTCATTTATATTTTTGTGTCACTTTATATGTGCTACTGTGATGCCAAATCACCATGGTGGTAATTACATATATTTTAATCATGAATTTTATACTTATGTGAGAGCTATAATTACCACCTAGTTACATTTCAAATTAGGATTTTCCATTTAAAAAAACAAAAACATGATCAGCATTGCTAAAGACTAACCCAGTGGTTCTGAACCGTTTAGAGACATTTTAGAGAAAGGAAATGTAGTTGATGCATCAAAAACTGCCAGTATTAGAGTGGAAGAGAGTCAAACGACTACATTCAGATGTATTTTCAAATCACTGCTGGTAAAACCAGTCACTTCCACAAGTCAATATTATGGTCACTTCAGAGTGAGAAATTCCCTCTGCGCATGGCTCAATGGAAACCTTATCTCCACCATCGAACTGAGGAGAAACAAATAGGATTGGGGAGCCTGCCAGGCCAATATGTCACCACTCAATGAGCCAGATCTGGAGCTGAATGAAGACCCTTGTATCTCATTATCAGACACTGAAGTCCACTCTAAATGAGACTCCAGTGGCATCTGATGGGGCAACGTATCTTGAAGCATCAAACAGTGAACACCCACAAGAAAATAACTATGAATCTGATTACAAAGCAGGGTGATCACCACCGTGTGCTTGCAATTACACAACCATCTGTACTCATTGTTGTGGGCATATGGATTATGGTGTCACCCACATCTGGATAACTGCAGAGATATGCATTATAGTGACAGTGGCAAAACACAATTATTCAGTTCACAAGATGATGGAGTGTAAGGGGAGAAGTGTGTGGAGAGGAAGGGAGGGAGGCAGTAATCACACAACATGGTGATGAATCTTCTGTGTCATGATGTAAATAATCTGTTGTCTGAATCCTTTTCAAACTTTGTGTGTGTGATTTTTCCCGCGTTGTTCCTCTGACAACATGCTTCTATTCATTACAACTAAAAGATCTATTCTACAATGTTGTAATGCATAATTTTACCAGGGGATCTTATCCAACATGATTTAGTGTAAAGTGAATGCTTGGAGTGTGTAGTGTTTTGTTGCTGATGCTATTAAACTAAGCTAATGCTATACTGAAAACAAATTCCATGTTCATGTAACTGGCAATAGACAACTTTTTGGCTTCTACCTATTATTCTGAAGTAAATACTGATAAATACAGCACATTTCCAATGGCTTTGGAAAAAATGACACCATCCACGTATAGATTGGTTTCCTTTTACTATGCTATTTGGCCTGCCAATGGGCATAGTGGAAGCACATCTGCCATTGGGCAACCAAAACAGGAAGATGCATTGTTTTCCCTGGTCACTATCCCTGGGTAATGGTGGAACAACTAGAAAAACTGTGGAAACTGCACTGCACAAGAAAAGAACCCCGCTGATGGAGGAGGCAAAGAAGGTGAAGAGGGAGAGTGATAGCAACCAAGGTAAAACAAGAGTGAATGGAGGGGCATTCACTCAATGAAGAGCTTGCCTGTGTTGTGTCAAAGTCTGTTCCCGTGCTGATGTGTGCCCCCTTACCAGTGGGACTTGAGGCGGTTCAAAACCGGCATACTCTCTAGTAGATCAGTAAGTAACAATACCTGCCTACTTTTAATGCAACCAAGCGTTTTGCTCTGCCTCTCATAGCACTGAGATCAGGGCTTCAGGTCAAATTGTGATTCTGCGATTGTTTTTTGCTTTGGACAGTAGCCAGACTGTTAGCAGTGGCTGTGTTTGCAACAGCAGCGGCAACAGTAACACCACAGGGAAACACTAGGCTGGGGGAAAATGTTGTCTATTTATGCTTTAAACTGAAGTAGAGTGTGACCTCTGTGATCATGGCATAGATTTTTTTACAGGACTATGAGGGAGAATAGATTTAAGACAAATGGTTCACTAGTAGAGTAGCAAGCCTCTTCTTTACTGTATTTTAAATTTGAGACAGATAGCAGCCCACTGTTTGCAGCTACAGTGCGGGGGTAGTAGAAGATAAGTTAGTTTATACAAAATAATGCTTTGTAGTTAATTGAGTTTGCACTTGTTTACTCCTAAACAAATGTAAATCAAAGAGAAAAAACACTTTTGATTGCTCTTACCATTTTGTCTTGCTTTATGTGGCTATAATTCTGCATAGTGTGACTGAATGGTATATTGTCTGCTTTTATTTAAATACGATCTATAACACTCCTGATATTGTTTTGTAAACTAAGCACAAAGAGTTATTTTAAAGATTACGTTTTTGTCCTGTACTTGGATGGAATATGAGTCACTGGTATGAAATGTCAGCGAGCTAGGATCTGAATGTAGATTAGTAATACTGATATTTGGCCTTGGACATGTTAACAAATGGAATATTATAAGGTTGTGATTGACAGGTTTATCAAGAAAAGGAAATGAAACGAAAAGAAAAAAAACAGTAAGATAGTTTTTTCACCACCTTTCAGGGACAAAGAATGTAAAGAACCACTTGAAATATTTGAACTCTGCATACTTGCAACGCAAGGGCTGATTCAAATAAAGCATCTAAAATGTGTGTGTGCGTGTGTTAGACATTATGTGGTAAGTTAAAAAAAAAGAAAATCCAACCTCGCTGTCTCAATGTTGGGCGTTAGCAGCATTGATTAGTGCACACAGCCAGTTTAATTGAATCTGAGAAATTCAAGTATGATTCTGACAAGCTGACCTGTCTGGCCGAGGGTAAAGTTCAATGGTCAGATTGTTACCATGTCAACCTGACCCTGTGGGAAATGCAGGGAGGGTGAATCAAAGTGTCATTTCACACTAGGAAGGAAGCAGGTCTGGGAGACCTCCCGGAGCAGAGAGTCATTTGTAGTAATTCAGTTAATGCTAATGCCTGAGTTTGAAGCACAGCTCATGACACAAAAACACATAGAAGTAGGTACACATGTTGTTTCAATAGTCTAATGCATGTCACACATGTTTAACAGTAGCTTAATGTGAGATATAAATAATTAAGTATCACATATATGTGTTTAATGTCAATTTTGGTGAATTGTAACCCTGTCCATTTACTTAAGAAATTTGTACTTTGCTCATATATTTCCATTTTCAGCAACTTTCAACCCACCACAATTAAAAGATTTATTGTAACTTTTATTCCACTATATTTATTTTAAAGTTATAATTACTACTGAACTTTACGGTTTACAACTTTAGGTAACAATATAATAATCATTATTAAGTGGAACATTTCTAGAAAATTTTACTTTAGTTGATAATTATTTCACAGTTAACAAACAAATGCTTAATAAACCATTTATTGAATGATGAAATGAAATCTCTTCTCAAACTGATGTTCGTTATGTTTGCAATTGCTTATTAATTGTATATCAAGCATTAACTTGATTGTTAACACAGAAAAAACGTTTAACTAAATTTTAATTGACTATACATTTTTCATTCATTAATCATGGTTATCATGGTAACCTGATTTTATTTACCAAACATAAGATCAGCTCATGAAGTAAGAGGCACTGTTACAGATTAATATACCCAACAGTAGCCTACAGAATAGCTAAAAGTAGCTCCACCTTGCGCAACTACAAAATAGTAAAATCCTACTTAAACAATCATGCAGCAGTTAACACAATCCAATATTGTAACATAAAATGGTATAACATTCATAGGGGCATTTTTCTAAGTACTTCTACTTTTGCTATAACTTGTAATGGAGTATTTTTATATTGCATTATTGCTGATTGCATAAATGATCTGAATACTTCTTCCACAACTAAACAACACTTCTTCAAGGCTAGGAAATATCAGTGAAACAGTAATGTGATTATAAAGCCACTCGTTGCCAAGTGTGTAATACAATAACTTCACAGATGAAGATAACATTTATACAGACCTCATCTCCTCATCTTTGCCCGTATTTTTACATTTTTCCTCCATTAGAGCAATCATCTGAAAACCACTGGAGGCTGCGTGACTCGGAGCTAAATCATATGTTTGAAGTGTAGTGAGACGGCAGGTGACAGGAGTTGAGTTGCCTGGGGCGTGTCCATTAGAGTGTGTAAATGATGACATTGCTTATGTAAGTGTCAGTCAGTCTGCCACGTAGAGGGAGTCTATGGAGACTATCAACATCGGCCTGATGCAGGGCCACATTCTCAGGTCTTTGTTGTGCTTTAGTGCAAAAAAAGAAAACTTTCTAAGAAAACCTGGGGAAATGGAGGATGTTGATGCTGATGGAAGAGGAGCTGAGGCAAGGAGAGGATACATGGAAAATTATGGTAATCCCCGCTGGCCAGACATTACAAGTAGTGATGATAATCCACAATGCCCACACATTAAAAGTATGAACAATATTTCTTTTTCACACCCTAAGGGGATAGAAGCGTTAAAGTAATAATCTTGAAGATTGTCACGTAAACAAATATCTGTTAAGTCACTATCTATCGTCGAATGAGGTAACACAATGATGATTGAGCCTACGGCAAACTGATGAAAGCCCTTGCATTTGCTGTAATAGCAAAGATGTACGCTGGGTGTCCGTGGCGACTTTCCCGGAAAAAATCACAAGCGGCGCACAGGTAGTGACGTGTTCACCCAGCAGTGAGCATTGGTTGGTCGACCAGAGAGATTTTCATGAAACTCTGTGGAAGTCATTAGGTTTGCAAACAACGAATAGGGCCGTTACAGGGCTAATTTATTTTCTCTGTTAGCGAGCTAGCAAAAATACACCTGCAATTGCCGCTTAATGCCATTGGTGTCGCCAAAGAGAACGAAACGGAAACCTTCGAGGTTACCACTTACCACGTTAATTTATTTCATATATAACCATAAATTATCAACAGAACCTAATTCAGACAAACACAAATTGAGCGATTGATATAATGAAGGTCTCATCTCATTTTAACGCTTCTGTCACTGATGTTTAAGTTCCAAATAAGAAAAGACTAGATTAGTTTGATACATCATCATACTTCACCTCATAGATTGTGCGGTAATAGAAAGAGAGATAAGTGATGGTGCTTCACAGCTAATCAGACGTGAGCTGTGTGGGTGGGCATTAGCCCCCCATACAGTCTGTGTAGCGTTTGTAGAGCGGCACTAGGCGCTAATCAGATTTATGGCATGCATAAACATAATTGTGTGCCTTTATGGATTCAATCGAACAATTAAGCTCAGGCAAACATTAATTTGCCTTCTCAGTGATGTTTTTTTAAGCTGTCTGTCCTCGCTCTTTCTAATTCTGTGTCATGTCTAAAGGACCTTTTTTCTTCCTCCCTCTCCTCTTACAAACATTACTTCTTCTTCTGTATACTCAGTCAAGCACATGTACAAACACAGACATACACAAACATGTGAAGCACATCAATCTCTTCCACAGGTTAAATCCATCAGGAGGAAGAGATGACACAGTTATATCCTATGAAAGCTTGTCTGGTTGTCATCCTTCAAAGTCAGCACATATCATCGATGACTGCACCTGCCAAGGTCACACTGCTATTTGGGTCGGGGAGGTTGAAAGGGAGGTGAACCTGCTACAGCGCTAAAAGTGTCACCCTACCAACAGCTATGATTGTTTCTATTTTCAGTTGAGAAGAGATTAAAGTCCTTGGGGGCAGAGATCTCAATCTGTTGTAACATAATGAGTCTTTTCTAGTAAGCAAATAGACACTTGGGCCAACAATGGCCGTGATCGATATTTGCCTGCCACTCATGATTATATGCACTGAGAAAAACAGAGTGACAAAGAGAGACTAGGCACGGATAGAGAGAGAGCGAGAAGGGAAGACCGGTCTTTCATAAGAAACAAAGAATATGAAGATGTGTTTGTAAACCATCAGAACATAAACTCATTTCAATTTACAACAGCATCATCTAGAAAGCAACATCTCAGTAAGCTGAGTGGTTCAATACAGGAAAACAATGATGTATACACTGCATATCTAGTGCTTTAATACTATTGGGAGCACTATTGGGTGGAATAATACTGTAATAGTAATAGTTGCTACACACACACAGTCACACACACCACCCTCTTCTCCCCACAGCATCCATGTGTCAGAGTGATGAATGTCTCCTTCCTCTGAGTGACCTCCAAGGTCAGCACTAGTGGAGCAAATGCAGCCTAGCTGCCTCATTTCCCCGGCAGCTACAGCAAGGTAACAGCTCGGGCATAATTCACCATCGCTTGGCCACAGCTTTAATCGCAAATGTAATCAAACTGGCTGGGGTGCTACAGGCTCTGCAGCAGTGGGGCTGGACTGGAGCAGGGTGGGGTGGGGTGAAGGGAGGATTTGCCTCATTGTTTTTGAAGCTGGAGCATGCAGTCTGCATGCACATGCACACGTGTCTGATGCAACACTCTTATGTTAATCTGCATAAGGACTTTATTACACCATATCATGATACAGAGCACTGCAATTATATTACTGTAAAGTCAACCATCTGCCTAGGTGACCACAATTCAGTAGGCTGCTTCCATACATGAGCATATAAAAACATACACACACATGCAGTTACTCTTAAGAGCAAAAGATTGGGTGAAAATGAAAATGATATAGAAAAATGTGGAATTTATCAATCTAAAACTAATGAAACATACTGTAGGATTGTAAAACAAAACTCCATATGCCTCTTGCCAAAATACTCATTTGTTCCATTTCATCATGTATGCCACCTCTGCCTTGGGATGTGCCTGTAAATTATACATAAGTATGTCATTACGCACAGAAGCCATTGACTGAGGCCTAATGAATATGGGCAGTGTCGCTGTCTGCAGCATCCCCTCACTGGAGAGATCCTATCTAGGCCACAGCATCAATCATCCTGTCAGCAACCACTATCTGTGCCTCACCATCATAAACAGATATATTATTCATGAATTAGCATTATTGTCCACTTAATTATTCAGCAGGTCTTAATCATCCGGCAGATAATCTATTCCAGGTCGTGGGAAATTAGATAAGGAAAGATAACGTTGTTTCAAGGGTCTCGCCGTCTTGAGGCGAACGTGGAGTGTTTTCTGCTCGAGTGGTTATGAATTTCTGAGTGGTGAAGAGTGTGTGGGAAAGGTATTTCCACTATTGGTCAAAAAATGGTATAAAATGAGGGATAAAGTAGACAAGACCAAGGACCAAACAAGCCTGAGATGTATTTAGATTAATGAGACAAAAGGAGTTTACAAGGATGATGAATTACAATTAGCACCCTGAGGACTGAGAACGCCTAAGTAGTAATGAGAACATTAATTTAAGAAATCTTCTGTCAATGGAGGTAGAAACTGTCCTTAAGGCAAAAACAAAGATTAACACATGTTAACACAATGGTTGTTGCATGTATGCTTTTGCACACACGCACACACACACACACACGCACACGCACACGCACACGCACACACACACACACACACACACACACACACACACACACACACAGGTAGGTTACTCTGGGAAAAACAAAGAGCTACGAGAAAATCCTCTTTACCCAAAACATTGTAATTGCTCCATGTGATTCTCCTTCATACCTGCTGCTGTCCTCCGCCTCTAGCCATGCTCTGTCCCCTGTCACCTCATCTCCCCTTCCTGCAATTGTCCACCTTACACTCTTTTTCCCTCCTTGTTTTTAAGTCCAAGCACATACACCACAGAGGACGATGAATCATTCATAGCAGCACATAATGCCCTCGGCCCTTTCCCCAGAGAGAGAGTGAGACAGACATAAAGACAGTGAGACGAGAAGTGAGAGAAGAGAGAGAGAGGAGGGTCGCAATAGAGAAGCTGGAAATGAAATGGGTTAAGATGCAAGACAATAGTGTGCGATAGATTAAATAGATGTAACAGATTGGAAGCGTGTTACAGGGAGTTTGACAATTTAATAAGGTTGGATTTACAGATATGAACAATATTCATATAGTACATGACATCACTTTATGTGTTTAATAATATCTCAAGTCAAAGCACCTTTCCTTTTTGCTAATGACATGTCTATATACATGCAGTATTCAGGCATAACTAGGTTTGATGCTGTTTGAACACTGAGCTGCAGCCTTGCTGGAGTCAAAGCTGGACCAAATGAGGCAGAAGTCAAGACCAAGATGAAAACAATTGAAAACATGAACACACAAACTTTGCTCAAACACTCAAACAGATCTTATCAAAATCCAAACGTTTCCAATAGCCTATTTAAAAGGTTTTGAAATTTGGATTAGATGAGATGGATTCTTTTGAGATGACATTTTTGTTTCTTCAAATCTGACTGATTTGCTCTTGGATTGTTTGAATGTTTGCAATGATTTTTTGTTTTGTTTTGTTCATGTTTTGGTGGAATCTGTTGTGGTTTGATTTGGGTATCATGGACACTGATGGTGGATAGTTTAGTTTTCTTTTGTAATGATAAAGCCTAATGATAAAATAGAAAACTGTTTGAACGCAGCGCGCTAAGATTTATTTATGAATTAACCATTTATTAATTTTAGTTAGCTATTTGACCTGTTTATCCATCACTTTTCAATTATTTATTCATTACTTTAAGCTAACAATGTATTCACTACTTTTAGCTAACCATTTGAAGTGCTACCTCATTACTTAGCGATTTAAGGAGAATTTTAAAATGGATGTAATACTGTTGGCAAAAATACATTTTGCTTTTGAAACCTACTGAATTGGTTCTAAATTAAATGAAAGGTTGAGAGTACTTTTTTGTTCTTTATAGCCAAAATAATACCTATAACTGTAAACATAACAATATTGGTCTTGAACCACAGCGAGAGCACAGAAATCAATTCTGGCATGCAACAGCCTGTGTGTACAGTAGCATCTGTTAAATGCAGCCTGAGGATATCTACTCCTCCAACTCTGGTCAGCAAGCCTCTAAATCATACAGCTAGTAATAAACTTATGGTCCCCTGAGACCACCCCATGTGGTGCAGCCGGGGGATTGATACAACACACAAAGACTCAGTGACAGAAGTGAACACATGGTCAGAGGGAGTGCTCTTGATTTCTTCTTGAGAGCTAATCTGTCCTTGTGTGTGATATCATCAGCAGCGGGAGAGTTGAGCTGAGAGGAGAGGCTCCGTCAGATAAGGCATGTTAAAGTCTTCATTTTTTCATCAGCTCTGTATGGATTTTCCATTTCCCCAGTGTTTCTCAGTATGAAAACCCCTCTGCTCTCCTCTCCCTCTCCTCGTGTTCTCCCATTCTTTTATGTGCCTTCCCTCTCTTAGCCTTACTTATCTATTAAAACCCTAAAAATAAAATGGCCTGTTTGGCTTGCACTATTACATTACAGCTATGCTAGCTCATTTCCCTTGGGGAATTAATCAGCTGAGGCAGTGTTTGGTTGCAACACGCTTGGGTCATGATGGGACACAGTTTAGAGCCACTAAAGATTCATTATGGAGAGCACAAAATGATCCAAACCTGCAAAATTAAAAGAACCTTTTAAGAACCGCTCTATCAGCATCCCATCAAATCATACATCTCTTTATGATCCCTTAAAATATTAAACTGAGTTATAGCTATGCTACAGTGGTGAATATTGACTGCACAAATAGGCTGCATTAGATGTATGAATGTACTAGCATGTTATATTGAAGCACTGTATTTACACACGTATCTGTCACACAAGGTTGAGACAGACTTCTGCAGACTGGCTGTTTGGTACACAACATTTGACCGGCCATGTAATCAACAGGAAAACCCAGCAGCCTATGTGACAAGTATGGTGCAATGAGTGCTGGAAAGTACCAAAGAGTTACAAGGAAAAAGCCAAGTATTTTCCTTATCCCACAAAGACAATGACGACTTGTTTATCTATCCGTCTGTGTTGAGCATGTGCTTGTGTATCTGCCCTGCTCATCAAAGGCAAAATGCAGAGAGACAAGAGACAGGCATCTTGATGGATCGTATCCTGCAGTGAGAATGACAGAAAAGTGAAATCCACACGGACATATGCAGGCTACATTTACACTGCAAAACATGACAAGCCTCATGTACATGAGAGAAGTAACAAATGCTGTTAAATCTTCCATTATCCCCAATACTTTTCCCCTCTCAAGGCCTCACTCGCCCCATTCCTCTTCTGTCTTCCCCTGTCTCATTTCCAAATGCTTTTAATGCCTTCATTGGGAGTCTGAGGGCACTGTGGCAGTGTGTGTGTGTGTTTTGTATATGTGTGTATTTGTTCCACTGCTATCTTGACGGGCTCTCGAGCTCCTAATTGCTGCACTACAGCCAGAGCTGCTGGGACAGACCCTCTCTAAACTCTCACCCTGTTTTCACTCTTTTCAAAGGCGGGAAAGAGAAAGGTGGAGACAGATGAAAGGAGGGAGGTAAAGAGAGAGAATTAGGAGACGGATGTAATGTGAGAGAGACAGTAATGAGCATTATGTATGCAGGAGAATCTGGGAGAAGACGAAGCAAAATGTGAGAGGATGGAAAGGAAAAGACAGGCCGGTATTGAAATATACACAGAAGGAAATCTGTCTTGATCTCTCTCTCAATTCAAATACCTTAGATATTGTGCTATCACTATTTTCAGTTTTATATCAGCCTATAAGAAAATTTCAAATCCACTTAATTTTTCGTCTGGACATACTTTGCAACGCACAAAGGAGGAGAGATCCACGAAAATGTCAAATCAATTACTCACTCAGCTTTTCTAATTCCCTGCAATAAGCTTATACAGTTAAAGTTTTGATAGAGTTACACTTTCATTTGAAGGCTAAATAAAAAAGAAGTTAACCTCTGTATGGGAGATGTATCCAGGTGTGACAGCTATTGTTAAAATGCACATTTTTTAGCTCGCCGGCTCATAATTACAAGTCTAAATGGAGTTAGGTATTATTAGAGGGTCTGACAATTTACCTTATTAAATGGGCAGTAAGAAAATCCCCTGTGTTCTCTTGTTAGCTTTTAGGAGCAGGCAGCCGGCTAGACGGCTTGGCCCAAGGGGAGCAGCTAACTCACTCAGCAAAGGCCCCCACCGCTGGTTGCCATAGAAATAACGGGAAGGAGATGCAGAACCTGCCAAATGGAAAATGTCAATTACAGTAGATATGTAGATACAGGCACAGAGAGTGGGGTATCCGGGTGGGGGGCTGGGAGGAAGAAGAGAGGCTGAGTAGCCGCTGGCATGCCTACTTTTATTTAAATACAGTCTGGATACAGCTCGCATCTGTCTCCATCTCTGTCCACCGTCATTGACACAGACATACGTAGTCAGTGAATTAATACGTCCTCCTTTTCTCTCTGTGACACGGTGGTGATCAGGTGCTGAGTGTGAATGTGACAGAGAACTGGGGGGTTCTAAGCCGAGGAGTTAACTCCCCCCTATAATCCACATATTGATCCCTCTACTCAGCCAGAGCCACGATCAATACAGGCAGTAAAACCAAACCCAGCAACCTCTCTGGGGAGCTGTGACAGACCCTCAGGCGAGTTCTCTACCCATGTGCATATACATTTCTCTGTGTGTCAGTGGCGTAGTATGTCAGGTGATGGTGTGTGTGTGTGTGTGTGTGTGTGTGCCAACACAAATCAATCAGCTGGACAGTCCTCGATGGCGGGTCATGTGTGCTTCCCTCTCAGGACACTCTGAACACTCAACATGAAAAAACTGTCACTGTGCTGCATAAATGATCAGCTGCAGAGGCTCCAAACAGAGAGAAGTTGTACATACGCTGTCATCGCCAAGGCCAGTGCACACACACATTGCACATGAATGTGTAATTGCACAGATGCATTTACGCTCCAAAGTGTCTCAGTATGTGGAGGAGACAGAGATGGCATTATTATAGCAAACAAGGCTGCCAAACAGCTGACCACAGTTGGAGCCAAACCAGAGGACACCTGGGGATATTTCCATCCGTTTTTGTTGCATCAAAAGCAGTACTTTTTAAGGAGACCTACAAACATATCCAGCGGTTTGGGGTGACCAAAACCAGTTATTTCTCACGGGAAAAGGGACCATCTCCATCTAAAATAGGTATTTTAAGCCAAACCATGATGTTTTTCTAACCCTAAGTGGTTTTTGTGCCCAACCTAAGCAGAGCCTAAACAGAGCAATGTGGCAATAGAGAATTTTTTAACTAAACATGTGTAAAGTTGTGACATAAAGAAAAGTTCAGTTTGTACTTATTTGTGGTTTTGCAGAAATGTGCTTAGCTCACATTTATTCTGGCGATTGGATTACAATGGTTACAATGACCCTTAAAAGAATGAAAAGTTGAATAAAGGCTTTATTATAAGACAAAAAAAGATGACACAAACTTAAAATATATACAGTGTATTTAAAAAAAACATTTATCGTAGAATACATTAACATAGATAAGCAAATGTACATTGTATGATAACAGACAATTTTCATACTCTAGTATAGATTAAAAACGGTATATCCCTGCAACCCAAATCCTGCATTAGCCTCAGCCGCAGAAATATTTGACAGGGACAGTCGGCTATGAATTGGGCAAACACAGGGATCATTTGCTTTTGCATAAACACAATAAACAGATGAAGTCATGCATGCAGCAATATAAAAAATCTGGTAAAATCTCTTTAATATACATTAGGCTTATTTGCAGTCACACACACATGCATAGTTTCACATAACACTGTGCACGGAGAGCCAATTTTCTCAACCCTGAATGAAAATACAAATTAACTATGAAATTACAGCAGGGAGGATGTTTATAATTCACTATACATCACAGGGTTTGTTATTGTTACTACCCCCATCGCCTCGGTAATCATCATTACTTTTATTGTGGCTGTTAGCGTAGCATCATTAGCATACTGTATTGCGTTGGGTGAGGGGAGACCTGAGGTGGATTGTGATGCTCATAATATTGTCATCGAGGGGCAAAACTATTGTTACACAGGCAACGCAATTATGCAATTTTGCATCTTTTAATATCTGTTGGAAATTACACCGTTCCAGCTTCAATCAAATTCATGAGGTGTGTGAGGTGCAATGGCAGAGTATTTTATATTTATGGAAATCGGCCCATGAAATGAGCCGCATTTCTGCAATTAGACAACTCCCAGGCCGTAGTTAATACTATTAGCATCATTTGTATGTCGAATCATTTACAGTGAGTTTTTCTGGGCATGGTTTTGCAATAAACATATTCTGAGGGGAAAACTGTGCACAAGACTTTCAGCGGATGCTTGTAAACAGAGAATGAAATTTGACCTGATGCTGTTCCATTCACTCTGATCCCCAGTGGCAACTGCAACAGATATAGAGAGAAAAACAGAAGGAGGGAGAGGAAGGGAATCAAAAAGAAGGATGAGAGGAAGAGTCAAATAGCAGGAAGAGAACTAAAAAACAGAGGTATTTTGAAGAAGAGAAAAATAACAAACAAAAAACTTACATTTTGGACAGATGGGCAGAGAGACTGAAACCCAGAAGCTGTAATATGAAAGAGTAGCAGAGTGTTGAGCCAGGCAGACAAACTAGCCTGTGATAACTTGACAAATCCCAGTGCTTGTGCTCTTGAGAGGATTGTGCTTCATTAACAGATAAAAAGTGGAGGAGACAGAGGAGAAGAAAGAGGGGGGTGAAGGGAGACGGGTCCGCTCTTTGTTCCTCAGCCTTTACTCATTTCACTGTTATCTGCCACGGGGAGTTTTATTTGATGACATGACCTTTAAGTTACAGGAGCATGAATTGACAATGAGCACAAGTTTCCAACAGTATACTGATGCGTCTTTCATCTCCTACTAGGATGGTGTCTTATCACACTCCCTCCCGCAGTGGCAAGGATAAACAGAGGAGAGAGAGAGAGAGAGAGAGAGAGAGAGAGAGAGAGAGAGAGAGTGTGTGTGTGTGTGTGTGTGTGTGTGTGTGTGTGTGTGTGTGTGTGCATGAGAGAGAGAGAGAGGGAGAGACAGAGAGTAGAGTTTAAATGTGTCAAAGAAATAAATACGCTGTGTTCATAAACTGTTGTATCAAAACTGTCTTGGTCTGCTACTGAATTAAGTGTCCAGTCACCTAAATTACTTAAATCATGTTTAAAGAAATAGTAGCCTAATTTTGATATGCTCATTTCCTTTCTGGTAGAGAATTAGATGAGAAGATAAATACAGTTCTCATAACTGTCTGGTAAATATGAGATACGAATATGTGTGTTCATCTTGAGCGTAAAAATCACCTTTATCCTGTGCTTTATGAATCAGCTATAAATGTACAGAGTGGAGAGGAAAATGGACAGAGACTAGAAGGAAATAAAAGAAAGAAACTGATGAGTTCTGAGTTAAGTCAGAAGCTGAGCTGAACATGAACACACGGTCAGTGCATCTGTTGCTAGCTAGCTTACAGCTAGCGTTTATTGTTGATACATTAGCAAAGGTCCAGTTGAATTTGCACAAATGACGCAAGGCAAAAATTCCTTTTGCTTTAAGGCTACAGCCTACAGGCAAACGGTCTTGCGAAGTGACTGAACAAGCAAAATGAGCCTGGGTCTGGTTGGTAGGTTAGCAAGACAACCACTGGAGACCCTGGAAAGTTATGTTGCTTAAAAGTTCCAATAAAATGCAAATTTGTCATTTTTACACTTTGGTTTTTGTAAGAATTAATATATATATATATATATATATATATATATATATATATATATATATATTTATGTATAGAGAGAGAGAGAGAGAGAGAAAGTGTAAACAGCAGGCATACATGAGTCAATACGAGGCACTTTTCACCTTGTCAATCCCAGACTCCCCTGGGAATCCCTGTAGAGGTCAGAGATCAAGGCTTCAGACAGACCAGCCCAGACACAACCCCTGACATTATGACCTTCACAACGGCAGATCAATAACCAAAATGGCTGCCAGCCAACCTTTGAGCACTTCAAAAGCATTCCAAAAGTTCATTTCTAAAATGTATTTCCATGCATTATAATCACGATGGTATTGGTAGGAGAAGAAGAGGATGGACTGGTTAATAAACACCTAGTAGAGTACATTTCAGAGCTTGTTGCATTAATTTAAAACTCTGGACTTCACACCTTTACACGCAGTTTTCTCTGGGTGAAGCCCTGAGTCCTTGCTGTTATCTATCTACTGCCAAATTTGTCTGGATTACATTATTTCCTTTAAAGAGTGAAATGTGGTTGTGGCTTCTTAACAGAGAACTAAAATATAGATGCGCACTTCCACCTCGTAGTCTGGGGGATTGCTGATTGTGTATGTGCAGTTATTGAGACTGCTTTCATTATTACAGAGTGAAAGAGTAGGCAGGGTGTGCAGGGGATGATGAACAGGGGTGTTATTTATAAAACACAGATCAATAACCATTACAATTTTAATTTCGTTGCACCAGGGGTTAGCGGCTGAGTGTGTGTGCACGTTAAAGGGCGAGAGTGGGAAGGAAGGGAGAAGGAGAGAATATTTCGACCACTATTCCCTTGAGACAATATATGCAAGTACACATACACCGACACACAAACACACACACACACGTTATTCTTGTGTTAATTTTCAGTGCTCCACAGCTCTTCATTCTGGTGATGAATGGAAGGCTGAGGTCTTTCTATTAAATCAGCTCTCTCCATCAGGTGATTGAATAAGAGTTCCTGAGAGAGACTTAGATTGATATCACGCCTCTGCTGTTCGAGAGGCTCAACCAAAACAAACCGTCTGTACTCAAGACAGCACATGTTCATTCCTTTTATGCTACTACTTCTCATGTACTACTTCCTGCTTTTACCACTGTAATTATGTACTTAAATATGCCACACATTGATTTTAATGTACAATAATGACATACCATGACTGCCGTGTGGCTCTAGAGATGGAAATAGTTATTTCAACTATGAAATGGATTGCCATGAAATTTTGTACAGACATTCATGGTCCCCTGAGGATAAACTGTCCGATCTAGCACCACCATCAGGTCAAAATTGTATTCTGTAGGCCTACCCTTAACCTGTACTTGTGTTTAGTCCTAGTTACCAGATATTAGCGTACTAACGTGCTAAACTAAGATTGTAAACATGGTGAACATTACAGCATGTCAGCATTATCACTGTGAGCATGGTAGCATCAAGCCCTCAGGAAGAGCGCCAGGCTTTGAAGCCAACTTTCATAGTGGCCAAACCATGTTATTACAACGTCACGTGATGCACTGCGGCCCAAAATACTTTTTTCCATAAGCTTATATTGTGAAAGAAGCTGCTGTAAAACGGTGGATAGATTTGATGACAACAAATGACTCGTTTGTCTATCATAATTTTGTATTTGGAACGTCTGGAAGATCAGATCGTTTTATCTCTATTCAAGTTAGCCAGAAGTCGGCGGAAGTCTCTAGTGTGCATGCTTTATGGGCCCCACAATGGGGAAGATCTGGGTAATTTTATGCCATTTTGGCTTCCTCCAACACTGTATCCAGGTTTTAATGTAACATCCTTGTGTACCATGCTGACGTTAGCATTTAGCACAAAGCACCACTGTGCCTGAGTACAGTCTCATAGCTGCTAGCATGGCTTAGTCTGGAATTATGTTCATGTCTGAATAATACAAAGAGCAGAATGCCTCATTATTGTCTTGGATAATCCACTTCCAGAGGTCATTTCTTGTTACTGTTCGGTGTAAGAACTTGCCCATGAGCCCCCCTTGTATCTGCTTCCATCAACAAAACCTATTTACGGAGCGTATGCTGCACCACTCAGCTTCCAATCAGTGCTGCCATGATCCTCTGTGCTCTGCCTAACCCCTAATGTACTGAGGCCTGGGTGGGCAGTGAGTTAATTGCCACTTCGTTTGGCACCACGACAGAGACTGCATGCTAAATAAAGCAGTTTCCTTGGTAACCCACATTAAATACATTGTCTGACAGGTGAGAAATATTTGATGGTTGATTGTGTTAGTCATGTGAAATGTCATTGTGTGGGATGTCAGTTTCCCCAGCAAGCTCTGAATTGTCTGGAAAACACCTAGCAGTCGCTGCTATGATACCTGATATTGGCTGAGGAAGCTGTGGTTTGGTCGCAGCTCTGCCTGTATACAGAAAGTAATCACGGTGAGTTATACTTTATGTCTCTCTCGTTCTCTCCCTGATCAAACATTTGCTCCACAGGGAGTGATAGACACACACTGCGCACACCTGTGCTCCTCAACTCACAATCACTGCAGTGTGTGTATGTGTGTGTGCTTGTATGGATCCAGCTTGCCTCTACAAGCAGGAGAGTGAGAGAAACACACACACAGCAGTGATGGAGCAGAGACATACAGAGCAAACACAAAAGAAATGTCCACCCACCAGTCAAAAGGACAAACTCACAAGCAAAGTGTCCAGTAACCTCTTCGTGGGAATGAATCTGTGCCCAACTGACTGGGGATGGAGAGGGGATTATAGCCGAATGGCCCATTATTCTCTCCACAGCAGCTAGTCAGACAGCCAGCCGGCTAGCCGAGATGAGCTCTATTCACCATTCCTATCTCGTAGCCGCAGCCCTGTGGCTCATCCATCTCCATTTCCCACTCCCTGTCGTCGTGTCTCCAGCACCAGCACAGCCTTAATCAATCTAATTACCAACCGCAGAATGGACCCCAGACCCATCTACCTGTCTGCTAAACCATCCAGACCCTCTCAGTGCCTTCGCTCTACATACCCCCCTCCCTGATGGAGCTTGATTAAAAAGCCTCCCCCTTATTATTTGATAATTTACACTGAAAATGAATGGAAATGAATCAGGAATGACAGCAAGATTTTGCAAATAAGAGCAGGTTTCATTACTGTAGTCACTTGGAAAGTGGAAATTAACATTCAGATGTTGTTGTTGTTTAATTACCTGCACATTTTGGTTGATTAAATGATGACATTTTCTTTTTAAAAAAGGCACATTTTAGATTTACAATTACTTCAATTAAATTTTAATTTATATTGTTTTAGTTACTTGGCATGTAACAATTTTACTTTTGTTGCTAAACTGGATATTTGACTTTGTGTAATAAGTTGTAGTTCTAGTACTTTAAAATTGTGTCCAGTGATCTGCATTATGATAAGACATGCTTTTAAATTAGTTGACCACTGATTGTAGACACTATGTATTAACATTGATTTCAAATACAGTCCTTGTTAAATATACAGCAAGTGAGTGAAAATTAACTTTCATGTTCATCGCCTACAACTTACTGATTGTTACAAAGGAATCGAATGACATTCCTACTAGGCCTTAATAATAAAAAGTGTGACCAAGCGAGGAGAGAAAATTAGTCTGTGATTTCTCTCTCTCTCTCTCCCCCCTCTGACAATGGCAAGCTAATTAAACTCCTGGCATTTCATATTCATGACTAATTAGCTAAACGAGATGGCAGCTCCAAAGTGGGCAGCTCTTAATTAAGCTGGAGAATTTGAGTTACACCTTGGTGCAGAGGTGTGTATCTGTAAGTATGTATATATATTGTGTGTGTGTGTGTCTGTGTGCTAGCAATATTAATCTTGTCTTGTGCCCTGGCATTTTCCAAGAAGCTGACCCCTGTCTCAGTGGAGGCAGAGGGGAAAGGTTACTCTATGCTGCCTGTATATACTGTACAGTACACACCCTCCATGTTGTTCCATAATGTCTGCAGTCCTGTTTAACGCCTCTAATTATCAAGGTGTTATCTTACAGTAATTTATTTTACACAACAGCTGAAGGAGTGTAATTGTACAAACTGTGGGAAACTTTTCCCGTTCGGTTGTTGCCATACAAAAGCAATGTGAAACACCTTTTTGGAGCAAATGAACACATTAGTTATAAAATTAGTTAAGATTAGTTATTATATCTTGAATATTTAACTTAAACACAAACTGAAATGTAAAATAAAGATTTCCTGTTTTGCAGTAAATGTTTACGAGCTATGTAAGATGATGGTTGCCTTCCATTTTTGTAGTTTTTTTTATGATTTCTCTCAGGTCGTGAGATGTAATCACAAGTCTGATTGTTGTTGTTTGTGCTTCTGTAATTCTGTCTCCATTAAGTCCAGTCCTCTGTGCCTGTGTGAGTGTATTAATTTGGTGTATTAGGGTTTGTATGCATGCATCCCTACGGCAGGGTCCAACATGGCCATTAAAGCTGCAAATAAAGCCTCTGTTTTGTCAGCTCCACAACAGGATAAACACCTCCCTCAGGCCCAAATCTAGTCCCCACATAGCACAGCTTAGCCACACATGTTGAGGACCTCTACAGTTCATATGAGAGAGAGGTGAAGCATACATGTCAGCAGCTTTGATAAAAAGAGATTAAAGACTGTGTACTCCTTTGTTTTGTACAATTATTTATGTGTGCTTGTGTATGCAGTCTTTACTCTGTGGAGTTCGAAGCAGAGAAGAAAGAAGAAGAGAAAAGTGAATAAAGCGTAAAGAGAATGGACAGGTGAGTATAACTTTTCTCTCCCCTGTTCAGATTCTCTTAATCTCTGCCAGAAAATCCTCTTTCATTCTTTACAAGATTCCCAAATCCTGGATAAATCCACAGCAAGACATTAGTGCACGACAAACCCCTCTCTGACTTTACAGAGATTTGCATCCTTCAAAGCTCTCAGAGCCTGACTACTTTCATGTGGCCCTGTTGGCGGATGCTGAACTATGCTGCAGTAAAAATGGCACCAGCCTATTAGCTATCTGTAAATCATCAGAGTTACGATGAAATGATGCAGGTACTTGTCTTGTTTTGCATATATTATCCTTGCAAATCATGCATAAGTAACATTGCAGGCAACCATTTTCCAAAGCATATCACAATTTTACAGATTGATTTTTCATACAGCCACTGGATTCTAGTGATGAAACTGTGGTAATAATGAAGTATTAATGAAGGTAAAATTCACTTGAAAAAAGGGACCTTTAGATGGCATTGCAGGTAATGATTTGGAAGCAAACTCCAATCTCTATGATTTAAAGAAACTGTTCTACATTTTGGGAAAGAAGCTCATTTTTTTTGTCGAGCGACTTCCTCGCTACTCCCAAGAAAGGCTAGAAAGTGAACGTTTCCTTATTTTCATAACTTTTGGGTTTGATCTCCTCAGTCAGATAGTGGAGCTTCATGGCATGTGCGTGGAAATCTTTGGTGTAAATCTGATCTTTATTGATTTCATCTGCTCACAACACTGAGATTTTGCACATACTATCATTAGTAAAAGATACACAACAGAAGACCTGCAGTCACACATGCAGTTTTCTTTGTTCTGTGCATCGTTTCTGTCTTGTTACCATTGAATACTAAACTGTTCAACACTTCAATACAACAGTCTAATTAAAAGAAAACTACGTGGGTGAAAAATGTCTAACTAAGCAGCATGCTTTCAGCCATGGAGGAATAAGATGTAGATTTCAATCCCCCAAATGAAGGACACTAAGCTCTTTGTCTTTCATTCTTTGTATCACAGTATCTGTGCATCAATTCCAACAATCTTTAAAGCATAATGTAGCCTCCTCTCGTGTCTCTTTGAACCTGGGCAACCACACAGGGGCCCTCTGTAATAAACAGAACCTGAGCTACTAAGCTGTAAATAGTCAAAATTATATAAATATATATAAAACCACACACTTCCTGAACAAAGCAGTCTCATTTGGAGTTTAGAGGGCAATATATGGGCAGTATTTCGTCATTAGCATGGCTGTAAAAGCTCTGTGAAAAAAAACCAAGGCTACAGAACTGTGATATAAGTGATGTAAAGGAGATGTTTTCAGTCGCTGACACTGTTAAGATGGGTTGTCTCAATGACAGGATGGAAACAGACAAGTAGGTGTAAATATGCACACACACACACACACACACACACACACACACACACACACACACACACACACACACACACACACACACACACACAGCTTCAAGTCATAATAGATAAATCTAATTTCATGTGGGAGTATACTCTATAATATTATTACAGCACAGAAGGCATACGCTTCTTGTATGTGTATGTGTGTGTATAAATATGTGTGCCTTTGCATGTGTGTGTGTCTGAGTGAAGGATACCATCTGTCAAATGCTATTGGCTGCTGAGGCTGGCAGGCTCTAATCCACTTGTTTCTGCAGTGTGTAGATTAGCACCAGGTTAATGGATATGCTGCCAATATGGCGCGTGCATGCGCACGCACGCACGCACACACACACACACACACACACACACACACACACACACACACACACACACAGAGTTACAGACTTTTTGGCAATACCACTAAGACAATCAAGGTCCAATAAAATTTGTAAGTTGTAGTTTAATAGAGGGACACCTTGAACATCCTGGAGGAGACAGACAAGACACAAAAAAGACAAGACAGAGACACCACAGTCAAATCCATGTCAAAAATAGGAATGAATAGGAGGAAGCACTGAAAAGATTTTGAACCCTGTTTTTTTCCATCTCAGTTTGAAATCAAGGATCCAGTGTTTCTTACAATTACTTTAAAGGAGACATGTTGCGCTCATTTTCAGGTTCATAATTATATTTTGGGTTAGCACTAGAACAGGTTTACATGCTTCAGTGCTCCCCTCCTGAATACCCAGTCTCCTCTGATTGGTCAGCTCTCACACGCCTGAGCCAGCACCGCTCACAACAAAAGAGCAGCTGTGCTAAATCAATTCTTACTTGCCAAACTAGCTGCTAGGCATAAATCATGCAAATGTGTTACAGGGTTACGTAGTGTGACGTCACAGAATTAAAGGCGAGACTACTGACAAGCGTTTCATGAGCAGTGTTTTAACATTTTAACTTTCAAGATCTTTTCATGCACAAGAATCTACAGTATATAAAACACTGAAGGAAAGGAAATTTATATAATAATACGTCTCCTTTAAAGAAATAAACGGTTGGGATTGTAAATGGAAATTGTAATCCAGGGAGTGACTGCTACATCGTGTGGCCACAGGACCTCCAATTATGAGACATAACATGCTGAATTGCACACACATGCAAACTCTAGACACATATGCAGTCCTTTTGCTCTTATTGTCTACACAACACTGGGTATCTAAATATATCTTTCCCGATATGACAGTCATCGATCAATAGCGAGCTCTCCACCTACCTCTCACAGAGGAATGCAGCCAACACAGAAATGCTTTTGTTGTCAACAGTGTAGTGGGTGGAAACCTCACAGCTGCTTGTAGAAACTTAGACAACAAAAACCATGCACCAGGCCTTACAATATTGAATATATCAGAGTGGAGACAGAGACAGGAACAAAGTGGAGACCGAGGTGCCATGGAGACCAAGTGAAGGCGGAGGATCAGTGGAGCAGCACGGAGTGAATTTACAGAGGGACTTTGTGCCAACACTTCTCCTCTAATAAAGAGCGCGTTCTCCCTCTGCCTCTCACTGCAGGCTTAGAGAGGCCCGCTTTATTGGTTCATATCTGACTGACTGACTGACTGCTGCAGCCACAGGGGGAAAGTATGTGTGTCTGTGCGTGTGAAGTGGGTGGTCAGCGTTTGCACAATATTAAACCCTCACTATATCAAACCTTTCATACAAGTTGATGGAGCGGGAGTTAAAGCCCTGAGGACAGATGTGCATATGGCAATAAAGCAGTTTACTTTTTCAGTTAATCTTATGGTATGTTTGACATAACACGGTCTAAGGAGGTGAAGAGGCTTATCTTAAGATTTTTGCTTAAGGAATATCTCCTTTAGCATCCCAGTTGACTTCCCTGCAGTGAGATTTGTTTAATCAGGCGGGCATCAGAGGCTTTGTGAGGGGCTTTATCATGCCAGTCAAGTTGGCTGTTATGACTGACAACCAATGGGGAAATAAAAGGAAACATACACGCACACTGCCGTTTGTAATCTCTGTAGACGCCTGATGGCAGTTTCATAACCTGGATGACAAAGGATTGGCAGGAAATCAACCAGGCTTGATGTTTAAACTCCGGGGCAGGACCTTGATCACTGTCAGCTTCGAGGTCGGTAGTTGGAAATTATCAAGGTCGGTAGTTGGAGGGTACCCGATTACTCACTCTACACAAGTGTTTTCAGTCTAGTTTGCCATCAAACTTCCTATCACACTTTCCTTTCTTTTTAATGCTGATCTACTTCTTCAAATTATTTGCGCCCAAGCAGAAGAAGGGCTGTTTACGTGTGGTTGAAGTATCTGTGCCTCTGTAAGTGTGTGTAGTACATTCAAGCATCTGCACCTCCCTCCCGTCTATCACCACTGAAAACGATGTGCAACCATGAGGAAAATTAATTTCTCATTACATGAATCTCCTCTTTAACCTGTTTTCTACCTCCCCTGTCCAGTACAGCTTCCATATTCGTTACATGCACATACAAAATACACTTTCTCGATTTGTCAACACCCTTTCCGCTTTGCATAACTTCTTTCCTTAACCTCCATTACTATTCACCTGCAGTCTCACCTGGCTGCATACATCAAACTGGCTTTAAAACGCTCTTTTCCAGCAGAGCCGGCTGCCTTTATTCGCCCCATCTCTGATGAAATTTGCAGGCTGTCAGGAGACTTGTGCAGGAAAGTCAAACACCAATCTGGCAAGCTTGTCTTTTCTACAGGAGCACATTTAGGATTTTTCCCCCCAGGCACACGCACACTGATTGGATCTTTTGCTGCGCGGTAAGTCCTGCATGCAGATGATTTACACAAACACACCCACACACATAAATTATGGATGAGCTCACCATAGATAAACTGGGCTGCATTCAGTCCTACAAAGTCCAAAAGTTTCTTTTCAAGCATCACTTCTAGCATTCAAATCCAACATGAAATAAAGCTTTCTTGATTGGATCAGTTCTGATTTTATTGCTGTGATCACAGTCCTGGAACACTGCAAAACCTCAACATTTTACCAAGTATATTTGTGTAATTTCTAGTCAAACACACTTAAAAACGACACCTAATTACATAGAAAGTAACACTTGTTTATGGATTAGACAATTGCTCCATTGGCAGATATGTTTTTACTTATACCAATAACCAAGAAATACCTTGCTATCATTATTTTTTATCTATGTCTTCATTGGTTTATCCTACTTTCAAGTCTACAGGGGTTTTGTTTTAATACTGTAAAGCATTAAAACAGAACAGGCTTTACGGAGATTATAAAAGTACACATCCTGCATAGTGAAACGAAAAAATGTGTGACTGAAAAAAAACATAATTTGGTGTTAGACAAGACGTTGTGAAGAACACAGCAGGACTTGAGTAGTGTATTGATCAGGAGTCCTCTCGAAGACAAGCCAGAGCAGGAAGGGAGTTCCTCACTTCACTACGGGGACTTTATCTTCCTCAGTTAATAGAGAGGAAGACATGCACGTACACACTCTGTCTCAACCTCCATCTCTTCTCTGCATCAGTGCATCCGAGTGAATCGTTTCAGTTTTTCTCACCTCCTCATACTGTTTCGCCTCGTCTGTCCCCATCCTTTGTTTCTTCAAATCCATTTGTATCTCTTTTTGCTCTGTTCATCCCAAACTCACTCCCATCCATCACCTCTGTTAGCTGGGTCTTGGTGGTGTGCCATGAGCAGATTTCACCCACCAATCCTTCACCCATTTTCCCATATATCTCAGTAGTAGACTCTGCACTGACGTCTGTCTTCTGTCTGCACATATCTATCTGGAGAGTATTTGGGGTACCACCATGACACCAAAATGACTCCTAAAGATCACTGAGGCACTCAGCGGCCAATATGTTGCTTTCATAAACACTACTGATTTTTCATCACTCCAGCTGTTTCTCATACAAACAGCTTTTTATTGAAAAACGCTGACCATGACACTAAACCTCAATGCTGCAGATTAAAGTGTCCACCCACATGCCGAGGGCAGCAGAAGAGACAAAGTCCAAAACATCACAAAGCTTCACAGGTTCCAGACAGGCAAACATTACATGTATTCTACACATAAGCATGCACGGTTACAACTGCACATTTACGTACATTCACAAGCTTGCTTGCATTAATTTCTATAGCTGCAGCATAATCGATGACATACATCTCCGACGTGTTTAATTACTCACAGTAATTAGGCTGACGCACGATGCTCTTCTCTCTGTCTCACCTCTCTCCTCCTCTGTCTGGATATTTCCCTCTCAAGTGTTTTTTAGCAGTGTGTATGTCAACCACTGTTGTATATAAAGCGGCACGCTCCTGCATTTTATATTATGACCAGTGACTGACATCATCTAGACCGCTTGAAGAGCTTATTCCCACGATAAAGTGACCCTGTATGTACAATTATTCGAAGTCCCCTTTCATCCCCAAAACCACCCAGCCATGATTTCTTTGTTTTTCGAATCCTCGCCAACATAGTGTTTTGGGCATTTTTCGACCAAACTTGCATCACATCAATCCGAGCAAACCCACACCCTCCCTCTCTCTTCAGTCCGCTAATTGAATTTGCAGCTGACTTTTAATTAAGAACAGGGCTGATTTGCATAAAGTCAGATCATTTGCATGCAGTCGTCAGCCCCTCCCCCCTACATGTCTGAGAGCCTGGCACCGAGCCAAGAGCAGGGGTGGAAACTGACATCGGAGAGAGAAATAAGGCGGGAGGAAGGGACGCATGGAGGAGAAGAAGGTGGAGGTGTCTGCCAACAAAGGAGAAGACAAACAGCAGATGGAGGGAAGGAGGAGACAAATGGGGGCAAACAACAACTCGTGCCATGAAATGGGGGAGTAAGCGAGGTAGACATGCACATACTCAGAGTTTGCACAGCGTGATCACCCACCCACACCCACACACACACACCCACACAGGCACAAATATCTCCACAGATTTTGCAATCAAGTTAGCTAATTAGTAAATCAAAGAGAAAAAAAAAATTGCGCGATGCATGCTAAATAGTTATACTCATGTTACAAACAGGTGTTAATTGGTGGCATGTTGGCTCTATGCAAATGAGCTGGGCTGACTTGAAAACAAGATATGGCGATGAGGTGCAATGCATTTGTCGAATAACACCTGGGCAGCTTCATATGGAAGGACGCAGCAAAAGAAAATGCAACTCTGATTATTTCCTGCCACACACAGTATGTAACCTTGCCACTAGGGGTCCCTCAATCGAAACAAAAGATGTAGTTTGACGATGTTAAGGACAGTGGGATCATGGGAGATTTGTCTACATTGTTAAACAACAACCATTGCTGATAAAATTTGATGTGACCACAGTTCCCTGATGAGATAATGTATTGAAGTTTTATTCACATTACACTTAGTCACGTTTACCGACTTCCTTCCTCACTCTGACGTATCATTTGATTTCTCCCCAAGTGACCAAATAAAAAGATACGTTACCTTGAATAAAATAGTTTTTTCTGGGTTTGAACATTGGAAACATTTGGGATAATGTAAGTATTATACAGAAAGGTTACATATTATATATTTAAAGAGAAACAAAACTCTGCTTCGTTTCACATTAGATATGGCAATTCACTTCCAAGCCGTCCCTTGCCTCAATTATATACTGACACACTGCTGTGACCGACGTTTGATAATTGATGCTGTCGAACATTAACCAGGATGAGTATTTGTCAAAATGCTCCCTGTCCAGAGGGCTCAACTGGTCTAATAGGTCCCATCCATCACACTGTGCCAGGTTTGACCAATAAGTGTGCCCCTATATACAGTATTCATACTCATCCCACAATGCCTAGAGTGGTGTGTCCATCTGTGTGAGGGTGGATGACATACTTGAATCTGCAGTGATATCTGGCAGGTGAGTTGCGAAGCTGTTAGCAGCATGTACACAAGTTGATATACTCAGTATGTAAAACTTAATATGCATTAAAGCCTGAAATACAACTACCACTCTACATATACATGTACACAAACACACAGCCATGTAAACAAATGCTGTGCGAACCAACATTGGTTCATTCTCTGTCTGAGAAGCCGACTCATTAGCAACCAGAAAGAATGCAGCTCATTAATGAATGTCATTAAGGCAGGCGGTGAAGCGCTGGGTGGCTGCCAACAGGACGACTGCTGGGTGGCATGTAGGGAGGGGACGAGCTGGCTGCGGCCAGCACGGGTAGAGATGCAGCTGCTTCTCTTCCCGGGGGAGATGGAGGAAATAGGAGAAAAGGAGTATGAGAATGTGGGGGTCTAAACTTTGGGCTGAGGATACGGGTTTGCTGAGGGTCGGGGGGCCATGGGTGTGTCAGGCGTGTGCCATCGTAATACTGCGGAAGATGGGGGACGGCAGACGCCATTTTGGTGGAGCGATGCAGCGAGTCGCCATTTTGAAGTGCTCTGCTCGGGGAAAATGGGAATTAATAAAAAATGAACCGCAGTTAATGCAAACACATAAGCCATAGAGAGGCTGATTGATGATCTGATGACTGTCAGCTCATGACTGCATGAACTTTGCTGCAACAGTCTGACCTCAGATCAGCAAATGGCTCCCTTCTTTTCACATACCAACACCATCAGACAAAGAGAGGTTAGCTTTGTCTCTTTGTTTAAAGTATGAAATGAAACCATCATTTTGTTTAGCATCTAAATACTGATATATAACAAAAACACTGGAAAACAGAAAACATCCTCATGCTGTAGTTTGTGCTTTATCTTAAATATTGTCTGCCTCTACATTCTGCTTCTTCAGTACCTCACGACGCTGACGTCTGCAAATCCTTGCACTGATCCGAGGCCTAGTCTGGAGCTCAGGACTCGTCCTCTGCCATCACTCTTACTAAAGAAGAAAACACTCACTTATGCATTTGAGTAATTACCTCTAATCAGCCATACACTGACCTAGCAGGCAGCCATATTGATTTCAGAGGCTAATCAAGGAAAAGCTTAATGACATAGCAATTAAAGTGCTCCAGTACACAAATTACACCTGCGATTAAATGCTACAGGGATCAGGTGTAGAAAAAAATTATCCAAAGGGTGGTCTATACAGTCAGAGAATATGAACTGATGAATTCATGCAGGCATTCATGCATCTTAAAGGGCAACTCCACCAATTGTACACATTAAAGTGTGTTTACAGGTCTTGGGGAGTACAACTGCTTATATGAAAAAAAGTAGTATAAAGCCTTTTGTAGCTTCAGAGGAGGCTGAATGCTACTTGATAAACTGTCTCCAGTGGTGTCACCCAGTGGCTCAGCTGCATTGTGGGAAATTTAGGTGCCAGGTTTTGAGAAGCAGTCCACTGGTCTAGCATTGCACTTGTACAACACTGTTGGACTCATTATGGACAGAACCAGAGATATCGCCTTTTTGACTACACACATTTTTCTTCCTTTTCAAAACCTCATGCATCACATAAACCACAATGCCACAATGACAATTTAATGAGATTACATGAAGCTTCCTCTGCAGCCCCAATATTGGTGAAGCCACCAATTTTACACATTAAAGTGATTGCATATGTGTATGTGTATATATATATATATATATATATATATATTTATATATATATTTATATATATATATATATATATATATATATATATATATATATATATATATATATATATATATATATATATATATATATATATATACACACACACACACACACACATGTGTATATATGTGTATATATGTATAAACACCTGCAATCACCTTAATGTGTAAAATTGGTGGAATGCATTCATGGGTTAAAAAACAGTTTAGCTTTAAAAGACAAATGCTCAAAAATAGAAAGAAATTCTAACTAAATCAACAACATCAGAGAAAGTATATATTTACAACTTTAATCTTTATTTCTTTAAAATAAGATAAAGGAAAATTTGTTATTATCAATAATACAAGTACAAAAAAATGCATCAGAACACAGAAGAATATACAGGACAGAGCATGACAGTGACAGCTTAGGGAATTATACTATACGGTTCAAACAGATAAAGATCCTTTGTATATTATGGAAAACAGGAGTAAAAGCAGGCTGGTCAATGGAAGAAAATATTTCTTTTTATAGATAAATGAAGTGAAAGCATTGAAAAATGTCTAAATGTAGCTCATCTTGGCACCAACAAACCTGCTCTCTTTCCAGTTTCAGCCAACATGCTAGCAAACATTCTCCAATAAATAAGGCACTTCGATGGGCCCAAAAGCAGGAAAAATATTTGTGTGTGTGCTTGTATGTGTCTGTGTCTGTATGTGTTTGTGCGAATAATCCGAATAAGTGGACCACAACTGATGACAAACGTTCACATTTTATATCGTGCATAAATACCTACTCATCTTAAATCACTCTTAAGATATTTCTATTAATAAACAATGACATTTATTACTGGGAATTTAAAAAGATGTCAAGGACCTGACATCCATATTTAACATGACACAAACATTTAACAGTTAAAGCAAAACACAGCTTGTGACAAAAATAAAATGATAAACTCAAACATATGATGTGCTATTTGACAACCATCTCTGTTGTTGTGTAACTGTGGGGAGAGAGCTGAATGATGTTGCATCTCACACACACACAGACTGGTATGCCTGCGTGTGTGTGTCACATGTTGGCAAAGTGCTGCCCAGCACCCTTCCAACATGCTTGTCAATGACAGACTATGTAGTGATCAAGTGCAATAATGAATATCATCACTTCCCACATATATTGATACAGCTGTGTGCATAAAGACAGAAAACTGTGCTTCTGTCACTGCATGAAATCTTATAAGCACTGCTAAGAAATATCAAACTTGAAAAAAGCAAAAGTGGACGAGGTTAACATGTTACTGATTAAGGCAATTCTGGCGCTTGCAGATATCAAGCATCAGCTCGTTCTCTTTGGCAGATGCCTAATGTTTGGCACCACAAGTAAAAACCAAAGGTTAACTGTAAGATCTGGAAGCAGGTAAAAATCAAGCTGCAGCACATTACAAAGAATCAAACTTCTCTTCACTCTCTTTGTCAACGATAGTGAGAGGATAGTGTTTGTTAATGAGGCAATAAACTGATATGAAACAGCCCATTTAGCCGCCAAAAGTCACTGAAAATAAAGTCCCCCTGGCAGGCTTTTAAGTTTCTATCCCACCTGTGAGAAAAAGATGGATGGAGTGGAGGGCTGGAGTGGTGGGAAGACTGTCAATGAAGGTCAAAGTCTTATAGCAAATTAATTAGACCCAGTTGAGGTCAGCTGCAGCGGGGCGGGCGGTGTCTACATCTCATGGGCAGCAAGATGATGTTCAGGGATACCATTGGCATGAGCCACCACCGTGTTATTCTCATTGAGGCGCCTCACGCGATACATTTCATAGTGGATGCTGCTGGTGATGTCCTTAATGTTCTGCATATGGGTCCTGAAAAAAACACACATTTACACACCCATAAGAAATCAGTACAAGAGACAGACAACTTTACAATAATATCTAAAGTCCCCCTCCATTCAAAAATGTGTTCCGTGCAGAATTACATGCGTGCCGTTATTTTGATCACCACAGAGTTGGTTTAAGTTGTGTAATGCTGCATGTGTGTTGGTCAGCTGGTCTCCTTTGTTACTGCTGATCGCTGCTCTGCTCTGTTAACGTTTTGGGTGATGGCGTAAAAGGTATTCACAAACATGTGGCCTACTTCACATTCGGCTTGCCAAGGTAATTATTTAGAAATCAAATAATGGAAATGCTTGCAACTACTGACTATTTGAAGACTGATTACAAGATGACTCTAGTGTTTGTGCAAAGTAGATAATCGGGGTGCTGCATTGCCCTCGCTGTTGATTTTCTGCCTTTTTTGTTCCGTAAACATCAAGTTATTAATTAAGATTTAGAAAATAGATTTTTGACATTTGTGAATCGATTCTGAATTTTAAGAGATGAGAATCAAGACTCTTATGTGAACCAATTTTTCACCCACTTGCACCACTACTGAGAATTGACTCTAAATGAAGTTTCTGTTTCTGCAGTTTAAAATATTTGAAATCAAAAGTATTTCCATATTCATTTAGATTCTGGATGCTTTCACTGGATGGATCAAATAAATGTAATTTTTAAGAATTTTGCAATAATTTAACCCTTTAGTATAAATATTAGATACAAATTAACAATGAAAGCAGAGCATTTCTTTAATTTCATAACACAATTTTAGACGGGACCTTTAAACATACACATCACAAGTCTGCATGAAAGAATTTAAGACATATTGATATGGAGAGAAAACTCCCTTACCTGATGAGGAGATCCCGTAAATAGGCAAACTCACAGTGGGCTATGTTCTCAACTAAAGGAGAGAGAGAAAGTATGAGCTATCAGAAATAATTTAAGGTCAGTTAAAACAGGTGACAGTAGGACTGACTGATGAAAAAAATCCAAAAACAAACAGTATGACAGCTGTGAGCTGTTTCCTTGCCATAAAGTTTCCAAAAGAGTCCACTAGGTGGAGTCAGTGATCTCAGTGTGACAAATGCTGTATGTCATCTCAACACTCGGATGCCCTAAACCAATGCAGATCTCTGTTAATAACTTCATCTACATAAAGTCCTTCTGAAGAGATAAGAGCCTATCTACTAAAAAAGAAGCAATCCTGCCAGACGTGTGTGTGTGTGTGTGTGTCAGCTCTGCACACTCTGCAGGAAATTATACTTCCTTAATGAGACACTTGATAGAGGGGTGGTGCCTCCTGTCTGGAGTGGATAACATAATTAAATATTGAAAGACAAATCCTGCAGTAAGAATGGTTGTTAACAAAACCCAACACTGTACTGTTACAGTACTTGTCTTTTGGCAAGCTGAATAACGATAAAGAAAAACAAAAAAGAAAAAAAAAATCTATTGGGTTTTTTCACTTGATACTATAAATTGGAATAAAAGACAGCTACATCCATAAAGTTTTTACTCTCCTCAACATGTTTTATTTCCTATATGAGTTTCCACAGTGTACCTTTTGTGATACAATAGGGGATGTGTGGGTTGGGGGAACCAAGTAAACAAATCAGGCCTCTTCAGACAGCGTGTGTCTGCTGAAGGCCTGAGCCAGCTGCACGGCACACGACACCAGTCTGAAGACTGAATGGAGCTTTGTTTTATTGACTGACGGACTCAGTGAGGTCTTTACCCATCTCCCTTTTGTCTTTTCTTCTCAACAAAAAAAAGTTAGTTATGTGGATGCTGACAGATTCTGTCCTAAAAGTGTCTCTCAATATAAATTTGAATAGACAAACAAAAAAGGGAAAACAGGCGAAACATTTAAACAGGAGGAAAGAAGGGGTGAATGTTGTACCTTCAATGGTTCCCCATTTGGTTTTCCTCCCCAGCAGCCTCCTGCCGTTGACCTGGTACTCCTGATCGCTGCCCACCACAGCAAATGGGATCATCTCCTGCTCACAGGTTAAAGATCAACAGTCAATGGGGTCAGAAATGAGTGAAGTCAAGTACATTAAAAATGACTCTGAGCATAAATGAGGATAATAGTCACAACTCCTGCCACGAGTGTCACGATTCTCCAAATGCATGATTCAATTTGACTTTCTATTTTAAGGTCACGATAAATGTTTTGATTAAAACATTTTTTTTCATCGCTGGTCGTGGTCTGACAATTGTCATTTACATTTTCAAATTCTTCTTCAAAAATAATATTATTAAGATATTAAGAATATTACTAAGAATATATTTTTTGGAATGTACACTTCCACCACACCATATGGTCAAATTTAAATCATTTATTTAAAGTGAAATGACAATTTTTAATACAATGTTAAAAGGCAAGAGGGTAACTTTACGACATCATCTTGCAAAAAGTCATTGGTAATGTTTGTTTTTCTTCAGACAAACTGGATTTGTGCATCGAATGCTCGTTTCAATTGATTTGCGTTTTTTAGTTAAAATTGTGACAACTCTACTTTTTAAGGCAAGTGGTTTAAATGATCCCCTCACCCTGATCTTCTCATTGATCATTCTGTCCTCAGCATCCTCGTCAAATTCTTTCTGGGGGTATACGTCAATCCCGTTGGCTCGCAGCTCTTCCCTGATCTGGTGAGAGCAATTTCAAACAAAAGGAATAAACAAACTTTTAACCTGCTACAGTTTTGAAAGGACATAAGCTGAGACCTTCAATTAGAAGAGTAATTAGGCAGACCTGCTTGATGTAGTCTTGAGAGACATCAAACAAATGTACCTAAATTGCCGCACGGTACAGATTAAGGTGGTATTAACACAAATCTGCCTTCTAATCTACTCCAAAAGTTTGAGCTTAGTCGTTAATTGCTCCCTGTGTACAAACAAAACAGAAAACCTCACAAGATGGAAGCCTATGCATAAACCTGTGCGTACACCAAGTCTGCCATACACATATACAAACACACACGTGCACACGCACATAAACCAGGGGGAGTTTAGCTTCCTCATTGCTAATGAGAGGAGGGAAAACCCTGAGATCCTTGAAGTAATGCCAGTAAAAACATACAAATGAACGGCTGCAGCCTTATTAACTGTGAGGAGGAAGTGGAGAAACTAAAGGGTAAAGAGTGGGAAAAATGAAAGAGACGCTCTTGAGGTCTTGCTGGACTACAGCCATGTTGTCTGATGATTCAGAGAGCAGGAGGGAAGTACCAGAAAGAAGCACTACAGAAAACCACAGGAATATATCTGATCACCAGTTGCTGCACCACAAACATTAAAAAAAGCAAGCATGGAGAGAGAGAGATTAAAAATGAGCATTTTATTTTAATATCATAAATGGGGATTTAACAAAAGAAAAAGAATTAAATTAAGATAAAATGATATGAATTCTATAAAGAAACAAATGTAAAAAGAAAAGAAGATTGGTAAGACGTTACCTTCTTTTTGAAGAAGTCCCTCTCCTCCAGGGTGAGTGTGTCTGCCTTGGCAATGACTGGGACAATGTTGACCACCTTACTGAGACGTCTCATGAATTCTACATCAAGAGGCCGCAGACTGAGAAAGAAAAAGGCAACACATGAGAACCAGGGACAGAGGGAAGCAGACATAAGATGTAAATACACGAGAACCTGAAATGAATGTGTAACACAAAACTCTTCCACCAGAGGGCAGATGTTCCTAACAACCCAGATAGAGACTGATAGAGAACTACTGTGCTAACATACAGTATTTACAGTTCCAACTATTGCAGTAATCATACTCTACAATGTGTGTGAACAGCTGCTTGATGAGGATGAAAAGGACTTGTGGTCTGTGGAACAGCTCAGGCCTTTTCCCGCAGTTTGGAAAGAGCATCTGCATGTGGTTTACGGGAGTGCTTTCTGGCTAACAACACTTTGACAAAGACAATCCATTGTCACCACGGCGTCTCGTGTGCCATGCGAGAGCACACTGAAAAGGCAAAATTGACTGCAAGCTCCCAGACACCCACACAGACTCTCTGTCTCCCTCATCCTTCCTGCCTCTCTCCCATTAGACTTTTTAAGGCAAACCCTGAGCAGCTGCTGGCCAGCCCATGTGACATCTGTAGTGCTGGATCAACATGAAACGTTGCTGGATGGGGCACAGAGACAGGGGGCCATTTCACACCAGCCCCCTGCCTGAGTAAAGACAGGCCATGACACAAAGTGCAGCACTTGAATGGCTGCTCTATGGTCAACTGTGTGTCTTTGTGTGTGTGCTCGAATGAGGCTGACAATCCACAGCTGCTCAACATTTTCCCAAGACCGACCACTGCACTCGACTAGAGTTACACAAATGCAATAGCTATAAAATGCACAGTGAATCTATCACTTAATGGACACGTGGGACTGTGTGCACCCTCCCCCCTCTTATTTCTTCTGCTAGTAGACCCCGAACAGTGAGAGGCCGATCCAACACAGTGGAGAGGGACGGCAGTTTATGCAGTTCGATCAGAGCCAGATGTGTGTGTCTGTAAGAGATCCAGGAGGAGAAACTCGGGACATTGTGCTGCTTCAGGGCCTGGCGAGAGGAGCCCATCTTTCCAGTGTGTGTGTGTGTGTGCATTGTGTTCTGGGATATGTTGCATCGTGCTGAGCGGAAATCTGTGTGCGTGTGTTCAATAATGGCAGAGAGATGTTTCACATCACTGCACACTGAAAATAAAAGTCTGTATCAATATATGATCTGTTAACAAATGCTCAACAGACTGTTATTGCCAGTAACAATGACAGTTGTTTTTCCAGTTAATGTAATTTAATGGTATTGTCACTCAGGGGCAAGTCAGAGGCCTGTACTACGAAGCAGGATCTTGGGTTAGAGGGACAAATTCAGGGTTAACCCTGGGTCGACTAATCGAGTTGATAACAATTTTCGTGTGATCGCTTAGCGTGATTGTGGTTGTTAGGCTTAGTGAAGCCAGATAACAAAAATATATCTTGGGTATGTTGAACTTGCTTCAAAGTGCAGGCGTGTAGACAAGTAATGAAATGACTTGACGGATAGCCAAAGTCGAGTGGGAGTTCGATGAGAAGAGTTTTCGCAGAGAGTTCGATGGAAAGATTGATACCACTCTCATGTCTGTATGCCAAACATGATGCTACTGCCAGTAGCCAGCTAACTTAGCCTAGTACAAAAACTAGGAACAGAATGAAAGATCTAAAGATGGCTTTGTTTCACACCCCGTGGAATTTCTGACCTCTAGCGGTACTATGGAGTAGTATTTTTGTGAGCGGGCCCCGTTTTTTTTGTCTTGCACGAGGATGCACATGCCTGATACAGTTCTACCAATGGTTTCCCCCTATTCCACTGATCTAAAGGTGGCTGTAATATGCCAACAGAGGCAGGGAAGAAGAGGACTGCAAGCTAGTAAACAAAAATATTAACAACACATGATATGAAATACTTTAAAAATCAGCTTTGTAAATGTTTTATGAAGAAGGAATTACATTTAACACTTTTGTAAGACCTCAAAAGATACACATGATATATGTTGGTGAGTAAAAATGTAAATATACAATATACAACAGAGCTCCACAGGGCATCTGTTAGTTGGCTAAATTAGCTAGATGTTGGCAACAGCTTCATATTTACTTTACAGACATCAGAGTGGTTTCAATCTTCTCATCTAACTCTCAAAGTGAGGAAATGAGTTCTCAAAAGTGTCCAACATCTTGTGCTCTTTCTCATCTTAAACTGATGGCAGCACTGATATAATTTAGTGTTTTATGTGCTCATGTGATAGATAGATAGATAGATAGATAGATAGATAGATAGATAGATAGATCTATCTATCTATATCTATATATCTATATCTATATATCTATATCTATATCTATATATCTATATCTATATATCTATATCTATATCTATATCTATATATCTATATCTATATCTATATATCTATCTATATCTATATATCTATCTATATATATATATATATATATATATAAATAAAACCAGGCTTCAATGCGTCCTTACCAGTGTCCGGTCGGGGGGATGAAGTATATGCAACAGTGAACTCTGGAGTCAGGAATCCTTTTCTTCCTGTTGATATTTATCTCCTCCTGCAGGTACGCTTCGTACTGGTCATTAATGAACTTCATGATGGGCTGCCAGCTACATCATGACAGGGATGAATCGAGGGAATGATGATGGAGGAGTGGAAAAGGAAGAGACAGACACATATAAGAGGAAAGGAGGAAGCAACACAGAAGTAGACAAGGAAGGGAAGGGGTAGATAGGATATTAAGTGACATGATAGGTAGAGGAAATGTAAGACAACAGGAAAAGTAGGGTTACAATTTGGTTAGACACAATTTAAATCTTGCTGTTTATAAAGTGAACACAATGATGGCAGAATTGTAGCATACCAGTTCTCATTGTTGATCTGGTCTCCAAAGCCTGGCGTGTCAATGACTGTCAGCTTCATTCTCACTCCCTTCTCCTCAATGTCTGCACACAAAGGAACGCATCAGGTCAGCCAGTTGCAGCACACTGTATATACTGTGGTATACTGTGCACTTTATATACATCTACTGAACCAGGCATTGTAAATGTAAAAAAATTGTCTTGATTCTGCAGTTCCCCTGCCGATTTCTTAATTAGAAAAATAAACTTAAATACAATAACAATTAGAAAACTAGAGACAAAGAGGGATACGGTTCTAAATTTTGGGGGGGACTAGACAAGCAGTATGTAGACTTTGCCATGGCTGACAAAGGGGAAAGTGTACAGACATACGAGAGAAGAAGAAATAAGTATGAGAGGGGTGTATTTTGGCTGACAGACCTACTGACACAGACATACAGAAAACAGAAGGGGCACAGAGAAGAGTTTAATACCATGACTGATGGACTTTATTTCGATCGTTTTGGGGATCTTCTCCTGGGCCGTGGCCAGCACTGACTTACGGCTGACTTTAGACTTAAACAGCGTGTTCATCAGAGTAGACTTTCCTAGGCCACTCTGTCCTGTAAGCAAAAAACACAGTTAGAGCAGTAGACAGACTGAAAAGAAACACACACACACCTCAAGGGAAAAAAAAGAAGTCCTCTTACGCTTACACTGCTCATCACAATAATAAACCCAAACAAGAGTCAGTGATTATTTTCCATGGCAGTTTAAGACTCAGGATGACTCCAGGCTGTCAGTTGTTGGGCTGAGGCAGTGACAAGCTGCAGGTGTCTGTCTGCACAAACACTGCCAGGAAAGCCATTTATAGACATGACAACAGCCCAAACACACCATCAATAAGACAGATAAGACCCCTCGGTAAAACAGTCAGGAGGCATTTGCACACACTTTTAAACTTAATACATAAATGGTTGCTTATAATGATGTGTGTCTGGAAGTTTGTGTTGGCTGATAAAATGCTCTCCACCTGCATAAGAACGACTTGGTGTAGAAGCTGATGAACCAGCAAGACTCCCTATCTCTGAGTCATTATTAACTGTCTGTTTATATTAATGGGACCATCTGTGACCCCTGCACAACACACTAACATCACCACAGGTTGATGAGGAGGAGCTCGGAGGGGCCCACTGAGCAGCAGCATTCACAGTTCAAATTCAGGTTAAGTCAACATGAAGACCCTTACTGATGAAGATGCAGTACAGACAGTCAGCACCACATGTTACATGCAAACATGGATCCTTACAACTAATACAGAAACTAACAGCTGCAGATGATAATGCAGAAAGTTCAAACTTCACTGGGAAGTTTAAGATTTGGCTGTTTCTGTAACAGCTGTATCTCCCAAAGTGTCTCGGTCCAACATTCTTCCACTAACAACCACCAACAGTAATGTGGTGCCAAAGTCCCACGCTTGCTTATGTGGTAGGCTACAGAAGAGCAAATTTTGTTTAAAACTGTGATGAAATAAGTTTGGTGACAACATTTCTTCGTAATGAGGGCAAGACAAAATTATTAGCAAACGAAAACTGACTTAATATCTTAATATCAGTGATCAAAAAGATCACCAAGTATGTCGGTCTGTCTATGTGTCTTTGCTATCAAATACAGACTGCAGACTTTTTCCTTCTTCCCTCTTTTGTACCCAGTTCTTCCCAAAAATAAAAATTAAAACGGACTCCTTCCTTCACTGCTCTCTTTTTCAAGTGGTGGAATATAATTTCACCTGAAAGCAAAAAACACATGGAAACCAGCTTTGTTTACCATTGCCCCCACAACTTTACACAACTAAATCTCATCCCTGAGGCTGCTTCTTAAGCAAGCTTTTTTATTTGACGATGAAACACAGACCAACCGGCGCGTCATCATCCAGGAGGAGACACACCGTAGGGAGGTGGCGTGGGTTTTATGGTGGCGTGGGTTTTATGGTGGCCTGTCTACAGCACTGTTGAGGTGTGTATGTGTGTGTGTGTAATTAGCTCCTGTTTTAAAGGTGTCTGATCACAGTGATGAGAGCTCAGTGAGAAGGAGAGTTTACTGTGTGTGACTACTTATTAAAATAAGTTTGAGGCCTCCATTTTATGTCATAACTTGATTAGAGGGAAAACCTGAATAACAGGACACAGCTGACTGAAGATGTTTGAGATAAACACACATGTAGCTATAATAGCAAACGGGCTGATACTACATGTACACTTTGGAGTCTGCACTTGATGACAAGGCTAAGAATGAAAGTTCATCTTCATAATTAAACATCCATCTTTTCGGTGTACAGTATGTTATTATGCAGTCATGTCAGGTTTTCAGTACAATCCCTGAAACGACTAACAGAAAAGTTAGCAAGTGTACAAAATGCCCTACTTACCCACAACCATAATGTTGAGCTCAAAGCCCTGCTTCATGGCCTTTCTCCTCATCTGCTCCAGAATAGCATCAATGCCCACATAACTGAAGTCCACCACAGGGCCACCGGCCTTCTCCCCATATAGGCCACCCACCGCTGGGGGCACCATAACATCCGGCACCACTGCCTCAGACATGGCACTGCTGCTGTAGCTGGGAATCACCTCTGGCCCTAATTTAACAAAGAAAGAGAAAGAAAGAGAGAAGGTTAGAGGGAATGAGATGAGGATTAAGGGTAAGAATGGAATTGGGTGGAGATATGCGAGAGATAAATGTCTGATTAGCAATGTTGAGGATATGAAAAACTGGTAATATAAGTAAGACAAGGAAGTAGAGAAGAGAGATGCGTGGCAGAGTATGGTATTGGAAAACATCCACATAACTTGAAGAATTTGAGATCCTATGAAAACAACTTACTGTACCGTCAAGCTGCACAAAAACATAAAGCAGTATGACATTTTTAGCAAAACGCTGATTTGCTTTCTGATGGGGAGTTAAATGAGAAAATTGACAACACTCTCATATCCATCCACTTAATAAGAAGCTACAGCTAGCAACCGATGAGCTTAGCTTCAAAAGCATGAAGACTGGATAAAAGAGGAAACTGCAAGCCTGGCTCTGTCCCAAGGCAAAACAAACAAACAAAAACAATCTGCCTACCGTCACTTCTAAAGCTCACTAATAAACTGGCTATATATCTCACTTGTATAAGTCATTCAATAACCGAGTGCAAAAACATCCAGAGGAGGCTGTTACTGGTCCTGGCTAAGAAATAGTCTGGAACATAAACCCTGTAAAACTGCAAAATTACACTTTTAGGCTTCTTTTGTAAAGAAACTTGATATAATTTGTTAATAAATACTGAGCTTGAGAAATGCTGGAGGATGCATTTGTTACCTTAACACAGAGGCAGAGGCATAGCTTTTTCCCCTTATGTCCGGTCTTTATTTTAAGCTAAGCTAACCTGCTGCTGGTTGTAGCCTTATATTTAACAGGCAGATGTGAGAATGGTATTAAGCTTCTTGTCTAATCTCACAAAAAAAGTATTTCTCAAAAAGTTAAATGATTCCTTTAATTATCAGCAATGTCTTGATCCATGAAAATCACTACTGACAGTAGTAAACTGGCCAATCATCAGGACTTTGGCTCCACCCTCTAAAAATTTGGAGCCGAAGCAGCTGATAAATCTGTATAGTTGTCTTAGCCTGCTTTTTAATCAAACAACACACACACCTTCAAACAGAGGCAATGTCCGATCTCATGTCAACACAGACTTTTGACTCAACAGAAAACTATAAGAAAATATACTCTGCACTATTAAAGTACTTTGCACTTGGCAGGAGGTTATCCTTGCAGTTTGATTTGACAATGATTAGCTTAACGTCTTTCTGTGGAATGCCTATTGGATGTGTGTCCAACAGTAAGATAAATATTCAACATTTAATATGTTCATTCAGGTCTGTTAACAGTCATGAATGTGCATGCAGAAAGTGGCTGTAGCTCTGCTTAACAATGTGTTAAGTCAGCTTAGATGAGGAATCCACAGTGTGTATGTTTGTGTCTGTATGTACATTGGTTCATGTAGCTGTGTCCCCCTCACAAGGCCTCCCTTTCCCTCCCTCTCCACAGCGCAGTGTTACTGTCCTGTTAATGCGAGAGTGGAACAGAGGCTGAAACATGATCCACTCACAGAGCAGGCCTGGGTCACACAGACACACACAGGGAGAGTACATGCTTGAGTTTCATACACACTCCTTTTGATCACATAGCTGACCTGTAAGGCGGACCCATGTACAAGCACATGAAAACATGAAATGAAAACATGAACACACACACACACACACACACACACACACACACACACACACACACACACACACACACACACACAGTTAGAGTTAGCCTGGACTGGCAGCCAAGAATTAAACAGCTATTGGATTCCAGCTCAGGCACAAATTTTATTCCACAAACATTTGGCCTGCCACGAGGAGAAGAAGTCCAGACAACGAGCCGGTTCACTCCTATCACTCAGGCAATGTACACTTCAAACTGGCACTGCACTGATTAATGGAAGAAATTCAGTAAAGAATAACATTACTGTAGAAACTCAACAGAAGTTTGTATTCAACGTTTACTTTTATAATGTGCTCCATTGTGTGTGTGTGTGTGTGTGTGTGTGTGTGTGTGTGTGTTATAGAGACCCACCTATGGAAGCAGCTCTCCTGGCCTCCTTCACCACTTCCCCATCCTGTTCCAGCAGTCAGTCAGCAACTTACTGCGACTTACTGCCCTCCACCTCTCCCTCTGAACCTCCCACATTCCCTTACCTCTGTTCGTGTCTTTTTCTCTCAACCTCACCCTTTCCTCTCTTGTCATCAATTTCCCTTCTCCACTCCATCGCTTAGTTTTCTATTGTCTCTCCAGTTTGACTCACCATCTTCCTCTCTCCCATTCATCTGGCTTTTATCTTGAAAATTACATTTATTGTCCTTTTTCTAAACCCTCCAGAATCACATTATTTCCACCCTACACAACCTTTGTTTCTTTTTATCATTCGTTTGCTACTGCTCATGTCAGTCCTTCTCTCTCTCTTACTGCTATGACAGCTATGTGCTGTAAACAGAGATGTTGGCCAGGGGCTAGCACACCTTGACAGGCAACGCTGTGACAACCGAGCCTTACCTGAGGCAGGATGCCACCAAAGCATCAAAGGGAAGGGACATAAAAAGCACTGGGCTGACAGACACTTGAATAGAAGCCTCAAATACTATCCAACAGCTGCTACACCTGCAAAATTCTAAAATAAAGTAATGCCAGAGATATCCTTTAAGAGTTGCTGATTGTCAAAATTGTTTCAGATTGAGTTTATGACAATCAATTAATTAATTGTCGATTTATTCCTAGGAAAAAAATCCCAATCATTCAAAGGTTCCAGTCCCTCAGTTGTAAAGATTTAAGACATTTCTTTTTGATATTGAACTAAAAACCTTTGGATTTTGGACTATTTTTTTGACCAAAAAAAAAAAAAAAAAGTTGTTTTGAGTTGTTTTGTTACAGCTCTACATATATTTGTCACCCAGATGTAGCTGCAGCAGAATTCTTATTTTCCACAGTCTCAAAACCTAAAAATCCCACTCCAATTCTGTATCACACCTCTTATTTGATAGTACTGCGAGTTTAAAAGTGGAAAAAATGACGGTTAATGGATGTTACTTGTTACCTTATCTGTGATAAAATACACAATGAAGTGTGCCCCTGGCTGTGATTTGGCCCCTAATTACAGAACAGTATTTCAATTTTATAATCTTACAATGTGTACAGACCAATGCAGTACCTGTATTTCATGTGAGGTCTTGTTCTGAAATAAGTGCCTATTTCCTTGTTTGAATACAGGGTTCTGCAAAACAATGCCACCCACATCTATTGTGTTAACAAGCTGTCTGTTATGTTTAACAAATAGTAAGCACACACCAATCTCCTGGTGAAGATGGAAAAAACCTGGACCTCAGGTCTGTGTCTCCTGCATCTTAACTAGCTGGTTTCCCAGACAGAAGCAGCAAGACTCTTCAGAGCATTGTTAACTGTCCTTCATGAAAGCACACCGCCCCTTTGGCCCGAGTCAACATAGAGTCAAACACTGTAAACGACTTGGCAAATGCACAACACACACAAAAGGAACAAAAAGTCCTAGACTATTACTGCGGGAAACCTAACATTGAAAATAAATCACTTTCATCACAGGTAGTAAACACTTTCAGTCCAGTGTCTTCAATTTAAGTAAACTACGAATCCCACAGTGTAGCAATGTTGATATAAGAATGTCAAGCTGTAAGTGAAGCGTACAATTCTGTTGTTTTGACAGCGAATAAAAGCAGACTGGTGAAGGACTCAGGAGTCGACGATTGTAAAACATCTGGATAAACTGATCATCTATCACACAGAGGTATTCATTCTTTAAACCCTTCCATGATGGTGTGCCAAAGTGCTGCAGAGCCATAGTGGTTCTGAGCTCGTAAACACAGGTGTCAGGAGACAGCCGCTTGGAGCATGACGCTATAAATGTTAAAAGAAATTTGACCTCCACATGAAAAATGTCTGGGTGGTGGACTTAACCCAACCCTACCAGACATAGGCCAGTCAAAACACTGGCCTGATTGAGAAACTACAGGTTCATGCCAGGTCGAAAAGAGATGAGAACACCACATACTGTAACTGAACACGTTTGGTGGATTTTCTCAAATGAATGATCTGGTTTGGGTATAAACATGGTTTGCAATGCTTTTTCTTATCTCAGTCACAGGCCAACTGATCTGGCTCCAATATTTTAGCAGCACTTTATCAAATATTATGTTAAAATGCCCACAATGTTTGAGATGACTGTCAGTCCTTCTAACTAGTGACGTACACAAACATGCTAACTAGGGCTGTCCTGCATACCATTTTTGGGGCTTCGAAACTTCGTTGACAATTACCTGCAAATATTCTAAGCTTCGATGGGGTGGTGGGGGAGCACAACGCAAGCCATCATACTTACCCCAAACTTGTGGCCATTATTAATTGATATGCAATTATGAGTAACTGGAGACGAGAACAGGAGGGGAGATAACTGTAAATCAATCACTGTCTAGATGAGCAAGTGCTGAGCAGTTGTGAGTGTCCCTCACAAGTATGCTTTTCTATGCGCAGATACAAGACAATGTGCACGCCCCTGCTATTTATGTGTGCTGGTTTTGAGACTAATTAAGCTTCATTAAGGAGCTGAATTTCTCACTCAATGTGTCCACCTAAAATCAACTCTAATACCATGCCACAATTTGATCCAATCAATGACAAAAACCTGCAAGAAATAATACGGCATTTGAAATCTTCCTCCTGCTGCCTTGATATTTTACCAGCAGGGTTCTTCAAAAAAGTTTCAGACTGCAAGACTCCAGATCTGCTACAGATTGTCAACATGTCTCTTCTCTCAGGCGTCTTCCCCCAAGCCATGAAAACTGCAGTCATTAAACCACTCCTGAAGAAGAACAATCTAGAGACATCAGTAATGAATAATATAGGCCCATATCAAACCTCCCAATTTTAAGTAAAATCATTGAAAAAGCTGTTTTTCAACAGCTGAACAATTACTTAAAAATAAATGGCTGTTTTGATGTCTTCCAATCAGGATTTCGACCACATCACAGCGCTGAAACTGCTCTTGTCAAAGTCCTCAATGACATTCATTTAAACACAGACAGTGGCAAAATTTCAGTCTTAGTATTACTGGATCTCAGTGCTGCGTTTGACATGGTCGACCACAATATACAACTGGACCGACTGGAAAACTGGGTGCGACTCTCTGGTACAGCACCAAATTGGTTTAAATCCTATCTAAATGATAGAGACTACTTTGTGTCTAATGGTAATTACACATCTGAGCGGATGAAAATGACAAGCGGAGTACCCCAGGGCTCCATTCTGGGGCCTCTACTATTCAACATTTATATGCTTCCTCTAGCTCAGATCATGGAAAACAACAAAATATGTTACCATAGTTATGCAGATGACACACAAATCTACATAACCACATCACCAGGGGACTATAATCCAAAACAAACGCTGAGTAGATGCGTTGAACAAATCTATGATTGGATGTGTGAGAGTTTTCTTCAGTTAAACAAAGATAAGACTGATAATTGTTTTTGGAGCCGAGGAAGAACGACTAACAGTCTCTGCTCAGCTTCAATCTGTAATGTTGCAAACTACAAACCAAGCTAGAAACCTCGGTGTAATCATGGACTCAGACCTGAATTTCAGCAGCCACACTAAGACAATTACAAAGTCAGCCTACTATCATCTTAAGAATATATCCAGGATAAAAGGACCTATGTCTCGGCAGGATTTGGAAAAACTTGTCTATGCATTTATCTTCAGCCGACTAGACTACTGTAACGATGTCTTTACAGGACTTTCTAAAAATTCTATCAGACAGCTGCAGCTGATTCAGAACACTGCTGCTCGAGTCCTAAGAAGAACCAAAAAGGTAGATCACATCACTCCAGTTCTTAGATCTTTACACTGGCTTCCTGTCAGTCAAATAATAGATCCTGCTGTTGGTTTATAAAGCACTGAATGGTTTCGGGCCACAATACATTTCTGATCTGCTGCTACGTTATGAACCATCCAGACCTCTGAGGTTGTCAGGTACAGGTCTGCTTTCAGTCCCTAGAGTCAAAACTAAACATGGAGAAGCAGCGTTCAGTTATTATGCGCCACATATCTGGAACAAACTCCCTGAAAACTGCAGGTCTGCTCCAACTCTCACCTCTTTTAAATCAAGGCTGAAGACCTTTCTGTTTGCCACTGCCTTTCACTGAAGCAATTATTAATAAGTAAGTAAGAACTTATTAGAGCTGATTTATGCTCGTTGCTTCTTATTTTCGAGGGATGGAGTCTTACAGGAAGGCAAAATTTTCTGTCAAAGTTACAACAACTGAATGCTAATTTAACAGTATTTTTCTAGTTTGTGTTTTCACTGTGCTCTTCTTACTGGCTTGAAGGAGGCTCTGAACGCAAAGGAGGGTGTCATGGCTTTCTATGTTACAGTCACACTGAAGCAAAATTTGAGTCAAAGCCTGATCACTGATGTGTTTGTTTGCTTGTCCATCGCTGTCCGTTAAATCAGATCAAACCACACACACACAGTCCTGATGAAGCAGATGAGCTCCATTTGAGTGATGGGGTTAGGGTAAAAAAAAAAAAAAAACTATATACCTATATGTACTGTATTTTAGGGCTTTAATTTTGATTGATTTGATTTTACTTATTTAGCCATGTCGAGTCGTTTATGCTCGAGAGAAATACTGAAGATTTTAAACAGTGTTTTCAGGAGCTACAAATCAACTCAAATGTTCTCAATACATAAACAACATCAGTCGTACATCATTGATTTTAGAGTGAATTATCCCTCTGCTCTACTTTCTAAAAAGGTTTTCCCCTATATCAGCTCCAGTTATGGGATTGCATGGACACTATTTCCTTTGAGTCTGTAAGAAAGCAAAATTAATTTTAGAAATTGGAGAGCAGAGAATGACTCATGGGGCTCACTGTGATCCTGTTTTCAATTACAGGCACTAAAGAAAATTTTTTTCTTGCTTCCACCAGGATCAAATTACTTTGTTTTTTGTAAATAAGGCCAGCAGTCTCCTACACCACAAAGCATTTTGGAGCGGAGAAAAAGTTGAGAGCAAGGAGGAGAAAGGAGCAGAAAGCCAAAGTTGGAAGAAAAGTCAAGAAGAAGGCAAGATTGTGGGGATAAGCATGAGATAAAGAGGAGAAGCAGGAAAGGAAGAGGACTTTTGAGTAGGGGGAGGTAAAAAAGATGAGGTCAGGGCAGAGGAAGGAGTGTGGAATGGAGGAGGCAGGGAGGAAAAAGTTAGAAAAAAAAGCTTTTTGGAGGGAAGCGTTTGTGATTTATTCCACTTCCATTCCTCACTAACTACACACAGGCCTCCAAACAGGGATGTAAATACAGTGAAAGCAGCTAAACATGTCAAGGCACTGAAACTACGAAGAACTATGAAGAACACTGGGACTGTGTCGTCTATGTTTAGTGGAGATGTGGTCAAAACCACTGAGCCTTGCCTCAGCTGTCCAGGGTGTTGATCTTGACAGCGTGGCGCGCAGGTCATGGGTCACGTCCCAGTTTAGGTTGGAAAAGAATTGCGCTGAGGTTAGTCCCAGTATGACAAACCAGTGGTTTGACCTTCTCAACAAACTGACCTGAATCACTAGAGAGGAATCCAGAGAAAGACACGGACAGGAAACTATGACCAGGATAAGTTCATAGAAGAGTGATTCACTCAGTGATACTACAAATTCTCTTTCTTTATTTAGACACTTTTATGACTGTGTGATGCAGAAAGTACCAACTTCTCTCTATTTTAATGAGCCATCACATAATGTTTTCTTTTATCTGCTGGAAAAGAAAATTAAACAACAGTCTGTAAACACTCAATTCAACAAATGAGTCTTCAAGATGAGTCAAACTCTTTTTTACACATATTGTTAGTGAGTGAGCTATATTTATTTATGTATTACTGTAGTCCTATTATCATTATAATTATTATATACCATAATACACAATGGTATTGTTGTTTTTCCATTCAACCACAATGTCAGTTCTCAAGACCATGAACATGAATGTAATGGATCAGCTTAACAAAGCTGTCCACATTTAAACAGACAGTGACACTGATATTACAAAAAAGTATTCATATTATTGTCATATTTATTTTTGCAAATCACTTGGCCCTATAATATTTTCAGGTTGCAAGTTGCTAGCCACAAACTTTAACATCAGTGCTTGTGAACTCTTAAGTATAAATGGAATGTAAGTACTCATCATGCAAAATATAAACAATCACTTTGAAAGTGAAGTTTCTGTGGCTGAGCGTAAAAAAGGTCCTCCACTATGCACAGTTCATCCAAGTGGGGAGGCAGCTTGAAAGCAACACACATTAGTGGACTGATCCACTAAATGGGTCTTTTGCATCTTTTCTCCACTCTTTTCATGGAGCCCTCTTTAAAACCATCTGCTCCTCTTCTCCCTTATTTACATTCCCAGACAGGACAAAGGAGGTTTGTTGTCTAGTCTCATCTTAACATGGCTACATTTGATTTGATGGTGACCTAGATGCTTCTTCAGAAGTGTGTAGGCTGCTGCAAATCTTATGTGATGCGATAAAATCAAAAAGGTTCCTGTGAGGCCCTTCCAGTGGATCTCAAGCTTGTTTTTTTCCAGTTGATTTTCCCCAAAAGGAGGAGATTATACAAACACAACTGAGAAACTTGCAAAGAAAGAACAAAGTGCATGTGGCCATGAAATTACATTGAATTTGGGTTTCCAAGCAGCCCTCCAGCACAGAATCAATTAGATACCCCAGACCACATGGGTTTGGGACAGACCCAGGAGATGGACATAAACACCCATGCACACACACCCGAACACTTTTTCCCACCCTCTGACAGTGAATCCCTTAATAAAACGGGGAAATTTGAGTGTTTGTGCAGCAAAGCCCGGTTCCCAGAGTCCTAATCGTTCAGATCTCTGGGGAAATCTGCCCTCTGACCCCTGCAGGGTCCAACTCGCTCATCGTGTCACCTGGCAC